>NC_069385.1:126942500-127620833 GCF_027475565.1 Acinonyx jubatus | reverse complement strand
TATAAACATTTTTAGCATTATCTCTAATTTGTCCTCTCTTGGAAGTATTTTCATGATCAAAAAGCAAAGTGGGAATATTTTGAGAAGTCAAGAGGTCTTTCTATCATCTTAATTGCTCTCCTACAGTCTTCACAGAGCAGCCAATGTGATTTTTAAGAATAACTTAAGGCAGACCATACGTCTTTTCTAGTGATTTCTTTTCTTACTCAGAGTCAGTTCTAGAGTCCTGACAACAGCCTTCAAGGCTCTATTTGATCTTCTGGCTCGCTCTCTCTCTCACTCCATCTCCTATGATTCTCTCCAATGTTCCCTCTGCTCCAGGCACATAGTCTCCTCAAGCATGCTGAGTATCATGTTCCTCAGGACCTTTGCACTTAAGGTAATTCTCTTCTCCAGATGTTTGCTCAGCTCATTTCCTCACTTCTCCTACATCTCTGCTCAAATTTCACCTTACCAGAGAGTCCTACCTGGTCACTTTCTCCAAATCAGCACCACCACCCCATTACACTCTGTCCCCTTTAATTGCTTTATATTACTTTTTCATGGCATTTACCTCCATTGATGTAGTATATATTGATTTGCTTATTGTCTGTTTATTCCTACTAAACTGTATGCCCCATGAACCTGTGTTGACATCACTGTTCTCAGTATCTACTGTCTAGTACCTGGTACCTAAATGGTGCTTGGTAAATGCCTGTGAATAAATCTCTGAACCATGCCACATCAGCAGCCACCTTCTTCACTACCCATGTGGCCATGCTCAGAAATAAAAATAAAATATAAGTTTAATGAACTTCATTTTCTGTTGTGGCCATCAGACACTATAGAATAACGAGAAAAATAATAATTTGTTCAACCGATGGCACGCCCTTCACACACATTATTATTTAAACCTCATCCTGTATAAAGCTAGTTTACTGATGGAAATTGATTGAGAGGCTGATTAGCTTCCCCGGGCCTGAGTGCTACACCAAACAGACCTGAGTTCAAATCATTGTTCTGCAATTGATAGCTAGTTACTTAAGTTCTCTGAGCCCCAGTTTCCCCAGATATTACATGGACATAACTGTTAAAGCCAATACAGAGTGTTAGTGCAATATCTCACACAAAGCAGAGTCAGGGTTCAGAGTGCACAAGAGAAACTTCTCTAGGTTTTATAAGCAATGGAAGTTTAGTCAAAGGAATTGGTTACAGTGAAGTCACAGTGAGGCATCTTGGAAATTAGTGACAGCAGAAACCTCCCCCGACACCTGGGGCTGGAGGCACATGGAGGAGGAGGAGGTCTTACCAGAACCCAGAAGT
This sequence comes from Acinonyx jubatus, assembly GCF_027475565.1. Lineage (NCBI taxonomy): Eukaryota > Metazoa > Chordata > Mammalia > Carnivora > Felidae > Acinonyx > Acinonyx jubatus. The sequence continues at coordinate 127,619,531 of NC_069385.1, read as the reverse complement.
CATCCCTGAGAACTGGAACCATGGCAGTGCCCAATGGGAGCTGAGAGCCTTTGAGGGGATTCAGCAACTCCAGAAGCAGAGAGAGAAGGGGGGACAGACCTACTTAAAAGCCAGAGGGCAAAGGAGCCTGGGAATAAGATTTTCTGTAGAACCAGAATGAGGTGGGGTGGCATTGGGTCTGAGAACAAACAGGTGGTCAACAGGCACAGTAGATAAGCACAAACAGTAGTTCTCTTTCCCACATGGACAACCTGGAACTCAAATCCAAGTTCTCTGATTTCCAATCCTCCTGTTCCTTAGAAATTGGATCAGCAATATGAACAAATCTTACAAAGTGTTATGTTCTATAACCTACCTCATCTAAATTGTAGAGATTTTATGTTCATGATTTTTTTTTCTCAAAGACTAAAAATATTCTGTCTTCTCTCAGATGAGGCACACATCCATGTGGTTAAGGGAATTTCCGGAAAACTAGTTATTGAGTAAGTCTGTATGGCAGTTAACCACACCAGGCCTGATTTTTGGAGCAGACCCTTATAAAGCATCATGCTCATCAAGTCTTGCAGCTTAGTCATGAGTCAGGGTTAGAGGGGATGATGTTTTACTCGTAGCCGTATGCCCAGCAATGAAAACAGTGCCTGGCACCCAGTAGCAGTCAGAAGCTCTTGAGTGAAGAATAACCAAAACCTAGGGTCACCTTTCGCTCCATCCATCTCACTCTTGGCTAAGCCTCTATTGCTTTCTTCTGCTTCTACCTTACATCCATCCACTTATCCTCCCTCTTTAGGTCATTAGCCAGACCTAGGCATTGTCACCCTGAGGACACCATCATGTTTTACCTAAATACTTCAGCAGCCCTCTGCATGCTTTTCCTCCATGCTTGTCCCCTCCAAACCATTCTCCATCTGCGGCCAAACTGATCTTCCTAATGTGAATATCTCATGAGGCCTCCTAGAGCTTCTCAGTGGCTCCTGCCCCATCTCCTGGGACACAGCCTAATGTTTTTGCACAGCATCAAAGGTCCCTTTGGCTCTTACCCTGCCCAAGTCAACTGCTTCTACTGCCACAGGGGTTTCATCATTCCCTTATGCCTCGCATTTTCCTTATTCCCTCTGCCAAGAAGGCTCCTCCCCACCTTGTCCATCTTTAAGATTCCATCCCAAAGCCACCTTCTTTGAGGGATCCTCTCTTACTTCCATAGCACCTTCAGCCCCTTCCTCTTCTGGGTTTCCAATGCACCCAACAGCTGTGAAGATTATGTTTCAGAAGCTCTGCCACTCACTGTTCCTCATGGCTAACAATCCTAGATAAAGCCTGGCATACTGTAGGCACGTTTACAGTGAGTGTCAATACTTTGTTGCAGGAGTTTTATTTCACAGATGAGGAAATCCTTATATTTCAATACAAATGAGTTTTCTCTGATTTTTTCCTCATGTTTTTTGGCTCCTCTCTGTGTTGTTGGCAGACCCCTGGGCCAGGCTCTGGCCTTGCTGGACCATCTAAGATATGTACTTCTTAATGCTGGTGGTCTGCATCAAGAGGTAGCTTTTATTATTATTATTATTATTATTATTATTATTACCATTATAATTATCATTATTTTAGTCACTCAAAGATCCTAACACAGTGCTGGTTATTTCACAAAATTTTATCTTACTCCCAAAAAGATTGTAAAAGACGTAGGAAATAGTGAAAAAAAAAACGTAAAATAAAATTAAGGTAAACAAGCCTCCTTGAAGAGTGTATCTATCTTCAATTTACCAAATATTTATTGAGCACCTACTATATTCCAAGCATCTTGCATGCCACTCAGTATATGACATTAAGTATAACTCAGTCTCTGTCCTCAAGAAGTTTCCCCATCCTTCCCCAGTTTACTGGAGCCACAGAATAAACATTGCCAGGAAGCTTCCTTTCTTTAGGAAATATCTGAAAATATATGTATAAACTCTCCCACTGACAAGATATGAAATAGGGCAAATTCCTGAGGTCCTTGATGAAATGATTTGATTTTGAACAAAAGAATCTGTGCCATTTTTTATTGTTTCTTTCTTTCTTTCTTCCTTTCTTTCTTTCTTTTTTTTTTTTTTTTTTTTTTTTTTTTGTGGTGGTGTTTTGTTTTTGTAGTTGGTAACCTGATGTTTCTAAAAGTACATCCCGGCCCTGTGTGCTCCTGTTCCATCCCAAGACTGATAAAACAAGATTTGCTTCCCTCTGCAAGGCTACTGTATTCTTGCTTCCAGCTCTGCCACATACACCATGTTGCCACAGCAACACTTCCAGGGCCCATTTGGAAATAGATTGATTATTTTGAGCATGAAAGGTGCGTCTTGGGAAAAACAAATGAATCAAATGGAAAAATGAATTAACATCATGAAATTTACCTTCCCAGCTGGAGACATGATATATTCATATGTTCCCTGGAGATGATCCTCTTCTAAGAATTCACTATTAAAGAAAGTCTGCAGTTAGGTGGAGTCAGAGCTCAGCTTAAAACATATTTGTATGTGAATGGAAAACACCCTTTGAAGGAAAAGGTTTTGGACTAGAAATTTTTATTTTTTGTGAAGGATGCTTGAAATTGACACCTGGCTTGCTACAGGCGTCTCATTCCAGAGCTTCTAAAGTCTCTGTGATGTTCTTAATGGGACCTGACATTCGTGAAAATGTTCAATTCAGTCCCGGGGACATTTATTGGGCACCTATTTGGTGCATGGCATTGTGGTATTCTATGGGAGCTTTAAAGACAAGTAAGATAATATTTTAGTTGCATAAGAAAAATAGATATCTAAGTGAATATGAAGAAAAAGGTTTTTCTGGGGTTTTCAGGTGATTAATTAAGCCTTGAACGACCAGAAGTGTCTTACTATTTGCTACTACTAAGTCTAGCATAGATTGAGCACAACTATGGTCACTTGACTCACAGATGAGCTTCCCAAGAGATGAGAGAAACAGGGGTGTCCTGAGATATGAGCTTCATTTCAGAGCGTCAAGGGCAAGTAGCTGACAGACATGTCTTCTTCAGTGAAAGGTGCCTACTCCTCCTTCTGGCTGATTATGTTCTTCCCGGTTCTAGATCTGAGCAAAGTGAAATCAGAATAATTCTATTAGCAATAATTTTCAACCATACTGACCATACTATATGCTGATTAGTGGCCTTCCTGGACTACCTGGGAATCTAATTACCACATAGTACATTGTGTTTCAATATAAAAATATTCCACACCATTAACTTACTAAAAAATGAATTTCTGAAATGCAACTTGTTCCTCCTTGGAATTTTACCTATGCAGCGCTTTGCATGAAGAGGGTTCTCTGGTCTGTGCAATGACTAGTTGAGAGCAAATTTTCCCCAAGGGCACATAGGACTGAGTCTGAGCTGGAGGTAGATTTCTCTTTGTCTTTTATGTGAATAACACAAATATGACAAATGCATGCAAAAAGCTCAGAACCAACAAGCCAACATTAGTAAAAAATGAAATCTTAAGGAACTAAATATGTTCACCCTCTTCCTCCTGGCTTCAGAATGGGGGTGTTAAGTTAGGTGCATCTCTCTGTATTCACTCATGTATATGTAAGGAGAGAGTGAGGTTAAAGAATCCACAGGGACATTTAAATCTAGACACATGGTCCAAGTGAATTTTGCCTTACAAATAGTATTGCTGTGGCCTCAAAAATAATTTACAAATGAAAACAAGCACTTAAACTAAGAGCATGTGTTAATTTCTAGATCATTTGGGAAGATGGCACCAATTTTAGGTAAGTGTGAAAAAATGCAATTGGTAATTGTATTTTTCATGGTTGGGTAGTCCAATTCCAAAGATTATGTTATTAAAAGAAAAATTAGAATAGTTTCTGTGATATTTTATTTCCACTTCTATTTTTCTCGCTCAGGTATTTTTCAACAGAGAAGTCACAATTTGGAGGGGTGTGGGAACCAGCTCTCTGAGCATTACACACTTTCAACAAATGTGCATGGTGATCACCTGTGTAAGGCTGAGGTTCACATCCAGATTTAGCCAAGGATAGTTGATGGGCAGTCATGGATGTTGATGGATGGGTGTTCCGGATTGTAGCCTGATTGTGGTCTCTTAAACATGCTACCTCCTGGGGGTGAGAAGGGCTATTTAGTGAAATGAAATACTACTCTGTCACAACTTCCTCACTCACAACTCAATCATAGAAAATTCTCCCCCAGAGCTGTCATTGAAATCATTACAGTTAGAATTAAACATGTTGTATAGAGCAGCCGACAAGACCCTGCGGTACTATTGACATGTCAGGTCTCACATTAATAATCAGCTCTCCCATACAGTGAATAGGAAAACGTCTGTGAATCTGGGCTCTTTTTTCCTTCCTTTGGGATGAATGTACTCACTACCTGTTCCAGGTTTGCTTCCATACACTGGTCCGGTGCCACCTGGCCTGACCGAATCAGCAGTATTGTTTACCCTTTGTCTTTCAGTCGCTAACACCACTGACTCAAATCCATTATAGCCTGCAGCCCCTCTTTGCAGGCAGGTCTTCTTTCTGATGATCAGTTGGTTGTTAAGCCCTTGGATTCATGTTTCGGTCTCACGTCCTTCTCTACACCATGGCATATTCCCTCACTGTCCTTTGACCTCATATCTCTTCAGATGTTCCAATTTATTCTTATCTTTCCTTCATCTTTGTTTTTAAGCAGTTTATTTTAGAATACTCTTGGGATTAAAGAAAACTATGAGGATAGTACAGAGAGTTCTTATAAACCCTGCATCTAGTTTTCCTTTGTATTCATGTGGTACATTAATATGGTACATTTGTCAGAACTGATGAGCAATAGTGATACATTGCTATTATTATTATTTTGTAAGACCTTCAGTATCCTCCCCCTTAGCTCCATGTAGGCGACATGATGCAGAGAAAAGACAATGGGTTTAACGGTGCAAATATCTTGGTCTGAGCCCCATGTCTACCTCCGCCTAGTTATATGGATGTCTTCCAAGTGACAACCTCATAGAGCCTCAGTTTCCCATCTGCAAAATTCCCTCACAGGAAAGGACCCCAGGAAATAAACCTTCTTTCCTGTTACTTTATTTTCATCATTATGTGAACTGCCTTAACAACTCTAAACAACTGGTACAGTAATAAAATTGGACTTTAGCTATGTCTAGTGAAATCAATAAAAAATCACAACCAGCTTCCTATGTCTTCAGCACCCTATAAGACTGTGAGGAATTTAACTATGAGGTGTTAAGGAAACTAAATGTTGACCTAATAGTTCAGATGCTTATTATTGATTTAGTGATATATTTCTCTTTGGAAGGAAAAACTAGGCGATATTTTTTTCTTCTTAGATCCCAGTATTAGATGCTGAGTGTCTATAATAAATCACTCCTTAAATTAAAAAAATGTAAAATTCTCTAAGTCACAGGTTGGCAACCATTTACTGTAAAGGCCAGATAGTAAATATTTCAGGCATTGCAGACCATATGGTCCCTGTCATAGCTACCCTACTCTACTGTTTTAGCACACTAATACTCAAATGAGTGAGAGTGTGACAATGAAACTTTATTTATACAAATAGGCCATAAGCTACCTTTGACCTGTAGACCATCGCTTGCCAGCTCCTGATCAAGGCATGAATGAATGAAGATGACAGTGACCATAAATGATTTGGAAAATCACGAGTTAGGAGTGAGGGACAGGGTTCAGGTGATTCTTATATGATGATTCTGGAATTATTAAGGCTTTTTGGTTAATAATGAATGATGCTACTTTTTTTAATTGATTGTGAGAGTGAGCTGTATGTATTCCCCTGACAGAAAAATTACTCAGCTCAATGTATTTTACTCAGGAATGAACTGGCCTTTGAAAGTAGATTTGGGTTCTATAGGTTGACTGTCCATGAACCCAATCCTGGCTTCCTGCTCCTGGAGCAAAGGAATGATCACTTACAGGAATAAGAAAGCCTGAGGCAATGGGGGAAAGTATAACAATAACTGCCATTTATTGAGCTGCCTTCCCCATCACAAACGATGACCACTGTTATCCCATTTTACAGAACAAATGAGAGACAACAAGTAAGTGCCATGATCACACAGCCAGGGTCTAAGCCAGCTGCATTGCTCTCCTCTTGGCCACAACACTTCCCTCCACAAAAAATAACTGGCTTTCCCTGGAACATTCACATTTCTTCACATGTGAAGAAGGAGGGTGGGAATCACCTCTTCTTCCTTCTAGTTTTACTTTCCAGTAGCAGTTATATTTAAACACAAACAATAAATGTCTCCTGAGCCACCCCTTACCGTGCGCCAAGCGTAAAGCTTTCACTATGTTGTAAAATCTATTTTTTTTTCCATTTCCAGAACTGCAGAGACAAGGAGGTGGAGGCTCACAATTAAGCAATTGGCCCAAAGGGATGTCTATAGTGAATTGTGGTGTCAGAATCTGAACATAGTTCTCACCAGCTCCAAAGCATTTTCTACACATACAACTGCCGTACAGTTTAGTGATTAAACTCCCAGGCTCTAAAGCCAGACTGGTTGGGTTCAGATCTCAGCCCGCTACTTGCCAGCCACATCACTTGGACAGATTGCTTAATGGCCCTGTTTCTTGATTTGTCAAGTTAGGATGATGATCATAATTTCCTTCTCATAGTTTGATATAAGGAATCAAGCAGTAACAGGCATGTAATAAACAGCACAAGCGTTGGCTTTTTCCATAGACTACAAGCTCTAAGAGCAAAGCAGTCTGTTTGGTTCACTGTTGTATTCCTAGTACTGAGAATAATGTCTAGCACATGGTAGGGGATATGGTTGCATGAATGAAAAATGTTCAAACAAATTAGTCTTTACATTAGGTCGTGACTGCATTCAAAGCCAAGAAGAATAAACATGGCTCCTCTTTTTCTTTACTTTTTTTTTATGCCATGAATTTGATAGGTAAAATTTAATATGAGTCTTAGGGCACCTGGGTGGCTCAGTGGGTTAAGCATCCAACTCTTGATTTCAGCTGGAGTCATGGTCTCGTGGTTCATGAGTTTGAGCCTTTCATTGTGCTCTGTGCTGACTGTGCATAGCCTGCTTGGGATTCTCTCTCTCTCTCTGTCCCTCCCCTACTCACATGCACTCTCTGTCTCTCTCAAAATAAAATAAACCTTAAAAAATTAATATGAGTCTTCAAAATCATAATTTCAAGTGTAATAATGGAAATAGTGATCATCTTAGTTATTTCAATGTTCCTAACAGAAGTGGGTGTTAGTGCAAAGTTGAGGCTCACAGCACACAGTACATGGCTTCAGAGACATTCTCCTACTTCGTTGCTATACTCCTAAAGGAGCATTCTTATGTAATACATTTTAACGTTCCTTTTATCATTTTTGTTTGTTTGTTTGTTTTTACAAAACTTAAGTCTGTCATTGTCACATACATTGTATCTCTGAACATTTATTTTTACTGAGCTTGTATGATATTTGATACTGTGTATTCTAAATCCAAGCCAGTATTTAGTGACACCAGCTTCCAGGAGCCCCTGTAATGAATGAATTATGGTTCCACTTAGCTGGTGAAACTGTGTTTGATGTCTACTCTTCAGTAGTGATGGGGTCTCCAGGGAGCAACAACGCCTTCAGAGAAAAGGGCAGCCTCAGCCTCCCCACCACCCCAGTTTGAGCAGGCACAAAGAGGAACCTACCCAGGAAATACAGAGATGGAGGTGCCTTTGGAACAAGCAGCTCTGGCAGGATTTATGAGCAGGATTCCCATAGACTAAGCTCCATATATTCCCAAGAATACCACCTCGACACTGTTACATCTTGGCAGCAAACCATGTTTAAGACTTTATTGAATGTATGATAATATCCATCCTGAGTGGTGATTAACTGATAACCCCTAACACACAGCAAAGCACTGGGGTTCTAATCTTTCTCCCTGGCTTGCACTGGGTAGAATATTATTTTCATTAAGATTAAGTATCTCACAAAATTACACTGCAATTAACTTATGCAACCTCCTCCTTAGAATGCTCTGTCTTTGATAATATGCCTACCAAAGAATCCTTTAAGACCTCAGTAACTGGAGAGGCCCAAATAAAGCGTTGGTTTTGTTCATTTTAATGTAGAATACTCTGCATGTTTTCTATAAAGCAAAGTAAATAGGTTTTTCTCTTAAATATTCTTCTGCTTGCAATCAAAAAAAAATTACAGACTTAGTAGCCTGATTTGTATTTTTCTTCAAGTCATGAAGAATTAAATATCTAACACATTTCGGAAAAGTTTGTAAATGAAAGATTTGCTCTAGTTTAAAATATCTATATGTTTGATTATCTTGTAAACTAACCTATAAATTAAACTATAAGCTAAAAAGCTAAAAAATGCTGTCACCTTCATGTTTTTCAGGAGCCCATGGTGAAATTTAGTTTTGAGGTTAACACCATGAAATAACAATTTGGTCTAAAATGACAGCAATAAAGAGAAATAACATTTATGCTGAGATAACTTATATATAAAGTGTGATGAGCCTCAAAATATGGTAAAATGTCCTGATGCTTAGTCTTCTATTTATTTTTTAATATGAAATTTATTGTCAAATTGGTTTCCATACAACACCCAGTGCTCATCCCAAAAGGTGCCTTCCTCAATACCCATCACCCACCCTCCCCTCCCTCCCACCCCCCATCTACCCTCAGTTTGTTCTCAGTTTTTAAGAGTCTCTTATGCTTTGGCTCTCTTCCTCTCTAACCTCTTTTTTTTTCCTTCCCCTCTCCCATGGACTTCTGTTAAGTTTCTCAGGATCTACATAAGAGTGAAAACATATGGTATCTGTCTTTCTCTGTATGACTTATTTCACTTAGCATAACACTCTCCAGTTCCATCCATGTTGCTACAAATGTCATATTTCATTCTTTCCCCTTGCCATGTAGTATTCCATTGTGTATATAAACCACAATTTCTTTATCCATTCATCAGTTGATGGACATTGAGGCTCTTTCCATAGTTTGGCTATTGTTGAGAGTGCTGCTATAAACATTGGGGTACAAGTGCCCCTATGCATCAGCACTCCTGTATCCCTTGGGTAAATTCCTAGCAGTGCTATTGCTCTATTTTTAATTTTTTGAGGAACCTCCACACTGCTTTCCAGAGTGGCTGCATCAGTTTGCATTCCCACCAACAGTGCAAGAGGGTTCCTGTTTCTCCACATCGTCTCCAGCATCTATAGTCTCCTAATTTGTTCATTTTAGCCACTCTCACTGGCGTGAGGTGATATCTGAGTGTGGTTTTGATTTGTATTTCCCTGATGAGGAGAAACGTTGAGCATCTTTTCATGTGCCTGTTGGCCATCTGGATGTCTTCTTTAGAGAAGTGTCTGTTAATGTCTTCTGCCCATTTCTTCACTGGATTATTTGCTTTTTGGGTGTGGATTTTGGATACTAGCCCTTTGTCTGATATGTCATTTGCAAATATCTTTTCCCATTCCATTGGTTGCCTTTTAGTTTTGTTGATTGTTTCCTTTGCTGTGCAGAAGCTTTTTATCTTCATGAGGTCCCAATAGTTCATTTTTGCTTTTAATTCCCTTGCTTTTGGGGATCTTAGTTTTCTATTTAAGTAACAGCTGAGATTGGTTACGCATGAGAAATTATGGGCAAAGCATCATACATGCGTTATTTTATTTCATCCTTAGGTAATATTGTTCTCCTCATGTACCGATGAAGAAACAGAGAAGGAAATAGGGATTTGTAAAGGCCAAGTAATTTGGCAGAAATTGCCAGGGTAAGGAAGTAGCAGAGCCAAGAGTCAAATCTAGATAATTTGCCTCTGGTTGCCCATGACATAAGCCTAAATCACTAATGAGACTGGCAATAAACACATGTTTCAGTTGAATGTGAAAATGGCTACATGTGCAACCTATAAATATAATCCTGTTATAAGTAATATAACAAATTGTATTCAGAATAAACCCAAAAACATTTGCCTATCTCCCTAAAATAGCAATTCTGACTTTTTAGAGGGCAGCATTTTAGGCAATGGTAACTTCACAGTACCCTATAAGCTCTGTTATGTTTTTGCATCCCAAATTACTATTGCTACATCTTATTTGAATTCATCTACTAGCCAACGAGCAAAAATTCCTGTAATTATCATTATTCTTTTTTTTTATCTAGACATGACAAATCAGAGCGTCAAAGAAGTTCAGAAAATCAACTAACATCACATAGCAACTTGGTAGCAGAAATGAAATTCATACCCAAGTCTTATGATTTCAAGTCTAATTAATTATTTTAGCCTTCAGCCATAAGATGACAGAGTCAGAACAAAAATGGTTTGTGAAATCATCTCAATGCTTCTTCCCACAGGTCGCTACCCTCAGGAGAACAAGGGAACCTACATCCCAGTTCCTGTCGTCTCACAGCTGCAGAAAGGCAAGTGGGGGGCCAAAGTTGTCATGAGAGAGGACAGGTCTGTCCGGCTGTCCATCCAGTCTTCTCCAGAGTGCATTGTGGGGAAATTCCGCATGTATGTTGCTGTCTGGACCCCCTATGGCGTTCTCCGCACCAGCCGAAACCCAGAAACAGACACATACATTCTCTTCAATCCTTGGTGTGAAGGTAAGGAAGGGGCAAGCATTTTTCTCATAAAAAAAATAGTTCATATTTTTCCAGTATATCTCTTTTTGGAAGGATAGCAGAATTATTCTACAAGATATGTCCCTTTGCTATACACACAGTTTCGCATTGTTGAAAGACAGAAAAAACTATGAAATTTGTCCTTAATGTATATAAGGACAAAACCTGTGTATATGAAGTTAATGCTGCTACACATTTATTCCAGGACATAATTGAGGAATGCCTGAAGTTGCACAATTAGTTAAATTGTGGAGTGATGTGTCGATGGTGTCACTTCTGTGTATATGCTATTATTCTGTAAACAAAATAGGCTTATTGATCTTGACTTTCAAAACTCTTAGGATCTATATAATCTGGCTTCAGAAAAATAGGATAAAGTTGATCTTGCCTGTAGTAAAACTAACTTCTCTCTCTTCCTAATTTAAGAACAGAAAGCCTGAATGTTAAAAGAATCCCATAAATTTGTATATATGAAGAGTGGGTGCAGATTTCATAAGCCATAACTTTGGATGTACAAACATGTAACTTTAGTTTAATATAATACAACTTAATCTCTACTACTATTTGGAGTATTCCTTTCTGTCTGTTACAGAAGCTTCATCCAGTTATATTCAAATAAAATAGGTCAAAGTCCAAGGATTTCTCCCAATTCCATTTAAAAACTTAGTTACACACAGTATTTTCCCCCCATGGCCATCTCTGCCCTTCTGTATCTGCCCCCTGCTTCATATTTGGTTTGGAGCTGATTTTCAGTTCCAGAGGCAAAAGCAAACATTGCAACAGCATTAAGGGGAGAAAGTGCACTTTTAGATCTTAAGAAATAAGGTAATGAAACTTATAAAAGCTGATATAGGACAGATTATCACATTATCTTACTTCATGTGTATTGCTCTCTAATGTCTTCCCAAATAAGTCTACATTTTTTTGCTGATTTTGAATGACCATTGTTTGTGAGAGTTGCATTTGGGTTGAGCTGCATTTACAGGTAGATAATAAGTGAACAGCAATGTTGTCTACTTGTATATAACATAAATCTGGATCCTACTGCCCTTTTCTTTGAATTCTCAGTTCCAGTGTCGTTGGCAGATGGCACTGAGCTAATCCTATGCTCCCTGCTCACCACCCCCATCATCTTGTCCCTGATAATCCTACCTATGAGACAGATATCCAAGGTTGATGGTAATAGGAGATGTTACTGGGGCCATGTGCCATTCAAAGGTGCACTCCTATTTACAGTAATCTAGTCAACCAGATATAAAACATTCTGTGATGGAGGGGATGCGGTGCTATTTACAGAGATGAGGGGAGTGAGGTTGTAGAGACAAACTAAGATTTTGAAAATGTTGAGTTGGACATAACTGTAGATGCCTAAGCAGAAATGGCAAGTAGGTATTTCAATATGTGAATCTGAAGATGAGAATCAGAGATGCAAATCTGGGAGATGTAAATCTGAACATAGGGAGGAAATACAGGGAGGAAAGAAGATATAGCATCTAGCCCTAAAGGACACCAGCATTTGGGGGGGTCTAATAGGCAAGGAATTAGCAAAGGAGACTGAAATGGAGGAGTATGTGGAAGATGGCCAATTGTAAAAAAAAATTGCATTTCAAGACTTCATATTTGTAAAACAAATAAACTAGGAATTTGATATTGACTTTCTTTGCATTACGAAAAGAAAATCATATAACTTCATGTAACTATCCAGCACCCTAAGGGGTTTATAAAATGATATGATTTACCCCAAATTTGGTATGTTTGCAGATTTTCTGGATTATACCACCTGTGTATCAGAGGGTACGTATTTACATGCATTTCAACTTATGTTGCCAGTTTTCCAGAGATAAAAAGGGTTAGTCATATGCCTGATGTATTGGGTTTATAGGAGAATTATTCAGGAGGTGTAGAGTCTAATAACTTTCTACTGCCTGATCACTGCCTTGGTCTTCAGTTGTATCCCTGGTGAGCAACTTCCGGTTTCCCTGTTCAGAAGGAGTCACCTAGTCCAGAGATTATGTAGCCCCAGAACTCGATGCTGCATTACAGAAAAAGAGCAGAGGGACTTTCCCTAGGTATCACTGATTTGAGGCAGGTGAGAATAAAACTAGACAGATCAATTTGGAAGCTGTGACCCAGGACAAAGATGATGGATGGACTGGACTATGGTGGTGGCAGTGGAGATGAGGAGGAAAGGATGGGTTGGAGATCTACTTTAGATTTAGAACAGAAATTGCAGAAGGTTTATCATGAGAGGTGAAGGAAAGGGAGAAGTCCAGAATAGCTCTAGGTGGCTGGTATATATGACCAGCTAGGTTGGTGGTGGTGCCATTTTCAGAGCTGGGAAGACTGAGGGAAGTGGAGAGGAAGATCTAAGGATGAAACTAGGAATTATATTTAGAAATGTTAATTTGGTGATATCTGTGGAATATCTAAGTGAAAACATCAAGTAGGCACTTGAATAAGTGAATCTAGAGCTCCAAGGAAATGAGTGAGGTTGGTATGTAAATATGGGCACTATCAGGAGCTAGCAGGGAAATTTAAAGAAAGAACAAACATGGATTTAGTATCATCCACAATTAGAGTCTAGACAAAGGAGAAGGAGACCAAGAAGGATTAGCCAGGGGGTTAAAGGAAATCAGAAGAGCCTGGTGTCACAGAGCCGGATGATTGATTAATTCAAGAAAACAGCAATTGGTTCTTTGGAATACAGCTGATGAGTTAAATAGGATAAGGACAGAAAGTGGCCATACATTGTGGAAATATGGAAGTCGCTGGGGAACTTGGAAAGATTTCTTTACCACAGTGATGGGGACAGAAGCCAGAGAGATGGGTGCTGGCTACAGTATAATGGGAGGTAAGAAAGTGGAGATAACAGGTGTTGCCATTTTCTGCAAAACTCTCTGCAAAACAGAGGTGGGATATGAAGGTCAATGAAGAATTGTTTTAAGCATAGAGTAGGCACAATTTTCTGGAGATGGAGACAAATCAGGAAAAGATGAGTTTACTGCCCAGAGAGAGGATAGTGGTCCACAACCTTGGCTGCATATTGGAATCACTTGAAGATGTCTCAGACTTCCTGGTTGGTCTGCACGTAGCATGGGCTTTAGGGTTTTTGAAAGAGTCTGCAAGTGATTTTTAATTTTTTTAAGTTTATTTTCTTATTTTGAGAAAGACTGAGAATGAGCATGAAGCGGGGAGGGCCAGAGAAAGAGAGGGGAAAAGAGAGAATTCCAAGAAGGCTCCATCCTGTCAGCACAGAGCACAATGTGGGGTTTGATCTCACAAACTATGAAATCATGACTTGGGCCAAAATCAAGAGTCAGATGCTTAATCAACTGAGCCACCCAGGTGCCCCTGCAGGTGATTTTTAAAGCCAAGGTTGAGAAGCACTGACTTAAGGAATGAAATCCTTGAATGGGTAGGAGCCAGGGATCAGGTAAAGAGCCCTTGATAGGTAGAGCTGTCCATCCTCCACTGTGACAAGAACAACGTGGAAGATGGGTGAAGTGTGCCACTTTTCTAGATTCAGTGGAAGGAGGATGAGGTTGTTCACATTTTGTGATTCTGTTTTTCCTGGCAATGTGAAAAGCAAAGTCATCTGCTGAGAACCAGAAGCAAGGAGGGGAGCATTGGAGGCTTGATAGAGAAGTTCTGAGAGTTTGGAGGTGGGAAGCAGGCTTATTCCAGGGACAAGACAGGTGGGTCCTCCCTGCTCCCCAGAACACAGGGAAAACCACCACAGTTGCCTTAGTTCCTTGGCCTGTAAATGTCCAAACATGTCTGCAAATTACTTGGGGATATCCTTGTTGGTATCTCCACCTCCCAGAATCTGATTTCTCCCAGTGCCAACATCTGTGCTGCCTCTGAAACATCAAAAAAGGTCACATAGAACATTTGTGTGTCTACACATTGGCTGCAGTTTGGTGTGGAGGATGAGAGGAGGGAAGACTGACTGCTTCTCAAACTTGGAGCTCATTGGAATGGCCTGGAGGGCGTGTCAAAGCATTTCTGCCCAGTACCCACAGATTGAGTATGTCTGGTGGGGCCTGAGAATTGCATTTCTAACCAATTCCCAAGGGATGCTCATGCTGCTGGGCAAGGACCACACTTAGAGGACCATGGGTTTACAGACCAATCACAAAACAGTAATGACAAAATGTAGGAGAGTGTACTTACTCCGGGTAAAATTTCACCAACTCCTCCCCAAACCCAATCCCAGTCTCTCCTCGCCTTACTGCCTCTTCTCTTTCCCCTCCCATTCCTCCTTGTTTCCAAATTCCTCTTGCATCCTCTCTTGGGAGCAGATTGTCTTTCTTCTCTCATGCAGAGCGGTTCAGCAGGCTTTTTAAATTTTGTTGTTTGGGCTCCACCAACAATGAGACTTTTGGGGACTACACACTTTCCCAAGACCATTCCCTCCAGAAAAATTCTGGTGCCAGTTTTTAAAATAATACCCTTTTACATTCTTATATTACTACTCACAGAGGTCTCCAAGGGAATTTTTATGGAATGGGAGAAAGATGTCACCTCCTCACGTCACTCACTGGGTGGTTTTCCCAGCCTGGAAGCCGAGGCATAAAATCCAAAAAAGGAATCCAGTGATGCACCTCACGCACAACCAAATGCACTGTAACCTGACAACCAACCAGTTCTGTGCTTGCATGTGCTAATTCACAACAAGGGACTCACAGAAATATTGTCTGGTAATTGGGTAGTAGGTAAAAAGAGAGCCATTGCCTAAGTGGAAAAGATAAGAAAAGAGGAAGTCAGAAGTTGACAAAATAGAGCATGGTGAGCAAGATGCTGAAAACACAGCACATTTGATGTGGAAGTGACGTCCCAAGGTGGCTTAGGACACTGGATTGAAAATTACAGGCACATATAGTACTTGCTGATAAAAGAATGTTCAGCTGGGTTCCTGGGGGCCTTTCAGCTTGCTTTGCATTCATAGGCAATTTATTCTCCTTAATCACTAAATCATTAATGGGGATCAATAGCAATACCACACTAGTGAGGGCAGGGGCGGATGCAGGGAGAGTTATTGGTCAGTTTTTTTTTTTTTAATTTAATAGTGGTAACCAGGCTTCAGATCCATTCCATGAGGGAACCCTTCTCCAGGCTGTTGGAGAGAAAACTGTACTCACAAAAGCAGCAGGAATGAGTTGGGCATTTATTGTGAACTCATCTTATTTTTCTAATTGCTCAAGAGTTCTGGATAATGGAATGTATTTCCTTATTTAAATTCAGGGTGTTCCAGATTGGTAGTCTAGCATTAGTGCCACATAGTGTGTTCTAAAAGATTTAGGTGTGCCATACCCGTTCTTAGTACTCAGGGTCCGTATTTGATTGCTCTGTTTGGTTGGACACCAATCATTTCCAGTGAGTCTTCCTTCTTTTAGTAACTTGTTTCTCCCCACATTCCCCACTGCTGATTTTCCCTTCCCTCATTCAACCTTGTATCCCAGCACCTAGCATAGTGCCTGGTACATACCTAATGTTTAATAAAAGTTTACTGTATTGATATAATAATTCTAACTAAATGCTTTTTTAGGTTCACTGAACCTACCATCAGATAAGTTGTAAATGTAATCTCACACCTTACCATCTTGAAGAAAGTCAAAAACATATATGGTGTGTGTGGGAGTGAATTTGTGGGCAAAGTGTATGCATATTTCTCTCTCTCTCTCTCTCTCTCTCTCTCTCTCTCTCTCTCTTAGGATCTGACACCAAATTAGCATCTGGTATTTCTGACCTTTTATTCAATATGACTTTTCTATTTTCCTTTAAACAAAGAAATCAATTACATTTGGTGTAAAGATATCAATAAGTTTCTAATATCTGGATATGTTTAACACACAGTAAATAAATATGACCAGCTTCTCTTTTATTATGACATCCTTTTTTACACTATATACCTTGTAATTATACATGGTCTTTTAGACCCTTCAGTACAGAATGTAGTAATGGACCAGATCTGGTATTCCTGGAGTAAGAAAGAGCAATACCCCTTTATTTGGAGTCCCTTGTGCTCAGGGTCTCAGAGTTTATGCCCTCAGACTAGAGCCATTATCCATCAATCCACAAATATTGATGGTATATTTTTCTCCCCATGACAACAGAAGTACTCATGGGTAGCACAACAATATTAATTATTCATCCACAAATATTAAGGGTCAATGTTGAATTAGGCAGTGGGAATATGGCAGTGAAAAAGATGACAATCTTTGACCTTATAGAGCTTCCACGAAGATTTCACAAATGAATTACTAATAAACATGAATTACAATTGTGAAAAAATACTAAAATAAGTCATGGCACAACAAATCATATAATGGGGCACTTGGCCTAGTCAGAAAATGGGAAGAGACAGGTCAGTAGCTTATCTTTGTGCCCTCCCCAGCCTCTTCGGTAGTATTTGCATCAAATAGCAATCAGATAGTTGCTTAATTGACTCCTTATGAAGTTTTATTAAAGCTTATGTGAAAATTTTAAGCCTTTATTTATTCAAAACCTCTATTTAATAAAATAGCATACATCACTCTTGCAAGTGTCTGAAACATCGGAGGCTTATTCATCCTTTCTCCACCAAGTGAGTATTACTCGGTATGGCATTGTGGTCAGAAGGGAATTTGCAGTAGACATTTTTTATGATGACATTCAGATGACTCCAGAATCAAGGTCCAAAGGTGTTTATGAGATGCTTCTGGAAGGAGCAGAGTCGAGAGGGTCTAATCCAGAATCACAAACATCTGCCAGTCTTTCTGTGCATAGTTGTTTCTACTCTTCAAAGAACGCTCAAAGCCGGTATCTCTCTGCCTCATGTAGCAAAGAAAATAGGATTCTTCTCTCATTCAGCCCAGCATGGTGCCAGGCACCAAGTTCATGCTCAATGAATGTGTGCTGAATTGAATTGATAACAACCACTCTGGGAATAAGGAAGAGAATTATGAGCCTCACATTTCAAGAGACAAAATAGACTCTGTGGCATTAGATAAATTTCTCAAGGTCCTGTAGAAAATTAGGAAACACGCTTGGGGCTAAAACTTGGATATTCTGATGTGGTCAGGATAAGCTCTTTTATTTTGAAAACCAGAACCATTGGTATCCCATCTTGTGTAACAAGAAGTAAGTGCCAGCTGGGAAGCTTCTATGATTTTCAACACTGGAAAGTCCTGCTGTGAAAAATAAATAAATAAATAAATAAATATAAAACCAGGTTGATAGCTATAAGATCAAACGACAGTTTTCTTTGCAAAAAATAAAAAAAAAAAAAAAGTAAGCATGCCAACAAGGGCACAGACTCCCTTTGAGGATATGTGCTAAGTAACAAAACTCTGACATTTTCTTTGTAGAACTGCTTTATGAATAATAGTCTATCTTCTGAAGATATTTAAGTACCTGAAAAGTCCTTAACCAGCAAAACTAGCAAATTAGCACAAATCAAGTAAACTTCCCAAGCTGGTCTGAGCTGTAATGTAATGCAACATATTTGCAAGGAATGAAATGGACCCAATTGTTGAGGAACTACTTGCCTGTGTTTCATGAATTCTTTTTATTCCAGACTTAATGGGTACAAAGGCAGGCCTTGAAATTGTCTATATTGAATCATTTTAGGAAGACAGTGGCTTTGGAGCCTTCCCTGGGAAGAAAAACAAAAGCACAGGCTCTGGAAATGCTGTTCTTTCATGTGATTTACTATTTCCCGACGGGAAGTGATTCCTTAACATGCCTATAGAGTGCAGAGCCTGCTGGAGTTCACCACCCCTTCTGATCTACTTTGAGATGGAAAAGGTATCATGATGACACCAACCCAAAGTCACATTTGCTCTGCAGTTGAAGCCAGTCCCTTGAAGAGTGATTACCCTCACCCAATATGGCTTCCCTCTTCCTTCAGTGATGCTCAGCTTTTATAGAAAGAGGAGGCAAGTAAAAGTTATTCCTAATCCCCTCACTTAAAATTACTCTCTTCTCTAAAAAGGTGACACATTTTGCCCTTTTGAAGGGACTGAGCTATTATTTCTTCCGGAGGATCAGAAACAAAACCAAACTCTGATTTAAGCTGGTAGGTAGTCTTTTGGGAGAGAACTTGTATGATAGCATTCCTGGCACTGTAGTTTTCTTTGATCCGTGAGTTCGCTTATTGGAGCTTGACTTTAATGACTTTGGAAATGGGACTTGCTTAAACTTTAAAATAGCATGTAAATAAGCAAAAGGAAATTTTCAGCTCAGGCAGTGATGAATAGCCCTCCTTCTCCCAAAGAAGTTACACAGATATAAAATCAATAGGCTTAGCATTCATTTTTACCTGTTTGTTATAAATTCCTACTTTCTTTGGGTATGGGGAGGTGAGTGGTAATTTCCAAGGGGGCCTGAAATCAGCCCTATAAATGAATACCAAAATTTCTCAGCCCACAGTATTTGTTTTTTTTTTAATTGCTCCATTATTCCCATCAAAGGAATAGTAAAATAAATGAGATCATTCTTCTTTACTACTTGCTTCACATTAGTCACCCTGGAAAGTTATTTACAAAGCATATTGAAGGTCTGTTCTGGTGGCAGAGCTATGGGTAAGGCAGATGGAGGTATCATGCCACATTCACCAATGACACCACGTGGAATCTGTTTTCTTCTTGAGTTTTATTTGCCAGAGGTCACTTAGGATCAAGAGGTTGTCAGTAAGTCCTTGGTGCTGCTGCTAACTCTATAAGCTATTTAGACCTACCTCCTCCTACCTGGGAGATATAGCTCCAATCCCTACACTTATATACAAACATACACACACACACACGTGCTTTCTAACAGTTCAAACTGATGGGTTTCTAGAATAGTGAGTTATTTGTCACTGTTTTTACTTTTAGTAGCATTCTCTATTTTACTAAGGTGGAGAACCAATTTTCACCCCAGGATCTGGTAAAACCTCCTATGCCTCTAAAGCATATTAAAATTTCTTTTAAAAAGTAAATATAACCCCCCCCCCCCACAAAACCAACAACAGAAATCTCCAGAGACAAATGATTAAGTTTTCGTATTTTTGTTAGCCTATCAAACATAGGGAGTGCTTTGGAGTTTCCATGGTGATGTAATTTTTTTTATCCTAGCTTTGGACAACTATATTTTAAAGTGACAGATCTGAATAAAAACGGGGGAAAGAAAGCACCGCTTTCCACCTTCAATCTTCTTTTAAAATCATAAATAAATTTAAAATTAAAATCAAGGCTTCCCACTTGACTTCCTTGCCTTGCTGTGGATTCATGATTATGCCTTCCGGTTGTGAGGTGAGATTTAATTCACCTGCTGGAAGGAAAAGGGTAGCCTAATCTTGAGCTCAGAACTCCTCCTTATTCATAGTTTGCCATTTAAATTTATAAGTGCCCATCAATAATAACCCAAAGCCCAAAAGTAAATCCTTCACTTTCTTCTTCTCTCACTCTCTAAGCTCCAGATATCTGTCCCCACCTCTCATTCTTACAGGACATATTCATTGTGCCACATTCCCAGGCACTCTGTGCTGGGGATACAGAGACCTGATGCCTTGGACCCAAGAGTCACAGTCTACCTGGGAGACAGCTTAGTATTCCTGACTTCACTTCTTACCAGCACTATGGTCCTGGGAAAGACACTTTACTTACTCTTCCTTAGTTTCCTCACCTGTAAAATGATGCCTTCCTCTCAGAGACATTATGAGTTTTAATGAGTTCATTGGTTTCTATACCACACTCAGAAAGTTCCTAGCACATGGTAAATACTAAAAACATACATTTTCATTTAATAACTAAATCACAGAATAATCTCCATATGAATGGATGTTAACTACAGCATCCACAGGAAACTGAGCAAACAAGGCTTAATCTAGCTTGTGCTGGGAAGAAAAGGGTGCAGGGACATTTAAAGGAGGAAAAAGTATGGTTATATGATGGTATTTAATAAGAAGAAAAATTGGTACTTGAAAGTTGATCTTAACCTCTTATTAAATAGCTTCACTTAAATGCAACATTTAAAACTAACTTTTTAAAAACTTTCTTAAATGTTTATTTTTGAAAGTGTGAGCAGGAGAGGGGCAGGAGGGGTGGGGGTGGGGGGGACAGAGGATCCACAGCAGGCTCTGCACTGACAGCAGCAAGCCCAAAGTACAGCTTGAACTCACAAACCGCAAGATAATGACCTGAGCTGAAGTTGGATGCTCAAGCAACTTAGCCACCCAGGCACCCCAAACTTAAAAAAAAATTTTTAGGTTTCAAAACTAACTCTTTTCTGATGATTAAAGCCTTATAGAAATTAAAATAATGAAAGCATACAAGGAACTCAGAGATCTACATATCACAAACACTTTGGTGTATTTCCATGCATTTGATGCATTTTGGAGTGGATTTAATTTTAATTGACAATTAATTGAATACATTACCCTTTTCAAATAGATACATGTAGTCATATATATGGTAAAACATTAACTTTCCTTTTCACCTACTCTCTGATCCTTGAGAACCTCCACAGAAAACCCAACTTTAACTGTGTGTACTGTCTGGATACTTTGCTATAAGTATATATTTCTATAGAGTTTGGATTTTTCTAAAACACAAGTGGAATTGTTTGTGCATGTTACTCTATATTTTACTTCCTTGCATAATATATCTTGGAGAATTTTCTATATCAGTACATACATATTCTTTTTAATAACCATTGGGTGTGGTTGTACCATAATTGATTTGGTCTCCTGCTTACAAATATTTAGATTGCTTCCTATTTTCACTATAGCATACCATGCTGTATTGAATGTTTCACATAGATGTTAAACAAATGTATTTCTGTAGAATAAATACATAGAAATGTCATTGCTTGGTCAAAATCAATTCACATTTTAAATTTGCCTAGATGGGGCGCTTGGGTGGCTCAGTCGGTTAAGCGGCCGACTTCGGCTCAGGTCATGATCTCACGGTCTGTGAGTTCCAGTCCCGTGTCAGGCTCTGTGCTGACAGCTCAGAGCCTGGAGCCTGTTTCAGATTCTGTGTCTCCCTCTCTCTGACCCTCCCCCATTCATGCTCTGTCTCCCTCTGTCTCAAAAATAAATAAACGTTAAAAAAAAATAAAAAAAAATAAATTTGCCTAGATACAGCCAAATTACTCTTTAAAAAGACTGCTGTAGTTTATAGTAAAGCCCTAGTACAAGAGAATATCCTTGTCTTCATACCTTCATTGACACCAGGTGTAATCAATTGTTTTAATATTTGCTAATATTATAGGCAAAATATGGTATTACATTGACATCTCATGGTTTAGTTCGTATATCTCTAATTATTAGTGAAGTTGAACTTTTTAAAATACATTTATTGATTGAGTATTGCATTTCTGGACCTGTTCATATCTGGGACAATTTAGGTGAGTTAAGGGATGGCAGGAAGAGATGTACATGAATCTTTTAAATCTATCGACAAATTTTCTATTAGTTCGAAAAAAGGTCTTACTGAAATTTTCTTCCCACAGGAATAGCCAGTTGTCAAAATATCATTTATTGATCAGATGTATCATTACCTGTTGATTTTAATGCCGTGTTTATCATCTACTAAGATCTAATATACATCTAGCTCTATGCATATGTTTTTCTATTACTGTGTCAAAATCAGTTTTCATTATAACTTTGCTTTAGTAATCATAGTAATGCATGGTAATGCTATATATATATGTATATATATGTATGTATACACACACACACACACACACATATATATATATATATATATATATATATATATATATATGACTGTTATATAAGAACGTACCAGAAAGAGGCACCTGGGTGGCTCAGATGTTTAGCCATCCTACTCTTGGTTTTGGCTCAGGTCATGATCTCATGGTTTATGAGCCCTGCGTGGAGCTCCATACTGACAGAGCAGAGCCTGCTTGGGATTCTCGTTCTCTCCCTGTCTCTCTGCCCCTCCCCCACTCGTGTACACACGTGTGCTCTGTCTTAAAATAAATAAAATCGACTTGAAAAAAAGATCGCAATAAGTTTTAAATGTAGACCAGAAAATGTCATTGGTCTATAACAACAAGCATTTTCTCTCATGGATCCGGGGCTTGTCTGTGGTTGAGCTGGGCTGAACTGGCCAGCTCTGCTTCAGATGAGAATAGCCAGAAAGGTCCTACTCCTCACCACACAGCTATATAGATGTTCTGCTCCATATGTCCCTCATCCTTCTGTGACTAGTGGGCTTGCTGGGACAGTTTTTTTCTTATGATGATGGCAGAAATGCAAGAGCATATGGTCAAGTGTGCAAGCACATTTCAAACCCCTGCCTGCATCACTTCGACTAACACCCTTTAGCCAAAGTAACCTCCAAGGTCCAAAGGGGGGTGTTCTAATGGCAGCTGAGTGGTTCAGTCGGCGAAGCATCTGACTTCAGGTCAGGTCATGATCTCACTGTTCATGGGTTTGAGCCCCACATCAGGGTCTGTGATGACAGCTCAGACCCTAGAGCTTGCTTCAGATTTTGTGTCTTCCTCTCTTTCTGCCCTTCCCCAATACATACTCTGTCTCTCAAAAGTAAATAAATGTTAAAAAAATTAATATAAATAAATAAATAAATAAATAAATAAATAAATAAATATTTTAAAAAGGGAGATGTTCTACCTTTAGATAGGATGACTGGTTACATGGCAAAGGGCATGGATACCGAAATGGATAAATTAGAGCCAAAGTGAGAAAAGTTCCTCAATATTTCTTCATTTTCAACATTTTATTTTTTGACTATTTTTTCACATTGCCTTTTTAGATGAACTTTTAAAATGCGGAATTCTCAAAAAATCTGAGTAGAATTTTGGTTGGGTTTTCATTGACTATATCAGCTAATTTGAGTAGAATTTATATCGTTACAATATTGAATCTTTACAGGAATTAGAAACATTTTGAAATTTTTTTCTTATTTATTCAAGTTTTCTTTTATGCCCTCTGGCAAGGTTTATTTTTATTATTAAAGTTTTCAAACAAGCTCAAAAATAGAAAGAATAGTACAGTAAATATCTATTTATATATCTCCCAGATTCAATGATTATCAAGATTTTGCCACATCTTAGGCTATCTCCTGATGTCATGTAACATTTCTGTAGCCCCTGTATTTTCTGTTAAGCAGTTAGCTTAATCTGAGACTCAATCAAATTTGTCTTAAAGAGAAACATTTTCTTTTTGTGGCAGGGGCGGTGGTTGGGAAGGTAGAGCAAGAATACTATGTAAGTCATGCTGTATGCTTCTCAGGGCATCCATCCCATCAGGAGATATATAATGATTGGTTGTCACTTTTTTAGTGATGTTTAGATTTATCAATAGGATTAGGTTTTGTCAATCTTATCCATCCATTATGAAGTTCCCCACTAGCCATTTAACAAAGCCTAGATTCATTATTTCATTAGCAATTGCAAAAATGGTGATTTTCTAATCTTACCATTCCTTCTGCATTTATTAGCATCACTTATTTTGTTGCCTTGAGGTAGTTTTCATATAAGAAGTCTAGATATGTGTCTCTTTCCTTATTTCTAAGTTATCAGAATAATGGGTTGGTTTTTAGCACCCTGCAAAGATAACCAATGAATTTTTTTAAATTACTATAAATTTATGAATATTGAAATTTTTTGTGTTTTAATCCTTTGCAGTGACTTCTTTTTCATATTTGAATTGTCTTCTTTTTGGACAGTGAATGCCCCTTCAAATTTATTTCTGATTCCTTGTCGTGACTCTTAGAATCTTTAATAGCCTCTTTATTTTCTGGTAGGAGGAAATATTTCGAAATGGTCTTGTACAATTCTTGACCCAGATTTGTTATGAGTCATGTCTCTTAAGGAACCTGGGTACTTTCTAGTAAGGAGAGGGGAGAGAAAAGAATGATACTTAGAGACCATAATCTAGGCTCAAGAGACTCACTGCTACTGCAGTGGTTGTTTCTTCCAGTTCTTTTCAGTGGACAGAAGTTGAAAACGTAGTTTTTAAAGAGAAAATGCATTATGAGCTATTATGAGCTATTATGAGCTATTAAGGATATTTTCAACTTAAATTTATTTTTTTATAAATTCCTTTTATTTGATATTTTATTATAATGGAATTAGATTTCTGACTATCATAGTATGCTCTGATTGAAACACTTCATAGTATTGCAGGGACTAGTAGAAATAGAAAAAAAAAATCTTAATAATATTTGTTGATGAAAAATCATGGTAAAAGCAAATCTCCAAAAATGTGTTTGAAGGCCATAAAAGAATAAATACAAAAATATGGGAAAAGATAAGCAGTATCTCCCTTCATATATATTTTTTTAATTTTCTTGTTATGTCTTCCTAAAACAGAGATATTTGACAGCAGTTAGAATGTCCACCTTTCAACATTAAAAAAAATCACACTCCCCAATGGGTGAACAAAGTGAAGAGTAGTCACCTATAATTTAGCTGAATAAGCCACTTTGGAGTCTTAAGTGAGGAGTTCTTCCAACTCCAGAGAGTGCCATCTACTTGTATCATCATTTCAGTGCAAATACAATTTAATTTTGGTGAAATGAGATTCATCCCCCCCGATAAGATTAGTAACTGCATTCACTGAATTTCACATTCTTCATTTGTGAACTGTGAGGAAATGAATGGTAGCTAGAAGATCAATGGGATCCCAGCTATAGCAGCAGGTGGAATGATGATGTACTAGGACAAAATTACCTATACTTTGAATTACAAAACTAACAGTGGTTTTAGATTTGCAATTTAATTACAGACCAACTACCTTTCATATGGAACAAATACCAAAAAAAGTTAATTATTACAAAATATTTCAGAAAAAATACATAATCTAATAAAATAAAAGCACTGAAAAATATCTTGCTAGAGCAGGGTCAGCTTGGAAAAGTTATTACCAAAGCTAAATATTTTTCCTTCACACAAACTATACTCAAAAATACCTTTACGAAACTAATTTCTGGCTTAAAACATCAAAGGATTTCTTAGAAACAAATATCTTAACTGACACGGATGGACAAAGAAACAAAGAAGCCGCCTAACCCCAAAGTTCATACTCTTTAAGACTTCTGAAGTATTACTGCACTGATTTACATCTCTTAATGGAAGAATGTGGTAATCATGGAATGAATCAATGCTAAAGTCATTTTCAAATGAAAAACAAAACAAATTAAACCTGATGCAATCCGACCAAACACGTGTCAATATATAGTTTCAAGATTATTTTACAAAACACCTGCATTTACACAGTAGGCTCCAGGCAGCATTTTCAGACAAGTTCTTTGGCTTTATCCTTGACACGATTAAGTTACACTTTTAAAAGAATTATTTAATAATTTTATGTATTAAATTTCTTTATTCAATACATTTTTCTTTCTCTGGAGTAAAAAAAAAAGACTGTGCATATAAGATTGAGAGAGGATGCACAAGCAGATAGGGAACTTCTAGAAATGGATGGCACTGGGAGGGTCAGCAAGCATGTGAACCTCACTCAGTTCTGATGCTTTCCAAGGATGAGTCAGTCTTGTAGCCATTTTACAAAGATTTTAAAGAAAAATTTCTTTTTGAAGTCAGATTTTTTTAATGCTTTCATTCTTATTCAAAATCGGTCCAGCTCTTAGTCTGCAACAGCAGGAGTTATGATACCCATTTCTGGAGGCTGCAGTACCATCAGAGCATGCCTGTAAGTCACTAAAAAAAAAAAAGAGAGAGAGAGAAAAAGAAAAGAATGCCCTTCCCTCCAGATTAAAAAAAATTAATAAAACAATTGAGGAAAGATAGCACTAAATCTAAAATGATTTGCAAAAGAATACTAGGTAAGAAGTGGCTTGAAATTAAAATATGAGGTTTCAAATTCCATTTCTTTGATTTTACTTATGTATTTTTTCTCTTATCCTGCAAATCTTGGCTTCTAATGCCATTAACATGATTGCTTATATCATATTCATTTCAAAATAACAATATCAATATTATCAGTAACAACATGGTTACTAAAACAGTTTACTTTCTCTTTTTTTGTTTGTTTATTTTACAGTTTTTCTTGTCTTTATGTTATATTCTACGGCAGATATATAGTAAAATTACTCTGTTTTAAAGTAACTTGAGGGGTGCCTGGATGGCTCAGTCAGTTAAGCATCTGACTCTTGATTTCAGCTCAGGTCCATGATCTCAAAGTTCATGAATTCAAGCTGTGCCTAGGGCTCTGTGTTTGACAGTGCAGAGCCTACTTGGGATTCTCTCGCCCTCCCTCCCCTCTCTCTATCTCTGCCCCTTCTCTGCTCACTTGTGTGAACTTTCTCTCTCAAAATATTTTTTTTTTAAATAAAGTAACTTGAAACATGAGGCACCTGGGTGGCTTCACTGGGTTTAGTGTCCAACTCTTGATTTCGGCTCAGGTCATGATCTCACCCTGGGGAGATTGAGCCCTAAGTTATGGGGCTCTGCACTGGGCATGAAGCCTTATTAAGATTCTCCCTCTGCCCCTCCCCAGCTCATGCACAAATGCCCACTCTCTTTTATGCTATCTTGCTCACTCTCTCTCTCAAAAAAATACATAAATAGGGGCACCTGGGTGGCTCAGTTGGTTAAGCATCCTACTTCAGCTCAGGTCATGGTCTTGCAGACCATGAGTTCGAGGCTTGCAGCAGGCTCTGTGCTGACAGCTCAGAGGCTGGAGCCTGCTTTGGATTCTGTGTCTCCTCTTTCTGCCCTTCCCCCACTCACACTCTGCCTCTCTCTTTCTCTCTCAAAAATAAATAAATAAGTAAATAAATTAATAAATAAATAATTAAAAAATAAAACCAAAGTAACTTGAAATAGTTCTCTTTTTCAAAGCCACTAATCTATTAGAGTCATATTCATTTGTTTCATTTTGGCTTCATTTATTTAGAAACTGCTTTGTCTTTTATTTCTATTTAGTTTCATTTTATAACTTTACAAAACATTTACATAACCTCAAAGTCAAATTACAAAACAATAAAGATACTTCAGAAAGAAAGTCTAACTCCCAACCCTCCCTCCTACACTTTAGATAATAACTTTGTTAATTTTTCGCTTATCTCTACATTTAAAAATGTAAGTACATATGTGTATTTATATAAATATGTATCTACCTACTTACCTATTTATCTCCCTTCTTTCTTAGATAAAAAGTAGTAATCTATATACATATTTTTCCACTTTTTTAATCTAACAAGAGATCCTAGATATCCCTCTGTAGTAGTATATAGAGATCTTCCCAATGCCTTACTATAGTTGCCCATTACCTGGATAATCAAACTTCATCCAACCATTTTTCATTCCAGGAATTCCCCAATTCTTCTGGAGATGGTATTCTTTCTTGCTCCTACCTCTAATACTGTAAAATATATGGAATAAAATATATACATATTCTATGCACCTTATCATACTTTCTTATATACTGCATACATATTTTTGTGTACACACACACACATACACACATAGATATAGATAGATATAGATATAGATATATAGATATACAGATATATATATGTATATATATATATATATAGAGAGAGAGAGAGAGAGAGAGAGAGAGAGAGGAAAGTATGATAAGAGGCATGGAAGACATAGGGAAAATTTAATATCTGCCTAAAGGTCACTTTATTATAAGAAAATGCAGAAAAATAAAAAGAATAAAATAGTCAAAGATAAAAGGGAAAGAAATTCCCAAAGCTGAAGAAAGACTTACATTGTCAAACTATAAAGGATCATAGTGCATCAAACCTGATAAATGAAAAAAAAAAAAAAAAAAAAGACCCACACCTAGATGCAAACTGTTTAAATGTCAAAACTTCAAAGAAAAATCCAAACTTTAAAGTCAAGTTAAAAAATATTATCTGTAGAAGAATGAAAATAGATTGAAATTATATTTTTTGTGGATAAAAATTTATTTGTAAACCTTTGCAGTCCTTGGGTTACTACTCAGTTAAAATTGCTTTTATACATTTGTTTTCTATGTGCATTTTCTCTTCTGTGAACTGGTTTTCCTTTTGCTGACTTTAAATGCACTTTATGACTTTCTCATCAATTTATTGAAATTCTTTACATATAAGGAAAATATGCTAACATTTTCTGTTGTTGGACATATTTCTCTAGTTTTTTATGTACTTTAAATTTTATTGTATCTGAAATTCAAGTTTTATATTTATATTAAAAAACCACATTAGTTATTTCCTTTTTTACCTTTTCTATTATTTTTGTTTGTATAAAACTTTTTCATCTGGAGACCAAATATTCAATTTATTTTTTTCTTTTTTTAAGTTTTTATTTACTTATTGTTTAATAATTTAAATTTTTATTTTAAATTTCCTATGCATTCTATTTTTTAATTCAGATTTTAAATTAATTTTCAATTTATTTTGATGTACAGAAAATTTACCTTTCCCACACAGCCAATTTTCTCAGCTGAATTTAATAAACACTCCAGTCATCTTCTTTGATTTATAATATTTTCTTTACCACATATTAATTTCATAGAAACATGCATATAGTAACATCTATTTCTAAGCTCTCTATTTTGACCCATTAATCTATTTTTATATCAATCGTTTAAATTACAGTGGCTCTATAATACAATCCAGTTTCTAATAGCTTATAGGACAAGGCCATAAACATCTCATATTGTAATGACATGTTAAAAAAGCATTCCCAAATGGCACTTCTAGACCTCAGTGATCTTAAGAGATTTCGATCTCAATAATAGGCATTTGAAACCCATCTGACTACAATGTTATCATTACAATGGTCACAACAGTTAAACCACTATCATAAAAGAATGAAAACAAATGTGGCCTTTACTTTTCAGGATGTTTTGATTGCATCTGGTGGAGGACTTCGCATGTAAATGATCATTGCCCCTTCAAGCACACCCTCATGTTATTTTGTTTTAAAAATGTTCTTTTGTGCTTCTCTACTCAGAAACATTGACCTCAGACTCCGTTGGCACTCCTTTATGTACTGTCCCTGGTTTGTTCCACTGGGAAATGAAGCTCTCGTTTCAGTTTAGGGGCCTTTGCCTAATTGGAGATTGCTGTAAAACCATGGCATTCTGCCTCCAGACCTGGGAAGGCCTGTATGAAAGCATCAGAGCTCACATCTGCCAGGGTGGAGGGAAGCCCGTAGCACATTTGTCATGTGACTCTGATTGTTCTGGAAACATGAAATGGTTTTGGGATGAATGAGCCATTGATACATACGACATGGATGAATTTCATATAACTAGCCTGAGTGAAAGAAGCCAGAACCCCCCAAAAGTAGACACTGGATTCTTTTTGTATAAAATCTTAGGAAATGCAAATGAATTTACAATGACCAAAAGCATATTCGGGGTTCTCTGGCAGGCGTGGTAGGTCAGAGAGAGAATCCAGAGGGCAGGATTACAAAGGGACATAGGACATTTTTGTGGTGATGGGTGTGTTTACTATTTCGATTGTGAAATTGTACACTTTAAATGTGTGCAGTTTATGGGATATTAGTATCCACATAAATGTGTGTGTGTGTGTGTGTGCATATTTGTTTACAGTTGCATGAAACCAGGCAAATAGTAGGCAAAAGGGAGAAGAAAGAAAGAGGAAGGCAAAACAAAGTACTGGAGATAAGACAAGAACAAGGATTCTCCAAAGAATCAAGCAAAGTTATAATGTAGCCCAGAATGGGGATCTAAGCTGGTTGGACTGAACAGAGCTTTGCAAACCTTAATGTATAGGTAAATCCCCTACAGGTGTTGTTACTATGCAGATTCTGATTCAGTAGGTCTTGAGCTGGGGCCTGAGACTGGATTTCTCACGAACTTCCAGGTGCCACTGATGCCACTGGTCTTTCAACAATTTTTTTGATAACAAAGGGCTAGAGCATTTGTTTTCAGTTTGGGTTGCATATCAGAATCACTGATGCGTGAAATTAATTAATTAATTAAATGAAAAAAAAAAAGCACCAGATGCCTGGATCTCCCCTACCCCCAGAGATTCTGATTTAATTAATTTAGTGTTCTAAGAGGAATCAGAAGTTTTGAATCTACCCAGATGATTCTAATGTGCAGCCAAGTTGACAGCCACTCCAAAGAGAGTGGTAAAAGTCTTATCATGGAATGAGGAGGAAAGAGTCCCCAAAAGGTAATAGGGGTGGCAGGTATGACCTGGGCTAGAGAAACATAATAAGTCATGTCCCCAATCAGAATCAAACATGCCCCTGTTCCAGACATGCAAATTGACTTGAGTGTAACTTGTATCTGTATTGTCCTGCCTTTATTAATGATGCTTTTGACGCTTTCATACCTGGCCTGGGAATAAGTACCAGGCTGATTACTAAGTATGCAGGTGGGGAGCATGGCCTTTCTGAGATTATAGCCACAGGGAAGAAAAGTCCTTGCGATGGAAGAAGCTGACTCAGCAGGCCAGTCAGGCATACACACTTACCAACACATTCACAAAGGATTGTTCATTGATAGGAGATGACCCCCAGCCTGCCTCCTCCTGTCAGTGATGGGCCACACACACCAGGCATGACAGACCATGCTGTATTCTAATATGCCCCAGACTTGTTTTAAAAATCATTTCAGTTCGGCTAGTTTTCTATTAACGTTAATAGCTTGGAAATTATTCTTCGCTCTGTGTTATAGATTCATATCTGCATCATGGAATTTTGATTCTGAAACTACTGATGTCCCAGAATCCTAAAAATGTTTAATGAGACATGTCAATTTAATTGTGCTGCTTGGAACTTAAAGCCAGAGTTTGTCAGCATTTTGCTGACAAATGCCATCCTTTACATGCTGATGTCGGCCACTGATTAGGTTCACCATTGCTGAAATTACATATTGGGAAATGAGCTCTCTTTAGTGGAAACAAAAGACATTTTTTTTTTCATTTAGTTGATTAAATTGCAGTTTAGGACCAGAACACACTTACAAGTCTATAAAAACAGTCTGGTTTGGTAATTGTCATTATGTTTAAATTCTGACACAGAGGATGCTGTGTATCTGGATGATGATAAAGAAAGAGAAGAGTATGTCCTGAATGACATCGGGGTTATATTTTATGGAGACTTCAATGACATCAAGACTAGAAGCTGGAGCTATGGTCAGGTGAGGCATTTACAATTTGTCACTGTCAAAGACATTTTTCCTCGATACTTTTTTGTCACATGTTTCACTGCAAGGCACGATATGTGGATATTAGACATGCACAATTTCCTGCTTTTCAGGATCTGAGGCTCCAAGCAGCCTAGGAGCAGAGACTTACAAAGGCAACTGCATAATTTAGCCACTGCAATCACGTCTCTTCAGGTATTACAACATTCCAAAGATCAGAGATTCTATGGATAACATGGCATTCTAGTGAGAAATGCTTGTCATCCAGTACAGAGAAGTCTCATTAGCTCAGACATCATTCTTCAACATCGAATGGACTAAAGTTCTCTTTTTCTTATAAGGAAAAGTGTTTTGATAATGATAACTTCAAGGTGTGTGCTCAACTCAAAGAAATCACCTTTTTCAAATGTTAGTATAAGATACTAGAAAATTAGAAATTAGAATTAGAAAAGACGGTCACCATTTCATCAAAGGAGGGCCCACTGGACTTTTGCCTTGAGACATTTTATCAACTGCCATCTCACATGACTGCCTGGATATAAAATAGCAAATGATATTCCATTTTAGATATTCAATAATTCAAACTATTTCAGCTTGGTATCTTTAACAGTGGAACAAGTGACTGATATTTCTACCATATTACCATAAATGAATGCATTGTCCTGTGGATCAGCAAAGGTTCCTCCTTAGCAACATGAGAAAACGTGAATGTGTTATTTAGTAGAGAGTTTTGGCTGAGCTGATGGGAATTGTGCACCATTGTTCTGGGTATCTAGCGGGCACATTTCATGGAACCTGGCGTCACCAGGTCCCATGATACTTTCTTGGCTTCTCATGTCTTCTTTTGACTTCCATGTGGGCTCCCCTTGCATCCCCTACCCCTGCTCCAGCTTGGCCACTGGGACCTGTGTCATCACTAGTTCTTGCCTTGTCTGCCTGACTTTATGTCCTGCTCATTCACCCGGACTCCTGAGAAATCATGTGCCCACCTGCATTTCTGATGTCCTGCCAAGAGGATCATCTGTGTGTTCTTCTGCTTTTGCAGCCCCACCTTGCTCCCTGGTTACAAGCTCTCCCTTCCTGAGTGACATACAATCCATGATATTGCCTATTGTCTAGTGTTCTAAATCCTAATGTGTAGGTGTGATTCTATTTATGTCCCCAAAGTGACATTATGTAGAGAACCAATAAGAAAAAATTCACCAAGGTGGGTAACAAGTAGGACTGGGAAAGAGTCCCAAGCATGATCAGGACACTCCTCAGCCAGCATGCCAAGTAGTTTTTGGGTATACCCCCTTGAGCACAGCCACCATCTGTCTGTTGTCATCAGAGTCCATGAATATGGGTCTTTCAGTCCAAGTAACCAGCCAAGCCAGTAGTTTGCTGTGATGCAGAGAAACAACTAGTCCTATAACTATTTCTTTACCTCTTCAATTCACTGCTTCATGTCCCACAGACAGAGAAATGGTGCTTAATAAGAACCAGAATAATGAGTTCTTTATTATATACCTGAAGAAATAGTGCCCTTACTTTACTGCATCCATCCCATCAGTTCAGGGTGCACACAAAGTTGGAATGCTAACTGGATTTAATAAAGAACTACATGGTTATTAGCCATTAAGACTATGGTTTCTGTCACAGGTACGTGGGTGGATAATATGCAAGGTGTTTATATTCAGGGAAGTCTCTTGTACAGTGAGGTGCAGTATAGGTGAAATATCCCCATTTTGCCATTTTATTACTATTTTGTCCTTGTCCCCCCCCCCTTTTCTTTTAAAAGAAAATCATGGTGTTTCATGGGGTCAGTAGTTCTTTCTAAGGAAATCAACTATGAACAGCCTCCCGTGCTGCTCTCTGTAGGGGATCCTGAAACATCTTGAAGAACACAGAGATTCTGCAATGGAGCAGACTACCAGGCTGTTCTCTTGATAATATAAACTTTCTCCAGGCCGTCTTGCCTGCCCTTTGACCCTAGAGTCCACTTTGTTTTGAAAGAAGGGAGACCTTGGGCAGACGTTTGTGACACGAGGTCTCCTACTACTTCCAGTGCAAGGTATACAGGCCCAAAGTACCTCCCTGTGATGTACCTGAGAGCCATTTGTTTTCGAAAAGCACAAGGATTCATGTTACTTTTGAGTTCTTGAGGCTTTGGCCGTACTTTGGTAAATCATTCATTCCTTTGCCTTGGGAGCTGGAGCCCACATGCTGGAGAAATCTTCTAAATTAACTTGTACAGTTTTCTGAAGAGCTTCAAGTTGGTTCATGGTCCTTGAGTATACCAGCTCTTTAGTAGTCCTGTTTTATGTTCCTAGCTTGCTTGTATGTTTTTATCCATTTTACTGAAAAACAAAAGAGGATGTCTTCTTCCTTCTACTTTAGTATTTCATACTAAGGATTATGGATAATGGCTATATAGGAAACACACATTCCTGAACATTTTGTTGTGCTTTCTTTTAATTTTTTTTTTTGGCATAAAATATCGGCTTTGCAAAGTGGATATTAAGAAGTTTCTCTTTTTCTTTTTTTGCATTTTATTTTTTAATTTTTCCCAAATAGTTTGAGGATGGCATCCTTGATGCTTGCCTGTATGTGATGGATAGAGCAGAAATGGACCTTTCTGGTAGAGGGAATCCCATCAAGGTCAGCCGTGTTGGATCTGCAATGGTAAGCGAGTACTGATTACTAATATTGACTACACATGTCATTAGCCTCAGCATAGATGCCAGTTCATTAAGAGCTGTTGAAATGATGACTGACACTTTAACTTTTATTTGTTAGAGTCTTGAATTCCCTGAATTTGTTCAGTGCTATAGAACAAAATCTTATCTCAGTACTGTATGTTTCTTTGGCTTCAGACAAATGGTGATAGATGAAATGATACTATAGACCACTTATTCTTAAGAATCTCTTGCTTAGGGACTGAGGAGTGACTGTGACAAAATGTCAGTGACTATTATCTATTAATCAAACAAACAAACAAACATCAAGGAGCACCAAAAAGTAAAAAAAATGTGCAAGACACTGCTTTTATCCATTTTCACACCCATAGTGAGAGTAAAGAAATAAGTGATTCTAAATCCTAGCTTCTGTTCTAATGATACCTCACCATAGGGCTTTATAGTTTATAAAAGGTAGTTTAGCTTACGGTTTATAGTTAATTCTTCACATTAACTGCATGAGATAAGTAGAGTGGGCATTACACATACCATTTTACAAGTTAGAAAACAGGATGGTAACAGTTTGTCAGTGATTAAAGCCTCAGCTGGAACCCAGGTCTGCTAACTCCAAATCTAGACACTTTCTACCTCCCATGCTGCTCTCTGTAGGAGATCCTGAAGCATCTTCAAGAATATAGAGATCCTGCAGTGGAACAGCTTCCTGGAGAGGAGATAGAATCACCATGAATGGGAAAGTTGGGGGTCAGGTGTGGAAGGCAGATTAAATGTGTTGCTCAGGTTCTGTGCAGTCCTAGACTGTCCTGATAGAGACAGTACATACATCCTGCCCTTGATGCATTAAACCATACCAAATCTGGTTCATGCGCGGAATATTCCTGAGAAACATTCATCTAGGTGCTATTTCATTTACTCAAAGACTGAGCCCCTCCCCCTCAAAATCCTTTATTATCAATTTCCTTAAGTTTTCTAAAAAAACCAAAATTCTCTCTTTGGAAAAATTTTGTCTTTGAGTTTGGTTTGAGTTAAATAAAATCAATATTGTTCATGTAAACATATTAGAATGAGAGTGGTATGAAATTTAATTTCTGGTTAGCTTTTAAGAAGCTGCTTGTTTTTTTAGAGAGAGAAACAGAGAGAGTGAGGGGGAGGGGCAGAGAGAGGGAGCGAGAGAAAAAATCTCAAGCAGACTCCACACTCAGTGCTAAGCCCAACTTGGGGCTCAATCCCACAACCCTGGGAACATGAGCTGAGCCAAAATCAAGAGTCAGATGCCCAACTAACTGAGCCACCTAGTAACCCCCAAAGGTTGTTTTTTTTACTAGTACTTAAGCTACATGTAAATTTAGAAGATCATGGACATAAAAAGAAGGTAAAAGCCAGTATCTAAAGGCAGTTTTGTTTTCTGTTGTTAGTTTACGTATGACACAATGAAAAGATGATGAATTCTAAAGAATTTAGGAATTTCTTTATAATAACTATTTATAACAACATACATAAGACCTGTAGTTGATCACTGTTTTTCCTGCTTCCTAGACAAGATTCCCATTTTTCTTTTCCTTTGAAGTTACCATGGCAGGTTTGCAGTGAGAAGGAGGCAACAGCTCTCATGGTTGAATATGAACTAATGCCTTCTTAAGCATTCTGAAATGGCATGTTCACCAGCCTAAGCTTACTCATACGTTGTGTGTATTTTTACTAATCTAGAAACCACTGTCTAACACAAGCAATGCGAGAGGGAAGCAAACATGGAGGTAGACGCACCTGGCCAATGGAAGCAGTGGAGTCTTGTTTTAAGCACACAATCCTAATGCAAATTGCCCTGAATGTTATTAATCACAAAAAGCCTATGGAGTTCTAATTTTGAAAGCCTATAACCCAATGATAAGATTTAGAACTAAACAGAATCTATGGGTGGGCAGGAAGGGATAGTTTGGTTTGGGTTGCCTTTATTTGTAGAGGGGGATGTCTTTCTTGGATGTTAGGGGGCAGAGGCCCCACTGTGGGCCATTTTGGACCATATTTCTGTTTCCACCCCCACCATTGTTTATATATACAGAATATATGTTTGATAGTTTTCAAAACCCTTTCATAACTGTTTTCTCTTTTAATCCTTAGAAGAGCTCTGCAAATCTTTCTAAAATCTATTCCATTAAAATGATTTTAGAAACTGAAATATTGAGCCTCTGAAAAATCAATAAAAAACATGATCCTTCAAAAAAAAAAGTCAACTGTTCTCTGGTCATTCAGACAGTTCCTCTCCTGTTCACAAATTCTGGATATCTATCCTGAAATTGCTGAGTGAAGTTAAACAGAGACTGAAAGAAAAACAAAACAAAGACCCCCCCCCCAAATTTCTCAAAACTTTGCCTTCAAATAGGAGAAGATGCATTTATTTATTTTTTGAGAGACCCTACGTGTACATGTGCATGAGTAGGGGAGGGGCAGAGGGAGAGAGAGAAGCATAAGCAGGCTTCATGCCCAGCATGGAGCCCCATACAGGACTCCATCTCAGGACTGTGAGATCATGACCTGAGACAAAATCAGGAGTCAGCCACTTAACCAACTGAGCCACCCACATGCTCCAATGTGTACTTAGAAAGCCCAGAAAGAAAATGTTTTTGCAGTTGCACGAGTCCAGCCAGAATGTTGATTCCCAGGCAAAGGAGTCTGTGCCCATTTTCTCAGGGGCTGGCCCAGTCCGTTGGAAAACAGAAACTGCTGGGGGCTGTTTTAGGAATTCTTCCTAAGCATCTCCCCAGCCTGGTCACCGAGGCTGGAAATCCCTTACAGTGGATACAATA
This sequence comes from Acinonyx jubatus, assembly GCF_027475565.1. Lineage (NCBI taxonomy): Eukaryota > Metazoa > Chordata > Mammalia > Carnivora > Felidae > Acinonyx > Acinonyx jubatus. Next base: position 127,582,359 of record NC_069385.1, on the reverse strand, counting down.
CTAAGACAGGCATACATCATGACATGCAAATTCTCTGGGAGGGGCAACAACAATGATTTCCTGAGATCAACTGCTACCAGGAAGGAGTGGAGATGAACAGCCTGGTCCTGGCTGGACACCTGGAGAGGGCCAGGTAGGAACAAGAGGCAAGAGAAGATGATTGGGGCCTCAAAGACAAATTTGCCTACTTTGTCATGGCAAAGTCTAGCACTGAAGATTGGCAGGGAATTTGCAAGGAGTTGGTGAGTGCACCATGCTAAGTGAGTACAGACAATAACTCAAGTTGTGCAAACTTTCTAATGATAACTATGATAATATAAATCTGGGTGTTAAGTGCGCAATCCCCAGATAAAAATCTTTATTGTCCAGTGTCAATGATCTTGGCATGTTCTTTGTCATGGGGGCTGGTCTGTGCACAAGACGATTCTAGCAGCATCGCTGACTTCTACCCTAGAGATGACAGTAGCACCTTCTACCCTCCAGTTGTGACAACCAGGATTGTCTTCAGATATTTCCAAATGTCCCCTGGGGGTCAAAAATCACCCCCAAAGAGGCCACAGCACTAACTTCCTTTGTGGTTCAGTTTCCCAGTCCATGCAATGGACACATAACCCTCTCTTCTCACCCGCATAGACGATCTGTCTTCTTAGCTCATTCAAAACTTGCTGGTTTTCATTCCTCTACTGAAGCAAAAGTGGAGGCAGCATTGTGTGGGAAGGGCCCTGGCCCTTGTCAGATCAGACCTCTCAGCTCTGACTCTACCACTGACTTACTGTGTGACCCAGAATAAATCACTCAACCCTGCAGGTCTCACTTCATCCTTAAAATAAAATTTTGTGTCTCTGCTCAAACCACGTTAGTTATTCCCAGTGGTAACATGGATATCCTTTTATTCTTCAAACCAATGCTTTTCTTTCTTCTATTTTTTTTTCCTTATAAATTCAGTATCTTATTTTCTTCTTATTTGGAGTTGCTGTTACTTCACTTTGATGTGAAAACTGGAAAAGTTTATGACAATCTGGACAGCCTTGAGCTACTGGATTTTCCCTAGAGAAAGAAAGCCTAAAAATCCTGTAATCTCATTGTTGGGGGATTGGGTCTGAGATGTTATAACCTTACATAAGATAACTTTTATTCAGGCTCTTCTAAACACTGAGGGGTACATTTTACCAAAGCTACACTGCAGAACAATTTGAGAGACAAAAATTTTAAATAGAGGAAATTAGAAAAAAAGAAGAATGTTGCCCAAAGTTACACTTGCTCCTTTAAATTACATTGTTTGATTGCTGTTTTCTTTCTACATCATATCTGATGCGACAGTCCCCATCAGGACAATTGCCAAGTTCTGGGCCAGGGAAAATTGTAGAAGGATGCTTTGTACCACCTGAAAATTTATTTTGCTCACAGGACATTAATAAAGCATTCCATTGCTGGCCTTGAATTACTGGGAAGAAACCAGACATGGACTCTGAGCCGCTGTCAGACTATCAAAACAGTTGTGCTATGCCATCTGTGACAAAAACAACACGGTTCTGGGAAAGAGGAAAGGCACTGACAATATAGCCTAGCATTACTGCTGGGTGGCTACCTGTCCTCTGACTGATTGGATCTGGCAGCAACTATGGGCAGAGAGGTTCTCCAGGGAGACACACTGCTGCTTCAGTGGCCACTGTTGCGGATGCAACTTGCTTATTCACTGAGAAACCCCTAAAATCTCATCTCCATGGCAGGTTTTCTCCTTTAGGTTGAGACTTTATCAACAGAAAGTCTATGTTGAAATGCACACAAAACCGATTGATGAAATCTGCAAGACCCTCAGGGATCTTCTAGGTGAAGAAGCCCTTGGAAATGATGTCACTCAATGTCACATAGCAAATGAGGGGCTGAGTTGGAACTAGATAGTATTTTTGCTGTCAGATCATATTTCCTAGGAAGGTCACTACTCACACATTAGTACGAATAACACAATTACTACATCAAATTACATAGCTGTCTCCTAAAGAAAACAAACAAACAAACACACACACACACAAAGGAATGGCATCCAAAATAAGGATACTTTGGAATAGGGGATAAGCGAAAGAAGGTGGAAATATAAAAGAATTCTGACTAGCTACAGGCATTGGATCCCTGAGGAAAGAGTTCCAAAAGAGGATGAGGTACTAAATATGGCTTGATGGTGGTATTGGTGGTAGTGACTGCTATAATGACGCCTATGGTGGTAAAACACCCAATATTAACTCATGCATTCAACAAGTATTTGTTGAGAATCTACCAGTCTAGATAGTGGGATACAGGGGCGCCTGGGTGGCTTGATCGGTTAAGCGTCCGGCTTCTGCTCAGGTCATGATCTCACGGTCCGTGAGTTCAAGCCCCACGTCGGGCTCTGTGCTGACAGCCTCAGAGCCTGGAGCCTGTTTCAGATTCTGTGTCTCCCTCTCTCTCTGCCCCTCCCCTGTCCATGCTCTGTCTCTCTCTGTCTCAAAAATAAATAAACATTAAAAAAAAAATTTAAAAAGATAGTGGGATACATCTGTAGGCAAAACATAATTTCTGCCTTCCAAGAGCTTATGGTTTAGTAGAAAAGACAGACTGATGAATAGAAAATTTCAACACAGCATGGCATATTCTCTGATGAAATAAGCATGGGGTTGTATGGGAAACCAAATCTCTCGAGCTTTGCTTGGAGTTTTCCCAGGACTAACCACTGGCCTGACAAGTGTTGGGATATTGGATAAAGAAGTAAAAGCATGGCTGACAAGGGCCCATAGCAATAGTAAACCAGCTATTATTCATGGAAACCCTTCTCCATGGTGGAAATTATGCTCAAAGATCCAGTTACCAAAAGCAGTGCAGGAAAATGTAGTTGGAGCTAATTTACTCTTTTAGGGGCTTAATTCAATGATGATGATGATAATGATGATGATGATAATGATGATAATGATAATAAAATTGTGACATTATTGGGAAATTTTAGAAGGAAGGAGAGGAAAAAATTCAATATAGTTATATATTTTAAAAGTCCAGTCTTTATATGATGCTGGCCTGGACTTTCCTGCTTCCCTTGAGGTATGCACATTTATTTTTAACCCTGGTCTTTTGCTAATATCGAACCACAGTGCCATCATTAATCCCCATTAATACCCTGTTCTGACTGTGCCTTTTTGGGAACTAACTCAACACTGAACTTTTTTTAACCAATCGATGTTTGGTATACTCCTTTGTGTTATAAAAAAATACCTTGAACTCCAGTTAGTAAATCAAACTGACCACAACTGGAGGGAGGTCCTAGAATTTCATAGGGCCCAGTACAAGATGAATGACTACAGGCCTTGTGGACGAGACGGACTTCAGGGCTTCTGATACCTCACTATACATGATCTCACGGATAAACTGAAATACCTTACCCATTTTGCTTCCACTCCTCTTTGTCCTGGTATTTAGAAAGGTTTTTTTTTTTTTCTTTCCATGTATGTAAAAAAACAGTAGTGACATCACCACTCCTTTGATATTTTTCCAAGGAGTTCCACAGGAGACTTACTACAAAACCACATTTTAATTTTTCTCTAGTTGTTGACTTTGGCATCTTACTGGAAACTTCATGTTGAGCAAACCTCTTCAAGCAACAAACTAGCATGATTACTCAGTACATTTCAAAAATTCACTTAGGTTAGAAATTCCACCCCTCAGTCATCCCAGCTAAACTATAAAGTCATAGATGAAAACATGAGGTCTATTCCCCTAATCATTCAGACCAACCACAACGCAGTTCCCTAACAGTTTTACTTACTTATTTTTTTAAATAAGATATAGGGGCACCTGGGTAGCTCTGTTGGTTAAGGGCCTGATTCTTGATCTTGGCTCAGGTCATGATCTCATGATTCATGAGTTCAAGCCCTGTGTGCTGTCAGCACAGAGCCTGCTTGGAATTCTCTCTCCCTCTGGGTCTGCCCCTACCCCACTCGTGCTTGCTCTCTCTCTTTCAAAATAAATAAATAAGCTTAAATATTTTTTTAATAAATAACAAATAAAAATAAATAAAATACAAATTTAAAAAACATCATCTAGCTGAGTCTTTGGCTTATAAGCAACTAAAACCCTCTTTATTGGAGTGAACTGAGGACCCATGTACTCAATGGCTATTGTCCCCATCATGCCACCACTGTGGAGCTTTTTCACATTTCCCTAGGTGGATCTTATTCTTGAAAAAAATTCATCTATCAAAAAAGCATGATTATGTAGTAATAATTAGTTTCCCCCATTCCTGTGTCAAAGATTTATATAATTGCAAATCAGAACTTCTAATGGCAGTAGAGATGATCACCACCACCAGGTAATCAGTGAGAGCACACTGAATGTTATTTGCTGCCATCTTTGCAAAAGTAAAGATATCACTTCCTTTTGATGTTTTGGAAGAGTGGCAATGACACACACATACACACCTGCATTACTAACTCTACAGATGCCTAAAAGTTAAAATTTCCAGGCTGTTGACCATTGCCAGAGGTAGGCTTCATGATGTATTTGAGTCGCCACCCAGAGTTTTTAGGTTGAAAATCGATTTGGATTTTGTATTTTAATTCTTTCTCTATGATTCAGGCCCAGGAATGTCAGAAATAACATTCTTCACTTTGGGATAGCAGGAAAAGTTAAGAGCCTTGTGTGCCTCTCTATAACTTTTCCAATGGTGATGTACCTCAGTCAGTAAGGGCCCCCAGTGATGGCAACTTTCCAGAATCTATAGGTTAGAATTAATGAAAAATGTGATTGTAGTCCAAAAGCATAAAATACTAAAATACCAATTCTAAAAAGATTGTTTTAAACCCTTAAATTTGGAGTTGAGGGTTCCCTAAGCATAGGAGGCATTTCTATACTTCAGGAATGAGGGAGGCAATCCAACGATGATTTTAAGCCAAACATGCTACCTTAATGTCACCTTATTCATTTCACTAGGGATTTTCATTTTCACTTTCTGAAGAATTTTGACAGTTAACAAATACATTGGAAACCAGTAGGAAAGTGGAATTTACCCAACAGAATTGTTTTCATAGCCACTTTTAAGAAATTGTATTCATTCTATGGACAAGCAACATGCAGATGAAGAAATGAGGTATCAGGAAGTTAAATGACTTGCCCAAGATGACTGGTAGTACTGCAAATGGATCTCAGGTTGCCTGACCCCAGCCTTCCATACACAATGTCATATTTCCCTAGGTTTGTCCTTTCCACCTGTCTGCTTTCCATATCACATGAGCTCCTTGGATACAAATATAATACCTTTTACAAGCCCTGTCTGATTCAATCCTTCCCTTTTAGGTGAGGGGGTGGTGGGGAGAGGACAGTAAACCGACATCATTTTTTTTCTCTTATAAGTTAGCAATGTAATGAAGTTTCCATTTGTGGGCAAACAGCTTGATTTCTCAATTATTAAGGTTACATTTCTTATGCCCGTTCTCCCCATATTTTTGGAGAAAAACAGACATTTATTACAAACCATCTCTCGAATGTGATAATCATAGTCAATCTAAATGTCTGCTGTCCCTGAATTGCTTCCTGGAATGAGGTTTCAATGCTGCATCTATTTTGTAATCACATAGGCAATTTCTGAAACACAGGGATGCTTTTCAGAGCTCCCACCAACTTGTGCAGTCGGGGCTGCTCTGGTCTCCTGGGACAACCACCGCCAGGATGGACAGACAAAATGCAGGAAAGCCTTTAGGATACACCACACACTATTATGCCCTTTGGGTTCTTTTCTAACCCTTTCCTTCTCTCTCCTCCATGACAGCTTTCTCCTTTCCTGTTTCTACTCTGATTTTTTGCCTTTCTGGTTCATCTATTCCTTTCATTCAGATGTTTTTGGAGGCTTATCTATACCAGCTCTACACCATACAGCAGTGGGATAGCAATGTAAAAAGCAGACACTTGAAGAGTTTAAAATCCCAATCTCTCTCTTTGTCCACATTTGGTTATTTCTCTCATGATTATCAATTAGTAAAATATGTTTTGGCCAAAGAAGAATCCTCAGTTACTAAGGGAGACAAGGTTAATAATCTCTAGTTGTAAAGGATTTCATGAAAAATGAAACTAATTACCCACCCCTGTCAGAGCTTGTGTTGAGTAAATATACCAAAGGCCATTTGCATAAGAGTGATTATATGCTTCACAGTATAGGGTAGGGTTGATTCATTTTTTTTCTTTCTTGAAGTAAAATTTACGTACAGTGAAATGCATTGATACTAAATGCAAATTTCAGTGAGTTTGGATTGAGGTAATCTCTAACACCAAAATATAGACATTATCTTCAGCCCAGAAATTTCCCTTGTGCTTTCTCCTAGTCAATCCACACCCTCGTAGGCAATGGCCATTCTGTTTTTTTGCAATGGGTTAGATTTGCCTGTTCTTAAACTTCACATAAATGGATTTATACAGTATGTACTTTTGGGGACTGGCTTATTGTATTCAATTGGTTTTTGCACGTGTCTTTAATGTATCCTTTCTTATTGCTAAGTGGCATTTCACTGTATTCTGTATCATAATTTGTCTGTCCATTCACCTGTTGATGGCCATTTGAGATATTTCCAATTTGGGGCCATTATGAATAAAGCTGCTATGAACATTCTTGTACAAGTCTTGTACTTAATCTTTCATATCTCTGGGGCAAGTAGTTATAGGTGGCATGCCTATGTGATAGGGTCTGTGTAAGTTTAACTTTATAATAATCTGCCAGTTCTCCAAAGTGATTGGTCCATTTACATGCCTGGTAGCAATACAGGAGAGTTCCAGTTTTTCCACAGCTCCACCTTTTCTTGGTGTTTCAGCTTTCTTAATTTTTAACCATTCTAGTGGGTGCATAGTGGTATTTCATTGGGATTTTAATTTTTATTTCTCTGATAAATAATGATTGAGCACTTTTCCATGCATTTATTAGCCATTCATATATCTTTTTCAGTGTAGTATCTTTTCAAGTCTTTGCCCACTTTTTTATTGGATTGGTTGTCTTTTTATTATTGAGCTGTAGTTCTCTATATATTCTGAATACATGTCCTTGTCAGATGTGTGTAGAAGATATTTTTCCCAGAATATGGTTTGCCATTAAATTTTCTCAATAATATGTTTTAAGGAACAAAAGTTTAAAGTTATAGGTAAAGATTTCCAGAATGAAACCAACTGTGTTGCAAAGAATCAGTAGACATGCGCTATGTAAAGAAAGGGTTTGAGAATGGAAGGGCATTCCAAGAAGAGAGTATGACATTTCTAATAGTACTGAGTCAGAAAAAAAGCTTATTAAGCCCACCACTATGAAAAGCCAAGGAGATAATAAATGCTTTCTCACTCAAAATCCCAGCTGCTAGAGGTATTATGAAAGCCCCGAAAGGATCAGAGATGAAAATCCAGGCAAGGGAAGAAAGAGAGTTCTCACTACCCTGTTTCTTTCATGTATTTGCTCATCTCCCTTTTTACACTCACCACATGACTTGACAAACAACAGGACAAATACAAGTAACAGATCTCTACATTACAAGATGAATGAATTTTCAAAGTTTACTTTTTGGAATGATTTTTTAAGCAAATATCACTTGAACCCAAGTACAGGAAGGAAGGAAGGAAGGAAGGAAGGAAGGAAGGAAGGAACAAGGAAGGAACAAGAAAGGAAGAAGAAAGAAAGAAAGAAAGAAAGAAAGAAAGAAAGATAAAGAGAGAAAGGCAGAGCTGTTGTCATTGCAGAGAGATGGTGCCTGAAGCCAACACCACTACCATTCAATCATCTCTTTCTCCACTCCCCCCAACACAATGACCGCTGAGCTACTTTTGCAAATCCCTAGAATGTCATGGGTACTATTTGACATCCACTATACCACTTCCACCTACAGCTAAGATTGATCACCACCAGATTGTAGCTGGGGGCTGTGGTTCACAAAAATCTGGAAAGAATTTTACTCAAGGAATAATTATTTTCCTGCCCACATTTAACTCTCTATCTTTGAAGCTAGTTCATGTAACCCAGATTTTATATCCAGAGGTCTTCCAGAAACCGTCATAGACAGGATTAGGTATAAAACTGTATTCTACAAGATTTACAGAAATCCTAGCCTTTATGAGAACATAACTTTTAACAATGAAATTTAACAAAATATAATAGGTTTATAACAAACAAAAGTCATTTCATCATAGCCATATACAGTGTGCACACAGGGTAGGAAAAATACCTTTATATAATTAAAAAGAAGCAGAAAAAACTGTAATTATACAAAATGTAAAAGTATAGTTTTTGGGAATTGGAGAATCAAGAAATGTCACTTCTCTTTATTGTTCAATATCAGTTAAAAATCTGTCCAATTCTCCAAGACCAAAATTACAGAGAAGTCCAGTATTGGTTATGCTTTAAGTCCCTCCCTGCCCTTTGAATTGTACAGGAACCCAGGACTTATTCTGACCCTGGAGTGGAGGTCTACTGTGCAATGCCAGCACCAGGCCTTAACATCACAGTAGCTGATCTACTGGCAATCTCACTTCAGAACAAAGCATAGGCCAGTCCTGCTGCAGCCACACCATTCAAAGGGCCTCTCACCCAAAAAGCACTATTTCCTTGCTGGATTTCCCACAGTCTCCAGTCCCCGATGGCTCAACTCCTGAAATGTTGGCCTCAAAGAGCACTGTCTTTGCCCTTTGCTATATATGAACAAACCCAGTGTAACCACACCCCATGGGCCTAAGCCTGGGATTCAGATACACACACACACACACACACACACACACACACACACACATATATATATGTATATGTATATGTATATATATATATATATATATATATATATATATACCCAAGTACAGAAAATGCCTTCCTTAATACCCATTACCCATCTAGCCCATCTCCCACCCACCACCCTCCATCACGATCTCAGAGCCTGGAGCCTGCTTTGGATTCTGTGTCTCCCTCTCTCTCTGCCCCTCCCCTGCTCACACTCTGTCTGTCTCTCTCTCAAAAATAAATAAACATTAAAAACAATATAAAACAATAAATGGCACTATACTGTAGATGGTAGTTTAAAAAGTAGTACACTTACTTTTTATAGCCTTGTTAAGATATACTTAACTTACAATAAAATGCACATATTTAAGGAATGCATTTTGATAATTTTGATGCACCCATGAAATCATCTCTAAAATGAAAATAATGCGAATATCTATTGCTCCTCAGACATTTACTTTCTAATTTCTCATTTTGATGATTCTCTGCTTGGTCTACCATCCCCAAGCAATCACTGTTGTGCTTTCTGTCATTACACATTGATTTATATTTTCTAGAATTTTACATAAGTGGAATCATGCAGTTATCACTCTTTTTTTGTCTAGCTCAGGCTTCTTTATCTCATTTTGAGATTCATTCATGCTATTGTTTGTATTCCTTTATAATGCTGAGTAGTGCTCCATTCTGTAGAAGAACCACAACTTGTTTATCTACTTTCTTGTTGATGGACATTTGGGCTGTTTCCAGTTTTTTCCTCTTACAAATAAAGCTAGGATTGTTCATGCAAAAGCCTTTGTATAGACATAAGCTTTTATTTTTCTTAAATACCTAGGAGAGGGATGTCAGGTCATATGATAGGTGTGTGTTTAATTTTTAAGAAACTGCCAAAGTGGTTGTACCATTTTACATCACCACCAACAGGGTATGAGAGTCTCAGGCATTCACATCTTCCCCAACACTTGATATTATCAGCCTTTTTTTATTTATTTAAATTTTAGTTAGCTAACATATAGTGTAATATTGGTCTCAGAAGTAGAATTCAGTGACTCATCACTTACATACACACCCAGTGCTTATCACAACAAGTGCCCTCCTTAATACCTATCATCCGTCTAGCGCATCTCCCACCCACCACCCTCCATCAATTCTCAGTTGTTCTCTATTGTCAAGAGTCTCAGATATCACCTCATGCCAGTCAGAGTGGCTAAAATGAACAAATCAGGAGACTATAGATGCTGGAGAGGATGTGGAGAAACGGGAACCCTCTTGCACTGTTGGTGGGAATGCAAACTGGTGCAGCCACTCTGGAACAGTATGGAGGTTCCTCAAAAAATTAAAAATAGATCTACCCTATGACCCAACAGTATCACTGCTAGGAATTTACCCAAGGGATACAGGAGTGCTGATGCATAGGGGCACTTGTACCCCAATGTTTATAGTAGCACTTTCAACAATAGCCAAATTATGGAAAGAGCCTAAATGTCCATCAACTGATGAATGGATAAAGAAATTGTGGGTTATATACACAATGGAATACTACATGGCAATGAGAAAGAATGAAATCTGGCCTTTTGTAGCAACATGGATGGAACTGGAGAGTGTGATGCTAAGTGAAATAAGTAATACAGAGAAAGACAGATGCCATATGTTTTCACTCTTATGTGGATCCTGAGAAACTTAACAGAAGTCCATGGGGGAAGGGAAAAAAAAGAGGTTAGGGAAGGAGTCAAAGCATAAGAGACTCTTAAAAACTGAGAACAAACTGAGGGTTGATGGGGGTAGGAGGGAGGGGAGGGTGGGTGATGGGTATTGAGGAAGGCACCTTTTGGGATGAGCACTGGGTGTTGTATGGAAACCAATTTGACAATAAATTTCATATTTAAAAAAATAAAAAATAAAAAAATAAAAATAAAGGGATAAAAGAGTCTCTTGTACTTTATTTCCCTCTCTTTGTTGAACCCTTTCCCGTGTGCTCATCTGTTTTGTTTCTTAAATTCCATATTTGAGTGAAATCATATGATATTTGTCTTTCTCTGATTGACTTATTTCACTTAACATAATACATTCTAGCTCCATCCACATCATGTCAAATGGTAAGATTTCACTCATTTTTATGGCTAAGTAATATTCCATTGTGTGTGTATACCACATCTTCTTCTTCTTCCATTCATCAGTTGATGAACATTTGGACTCTCTCCAGAGTTTGGCTACTGTTGATAATGCTACTATAGAAATCAAGGTGCATGTTCCCCTTAGAATCTCTATTTTTGTATCCTTTGGGTAAATACCTAATAGTGCAATTGTTGGATCATAGGGTAGTTCTATTTCTAGTTTTTTGAGGAACCTCTATACTATTCTCCAGAATGGCTGCACCAGTTTGCATTCCCACCAGCAGTGCAAAAGGGTTCCCTTTTCGCCCATCCTCACCAACACCTGTTGTTTATTGTGTTGTTAATTTTAGCCTTTCTGACAGGTGTGAGGTGGTATCTCATCATGGTTTTTATTTGTATTTCCTTGATGATGACTGATGTTGAGCATCTTTTCATGTGCCTGTTAGTCATCTGGAGGTGTTCTTTGGAAAAGTGTCTATTCATGTCTTCTGCCCATTTCTTAACTGCATTGTTTTTTCAGTGTTGAGCTTAATAAGTTCTTTATAGATTTTGGATACTAACCCTTTATCAGATATGTTATTTGCCAATATCTTCTCTCATTCTATAGGCTGCCTTTTAGTTTTGTTGATTGTTTCCTTTGTTGTGAAGAAGCTTTTTATCTTGATGAAGTCCCAATTGTTCATGTTTGCTTTTGTTTCCCTTGCCTTCAGTGATGTGTCTAGTAAGAAGTTGCTGCAGCCAAGGTCAAAGAGATTGCTGCATGTGTTCTCCTCTAGGATTTTGATGGTTTCCTGTCTCACATTTAGGTCTTTCATCCATTTTGAATTTATTTTTGTGTATGGTGTAAGAAAGTGGTTCAGTGTCAATTTTAGACTTTCTAACAGGTGTATAATGTTATCTCATTGTGGGTTTACTTTGCATTTCCCTCTGACTAATGATGTTGAGCATCTTTGGTTGTGTTTGTTTGCCATCCATGTATCTTCTTTGATGTGGTATCTGTTCAAATATTTTCCCCATGGTTTTAAATTTTGTTCTTTTTCTTATTATTGAGTTTATAGTGTTCTTTACATATTCTGAATACAAGTCCTTTACCACATACGTGATTTGCAAATATTTCCCCTCACTGTGGACATACCTTTTCATTCTCTTAATGATGTCTTTCAATGAGCAAAAGTTCATAATTTGATGAATTCCAATTAATTTGTAAGTATATCCTTATGAATCATTTTTCTTTTCTCTCTTTCTTTCTTCTTTCTTTCTTTCTTTCTTTCTTTCTTTCTTTCTTCTTTTTTGTATTATATCAAAGAGATCTTTGCTTAACCAAAGGGTATAAATTATTTTTCCTGTTTTCTTCTGGAAGTTTATAGTTTTAGGCTTTATATTTAGGTATATGATCCATTTTGAGATAATTTTTTATATGGGACAAAGTATGCATCAAAGTTCATTTTTGCATATGAATATCCAATTGTTCCAGCACCATTTGTTGTAAAGATTATACTTTGATCATGAAATTATCTTTGCAACTTTGTCAAAAATTAGTTAACTATATTGCTGGAGTCTATTTCTGTGTTCTATATTGTGTTCCATTAATCTGTTTGCTTCCCTTTATGCCAAATAGTGTTGTGCTATTTTATTTAAAAAAGCATTACATTTAAGTGTACTCAAATTCTATTTAATTTTAAGTCTTATTTAATCATTAAGTTTTGCTTTCACAGAAATAAAACTCTGAATTGCAACAGAAGACATTGCTAAACTTCAAATAAATGTTTCTTCACTACAAGAAATACTGTTTTTAACAGATCTCTCTAAGATTATTTAAAAACTATTAAAACCATTAAAAGAATAATTATATATTTTTAGATTATGTTTTAATTTTAGATGATGTTAATTATCTAAGAGAGACCAACACATTAAAACATCAATACTTCCATTCTCCCTCTCCTCTTTCCTCCCTCATGTCTAATCTTTTTAATATTGTTATCATTATATTATCAAATTTTAAAATTCATATTCATTCTGATACCATAATTCCCAAAGGTTTTTAAACATACATGAGTTTTTCTCATCACTAGACCTCTTACCACAGTGTCTCTGTTCCTGGGTTCTTTGTTTGATTCAGCCTTTAATTATCTTGATATCATTTTTCAAGTAGTTTGGTTATAATGGATGGTGTATTCCCTGAGATTCTTCATGTTTGAAAATGAGTGCTGGCTGCCTTTATACTTACAGAACCTCTTAGCTGTGCATAACATTCTTGGGCCAACCTTTCTTTCTCTCAGGACTGTGTAAATATTGATTGACTGTGTTTTGCCAGTGAATGGTGTTGTGGAGAAGTCTAAAGACAGCCTAATTTCCTCCCTTGTTGCTAGTTTGCATTTTCTGTCTATATGACTGAACAATTATTTCTTTATTCTTGAGTTCGAATAGCTTAATTAATTAAAGTTCCTAAGCAGTGAGAATTCTACATCAAGTCACCTCAGAGCACAGATTGTCCTTTTATTTATTTATTTTTCAATTTTTTAATGTTTATTTATTTTTGAGAGACAGAGACAGAGCATGAACAAGGGAGAGGCAGAGAGAGAGGGGGCCACAGAATCCAAAGCAGACTCCAGGCTCTGAGCTGTCAGTACTGACCCTGACATGGGACTTGAACTCACTGGCCATGAGATCATGACCTGAGCCGAAGTCAGACTCTCAACTGACTGATTCACCCATGCACTCCTCAGATTGTCCTTTTAAAGTATAAATTCAATGTTTCCTCAATTAGGTAAAATTTTCTTATGCCATAAATACATATTATGCTTCATTTATTGGGTTCTCTGTTTTAAAGATAATAATTATTCTTATGTTGTATCAGCCTTTTTTCAATAACTATTACCTCATCTCCAAATAACTTAATCTTATTATATTTTCCATAGTATTTCCTTTATCTCAAGCTTTTTTCTATATCATTAATTTTATTTTTTAACAATATCTACTCTGTTCCTTATAGTTTATACTTTATTTTTAGTTCCATGATGATGTCATTCGATCTTCAATTTGTTCATTTAGATCTATGATCTCCTAAGAGATTGTGAGAAAATTCCTTGTTTCCTACTTTTACTTTCTTCTATGTATTATTTTTTTTCATATTCTCTCTCCCTCTCTCTCACCCTCCCTCTCTCTCCATCTCTCTCTGTGTGCCTCTTCCTCCCTCTCTGCCCCCCCTTTCCTTCCTCCTTCTCTGCCTCCCACCCTCCTTCTCTTTCTCTCTCCCTTCCTTTCTCTCCCTCTTACTCTCTCTCCCTATATTTCTCCCTCCCTTTCTCCCTCCCTCTCTCTCCTTCCCTCTTTCCCTATCTTCCTCTCTTTTTCTTCCTCCCTCCCTCTCTCCCTCTTTCTCTGTCTCCCTCCCTCTCTCCTCCTCTCTTTATCTCCCTCCCTCCCCCTCTGTCTCTCATCCCCTCTCTCTATCCCTTTCTTCCCTTCTCTCCCTCCCTTTCTCTCTCTCCCTCTCTCTCTCCTCCCTTCTTCCTTCTCTCCCTCCCCCTTTGCAAGTATAAATACTTGCATAACTTTCTCCAAGTGTCCTGTTTGCTCTAATATACTGTAGGTGAAATGTTGACACTTCCCAATCTAAGACTAGTTGGATTTCTCCTCTGAACTACAGTTTAAGGCAAATGTATTTCATTCTGTCTACTCTCCAGTACCCTGAGAAAAGCTGGAAGGGGGAGGGAAGGGAAGCTGAAGAGATGGCAGAGTCTGTTAGAGCTCTGCTCTTCCTTTTAAGGTTCTGTTAAATTTCTCATCCGAGAATCCATCCCATCTAATTGGAGATGTAGCTCATGAAGGGCAGGGCAACTTTCAGACTCTAGGTCATTTCCCCACTGTAGTCCCAGAATGTCTCCCTCTTTAGAGGTGCAGACCATTTCTCATCCATTTCTCCACAGCAGTTGTTTCCACTGTTCTGGTCAGAACAAGAAAAAGATCAGCATTTTAATTTGGTTAGTTTCTTTACAGATTTTGAAATACTACTGAGAAGTCTCAGGATTTTGTGGACTTGACAGTAGGGCTTCTGAGAAACTGATGAGGGTCAGGTGCTGAGTCATGCTGCTTCTCTAGTCCAATATATATTCCTCAATTTTTCTTGGAACCGGGTTTTGTAGTTTGCTGAATTATGTTATGCCACTGGGTTGCTGATAATGACTTGGGGGGGGGCTGGTTTTTCACTTTTCCCATATTATAGATATTACAGGAGGACAATTTAGTGCAACCTCAATGTAGTTGAATAACACTCCCTATCCAAAATCCTTGGCTCATAATGTCTCCTAGACCACCAATGATACAAGTCCAAGACATTTCACTCTGACACTGGTCAAACTCTGAGTTCATGACAGGGTATTAAAACAGTCAACTGTGGCATGAAGAAAGACCAGCATGCCCTTGAAGTTTCCCCCCAAACGTATCTTGTTGTCTATGGAGGGAGATATTACTTTAACTCTTTACATGTGTCACTAAAGACTTACCTCTTTCAGTGTCTGGGCTCCTCAGAAATCAATATTCTAATTAGAAAACAGTGGCTAATCCAACCAAATGCTAATAAATGAGAGTTGTGATTTATCTAGCAACAGGGAAACAGCTCAGCATTCACAATTATAAGGTCTGTAGAGGAGAGAGCTTTTTTTTTTTCTCTTCCCCTTAGCTGACTGGGTTCAGCCAAATGCTATAAATAGTCCTCCTAGTTAATAGCTATCTGTTTGAAAATCAGTCATTAGAACCATAATTTAGGAACTTTTTTTTCCTCTGAGATTCATAGGCCCTATTCTATTTCTCAAGGATAAGGATAAGGCAATGGTAATGTGAGTTAAACCTGAGACTGCCTATCCACAAAGACCAAACTACATCATAGCCTACCAACGCACTCTTCAGGCTTCATTATAACAGACACAGATTTTTAAATAATCAATTCAACTGCAAAGAGAAATGTTGATCATAAATAGAGCCAAAATGGTTGACTAAACCCAGTTGCACCCCAGTCATTTCACAGAGTTACATGATAAAGTCAAAGTTTACATCAAAGGCATGAGTTTGCAATTAGCTGAACAAGGTCCTTCAGAAATCTTGAAAGAATTACTTTTTTTCTACATTAAACAAATCAACCAACTTTAACCTGACCAGACAGAATCAAGGAGGAGAAATAGTTTATCTAAATCAAATTGAATGGTGATCTAGAGAACACTTTCCAGAAGGACCCTCTTTGGGAAATGCCAAATACTCAGTGCTAGAGTAAATCTCGTATTTCAGTGGAAGGTTTGTCATTCACAGTAGAAGGTGTTTGCGCATTTTACATGTTTTCTTATGATATTTTATATTTATTTCATCTGCTATTGTTTATTTACATGATACCCATGCAGAGCTCCTAACAGGTGCCTGAACCTGCCATATTGTTTCATGTCACTAAGCATTTATTCAAACTGTTTCCACTATGTAGATGGTCTTGTCTGGCTCTCAGCCACTCAAGACCTAGCTTTCATGTAATTTCCTCTATTCAACCCACAACCACCACCACCCTCCAACCTGTTGAAACTGACTACTACCTCCTTTGGGCCTCCGCCTTACCTGTACATCTTTCTGTCTTAACATTAGTAAACTTTACTTCCACTTGATTGTTTTCTTGTTCATTTCTCTCCTGGGAGAAGGTCTTATTCCTATTCAGATATACAATACCTATATGCTTGTTGAATATACAAGTGGCCATTCAACCACTATTGAGCACCTACTCTTTGCCAATTCTTGCTAAAAGTAAAAAGACATAGATTTTTTTTAAATCTCTATTCCTAATGAACTTATGACCTAGTGAGGAGAATAGACTTCAATACAACTAAACTCAGTAAGCCTAAGAGAGGGCTCTGAGCAAGTGCTGAGGCTGAGCTGTTAACTGGCAAGGCATTGAACACATAAAGGCACTATATTTTAATGTATCTTCCATGGTTTTCATAATCCAAACACACCTGCTTCAATCATACATTTCACATTGCTTGCTAATATCTTCTCGGCATAGACTAAACCTAATGTTCTCAAGCTAATGTGCACGAAATCACACTGAGATTTTGTTAAAATGCAGACTCTGACTCAGTAGGTTTATGGTGGGGACTGAGATCCTGCATTCCTAACAAGCTCCCAGGGGGGATACTGCTGCTGGTCCACAGACAACATTTTGAAGAGCAAGGCTCTAACCCCTTATCATGTCACCATATAACAATTGTTGAAGTGGTACCAGTTTTTAGAAAAGCTCCCTCTGCTCCTTACCTAGACGATCTTCTAACTATAATTAAACATGATGAAAGTAACACCAAGAGAGGTAAGATTCAATAGTGCCGTCCAAAAAACTGAGGCCATGAAAGGGTTACTTCTTAACCATTTTAATGTCTAAACACACAATGTCTTTTTTCCTGCTCTCGAGGTCTGCTGCTACCAGAAACTGTGGTCTGAATGTGCAGTAAGATTTTCCCAAATATTCAAGAATGCTATTTTTAAGTCTCCCCCATACTTACACTATAATACCCAGGCCCTTCCTGTAAATGAAGATATCTTTTAACATAACTATAAACACTAATCATCTTTTTTTTTAATTTTTTAATGTTTATTTATTTTTGAGAGAGAGACAGACAGAGTACGAGCAGGGGAGGGGCAGAGAGAGAGGGACACATAGAATCGGAAGCAGCTCCAGGCCCGACGTGGGGCTTGAACTCAAGAGCCATTAGATCATGACCTGAGCCAAAGTCAGACGCCCAACTGACTGAGCCACCCAGGTGCCCCTAAACCCAAATCTTAAGCAATCATAAAGGAAATACTTTTTTTATTGCAACTTGTTTAAAACATTGTAAGGTATTCATAAGAATTTAATGTCTTACTAACTGTTAAGGTTTCCTATGACATCTGCTTACTTTTTCAGTTCATTAGAGTCTACAATTTATCATAAAAGTCAAGAGCCACTAGACCATCAGACTTTAGGCCCCCACTCTCCCTATCTGTCTTTTGTCATGTGTCAGTTTCGAATTCTCCTTCGACAAAGTCAAGGTCCCTCTTTGATCCCTATTTGAGCTGTCTTCTTTTGTGGGTGCTCTTCCTCTCTTCCTCACTACTCCAACCAGACCGTGTCCTAGGCATATCTTTTCCTAAGCATGTGGTGAAAACATTACAACTCTTCCTAGCTGCTATTCAATACCACCTTAACTTCGATAATATGTTATTTGAGAGGCAGCCTTGGCTATTTGGTTTTCTCTTGCACAGTTATTGTGTCACTTTCCCTGATGACACAACAGTGAATGGAACAGTAGTGGAATTGTTTTTGTCATGAAGGACATTTGGAAGGCACTGGATGCCTTAGTTTGCTTGATGTCAGAGACTAGAGGGAACTCTTCTAAATGTTCCTTCTTCCTTCTTACCACTCATGTTCTCATTTAGGTTAATGCCAAAGATGATGAAGGTGTCCTTGTTGGATCCTGGGACAACATCTATGCCTATGGTGTTCCCCCATCAGCCTGGACCGGAAGCGTTGACATTCTGTTGGAATACCAGAGTACTAAGAATCCAGTCCGGTATGGTCAGTGCTGGGTTTTTGCTGGTGTCTTTAACACATGTAAGTATCCAATTGAGTAACATTTTTTTAATGTAAAGGGAATTTTACTTGAAGACATTTTATCTATAAACTGGCAAAGAGATCTAGCAACCCCTGTTAGCTCTCTGAATTTATGGATGGCTATTCTGGGATGTAGTCAATGCATAATTAAATTGTACTGGGCCAAATATGCTCATAGTTTCTCTTTGACTGCAGAATCTTTATAGAAAGGATGATGGACTATTTCCTACATAATCCATCACTCAACACCAAGAGAAATGGGAGGAAGGGGCCCAGGGGCAAAGAAATTTTGTGAGGGAAAAGATATGCCATTTTCTTTTCAGTAACCACCCACCCCCTCCCCCCCCCCGCATTTTAAAAAGACTAAATTAACAAAATTTTAAGTGATAAATAATAAAAGATATATACTGTTTATTTGTTATTGAAAATGTTATAAATATGCTTATTATTCTCCTATTGTTTATCACTGAGAAGTTTTATAAATATGTGCACTTAATTTTTACCGTAACTGTGGTAGGGATTGTGACAGGTGGTCTCATCTCCATTTTTACATGCAAATCTCAATGCCCCTGAGCAATTAGATATCAGAACTTAATGAACAGTCTTTACTCCCTAGTTTCCCTTTTAGTTTTTAATCCACCCAACATCTAATCTATAGGGGAAAACATATGAGAACAGAATTATTCTCCTCAGCCTCATGCATCATTTTTTGAAATGGCATTTGCTTCTCTAGATCTGGACAACATTATTGTTAATTCAGTGAATATTTTTAAAAATACATTTATCTCAGTATGTCTTCATCATTGGTAATGATTTCCATTCACTTGCCATTTCTACAGCCTTGGAGAAAACATTAAGCTCAAGTTGGAGTGTCCTTTCTGCTTGCTTGTTAATAAAAAATGTTTTTTACCTAGTTAGCATTTTTTCTTTTAATCAGAAAAATCAATGAGGGACTGGTGGCTGGAAGCCAGGATGAGGCCATTTTTTATAAATGATCATGAAGCCTCACAGTTTTAGCTCAAACTTGTAATAGTCCAAGATTAGTCAGTGATAGCCAAGTGGAAAGAAATTGTGAGTCTTGTGTTGTGTGTTTTGATTTTCAATGGGATTCAACTAGGTAAGATTATTTTCTTAGTCATTTGCATATATCCAAGGGCTAAAGTAATATATTTAGAAGAAATAAAGAAATAAAGGCCAGTGTATCAGTTTTGTAGAAGTGCTGGTCTCTGATGTTCTAGCAGAAGTTAAACTTCATGATGGAATAACAATTAGAGGTAGCCCCCTCCCTCACCGTTCCCAAGCCCAGACCATGTGGAGGGTACCCTATGGGAGAAGCTTCTCATAGGAAATTCCTCCAGGAACACAGAAAGGACCCTCTCTCCCTTGTGTCTTCCTGCTGTCTACAATTTCACTATCCCAATGTAATTCCTTCAGGCTTAGAACCAGATAAAATAGTGAACACCTTCCATCCATTTATGCTTTTCTTTCACTGTTTTTTATTTATAATTTGTATATTTGTTACTTTATTGCTTAACAATGCTAAACATTCACATCTTCAAAAATAATTATTTTTTTATTTTTTATTTTTTAAAATTTACATCCAAATTAGCATATAGTGCAACAATGATTTCAGGAGTAGATTCTTTAGTGCCCCTTACCCATTTAGCCCATCCCCCTTCCCACAACCCCTCAAGTAACCCTCAGTTTGTTCTCCATATTTACGAGTCTCTTCTGTTTTGTCCCCATCCCTGTTTTTATGTTATTTTTGTTTCCCTTCCCCTATGTTCATCTTTTTTTTTCTCTTAAAGTCCTCATATGAATGAAGTCATATGATTTTTGTCTTTCTCTGGCTGACTAATTTCACTTAGCATAATACCCTCCAGTTCCATCCACATAGTTGCAAATGGCAAGATTTCATTCTTTTTGATTGCCAAGTAATGCTCCATTGTATATATATACCACATCTTCTTTATCCATTCATCCATCGATGGACATTTGGGCTCTTTCCATACTTTGACTATTGTTGATAGTGCTGCTGTAAACATTGGGGTGCATGTGTCCCTTCGAAACAGCACACCTGTATCCCATGGATAAATGCCTAGTAGTGCATTTGCTGTGTCATAGGGTAGTTCTATTTTTAGTTTTTTGAGGAACCTCCATACTGTTTTCCAGAATGGCTGCACCAGCTTGCATTCCCACATTTATGCTTTTTGTATGAAAGAGTCATCAAGTCTATTCCTAAAAACAGGCTTTGGTGGTAAGCTAAGGCAGAAGCACAATGTGAGGAAGTCACAGTAAGAATAAACCCCAAGAGGGAAGTTGGGAAGAAGGCGCTGCTGGTGCCCCAGTATCAGGCTTCACCTGTCCTTAACATTATGAGTTTGGCAGACTCTGGAACAAGCCTCATTTTGGGAATTAGTGGTCAGCCTGAAATAGAACTAGGGTGCCAATCATATTACTGGTAAAACTGTGCCTTGAATAGGGTCTGTGAATCAATAGAGGAAGACAGAAGCAGGAAGCGGGTGGTAAGTGCCATCATTTTTGTTTAGGGTATTAAGATTAAGTCCATTAATGAGGACACTTGAACGCTACCAGACTTAAGTTTGGACTTCCAAGGTTGTTCTATTGAAGGAAGTGGATAGTCTTTGGTTAAAAATGCTAAACTATTCTGAGGGGGAAAAAAAGACAAGCCAAGTCATTAATCTTAAAATTGTCAGCTGAATTATTTTCAATGAGCCCTGATGTCTGGCATCCTGGGAGCCAGGGAGGGCATTTGGATTGAATTTAATCATTATGTACATATGGCAAGAGATGCATCCAGGTAATTTATTATCTAGCAATTAAAATGAATCTGTAGTGTCGCCCTCTACCAAGTGTCACAAGAGCAAATTCCAACCAGGAGAGCTAACACCACTGAGGCCCTCTTTCATAGCTTCCTATTAGCTGAGTTTTTTTTTTTAATTATTTTCAGTGACATAGTCCCATTAGATGAACTAAAATAATATGACTTTAATGACTGTATGATTAGCAAGTAAACAATTGTAACACTGTTATTGGGATTTTATTCCTTTTATTCCACTTATTTTGAATGATCACACAGCAAGATTTCTCTCCATAGTCCCAAAGCTTGACAGTAGTCCCCCTTCTTCAGTATGGAACATTTGAGGACAACCCGTGCAAAGAAGGAAATCCCTTATGAGAAGGGATTGTTCACTATGTATTTATTAAATTTTGGTGATGGGTTTCATTGTGGTCTGTCCTTGCTTCCAGTTTTGCGATGCCTTGGGATACCAGCGAGAGTTGTTACCAATTATTTCTCAGCCCATGATAATGATGCCAATTTGCAAATGGACATCTTCCTGGAAGAAGATGGGAACGTGAACTCCAAACTCACCAAGGATTCGGTGTGGTGAGTTTGATTTACAAGGGCATTTGCTGATATCATATTAAAGTGATATTACACATTTACCACAAGACAGGCTAGTCCTAATGTTTCTTCCCATTCTATTTTAAGGATTGTTCAATACCATAGTCAGAAATGTCTGATTGGCAGAGATTGTTTTCAGCTAATGAATGAGAAATGTTACTGAACAGGCAGTTTGCGTTTCTAGTAATAAAGATCAATCATTGCATTATGACAGCAACCACTGAAAAAGCCCATAGTTTTAGCTATGCCTTTAGGCCAGAGCCCACAGTAGCTGCTCTCTACTTTAGTATAAGAATATTATGGTGAATGGCAGACATATGGGAACCCAGCATTCTCTTTCTCAATACTCTAAGAGTAATATATCTAACAATTATTAAGCACTTACTATGTACCAGTATCTGTGTGTAGTCAATCGTATCTTATTCTTTGAACAGCTTTATCATGTGGCATCTTATTATATCGCCATTTACAGATGAGGAAACTGAGGCCCAGAAAGGTTAAAGTAATTTGCTCAAGGTCAAATACTTGACAAGCTGAGAATAAAATGCAATACCTGACCCTTAACCACATTTTTTTTTTTTGCCTTTGCAATATGGGATTGCTCTTAGAATGTAAAGATGTGGTTCTTCTTGATTTGTGATTTCATCTTTCAATCAGAAATAGAAATGGGAGTCTGGGGCGCCTGGGTGCCTCAGTTGGTCAACCGTCTAACTTCGGCTCAGGTCATGATCTCATGGTTCATGAGTTCAAGCTCTGCATCGGGCTCTGTGCTGACAGCTCAGAGCCTGGAGCCGGCTTTGGATTCTGTGTCTCCCTTTCTCTCTGACCCTCCCCTCCTTGTGCTCTGTCTCTCTCTCTCTCTCTCTCTCTCTCAAAAATAAACATTAAAAAAACGTTTAAAGATTATTTAAAAAAAAGAAATAAAAATGGGAGTAAAATTGAAATTGTTACTAATACCAACCACATAGTTCTTTCACTGCCCTGAACAACTTCATCACAAGCTGACTATGGGGAGTTTAAGATCCCAAAGAAAGTTCCTTAGTCCACAGGACCTGCTCAGTCCAAAACAATATTCTAAAAGGAGGGGAGAAATCCAAATGTAAAAGATATTTATGGAGGTCTGCATGGGGGAAAACTGCCAGGCATTGAACTAGTTGGAATTTCCAAGCCAAAAATGTGTCTCCTATGGTTGTTCTTTATAAGTAATAAAGCTAAAACACTGTCAGTTGTAAAAGCATCCGAATGGGGATAGGAGGAAGTTACAAGCTCATTTTAAGAGAAATTAAAAGTTAGAAGTGCCTTAACTCCCCCGTGTTACAGGAATGAATCCCAGTTGTAGGAGCAGCATTAACTTGCCAGTGCTGGTAAACGCTCATTTGAGGATGTTGCAAGGAGGAAATCGCCGAACTAGTAGCAGAGTGCTACTATGAATAAAAAACAGTGCAGTTCATTTGAAGGGAATGATCTGAGCAATGGTAAGCAAGAGAGGACAGGCAAGACAAAACCTCACCTCTATAAATTGAACAGCAATTTAAAGCATCATTTAAGCCCTTGGAATTACAGTATAGCAGCCCTGAATGTATATGGAATGACAAAAACAGACCAAAATAGCTGCCCCAAAAGCCTGTTGTCACAGTTTAAAATGGCAAAATGAGAATTATTTGGTATTCTGTACTGCACACCTTTTCCTTAAATACACACACGCACGCGCACACACACACACACACACACACACACACTTAATGCCCTTGTAGCCAACTGTGACTGGAAATGATTCCTCCCTATTCCTTGGTCTAAATGCCCCCATCATAAATCTCAGTGGGCACCCTAGCAAATAACCCCATGTAGCCCTAAACAAAATTGATACAAAATTGTGAAGCTGATAGATTTTGTTCTTGGTAACCCTTTCCTCTTTCGGCTTTCTACTTGAATTCCTTTCCCTGTCCCTGTTGCCCGTTGCTCCCTCATTGCCTTCCACAAAAGTCCCATCACCCTGGGACTATGATTCCTGATTGGAGACCCTTGCCCATCCTCAACCACCGGACCACTGCCCTAGGCTCCTCTTCCCTCCCCGTGCTTGGTGCATGGTGGGTTTTCAATATATGGTGACTAACGTCTCACTAACCCAACCTGGGACACAACTGACCATGGAGCACAAAGATTAAAGGCTCAGTAAGGTCTGAGTCCAAAGCTTGGCTCTGCCATTGACCAGCTGTGTGACCTTGGGCAAGGCATAACCTCTCTGTGCCTCTTTCCTCCTCTAAAGCAAATTTCCTATTTCATTCAGCACAGAGCCAAGCATAACAGGTGCCTAATGAGTGTTAGCTGTTATTATTGCCTTCATTATTAGTCACACAGCTTGAATTTCTTGGAGGCAGTATGTTGCCATCAACCTAAGCACATTGAAGCAGTCTGAAAAAGAGGGGTGTGTCCCATGTCCTAAGATGACTGA
Organism: Acinonyx jubatus; assembly: GCF_027475565.1. Lineage (NCBI taxonomy): Eukaryota > Metazoa > Chordata > Mammalia > Carnivora > Felidae > Acinonyx > Acinonyx jubatus. The sequence goes on along the minus strand of NC_069385.1, from coordinate 127,557,993 downwards.
GCTATTTCTTTCACTTTGGAAAAATTTTAAAACAAAAGCAGAAATCTGTGTCTACCCCAACCCTCCCAGTGCAAACACTAGTGGATCCTACCAACTATAGATGTTCCATAAAACCAAAAGTATTTCTGAGACCCTCCTTGATTGAAAAAGCTGGTAGCGACTTTCCCTGGACACATCAATCAATACATGGTCCCCACCTCCACACACCCCCACAGCAAGCTCTCGCTTAGACAGTTACTTGCTGTGTGACCTTGAGAAAATTACTTCACCTCTCTGAGGCTTCAGTTTCTTCATCAGTAGAATGAGGATAACCATTTCCTGAAGGTAATATAGGTAAAGTACTTACTATAGTGCTAGGCCCAGACTTCTCAGTGCTCCTCAGTGCCTGTTCCTTAGATTAGTAATGGCCACTGGTAAGAAGCAGGAGCTGCCTGAGCTATAGTTTGGCGGGGGGCAGAAGGCTGACAGAGGCTGAGGTGAGGACAGGGAGGATTTGGTGGTCATCAAGTGACCATTGAGAAGCCAGTACAGCATAGCTGACAACACACAGCCTAACGAATCTCCTAGCAGGGATCTCAGGAGTAAGTGCCGTCCCCACAAGGTCCTGGACCCACTACCCTCCTCAGCCTCCAGTCAGACAAACTTGCCCCAACTACCTCCTGATTTGTGTGTGATTCCTGCCCTCCTTGCCCTGCCCCCTCCTCTCTTTCTAAAGGCAACCATGAGAATGACTTCTTGGTATCTCTGTCTTGTGCCTCCATCATCTCTTCAACACTGAGGTGTCCAGGTGGTACACAGTTTGTGGTGAATTAATTTGTCCAGTGGGCCCCAGTGGCCCAGGGTGTCCTCTTCCTTGTGACTCAGCCAAGCCCAGTGTGCCCAGAGCAGAAGTAAGCCAGTGTGAAGTGTTCAGAGGGAGAGTGCAAGAATGCTTTCAAGGGCATATTATCCTCAGCACTCCCCAAGACCAAGGTGGCTGAAGTGTGGGGTTTCAGTCCATGCCTTGACTCTTCTCCCTCTAGCTCCACAGACTGTGGAGGGCTGACTGCTTATTTTCCTGCTTCCTGGTTTGCCACCTCAGATCCCTGAATGGTAGACGTTCCTCGAAAGTGCCTCGCCTCACAGGGGGCCGTTTTGCACAGAGCGGACACACCGCTGATGCCCACAGAGGGAAGAGTCAGTCCCCTTCTTAGCAATTCAGGAGAGGGAGGGGCCAAGGCACCTTGGAAGGGCACAGCTGGACAAAATAATTGGACCTCACAGTAGCAGATGAAATTCTGAGAGGGCCAACGCAAGGTAACATATCCTGGAAGGAACAATTTAAGCCTCCTGTCCCCTGTGTGCCAATGGGTTTTGAATTATGTGTAACCTCTGGAGGAAGGCATCTATGAATCACTGTGGACAGTTTAATGAAGATGCTTGTGCGATGTTTAGCTGCAGTGCAAACAGTGAATAGGGATATGAGGGCTCGTTGAGGAGGGAGAACACAGCTCACTCTGATGGGCAGGGGTAAGGTGACGGTTTGGCCTCACCTTGAAAGAGCTCGGTCTGATCACCTCATTATATGACTATCACAGTGGAAATGGAAACAATTTTCAAAGAAAGGGATGGTGGCACTTATTAGTGTCATGAAGGTATTTCCGTGAAGAGCTCTTCTCCTTGTAAATGAAAGCGTTTATCCTGTGTCCTTTTTTGCTGGAGAGGATGTAGTCAGATTTGATGATTCTGGGTGAAAGAACTATGCCCACCTCATGGCTGGCCCCCACCAGACTGCAGCCCCCACAGGGGGAGCAGTGTCTGATCTAATTTATTTTCATTTGTTTTGCCAGCATGTAACAGGGTGCAGGGCACAGAGCAAGGACTTAATAAATGGAATTGGTTGGAAAACATTTTTAATGCTCATTTAACTGAGTGTCATTTAATTCATTTAACAAACACTATTGTGCACTAATATGTCCAAATACCAGATGCTAAGGATTCAGAGAGAAATTAGCCACTACCCTTGAGGAGCTTGATCCAATGTTCGTGGATGAGACAACCATGTATAGAACTCTATAAAATATAACACCAGGCAGCATGGAGATGAGGGAAAGGGGCTTCGATTCTAAGCCCAGGGGAGAAAAGGCAAAGGCTGTTCACCTGGGAAGTGGCCATGGGCTCAAAGTCATTATCCCCCTGTAATCATCTGGCTGTGCTGTTCACAGATAGAATGTCAGGGAAATGACCTTGGCCCACAGATGAAACTCAAGGATATTCCTGTAAAAGTCTAAAGCACCAAGATGAGACAACCAGAGATCAATCTGCTTCAAGAACCAGGCAGGAAGGAATGAAAGCTTATGCAGAGTTAGCCTGTGTTCGTATGACCACAGTTGTTGAATATCCAAACTTGCTCTAACTCGCCTTCCAGCCCCTTGCCACTCCTTTCCTCTATGCCATCAAGAACACCTGGCTCTTTGCCTGCCTTCCTGAAGGAGCTGATGCCCCCAGGCTGTGCATTCAGTGAGAAGTTGGATCCTTGTTCTCCACCTCTCACCACCTTTTCTGCTTCTCTACCCTCTAAGTGTCTAATCCCTGGCTTCTTTAAGGACAAACCCCCTCCTCACTCTCTTAGTTTTAGAGGTCCAACAGCCAACAGTGTCCCAAATTCCCTCTGGAAGACAACAGCTGTCTAGATCCCATGACTTCTTTTTGTTCAGTTTCTAAGCCACTCCTCCCCATGTCCCTTTCCATCCTGCTCACATTCCCAGGGAAGTTGTTCAACTCCTGACAATGGAGCTTCAAGAGAGATGGGCGGAAGCTCGTGCTATCCATGCCCTGGGGATGTGAAGAGAAGGGGTCTGAGCACATGCGTGTATGCCAAGATCCATAGCTGACCCGTCTGCTTCTTGAGGTCCAGCTGATTGGCCAATTGCAGATGTAGAAAACATCCTAACTCGAAGTTTTAAACATTTTATATGATATTAAAGATAATTGGGAAAATGGTGAACACTAAAACAATCAGCAAGTCTTTACCTCCTTTATTGCCTTTTCATTTGAAATTCAGGAGGTTTGATTAAACTGGTGTTTTCAATTTAATTTTTGAAAATAATTGTGAACAAACACATTTGTATTTATCCGTTTCAGCTCAAAGTTGCAACAATCTAAGCATTAGTCAGTGATCCAAGTGGAAAGTAATCACAATTTTATTTTGTTTTTCCCCAAGGCATCATGGAAAAACACTATATCAAGTCAGACTATTCTTGTAATTTTTTTCCCTCCCTCTCTTCTCTCCATGGTGTAAGGTAATACAATTAGCTCTGCCACTAATTAGCTGGGTCACTTTGGGCAAGTTGCTTGATTTCTCTGGGCTGTAATGTTCTCATATGTAAATGTATGAGTTTGGTCTTAATTATCTCTAGGGACATTTCTAGCTTCCTCCTCAAAAAAAAGTTTTAATAAATTTCACTGTTCTTTGCAAGGGCTTTCCTGTCATTATTCCAGAAAGTTCTAGAAAGTAGAAGTACCATATGCTTCTACAACGGTAGAGCATAGTTCTCTACCACTTGCTCTCTGTGAAGACCTGTTCATCTGCACAGGGCCAGCTGTGATCCACTCACTAGGTGCTGCTTTGCAAATTGACTTCACATCAGCTCTCAAGGAAGGAAAAAAAAAAATCAAACAGACACCACAGAAAAATTTTGTAGTTTTTGGCATCAGTGAGTCTCGTTCTTTTACAAAAATTCCAACTTCCTTCAACACTTGTTGGAAAGAGTACAGTTGTTATTGTTTTATTTTTTTTTCACTCTAAATGCAAAAATCTCTGCTGCAATGGGAAGTATTGACTCTATCAATAAAACTCTTGGGAAACAAGTTTTAGAGCAGAAATTAAGCAGCCTTCACACCTGGAGGCCAGCACGGGATATAATACTGATCCTAATTCTCATTGCAGTCTCTGCACTGGGCATACTGGTTTGCATATTGTAGGTGTGTTTTTGAAGTTTAGATTGATCTATCTTGTACATTGCTTTAGAGACTCAGTGTGTTCCAGCTAGTTGGACTTTCAGATTCTTGTATAGTACTAAGCTTTAATTACTGCATGTGCAAAAAAGGATTTTACAAAAACTAATTCCAGATGAAAAAAAGTAGAGAAAATTTTCTGAATATAGACCAAACTGCTTACAGATGTTTGTAAAACTAACCTGTGATACATCCAGGCTACCAATTCCAAACATCTACGGAAGACATTCTTTTCAAATAGATTATCTTTTTAATGTTACCGTCAGCCAAATTGTCTTTGAGGGACTCCTCTAGAACAAGATCATGAGTTCTGTCACTAGAGAACTAAGAATATGCACTCTGAATCTATACCAGAGCCTTGAAGAAAGGATGGTAAAAGTTATTTGCCACCTCCAAAGAATCAAAATAGCTCATGCTTATGGAGTGCTTTCATTGTGCCAGGTTCTGATCTAACTGGGTGACACATAATAACTTGTTTGATCTTTTTAACAACCTGTTAGGGTGCTTGCTATTATTGTCTCCATTTATAGATGAAGAAACTGAGGCACAGTAACCTAAACATAGTCAGCAGCCAATAAGTGGCAGAGCCTGAATTACAAACCCAAAGGGGTTGACTCTAGAGCTCACTTTTTAAATAATACTTTTACTGAAATATAATTAACATAGCAGTAATTTTAAAATTACAAGATTTTATATTGGGCTTACAATATAGAAAGATATAATCTAAATTATAATAATAGCACAAAGGACAAAGGGAATGGAACAAAGTTTTTGTATGTTATTAAAAATAGGTTGGTATTAATCTGAACTAGAGTTTTCAGTTAGAATGTTAATTATAATCCCAGGGAAACTACTAAGGAAAAACTGAAAAAAATATATAGTAAAAGAAACAGAGAAAGAACTAAAATGGCATACTAGAAAATATCTTTTTACACAAAGTAAAGAAGGAATGAGGAATAAAGAAGAAAAAGAACATAATACATATAGCAAGGAACCAGTAAAATGGCAGATGTCAGTCCTACTTATCAGTAATTGGATTAAATATCAATGGATCAAATATTAAGATATGCTTTATGGCCTAACATATGGTCTATTCCAAAGAATGTTTCATTCCCATTTGAGAGATGTGTATTTTGTTGCTGTTGGGTAGGACATTTTGTAGACATCCATTAGGTCCAGTTGGCTTATTGTGTTGTTCTAGTCTTCTATTTGCTTGTTAATCTTCTACCTGCTTGTTGTGTCCATTATTGAAAGTGCAGTATTGAAGTATCCAACTTTTATTTGTTAAATTGTTTTTTTTTTGTTTGCTTGCTTGTTTGTCTTTCTTAAGGTACAAGTGACATTGGTTTTGGGTGTACAACATAATGATTAATATATGTGTATATTGCAAAATGATCACCATAAATTACATAGTTACAAAATTTGTGTGTGTGTGTGTGTGTGTGTGTGTGTGTGTGTGTAATGAAGACATTTAAGGTCTCAACTACCAACGTTCAAATAACTGGAAGTTTGTATCTTTTGACCCACTTTACCCCTTTTGCCTCCCCCCTACTCTTTACCTCTGGTTGTTAAATTGTCTATTTTTCCCTTCTGCTTTTAGATATGGGTATGTTAATGATTATTATGTTTTCCTAATAGCATTACCTTTTTGTCATTATAAAATTTCCTTCTTTGTCTCTAGTAACAATATTTGTCATAAAGTCTATTTTGTCTGACATAAATATAGCTGCTCCAGTTATCTTTTGAGTCTATTTTCACAGCCTGTTTTTCCATCTTTTTACTTTCAACCTATTTGCATCTTTGAATATAAAGTGTATCTCTTGGATAAAACATACAGTTTTGTTATCCATCTTGCCAGTCTCTGCCTTTTGACTTTAGTGTTTAGTCTACAAGTGTTTAATGTAATTACTGATATATATCTGCAATTTTACTATATCCTTTCCATATACATTATGTCTTTTTTCTTCCCCTATTTCTCCATTACTTTCTTACTTTGTGTAAAAAAATATTTTGTGGTATACTATTTTAATTATTTTTCTGTTTCTTTTGACTATATATATTTCACTTTTTTCCTTAGTAGTTTCCCTGGGGATTACAATTTAAAACCATAAATTGCAACAACCTGGTTCATACTAATACCAATTAATTTCAATAGCATTCAAAAACTCTGTTCTGCTCCTTCTGCCTTTGTTCTGTTATTGTAATACAGATTATATCTTTCTACATTATAAGCCCACCAACACAATTTACAATTACTGCTTTATGAAGCTGTCTTTAAAATCTGGGGTGCCTGGGTGGCTCAGTCGGCTAAGTGTCTGACTTCAACTCAGGTCATGATCTCGCAGTTCGTGGGTTCGAGCCTTATGTTGGGCTCTGTGCTGACAGCTCACAGCCTGGAGCCGGATTCGGATTCTGTGTCTCCCTCTCTCTCTGCCCCTCCCCCACTCACTCTCTGTCTCCCTCTCATAGATAGATAGATAAATAAATAAATAAATAAATAAAATCAGAAAGAAGAATTAAAAGCAAATATACATTTATACTGTTTTGTTTATTTCTCTATGTAGTTACCTTTGCCTTCTTTTTTGAAGGATACTTTTCTTAGATATACAGTTCTTATTTAACTTTTTCTTTCAGCAGTTTGAACATATCATCCCACTGGCTTCTAGCTTCCGTGGTTTCTGATGAGTAGTCAGTTTTCATCCTATTAGTGATCTCTTATACGTAATGAATCACTTTTCTCATACTGTGTTCAAGATTCTCTCTTTATTTTCATCATTCTGCAGTTTGACTCTGAGGTATTTAGGCGCGTGTGTGTGTGTGTGTGTGTGTGTGTGTATCTATAAATGTATGTACACACACACACACACATATATACATATATATAGCTTTGAGTTTGTCCTATTTGAGATTTTTTGACTTCTCAGATATATACATTAATGTCTCATCAAATCTGGAAAATTTTAGCTGTTATTTTTTTCAAATATTTTTTCTGCTCCTTTCTCTCTTTCCTTTTCTTCAGGGACCTTCACTATGAGTATGTTTGTACACCTGCTGGTATCCCACATGTCTCTGGGGCTTTGTTCATTTTTCTTCATAGTTTTTCTTCTGTTATTCAGACTAGTCATTTCAACTGACTTATCTTCAAGTTCACTTATTCTTTCTTCTTTGTGTCTACTCAGATCTGCTTTGGAGACCCACTAGTGAATTTTTGAATTTTTCATTCTAGTTATTATATATTTCAGCTCCAGAATTTCTGTTTGATTCCTTTTCATAATTGTTATCTTTTTCATTGATATCCTCTATTTGATTAGACATCATTCACATGGTTTTCTTTAGTTATTTGAACATGTTTGTTATACCTTAAACTTTTTGTCTGGTAAACCCAATGTCTTGGCTTCCTTGGTGATAGTTTCTCTTAATTTTTAATTTTTTTAAATGTTTATTTCTTTTTGAGAGAGAGAGTGTGTGCATAAGTGGGGGAGTGGCAGAGAGATGGAGATACAGGGTCCAAAACAGGCTCCGGGCCCTGAGCTGCCAGCACAGAGTCCGGCACGGAACTCTAATTCACAAGCAGTAAGATCATGACCTGAGCCCAAGTCAGACACTCAACTGATACCCAGACGCCCCAGTGACAGTTTCTCTTGATTGTTTTTGTTTCTTTGTTTTTTGTATATGGACCATACTTTTCTGTTTCTTTGCATGTGTTCCATTTTTAAACAGTACTAGACATTTTTTTTTAATGTTTACTTATTTTTGACACAGAGAGAGACAGAGCATGAACAGGGGAGGGTCAGAGAGAGGGAGACACAGAATCTGAAGCAGGCTCCAGGCTCCGAGCTATCAGCACAGAGCCCGATGTGGGGCTCAAACTCACGGACTGTGCGATCATGACCTGAGCCCAAGTCGGATGTTTAACCAACTGAGCCACCCAACAGGTGCCCCAACAATACTAGACATTTTAAATAACATAATGTGACAACTCTGTAAATCAGATTTCCTGTTCCCCAGAGTCTGTTGTTGATGTTTGTGTTGTTGTTGTTGTTGCTGCTGCTACTGTTTGTTTGTTTGATGACTTTACCAGACTAATTCTGTCAAGTGTCCATTCTTTATCATGTGTGGCCACAGATGTCTCTGCTGGGTTAGCTTAATGGTTAGTTAACAGTTGGACAAAAATTTCTTTAAATACCTTGAACTAACAAGGCCTCAGTCTTACTAAGGAGCTCTCTGTTTGTTGGAAGAAGGTCTTCAACACTCCATCAGCAAATTTATAATTCTGCTGGCGCCTTTACTTCCTGCTTGCACAGTACCTCGAGATCAGCTAGAAATGAGAATTTAGAGCCCTCTTAGGGCTTTCTTGGGAATGCTCACAGCCCTGCATATGTGTGTGGCCACCTAGACTCTCAAGAGTATGTCAAAGTTGTTCAAAGCCCCCTGTGAACATTTCAGTCCTTAGGGTTTCCTTTTAAGCTTATTAGGGGGCCAGCCTTTTATTATCACCAATTGGTGTCACCCCTTTATGCAACCATGATTTTAAACAGTTGCTTCTAATTATTTGTGAAAAACATCCTTTGGATAATGTAATTTGCACAGAGTGAAGTCTGAATCAAATCAAATAAAAAGAAGTCCTGGGAATGGAGATTTTCAGAAAACTGCCAAACAAGTTAGTGACAATTCTTTGGAGATGGCGCTTTTAGGGAGTTACAAACCCATTTTCTCCCCTTCATTGGTTGCTAGGCTGGAAGTTTTTATAGCTACAATATTTGTGAAGCTGCTGACTTTCATGACTACCATGGAGCTATGGAGAGGGGGAGTGGGAATAAGGCAAATTCAAATGCTACAAAACCTACTATTCTTAATGAGATCCATTTGTTTTTGTTGACTAAGTCTTCAGATTGTTGTAAGTCTTCAGTTCATTCACAGAGTTCTGGAAAAGTTGGCTTTCATCATGTTTGTTAGTATTCTCATTGTTTTTGTGAAGGAGCACTTTCTTGGAAGTCCTTACTCTACCATTTTAGAAAAGTTTCCTTAGAGCACATTTTTAACCACTACACAAGTGATTTCAAATTAGGAGTCTACCACACTCCTTCACAGTTTTACATTTTGTAGGAATATTTTAGTATCTAGTATCATCTTCCTGACACATACCTGTTGAAAGACGTGTTATTTTATGTATATCCTTTTATTTCTCTATTTATTTTGTACATTATAGGGCATTATATTGCTCTTTTAGAAATTGTGTGTAAAAAGCTATCTATGGACTTAATTTCAGTATAATAAAGGAATGTTATAAAATATTTTCTTTAAAACTAGGAAGGGGTGTTGTTTTTTGAAGGTTGAAAATCATTGCCGTAGACTTCCCTTTCCTATGATAGTCCTATAAGAGAATATCTTCAAAGAGGGCCTGAAGTCCCTAATATACTCAACATCCACTTGAGAGAAAGCAGGGAGGGAGTTTGAGAAGTTAAACAAAATCAAAGGCTACTACAAATACATCTCAGAAAATTAAAATTCAAGAGAAAGTGAGAACCATCTGATAAATCACATAGAAAGCACTAAGATATTTTCATTAATAAGAAAAATATCATGTTTTGGTTACTCATAAATTCTGCCTAAGAGAGTCATCATACATACCATTCAATATTTACCAGTTTTTACATAATTAGAAGCTAATAAAATATAGGGGCCTCTGGGTGGCTCAGTTGGTTAAGTGTTGGACTTCAGTTCAGGTCATGATCTCATGGTTTGTGAGTTTGAGCCCCACATCGGGCTCTGTGCTGACAGTTCAGAGCCTGGAGCCTGCTTCTGATTCTGTCTCTCCCTCTCTCTCTACCCCTGCCCGGCTCATGCTCTGTCTCTCTCTGTCTGTAAACAATAAACATTAAAAAAAGAAGCTAATAAAATATACACCACAAAGGCTATACTGCATGTATTAATTTCTTTTGATGATTAATAAGACCTCTAGAAAACCTTGTATAAATAAGAGCTATCAACCTTAGAATTTTATATTCATAAAGAGCTTTATAATGCAAAATGATAATTTTGGTACCTATTGAGACTGTTGGCTGTATTTTTTTTTAAATCCCTTCAATGATTATGGATAAACTTGGGCAGGATTTATTATAGGCATTTTTTATACATTAGAGTTATCCAAACCAAATCTTCTCAAAATCCAATTTTTTCTTCATTTTCAGATGGGATATCAATTCCTAATTTTCTATGCCAGAGAGAGTAGTAAAGGTGGACAGGGCCTTATGTTCAAATTGAATCCAGCACAGGGAACCCAGAAGAGTTACAGAGAGCCTTCTGCTAAGAAGTAATGGCAAATGCGGGTCATATGGACAGGTGACATCTACTTCCTGAGCATTTTAAGAGTTGTTTGTTTGTTTTGTTTTTGCTTTGTTTTTGCCAAATTTAGCTTTATTCTCTGTCTTACCCTTTTTCTGGTGCCACAGTGAGAAAAGTAAAACAGATAATCAAAACAGGGGAAGGTATCAGGGCACCAGGGTTACTCAGTCATTTGAGCATCAGCTCAGGTCATGATCTTGCATTTTGTGAGTTCAAGCCCCTCATTGGGCTCTGCTCTGGCAGTGAAGTCTGCTTGGGATCCTCTCTTTCCCTCTGTCTCTACCACTCCTATGTTTGTGTGCTTTAAATAAATAAATAAATAAATAAATAAATAAATAAATAAAAACTTTAAAAAAAAAAGAGTGAGGTGCCCAGGAGGCTCAGTTGGTTAAGTGCCCGACTTTGGCTCAGATCATGATCTTGTGGTTATTGAGCTCGAGCCCCACTTCGGGCTCTGTGCTGACAGCTCAGAGCCCAGAGCCTGCTTCAGATTCTGTATCTCCCTCTCTCTCTCTCTCTGCCCCTCCCCCACTCGTGCTCTGTGTCTCTCTCTCTGTCAAAAATAAATAAACGCTAAAAAAAAAGAGGGGAAACTATCAAAAGAAGAGAAAATACCTTCATTACTTCATTACTTCTCTTTTTTCTTGGTGGGCAGTTGGTTTCTTTGGGGGGATGGGGGGTGACACTAGCCTGGTCTACCCCTGACTGGACCTCTGACTTTTGAATGACAACCCCAGAAAGATTTTAAATGTCCCTTCCTGGTTTTAGTATTTCAACAGCCCCTAACTATGAACAGCTGCATTCTGAAGTAGGGTAGTGCTCCCAGCTCCCAGCTCCCAGCACCATAAAAGATTCTTCAAGCATGCCTCCCTTTCTCTGAATAATTCCTTTTTGTTGTCTTGCTTCATTACCTTTCCTAACTGACAAGTTTTTTCTTGGTCCAAGCTTTCATTTCCTCTTTGAAATGTCTTGTTAAACAAGCCTCAGAACCCACCAACTTGTCCCTACTTCTTTCAACAATTCCCACCCCACCCCATGCCTACCGCCATTGGAATGGCCAGATCTAAACAATTTCAGGGTGTGCTGTCATTTCTGTCACCAATCTCTTTGCCTGGATTAAGAGTATAACAAATGAGCCAGGGAAGTGGGGCTGTGCCCATCTGCTACAAATACACAATTTGCAAGATAGATAAGTATCTTTCTTCCACCCCCTGTCATTTTTAAAATAAAAGAATTCAAATATTTGGTTTACACTTGAAGTTGGTCCAACACATCTCCTCGAGGGCTTTCTCTCGATCCTATTTGTACCTTCCCTTGAACCATAATAAAGCTGCAAAAACAGGGTTACAAGCCCACAGCTCTTTCTTCCCTTTTAGGGAAAACTTCCTGGACAGATTGTAAATGAGACGACCCTGTGGAGTGTTTAAGCAGTTAGCCAAGTTAAAGGCGGTAAAGGTCTCCTTGTTAAATTATCCACTTCATTGTCTTTGAACATCTAGAACACAGAGCCCCAAAGCCCATCTGGATCTCAGCTGTGTTCTCTATGCCTTCAACATCCCATGGGCTCTAGCAACTGTAGATATGACCTGAGCCAGTGGTTAGAACCAGAGCAAATTTTGAACTGTGCACTTAGATTTTTTTTGGAGGGGGGGAAGGGGGTACTAGTGCATGTTTATTATAAAAATTTCAAACATTGCTGAAAAAATCATACAGAAGTCAGTCATCCATATTCTAACTGCTCAGAAAATTTCCAGTATCTCCTTAAGTATCCTTTGATATGTCTCTTTGCATATCATATTCATTTTTTTATTGCTGCATGACAAATTACAAAAAACTTAGCAGCTTAAAACAACACAAGTTTATTTTCAGTTTCTCTGGATCAGGAGTTTGGGCCAGGTTAACTGGGTCCTCTGCTCAAGGTCCCAAGTAATGGCAATCAAAGCGTTAGCTGGGGCCGTGGTCCCATGTGATATTCCGGGCTCTCTTTGAAGCCCTTTTAGTTTCTTGTAAATATTCAGTTCCTTGCAGTTGTAGAACTCATGGAAGCTTCCATCTTTTACAAGGCTAGTAGGAGAATGTCTCTGCTGCTTCAGGTCTCCACCTTGCTCTGTCCCTGACCTCTACACCCAGATTTAAAGAGTTTACCTGATTAGGTCAGGACCACCCTGATATCTCCCTTTTAATTAAGTCAGAGTCAACAGATTAATTACCTTAATTACATATGCAAAATCCTCTTTGCCACATAAAGTAACATAATCACAGGCATGATACACCATTCTATTCATAGATTTCACCCACATTCAAGGGGAGGAAATTATACAAGAGTGAAGGTCATTTAAAATTCTGCCTTCCACGCATATCTACATGTACAATGAACACATACACTGTGTGTGTTCTTGGAGTATGATTTTTAACATTTAATATGCCATAAGTATCTATCCTGCCTAATAAATGTAGATCTGCATTTCTGTGGCTGAATAAATTCTGTTTCGTATTTCAAAACAATCACATATTGGACAGTTAGGCTGTTTCTGATTTCTCTTCTTGCAAATTACACAAGGATGAACATTCAGATATATTTGTCTTTGCACCTATGCAAAGATTATTTGGTGCATATAAATTCCAAGGAAAGGGGTTTACTGAAGGGATAAACTAAACCAATGCTATGACAGTCCCTCCGAAGGTCCCTCAGCAATGCATGATGCTATTTTTCCAGTGAGGATCTGCCTTTGGTGAAGATTCTGTGGGTCCTTTGTACCAATTCTGCTGAGTTATTAGCATCCTTGAAAGAAGTTCTAGAAATCACTAGCTGTCACTGCAGGAAACAGACAAAAAGTAACATAAAGCACTTGTCATTTGTCACCCCCATCATTATTCTCCCTCAAAAAAGTTATTTTCAACTTGATTAAATAGCTCTCAATGAAATGAGGGCTTTATTTTAATTTCCACACCACTTCTTTAGAAACCGGCAACAAGAAAACTAGATCACTTTGAGGGTTTATATTTTTCTTTTACCTTTAAAGTGACACTGTGCATTCTGATTGTAGAGTGAGAAGTCAGGTTTCAAATGAAGCCTCTGAGAAAATATAAAACCGTGAATCTTAATAGCTAACAAACAAACAAGAGTTTAATTACACCTGCCTTGGAGATGTCCTACACTTACTAAAGGTTGTCCTTGCTTTTCAACCAAGCAATTCCTAAGGGCTAGCTTTAGTGCTGGGAATGTGACGGTGAACCGGACAGAACCCCAGAAGTGAATCACTCATGTTACGAATGCGTAATGAAATTACAAGATGAAAACAGAAAGACCATGACAGATCTAGATAAAGAAACTTTAAAATAACCTTTCAGGAAGCATATGTATTTCCCAACCTGCAGAGCAAGGAAATGGAATTCAGAAATGTCTGTAAATATGAGTCCCTTTCATGGGGGACCTTGAAATCAAAGACAAGCATGTGTAACCAGAAATACTTAACATCCAGCCCAAAGGGAACTCTCATGGCATGAGTTCTCCCTGGCTATTCTTCAGCAGAGAGAATGGCATGATTTTAAAAAAGCCCCATGGCTTCGGAGGTAGCACCCTCCCACTCTGTTCATGGCTGGCCTGGGAGCACAGCCATTGGCTTACCACCCACTGTCTAAGGCCCAGCCCCAACCTCAGTTCCTTATCTGAGATCTGAAACTCAAAGCATGCTTATCTTGTTCAAGGCTAACCTGGCTCAGGGTATTTGAATTTAAATAAGGAGATTCTGGCATCTATTAATCTAGGGTAGTGGTGTAACAGTGGAATCTTAGCAAGAGCCAGGATTGCTAAACACAGATTGCCCACACGGATTGTGTAGGAAGCAGGACTATGTCCATTTGGGATTTTGCAAATGTTTCATTGTTGTTTCTCTGGATCTCTCTGCCTAATGATGCACTTTCACTGTTCTGAAGGGAGGTGAGCAGTCGTGTTTAAGCTCACAGTGACCTTCCTTCCAGCTTTAGTGCAAAGATGCAGGCTCTCAAGTGGGAACCAACCTCATGTGCCTGTCTAACACCTCCACACCTTGACCTTGACCTACATCTACATCTCCCTCCCCCTGCGGACAATGCCTCCACACCCATGCATGGTCTGGCTCTCCACCTCATCCTCCTGTGCTCTTTGTATTCCCATCTTTTATTCCATCTCCTATTCTCTGTTCCTGCTTCCTGTCCACTTGTTCCTCCTCTGTAGGCACAACAATCTCTTCTAATGTGAAAATCACCCAAACAATCCTCCCTGTGTTGCATTACCTTCTAGCCACTGCCCTATCTTCACAACCTAGATCACTCTGAGGGGAGAAACCTGTGCTCCCCGTGCTCCCCTCCTCTGGCTCTGTCCTCACTCTCCTCCACCAGCAGTACAGACACCAATAACTTGTCCAATCCCGAGTGTCACTTGTGCACGGAAAAATGTCTCTAGGATTTCACTTCCTGGGTTTCTCATGAGCACCCGAGTTCATCACGTCCAAAATTGAACCTGTCACCCACCCAGTACACACCCCAACACAAACCGTCTTCTCTTCCTCCTTCATTCAGTCTTGGTAAATGGAGCCAGCATACTCCCTGGAAACACGAAAGTCTTCCTTCCTTCATCCATCTCCCTCACCACCACAAGCCTGTCGGCAGTACCCGCCCATGGCTCCCTGCCCTCCCAAGGGGTGGAGGCCACCTCAGCTCTGTCACCCATCCTGCCACCCCACCCACCTTCCACAAAGACAGATCTGCAAATTTAACTTGCCCAAGAATAGAGCTCAATTATTTGATTTGTGATAAAAGGATCTCACAGTCTCATCCTCCCCTATGGCATAGCTCATGGTTTAAGAGCATGGGCCCCAGAGCTCTACAGCTAACCAGCTGTGTGACCTCAGGTAAAATTCTTAACCTCTCTGTATTCCAGTTTTCTCCCATGCACACTGGAGTTAAGAATAATAGTACCTTTCTAATAGGGTATGGGAACATCAGATGTACCAATGAACATAAAAGTTTGACAACAGTGCCTGGCACACAGTGAGTGCTATGCTATTTGTCAGTTTTGTGACTTCCTGCCCATGCTTGCCTCCCACCCCTCCTTCCCCCATGCACACAGAGATTGGAGCATGGCGCCCTCATGCCACAACAGTGTGCAGTCCCCCAGACATGCCGTATGGGCTATTTCATGCCTCCACAATTTTGTTCTTTCATCTCTTGACTTTCTAAACTCCCACATTTTTCAGGACTTAGCTCAAATATCACTCCTGCTGTGAAGCTTTTCTTCACACCTTGAGAGTTGCCCCACTGAGACCTCAGTGCATCCCAAACCAATTTCCACTGTAGCTAAAACCACTGCTACTAATTATTTTTAAAAGTCTGAGACTTAACTATTTTGGGGCACTTATTGCATTCCAGGCCCTGTTCTAAGTGCTTTATATGCATTATCTTGTTTAAGCCTCACAGAAAATTGGTTTACCTGTTGGTCACTCCTCCTGGATCATGAGGGTCTTTATGGGCAAGAACCTATGTGTTGGTCATTGACACATCCCCAGCACCTAGTCTGGTACATAAAGGGCACATCGTTAAATCAATAACTCTGACTTGAGCCAACCAAAGATGAGCCGAACTCAGAGATGGGAACATGTCTGAATTCCTGACATTGAAGGACATTTAGGCAAAGGATAACTGTAGTTGGATTTGAAATTCAACAGTACTATAAACAAAGACTGCAAGAACTACCTCACCCCACTGTTAAATTGTTATTACTATATGAATATTTTCTATAGCACAGACGGGTTAACGTGCTCTCATTTTTTTCTATACTGTCATATAATTTCAGGTCTTTCCAAGGACATAATAATATAATTCGTGATACCATTTTATTCCATGCTTTTGTCTTAAGGGTCACATGCGAAGTTCTGAAAAGTTTTGCATGACCCTCAGCTCGTAGACTGACCACCTTTGATAAAGGGTAAAGAGATACTTGTTCTGACATCTTTTTATTCTTGTTGGACACCAAATGGAAATTTACCACAAATTTGAGACAATTATAATCAGGAGTTAATGTTATAGTTTCTATGGCAATGGCCTAAGCCCATAAACACAAGCATTTTATTGCTTAATTGTTACAGGACATATGCTTTTTATAAATCTAATATGCATAAATATAAATATAAAAGAAATTCAAACATATATGTATTTCTATTTCAATTAACTTTTCTTTTCTACCCATTTAGCACATAGTGCTTTCTGTTTCATTAAAGCAGACAGTGGTTAAGATCAAAACTGTTTAGGGTGCCTGGATGGCTCAGGCTGTTAAGTATTAGACTCTTGATTTCAGCTCAGGTCATGATCTTATGGTTCATGAGATCGAGCCCTGTGTCAGGCTCTGTGCTATCAACACAGAGCCTGCTTTGGATTCTGTGTGTGTCTCTCTCTCTGTCCCTCCCCATGCATGCATGCTCTCTTTCTCCCTCTCTCTCTCTCTTTCTCTCTCTCTCTCAAAAATAAACACATTAAAAAAAAAACCTGTTTAATGCTCTGGGTGGCCTTGAAACTGATATTAGAGGGAAAGAGCCATGTTCAGATACCTGGTGCCCTCCCATGGTGCCAATGGGAATGCATCTTCCCAGCAAACTCAAGGCCAGAATATCTCTCGGAGTCTTCAATTTGGTTTAAGCCATTCCAGCAATTTGTATATAGCATATTTGCAGGAGTTTTGGTCAACTTTTTATTGAATGGGATGGGAAGTTTAATCTCACCAGAGTGGTGTTTTCTCAGGAACTACCACTGCTGGAATGAAGCCTGGATGACAAGGTCTGATCTTCCTGTTGGATTTGGAGGTTGGCAAGCCGTGGACAGCACCCCCCAGGAAAACAGTGATGGTAAAACTGCATCTTCCCTCAGGGAACTTGTTTCACTGCCATCTTTATTTTGCTGTTAGGATTGCTTTTGATGTGTGGGAAACACTCCCTTTGGGAACCAACATCAAAAGTGTGCTTCCTGGGCACATGTACAGTATTAGCTGCCTGTCAATCAGGTTTAATTTCCTTTCAATGGCCGGCTTTCCCCTGATTATTCTATAACTGGTAAAAAAAAAATTTTTTTTTAAAGCACAAAACTTAACATATATAATTCATCTACTCTTGCTTTGATAAGCAGTTTTGAAGACAAGAGAAAAAAATATATCTGTGTAAGCATTTTTGCTAGGCTCTAAAATATACCTCAGCCCTCTGTGATATACAGTTATAAGACATAAGGCAGTAGAGAAAATAAGGAACTCAAAAAATAGTTACAGATCATCCTTTAAATTGTTGTTTTCCCAGAACCTGATTTCTTTTTATGTTGTTTGATTTCTTCCAAAACTTAAGTATGTATTTGTCATCTAACTTACAGGCTATGCTAAGCAATGAGCGGCAGCTGTGACCTCCCCCAGACTTTTATAAAATCACATCATAAGCCTCCATTTCTCTTTAATATGATGATAAACATCAGTGGCCTGGGGACATTATGCTTACTTCCTCAGGTGTTGATATGAGATATTGACGTATGTATATATACATATATATCTATAAACATTCATTACTTATTCATAAGAGTCTCTTATGCTTTATTTATGCTGGATTTTGAGGAAGAATGTTCAACACTTTCTGGTGTTCTGGATTATATATCATGAGGAGACATCAGAGATGACTAATGGCAGTTAATTTCTTATTAACTAGAGTTAGCTGGTTAAAATAAGGAACTTTATCAAAGTACTCATATACCTACTAACTTCCTGAATGCATGTTGGGCATTGATCAACATGTGTGGTTAATGTCCAAATTTCCCTATTTAACACTTGACATATGTCTATAATGTCCAAAACCAAAAACCAAGAATCAAAACAAATAACAACACAACCACTAGGGACACATTACCCTTTCCAACATTCCAAACACCAGTTGGTTGTAAAAGGATCAATCCTATGTAGGCAAACAGCTCGGTACAAACACACTTGAGTATGTGTTGTAGGTGGAAGAACAGACACAGAAATAGTGATGCCCTGTATGCTTCTCATGGCTTCAAATTTTTTTTTTGAGGAGGCATTTCCAACAAAGCCATCTTGATTACACATGTTGGTCATTTGCCCTCTCTGACCATGGGAAGCATTTGGGCTAATTCAGCAATGAAGTTGGGAACACTTGCCTCTATAGAGCCTGTATCTGCGTCTGGACAGAATTGAAGATGACAAACTCATACTTCCCTTCCTCTGTGTGATGCAGGGATGTATCGGTGTGGTCCAGCCTCTGTTCAAGCCATTAAGCATGGTCATATTTGCTTCCAGTTTGATGCACCCTTTGTTTTTGCAGAGGTAAGTGAAAAACTGTAGAAAAGTGCTTTCTTCCCCAACCTGTTAACACTTGAAAAATAATACACCAGGTTGTTACTTCTAAATTTCTCAGGTACATGGCATGTGTTTCATGTCTACAAAGTTAACTAGACATCATTCCAACCTCTAGGCTCTTAAATCAAAATGCAGTTGTTACTTAACTTTTTTCTTTCTTTGATATTCTAAGATTTTCTCCTTGAAAAGCAATTGCATTACTAACCTTACCTTAGTTTTTCATGCCCATGAAATAGGTATCAACTGCTCCTAAGAAATTAAGTGGCTAAGTGAATCTTTCAGCTAAAGATTGGTAGAGACAGTCCATGAATTGAAATTTCAGAGCATACTGCTTCACTCCCAGACTAACCTAGCTATTCATGTAAAAACAAAATCAAATGCACGCCAGACATGGTCTTAGTCTGGGAACTGCAACCCATTTTCTGCCACTCCAGGCCATCCTCCGTCCACAGGGAGGGAGAGCCAAGTTGCTGTAATATGGAGGGGAGGGAAAGGCAGCCTGGAGGCAGCACACTTAATGGGTTGATGGGGACACTTTGGTGAAGGGTCTGAAATTCTGGAAGATGTGGATGGGGACTAGAAGCAGATGAGGTGGTTGGAGATTACTCCAAGGAGATCTCTAAAATTCAAATTAAATATAAGAGGTGTTGGTAAAGGAGAAGGCTGGGAGGCTGCTGAGGGCAGGGAGTAGAGAGCAGAGAAACATGTGACAGGCTGAGAGGCAGGATTTGCCCAGAGTATAGTTTCACCAATAAACTCAGTGGAGTAATGTCTGTTGTATACTGAGTTCTTACTATGTAATCACTTTGCCTACCATTTGAGGCTCTTAGTCACCCTTTAAAGTTGGTATTATGGGAGCGCCTAGGTGGCTCAGTAGGTTAAGCATCCCATTCTTCATCTCCATTCAGGTCGTGATCTCACAGTTTGTAGTTCAAGCCTCTTATCGGGCTGTGTACTGACAGTGCAGAACCTGCTTGGGATTCTCTCTCTCCCTCTCTCTCTGCCCCTTCCCCACTTACTCTCTCTCAAAATAAATAAATAAACATTTAAGTAAAATAAAATAAAATCAGTATTATGATTCTTCCCATTTTACAGAAAAGAAATTTGAGGCAGAGTGGTTAAGTAACCTTTCTACATTCATTGAACTAATGAATAATAATGCTAAGATCTAAAGCCAGGCAGGTACTTGTGCTCATGCCAGTAACCATCACACTCTATTGCTACTCAGGAATGAATAAATACCTGTTATAAATATGTGGCAGGCACTGTCCTGTGGGGAATTCAGAAGCCTCTTCCCTTAAGAATATAGATTCTTGATGGAAGGTGACAGTACACAAGGTGCATCAAAAGTTAAATAACAGTAATACGAGAGACTGTGGAACTAATTGTCAGGTAAGCAATGTGGGTGATAAATGATCTATATTTAATACATGCAGATTTGTTAGTTGAGAAATATGGGTCAGGAACTGAGTAGGACAGTAAAGGCCATAAGACATGGTCCAGGGAGGGAGGGTGATATGAGGGCAGACAATAATGACACCTGTGTGATAGCCACAGTGGATGAGCAGAGCATTGTGGGAACACACGGAGGCCAAGGGGGTAAGAAAGATGCCGGAGGAAGGAAAGAATTTTAGGCAGAGGGGACAAATTGAGCATCAGGATGGTGTGTATGGGAAATTACAAGCTGTGCAGACTCACAAAAGTGGGGACTTTATATCCTCAGAAATGGTTACTCCCCTCCACCACAGGGGAGAGACATAAGCCCGAAGGAGCCTGGACTTGAAGGTGGTGCCCCGGAGGGGTGGGGGAAGGGGAGCTGGGAGGCTGTGCTTTCTCCATTCCCACCTGAGAAGGCAGGGGCCTGAACCCCCCAAATGACAACAGCAGAGCAGGGAAAGTGGAGGCAGCATCCAGAAATGTTTAGGAAGTAAACATTTAGGAAGTAAACATTAGGAAGTGTGAATATTTAGACAACAAGATCGGGCATTTGAAATACACAAAGGGAACAGTATTTCTTCCACGGAAACTACCATTGCAGTTGCTAGAAGCCTGGGGGAAACAGGCAGACCATATTTAGAATTTCATCCCCTCGATTTCACTTTGGGATTTGAAGATTTCTCCCAACCTCCCCAGCTGCCAACTGATAATTTACGATGCTGGGAGAACCTCTTAATGGGAAATCACTCTAAAATTCACAAAGACTTGTTTTCATGTTTTTATTGTGCTTTATTGCTGCAAAGAAGGAGACCTCTCTCCAAGAGTGCATTGCCTAATAGCTGTTAATGCAAACGCTTTTTGCTATTATTAAATATAGATCGGGGTGTTATGCGTGTCATCGGGATTCACAGATCATAATTACTCTTCTCTCAGCCACTGCAGACTTGTCTGACAGAGCATACAATTTGTTGCTTTGGCACGGGCTGAGCCCCAGGGCTGAGCCATTTATAAGAGACACTCAAGCTGTTCAAAGTGTGTGAGGAACATTTTCTCAAGGGTACCCAGAGTAGGACCGCATGGGGGGCATCGTATTTAACTTTAATGAGAGTGTCCGTGACTCAGGTTCATTCTACATCCTTCCTTCCCTTTTCCATCCGCTGGCTGCGGAAGCCTGCTTGTTGACACCCCAGGCGGTCGGCCGAGTTTGCCTTTTCTTGCCTCTCGCTTCGCTGACTTTCTTGGTCATTCCTTACTCACTTCCGGGCTGGATTAAACATCATGTTCGCTGACGTGTTTTGATCTTCTCAGAGCCATGGTCTCCTTCAGTGAAAGCAGAATCCAAAATAAGAAGTGAAGGGGAGCAGAGGATACAGGCTTCCAGTTTTAGAACAAACCACAGGGATGAAAGGCACAGCACAAGGGAATGTAGTCAATGATGTTGTAATAGCACTGTGTGGGACAGATGGGAGCTACACTTGTGAGCGCAGCATAGCGTATAGAGAAGTTGAATCACTGTGTTGTACACCTGAAACTTATGTAATATCGTGTGTCAACTGTACTCAAATTGAAAAAAATAAAAAAAGAGGCATGTGCATGGGAAGCATTCCACCTCTGCCCCTTTCCCTCTCCTCCTCCATTGTAGAAATGTATTCTTCATGTGTCTGGATTTCTTCCAGGGCTTGATGCCATGCCCACTTCTCTGCCCTCCTCCCTTCTCATGCTCTGAGAAGGCCTCTGTTTTAGAAGCCCATCTGCCTTTTCTCTCCCTCACTCGTGGTGGCCTACAGCTTCTAAAGGGAGAGAGCAGAGCAGTCCTAAGTCCAGAGTCCCCTCCTGAGTTCCCATGTTCACTGAATGCTTGGGAGTTGCTGCTTCGCTTCTATCTTAGCTTCTTACTGTCTCTGTCCTTCCCTTCACACCATTCCATCCCAAACTTGCACATGCATGCACATTCCTGCACATGCACACTCCCCCTTCCCTCCCTGGCACCGAGCTGATGTTTGCAGCAATGACAGCTGGTCCCCCGGGGCCAGGATAACTGCTCCATTGCTCAGAAGCTATGTAGCATCTTCCCTTGCTCTTGGTCAGCAGTTCTCAACTCAAGGTTATTTCACTACCACTTGTTAGTCCATTCTTAGGGCTCCTATTTGGATCTAAAATAATTTCTCTATTTATTCAACTACCATATATGATTTGGGAATCAGATTGGCTTCTCTTCTTAATCTTCCTCATGCATCTTGCTGGAAATACCTTCCAAAAACACCATGTGTCCACCCAGGTCTGTGATCCCCATTGTAACCCTTTGGGCTCTGTACAACACTGAGCTCTATGAACTTGACCCCTAGCCCACCTCCCTTCTGCTTTCTTACCCCTCTCCTGTCTATTCTCCATAAATCAGCCAGAATTGTCCTTTAAAATTGTAAATAAAACACATCACTCCCCTGCCCCCAACCTTCTAATGGATTTCCACCATTGTTATAATAAAATTTTGCATAATAAGTCTTTATAAGATTCTGTGTGATCTGGCCACTGGCTTTCCTGCCACCCCTATCCCTTCCTCATTTCCTTCCAGCCATCTTGACCTTGCTCTTCTGGCAACATGCAAACATAGTCTTGTTTCTGAGTCTTTATATATACCGTTCCTTTTGCTAGGAAAGCCCTCCCCAGCCTCCACCACACTTTGCATGCCTGACCCCTTGCTGTATCCAGGTCTCTGCACAGGTCACCTTTTCAAAAAGGCCTTCACTCCCCCCCACCCCAACCCCACCGAAAATCTCACTTCCTGCCCTTTTATCCTTCTATCCTGCCTTAGTATTATTCCTTCTCTCCCTTCTAGAATATAAGCTCCACGAACGTATCCTCATCACTGAAAGCAAGTTCTAGCACATTGTAGTCATGAATAAATACTTGTTGAATGAATGATGGATGGATGGATGGATGGATGGTTGGGTCAGTGAACCAAGCCAGCAAGCTAACAAAATCTGATGCAGAGTACACTGCTGAGAACAGTCTCAGAGTGATAGGATCCAGATGGTGCCCTCAGGTGCTGGCAAGTCCTGGTGGGAGATGAGGCCCAGGGATGGGGCAGCAGGGAGCACACACAGGTGCCTGAACATGTAGCCGACCCTTACAGGCTGAAGGAATGGCAAGCACAGGGTAGACAGATGACAATTGTGCCAGAAAGGCTCTCCAACCAAGCAGGTACCCAGTGCCTCCATATGCCCCTAGAGGAGCATCACTTTCTCTGCACAGCCTATTTTGTAGTTATCTCTACTTGGAAGTGAGTGAACAAAGCAAATTTTCCTGGACCCTAAGAAGAGTTTCTATCCTTATTGGTAAAAATTGTAGCTTCTGCCAGCAGTAGACATATGCTCACATTCCACGGGCACAAGCAGAAGTTTGTAGAGAGGGGACCCTTAGCCAGCTGCCCCAGCCCACCTTTGCTGAGTCCCTGGGGCTCAGCACCTCAGCAGAGGCTGACTAGGAAGTGCCTGTGTGACAAGGAGGCAAAGGTGTGGTGTGCTGAAACCAGCATTGGGTTTCACGGTGGGATGCCCACATTCTGCATAACCACATCCCTTCACATGTAGGGATAGGACTAGAAGGCCACTAAGACTCCTTTCCATTCAAAAGAAATTACCCTTAAACATAGGACTTTCTCTAGCAGTACTAATCTACCTTTCAGCCCTGCAAGAATGGGAATTTTAAACCCAAGCTCAGAGATATTGAGTAATTTGTCTAAAGTCATACAGTGTAGGTCCAATATTTTTTCCAGCATCACCTGTATTTATAACAGTCTACCACAGACATGCAATTGACCTTGGATGGGGGCCTATCACTGGTACTTTTTTTAAGTTTATTTATTTATTTTGAGAGAGAGAGAGAGAGAGAGAGAGAAGGGGAGGAGCAGAGAGAGAGGGAGAAAGAGAAAATTCCAAGCAGGCTCTGCCCTGTCTGCTTGGAGCTATACTTGGAGCTCATGAACTGTGAGATCACGACCTGAGCCAAAACCAAAAGCTGGATGGTCAACTAACTGAGCCACTCAGGTGCCCCTAGGTTATCACCGGTACTCTCTTAAGCACTCGGGGGCTCATATGCAGCCGAAATGGAGGACCATTACACTGGTGGCTAAAACCAAAAAGAAAGCTTGCTAATGTCGATTGGAAAGAATACTTTCCTTCCACACTCCCCCGACATACATATGCAATAGCCATTTCATATGTGGGTTTCTCCTCTCCTCTCTCCACAAGGGACAGTACTGCTGGGCTGGCCTGAGATTTTAGCCCACATAAATTTCCTAAGCTCTATACTCCAGAGGAAACAATGAGTTAGCCACTTTCATATTTAGCCTTGTCTCACTGGAAAACTAAACTGTTGTAAGGGCTGTTATTAAGAGGATATTTATCAGCATTGTTGCTATAATTAGCAAGTGGAGGAGGGAGCTGTTTGGGCTTGTATGGTCTCCTCCAGAGGGAAAGCCAAAATTCTCAGGAAGCTCATTTAGTTTCCTTAACTTCCCCCACCCCCCAAAATGATAAATATTCCTTAGGTGTCTGCTCTGTCATTGCCTATTTCTGATTTCATATTTTCGCCTTTCACATTCTATGGCTGGTGCCGTGAAGCCATGGTTATTCTGCTAAAGAACAAGGCCACCATTTATCACCCCTCAGACATCTGAGGCCCATGGAACCACCTGAACCCCAGGCATGAAACCATCTCACCATCTCACGGCAGCACTCGTGGTCTGGCAGGAGCATGTGGAAAAGGCAATGCACGATGAAGGTCAGGGAATGGGCGAGCCCAGGTTGAAGGTTAGGGAACAGGCTGTGGGCCAGCCCAGGATTTTCATTCTCTAGCAGCAACCAACTATGTGACTACACACACTTTGCTGATAGCTTCTTGACCCACTTAGCAGCCTCATCTGTAAAATAGGGATAATAATATATATTATTATCAGATGTCTATGGTTGTGAGGTTTCAATTACATAATTTGTAAGTGTCCCTGAAACCTCATGGTTATTCAATAAATGATGGCTACTTGTTTTCTCCTTAGTAGAGGTCAGATTTCATGTAAATTCAGAGCATTTTGTGAGAAAGCAGCAAAAAGTTGTTCTTCTTAACCTCAATTTGGAAAGTTAGGGTTCTATCATCAAGTTCCACATTACCTAATAAGAACCATTATATTTTTACTCAATTTTAAAGTTTATATGCCATGCTCACATAGATCCTATCTCACTAAAACGTTCTTATGAAATTGGCAGAACAAGTATAATTATTTTCATTTTATAGAAGCAGGAATGTAAGCTTCTAAAAGTACGCATTCCAGATCAGAACCCAAGGTTCTTGCAGCTGATCCAGTGTGTCTCTCAAATACCCTCAGATATCCTGGCAGTGGCCAATCTCTCTATCTGTCACAACCTTCCTCTCTCCATTCTGTTTTCTTCTTCTTCTTCTTCTTCTTCTTCTTCTTCTTCTTCTTGCTTTATTCTCTTTAGCTTTCTTGGGGTATGATTAATGTAAAAGATTGCACACATTTCACATATGCATCTTGATGAGTTCAGACATACCCATACACATGTGACACCCTTCCCACAATGAAGGAACTACACATGGCCATTCCCTCCCAAAATTTCCTTGTGTTCTTTTGTGAGTTTTGGTTGTTTGGCTATGAACACTTAACATGAGATACTTTAGCTTGCTAATTCCTATGCATCTTCCAGCTTTCAACTTGGCTGTTACTTCCTAACCACGCCCACCCTGGCCCACCCCACTGCCCCAGGTGCTCCCATGGTATCTTAGACGTTCCCCCACAAGGTACTTATTGTACCATATTGCTGGGGTGCTCAGGTCTGGTTGTCCAAGACAATATTTCAGAACTTCTTTTAAAAATAATAGATGTAGGATCACCTGAGTGGCTCAGTCAGTTGAGATTCTGGCTCTTGATTTTGACTCAGGTCATGATCCCAGGGCTGTGGGAGCATGGAGCCTGCTTAGTATTCTCTCTCTCTCTCTCTCTCTCTCTCTCTCTCTCTCTCTCTCTCACCTCCTCCTCCTCCCCCTCCTCTGCTTGCTCTCTCTCTCCCTAAAATAAAATTTTAAAAATTAAATATAAAAAAATAATAGATTTAGGGTCCCACCCAAGACCTCCTTGATTGGGCATCTATTTTTTTAAAAGTTCCCCAGGTGATTCTAATGCACAGAATCTCCTTTATTAGAAAGTAAATCCTACAAAGGCTGTCAGTTACCAAATGTATTTTGTCCATGTTTAAGACTATAGCACTACAGTATTTGGGCAGTGCTACTTATATATTAATTTATGATATTGTTATTATTATTTATTGACTGTTTGATCCACTCCAGGCCCTATGATAAGTAATTTACAGACATTTTTTTAGTTAATTCTGGCAACCACCCTGAGGAAGTTTCTATTATTGCCCTATTTGAAAGAGTAGGAATCTGCAGCTCAGAAAGCATTTTGTGAACACATCAGGGACTGTTTTCAGCTGGAGCTCCTGACAGTGCACCATAGTTGGTATTTCCTACCCACTCCCATGCTAGTAAATGGGATCCCAAGAAAGTGGTTGTAAAGAATATAAAAAGAGACACTGTGGGAATCAGCCTTCAGGCACAGCTTTAGACATTGTTTCTGAAAGGTAGAGTATAAGGCAGAATGTCAGAAGAGTTTGGGGGTCAGCCAGCATGGCCCCAAGATGCTGTTTCCAAACACCACAAATAACATGGTTTAGTTGCTGAACCACTAGAAAATTACCTGAATTTTTCCTGATGACCTAATATCATTTTTCAATTAAAATGCTTTTGGCTGCAAGTAACAGAATTAAAATGACTTAAACAAGAGGAATTTAACTATAATTTTCTCTCAATCCTAAAGGAAGCAGTCCCAAGGTTGGCTCAGATATTTAACAGCACTGCTAAGCCCTCATGTGCTTCTTATCTTTCTACTTGGCCATCTTTGTATTGTTGGCGGTATTTCTCTTCACTGTCCCAGGGTGGCTACAGAAGCTCCAAGCATCATGTCGCTTCTTGTGAAAACATGCAAAAGCCAGAAGGAAAGGGCAAACTCTCTCCTTTATAATGGAGGAGAATCCTTCCCAGAAGCCACCCAGCAGACTTCCTCTTCTTCCTGGCAGTAGGTCACATAGCCACGGCTGGCTTAAAAGCAGTCTGGGAAAGCAAGGAACAGGCTTGGTGCTTTTGGCTCATTCTGAGGAGGTGGGATTCACCAGGAAGAAAAAGGGAAGAAAGAAATGGTTGATGCTTGAACAATCAATAGTCCAGATACTCTTAACTTATGACACCTGGTGGCTAATGGAAGCTAGACTGCCCTTGAGATTCATTTTAAAATGAGTCCAGCCCTGTGAATCCAATGTTGTTGAAGAAAGGAACATGTCAACTGTAGGGATCCCAGATGACTACATCCCTGAGAGAGATTTTGGTGACAAGGACATCGAATGATGGCTAATGCTCTCCTCTCCTGTTTTTAGGTCAACAGTGATCTCATTTACATTACAGTCAAGAAAGATGGCACTCATGTGGTTGAAAACGTTGATACCACCCACATTGGGAAATTAATTGTGACCAAAGAAGTTGGAGGAGATGGCATAAGGGATATTACTGATACCTACAAATTCCAAGAAGGTAACTTACTGCCACTGAATGAAGATTTCTTTGCCCAAGCTTGTTTGGTACTTCCCCACTGTCACTATGAAATGTGTCCTGCAAAATGAACTATAAACTCTCATGAGGTAAACACACCACATCCACAATTTTCCTTGTAGTTCTCTTTGTTTGCTCTGAGCAAAATTCCCTTTCACGTGGCCTGTGAAAATGATTTGGTTTAAAGTCATGTCTATTTTCATACAATATATAGAATGTATTCTTGCGCACAAAAACATGAAAGAATCTTAACTTCCAATAATAGAAAACATTGTCTAACTAGTATCATTTTAGTTCAATTACAGAAATTTAAACAACCATTCACATTTGTTTAGTACTTTACAAACTATTTTCACATACATTGTCCCACTGAATTATCACAAAAGTCCCTTGAGACAGATAATACAATATTAACAGGACAGTGTAATCTCACTAATTCAGGCCCATTAGGTTTCAGTTATAAAATAATGTTAATGTTAATAATAGTTATTGTGTAGATGGTTTCAAATGGAGCCGTTGAGTTCAAGTCCATTTCAATCAGTACCAGGTGCCTACTCTATGTCTGGAATTGGGTTTGG
This sequence comes from Acinonyx jubatus, assembly GCF_027475565.1. Taxonomy (NCBI): domain Eukaryota; kingdom Metazoa; phylum Chordata; class Mammalia; order Carnivora; family Felidae; genus Acinonyx; species Acinonyx jubatus. The sequence goes on along the minus strand of NC_069385.1, from coordinate 127,529,583 downwards.
TGGCAGGGATCCTCATGGTGAGCAGGACCCAGTTTCCATTCCTGGAAAAGTGATTGGATCATCATGCAGAAGGAACTTGGGGAACAAAGAAGGAGGACACTCTGTCCAACCAGGAGATCCAGAAAAAGCAGACTAGGATAAGAAAAGTCACAGACCACAATTAAAGAAATATAGACAAGGGCTTCCAGGCAGTGGGAACATCAATGACTAAAGGCATGGAGGTGTGAAGTAGTGTGTGTTTAGTGTCCTGAAGACATTACTAAGCCATCAGTTCAGAATGCCTAGTGACTGGAGACAAAGCCACCCAAGGTCAGGAGTAGAGAGGAGGTAGAGGAGCTTGGGTGCCTTGATGGAGAATGTGGAGTATATTTTACAAATGATTCACCAGCAGAGGTTCTTAGGAGTGGCATTTATTTTACTGAATGGATAGAAATGACAAGTAATTAGCATATACCTAAATATTCATCAGTATTCCTGAAGTGCTAAGAAGTGCAGAATTTGTTTTAAATATTTTAGACAGTCTCTCTGCTCTTATTTTAAAAAGCAATTTGCACTATAAAGAGAAAGCTTGCTGAATTGAGAACTCTCATGCATTGTATTAGAAATTCAGGATTTTTGTCATCTGAACTAGTGAGATTTTGCTGCATTTCTGAAATGGTTCATTCTTCTCTTCTATTGGTTATCATCCATTGCACAACATAGATACAAAGTTGGGTTTTTTTTTTCTTTTTGGCTTTTTCCTGAAATGAGAGTTTTTTTCAACCCTGAGTACAATGAAACCAAACAAACAAGTAATGCCCTCTTGTAATAGAGTTACAGGCAAAGGCCGGGAAAGGAAAACTAAAAGTCCATAGAAAAAGAGAAAGAAACTAGCTGCAGTATACACACATTTATTCGCTCATTCATTCAACAACTTGCTATTAACCATCCACCATATTCCCAGCACTATGTAGGAACAAGATGCACAGTCTAGCTGGAGAGATTAGCAGAAGCAAGCCCTCACTGAGTTATGCAGCAGGTGTCTGGAACAGGGGCAGACAGAGAGGGGACTTCCAAGCCAGACTCAGGATCCTGGAGGACATTAGTGATGGGCTCACTGAGACAGAAGGATAAACAGGAATCGGCCAGCTGAAGCATGAGGAGAGAGTTCTCCAGGAAAAGGCAGCCCAGTAGGGACTGTAGATAAACTCCTGGTGTGGAAGAAGTCCTGAGCAGACAGTGTTGAGAGCAAGAGGCAACCCTGCAGGGAGCCATCCAGACAACCAGCTGTCTTGTGTAAACCACACAGCAGAGCACCATTTTCATTAGCTGTCATCTATGGAGGTGGCAGTGAAAGCCAAATCAGGGTCAGATGTCAAAAAAGAAAGGACCCCCTCCCCCCCAGAAAAAGAAAAAAACTCCACAGCAGAGTCAGGGGCTTGACCAGGGGTGGACACAAGATTAAAAGAAATAAAATGTCCCAACTCTGAATGAGAAAGACCTCTGAGGGTCAGGCTTCCAGAATTTGGCAAGAAGGCAAGGCTCAGGGAGGTGGGCGGTGTGGGGGTCTGGTCCAAGCAGAAGAACCCCTAGATCTTCACAGAGAGCTGTAAGAGACTCCCCATCCTGCTTCTGGGCTGGAGTTTGATCCCAGGAGGTTAATTAGCCTCTTACTCAAGAATGGCAGATGCATTTTAAATTCTGACTTTAGGAATGACCAAGTTGGATGCTAGTTACAGAAGGATCCAGAGACTGTGCCGGGATCTGGCGGGAAAGACTGAGTGATTATAGACATCGCCACGGGCCCCTAGGAAAGGCTGCTGGCATCCATGGTCATGCATTTGTCACTCTGATTCTCATTATTGAATCTCTCATATAATTTCTCTCTCCATAAATGCTGAATGTGGCCACTAAAATGTGGAGATGAATAAAAACAGATAGAAATTATTACCAGATTTAGGAATTAACTATTTTAATTAACTAAATTGTGGAAAGATCATTTTTCACTTGGATGAACTAAAGCTTAATATTAATTTTATACCTCTTTTCGAATATATAAGATTAGGAAACTATAAAATTTTGAAAACCAGAATTCTTAAAACTTGTGTGGCAATCTATCTTCTTTTATGATGGTGTCTGGATCCCATTTCCTTTTTCTTCCATCAATTATTCCCTCTGTCATTCGTATTTTTGTCTCTCCTTCCCTGTTAGCTCCTTCCCATTTGCATTTAAGCAGGATCAAGTGTCACCTGCATTTAAAAAAAAGTTACGAAATTCTTTTTCAGCAATATATCCCTCACTGAACATACCCTGTTCTCTTCCTCTTGGCCTCCATGGCCAGACATCTTGGAAGAGCTGCCCGCCCTTGGCGCCCTATCAGGGGCCTTTTCTTTTCATTTTGTGCCTAGCATACCTCAGTTCTGCTACTGGCAGCAGAACCTTGAAGTTCCTCTTCCCAAGTCTGCCAAGACCCCCTGATCACGAAGTGAAACAAATGTTTGCAGATCCCTGCTTGCCTCAGCTTCCTGTGCCTTTTGACACCACTGCTCAGCCCTGGATCTTGAAATTCTCTCTTCCCTTTCTTTGTTCCACTCTGGTTCCATCCCAGCTTACCTGACTCTTTCTTCTATCCCCTTCTGCAACTCTAAACTCCTCTTTTTTCCCCTATCTCTGAAGGTTACTTAGTCTAGGCTCAACCCTTGGGCTTCATTCCTACCCACTTGACATTCTTTCTCCAAGGCTGATGTTAACATTTGCATATCTACCAATCGCCCCCAGCCCAGTCGGTGTCGTTGGCCCAGCTTCTCTGTTCAACTCCACATTCACTTAAGTCTCCCTTAGAAACCTGAAACAGACCCTTCCTGTATGCCACCTTCTCTCACTCCTCCGTTGCCCAGATGTTTCCCCCACTCCCGACCCCAGTGAAGAGAACACAGTCCCCCCCCACCCAAGATTTAGCAATGTAGTCAAGCAGCAAACCTTCTAAATGTCCCCTTTGAAATAGTTCAAATTCACCTCCTGTCCTATCTCTATACCATGGCCACGCTCTGAGAATTTAAAGGTATCAGGTGTGGAAAGCCCTTAGCATAGTGCCTGATTCAGAATAAGTGTCCAGTAAGAGTCAGTTTCTGCTCCTGCCAGTAGTTCTATCATTATCACAATACTACTACTCTTAGCTCGGGCTTTGAGTATGTTTCTCCCAGCTACCAGCGGGAGCTTCCCAATTCCACCTTCCCCCCACATCCTCTTTCCTTCTGTGTAATGCATGCATTGCTGCCAAAGTGACATATCTAAAATATAAATTTGAGTCTGCTGCTTAAAAGCCCTTCCTCTCCCCTGTTGCCTGAAGGGCATTCCAATCAGAGCTCGCCAAGCCTCTGCTAGTTGCCTTTAGGGCACCCTCGCTGCACCTCCCGACCACATCCACAGGCATCCCAAGCAGCAGCCAGGAGAGCTGCTGACAGTCATCCACAGAGCCAGGCTGCCATTGTCTTCATGCCCTTGCTCTTACTGTGGAAAGAAAAACCCTTCTGAGAAGACTTCCCGGCCCCCAGGAGGTGTTGAGTCTCTCCCCCATGTTACTGCCCCACACGCAAATGTCTGCCCCAGAGTCTGTGATGGACACATGTACAGTGATCTCTCTGCACTTGTGTCCAAGACCTGTGAGGGAAGGGCTGTGCTTCTCTTCGGAGCCTAGTACAGTGCCTGGACGTTATAGTGGCTCAACTCGCACCAAATCATCAAATGAATGGTAAGGCAGGTGACACTTTCACAGGTGAACTTACATGCACATCACATGTCCCAAACTGGACTATTTAGTATCTATCATAAAGATGAAAGTTTTGTCTCTGGATAAAAGCAATGTGCCTCTCCAATGTGCTTCTCCATCCTTCAGAGCCTCTGTTCCAAGCTGGATCGTAGGTCCTGGGGACATGTAGATGGGTTCTAGTGGGGAAAATAATGTCATGCAGAGTCAAGTACTGGGAAAAGGACAGAAAACCAGGCAATGTGTCAGTGAGAGCTGAGAGAGCTGGGTTTGGGGACACGTTACACAGGGTAATGGAGGGGGGTGCTCTCTGAGAAGGGGACATCTGAGCTAACACCTGAACAATGAGAAGAAACTTCCACAGACATAAAAGGGGGCTTTCATTATATCTGAGCTAATGGAAAGCTGCTTTTGACCTTGCTCCTGGAGGCCACAGAGGAATCTCAAAAAATGTAATCTGGCTTTAGATCATTCTCCCATGGCACTGAATTCATGGCCCTGAATTATGGAAGATGTCAGATCATAAAGCACAACCGCAGAGAGACGGGGATTCTGCAGTGCTCTGGGGAGACCCTGACGTCCCTGCCTCCTATGTGGGCCTGGCTTCCCGCTCACAGGGCTGGCTGATCCTCAGAGGGGGGCCAGAGGCACCTCTGTCCATGACCCTATAGAAAGTCTCTCGTGGCTCACCACAAGACTTCCGCAGCCCCTTCTCCTCATTGGGACCAGCTCGGCCTCTCTCCCCACCAAGGTGGCACTCTCTGACCAGACCCCCGCTGCTGGGGTTCCCTTCCTGCATTTTGCCTAAATGCATATCTGGTGGCCATCCAAAGCAGTAATCAGTAATGCTCTCTCGAGGAGCTGTTTGCCAGGTGCTCTCTGCTAAAACATTTCCCTGAACTTTCCTTTTCATGGCCCCTCATTCCCCTTATTATTATCTCCCTCTTATTGATCTGTAAGCATGTGTGCTAGCCAATGCTTGTCCTAGACCAGTTGTTCCTGGCACATTCTTGCAATCTTGACAATGAGAGAAATTGTTAACACACACACACACACACACACACACACACACACAGACACACACACACCACACTCAAGCTTGTTTGCCAACACCTATTGTCATTTTCTGTCTTTGCAAAGTACTGGTAGCTGCTGATTCTCATGCGCATAGTCCCTCTAACCTCCTAACAATCCTCTGATGAAGGCACCCTTTTTTTTGTTTTTTACAAATAAGGACATGGGTAGTAACAATAGTGCATGCCTTGTAGAGTTGTCTGAGGAGTAAATGAGACAGTGCCGAGGACACACTTAAACATAATACCTGTCACATCGTTATCAGTGGTAGATATTGTTATTGGCTTCTTCATCTGCATTGCATCTCATTACTAAGATAGAAGACATTATTTTAAAGTTAACAAATTTAGAGGCACCTGGATGGCCCAGTTTGTTAAACCTTTGACTTCAGCTCAGGTCATGATCTCACCATTCAGTAGTTTGAGCCCTGCATCGGGCTCTGTGCTGACAGCTCAGAGCCTGGAGCCTGCTTTGGATTCTGTGTCTCCCTGTCTCTCTGTCCCTCCCCAACTCGCACTCTGTTTCTCAAAAATGAATATACGTTAAAATATAATTTTAAAAAATTAATGAATTTAAAAGTTTGCATTTTTATTTCAAAGTGATTTTTTTTTTTTGCTAAACATTTCCATGACTAGTTTTCACAAGTCAAAGAATTTGCCTCCGTGTCTTCCACGATGCACAAAGATACACCCAAAGGTAGTCAGGTGGTAAAGAGAATAATGACTATCTTTCCATACCTCCTCAAGCCCTGTCCCCTCAAGCCAAGCATTTTGTCCAGGGCTCTGTAAGGAAATATCAGCCCAGCTGAGCCAAGAGGAGCAAACCCTGAGGTTTGACTTGTACCTGTATGTTTTGCTTCCACACCTGCACAAAGCTATTGTTTGATTCTTCCAGAACTTAACCCTTTTCCTCCCTGCCCCACCCCGCCTTCCTCTCCTCCCCCGCCACCTTGGAAATCCCAACAGAAGACATTTACCTGAAAACAGCACACACATCTCAAACTGCATTAGAAAATATGGTGCACCACCAGATGCCAATAGGTGTCCCTCAAAACAAATGTGTTCAGTGTCAGATGAATTTGGGAAGTCTTGGTTAAATAAGTCTCCTCACCTTAGGGCTCAATTTCAGAACCTCTGACAGGCTCTAACAAACACAGTGAACATCCAGAGGCACTAGAGAACCCAGTGCTCCCCACTTAGAGCCCTTTGGCAGGTAAGGCTTGTTAACAATTGGTCATGTCTGAGTGGATGGGGCCGTGCACTGCTTGGGAAAAGTGATCTCTGCACTCTTTCGGGGCCACATGGCAACAGGGGAAGGAGTAGAGGGCAGAATGGCAGCTGCCCAGGGGTCAGCTCAGCAGGAGCAAAGGGGAGAGACCCAACTGGAAAGAGAGATGAGGACTACAGGTCTTACCAGAAAGATCCATGAATAGGAAAAAACTCGTATAGCACCAGCTGGAGTGGTTAGATGTAGCTATTGCCAAAATCTTTACTTAGAGATCCCCAAATTCTAGCTAGGATTTGGGGAGAGAAGCAAATTGATGCCACTATTTGAGAACAGGTAGATTGTGCCACTCTACCTGCTGAACCCTGTAGTAGCAACACTGGGGAAACAGCCCTTAGAGCAAGTCTGTTAGCATCCCCCTTGCAGGTAAGCCCTGGTCATGCCACCTAACTCAGCAGCCTGGGCAGACCAGAACTCTGACTTTGCAGAATTGGTAACATAGGAATAATGGTGACACACCTGTCTTGAAGGGCAGTTGTGTGGCTTATGGAGGCTACCCAGCAAGGACAACACTGTGTGTTTATTAATTTCTCTTTGATGGATTGCATTTATTTTTTTCCTATGATTATCTCTGCCTCTTTCCTAGGCCAAGAAGAAGAGAGGCTGGCTCTAGAAACTGCACTGATGTATGGGGCTAAAAAGTCCCTCAACACAGAAGGCATTGTCAAACCAAGGTCTGACGTGGACATGGATTTTGAAGTGGAGAAAGCTGTGCTGGGAAGAGACTTCAAGCTCACCATCACCTTCCAGAACAACAGCCCCAACCATTACACCCTCTCAGCCTATCTCTCAGGCAACATTGTCTTCTACACGGGAGTCTCCAAGACAGAATTCAAGAAGGAGACATTTGAAGTGACTCTGGAGCCCATGTCCTGTAAGCTAATGAGGGGGCTCTTCTCCTTGGGAATTGTTCTCTGCCTCCCTGTCTGTCTTGGTGGTATCACTCATTAATAACTTCCAAAGTTAAAATCCTGTCCCAGAGCTCAGGAGCATGAACCACATGGGAGAATCCCTTTCTCCAAGGGGGGGCCTCAAATGTCACCTTCACCTCTCATGCATAGAAGTGAATACTGAGGGGTGGCTGATTGGCTCAGTCAGTTAAGCCTCCAACTCTTGATTTCAGCTCAGGTCATGATCTCACAGTTTGTGAGTTCAAGCCCCACATCAGGCTTTGGGCTGGCAACAAGGAGCCTGCTTAGGGTTCTTTATCTCTCTCTCTCTCACTCTCTCTCTCTCTGTCACTCTCACTCTCTGTCAATAAATATTTAAAAATTTAAAAAAAAAGAAGAGAACACCAAAATTTTCAAAGCCTAGAGCCCCATGAGTCATGAGAATTAAATGTAATTTCTTGCTACTTGAAGTGTGGGTCGAGGACCTGAAACATCAGCATCCCCTGGGAGGTGGTTGGAAATGCAGACCCTTAGGCCCCACCCCACATCTGTCAAACCAGGATCTACATTTTAACAATATCCCAAAGGGGTTTTAGTGCCCAGGAAAGTTTGTGATGCACAGGTGACAGACAGCAGGCCACCCACTGGTAACTCTCCCTGAGTCAGGTAAAGTTTTGCAGGCTACCCCAGTAGGAATGATGTGTTTTGCTTTACCATTTAGGAGGCAGGAGATCTAAGCTCTGCAGACAGGCCATTTCTGAAAACTCATCTGCTGATGTATAGGGACAGCGATGAGCCCACCCTTGAGAGAGGACGCTAGAGACCCAGGATGTGCTGTCCAGGAGCCTTTGAAGGGTTTTGTTCTCTCTGCTGCCTCTTCTGGGATCTCTTTCTCATCCTTGATCCTAGCCAGCCTCCCTCAAATGCATGGCCTTCCAAAGCATCTCCTTCACTGTAAAAGTTCAGAATATTTTAAGCAGGATTGGGCTGGACAGGCTCCAGCTTGCATTGGAGGTTGCAATTTCAACCAGTCTTGAATAGTACCCATTTCTTGGGGTACTAGTATTTAGGGGGCACAAAAGTTGGTCACATGACTGGTAGAATCAGTTAACCAGGAAAACCTGGTCTCTAGGCCAAGCATGTTGAATTAGAGCAGGCTAGAAAGGACCTGAACGCTTCAAGGCACTAGATTTCTGTTGACCTGACATATGGCCCAGAAAAAGAAAAAAAAAAATTAAAGGTGAACAAATAATAAGTTTTTACAACATGGAGGCAAGCAAGACTAATATGCACCCCCAACCCCAGACAACCAACTCATACACCCAATTGTTTTCAAGCTTTCTAGATTCACCAGTTGTCCCAAGCCGCTGTGAATACACCCTTCTGAGGCTTTAGAAAGATAGCCCCAGAAAAGTGGGGAACTGTTCTGAAAAATCCTAATTCCAAGACTGAGCTATTCCATAGCTGTAATAATGTGGCTAACAATTAGGAAATCACCATAATATTTGGGGGCGGTGGGGGGTAAAACTGGGAGATCTAGCACTTTTCCTAGATCCCTCGAGGTAGGGAAGGTAATTATTAATGAAAAGGGTAGTCAGTATAAAGGACTCAAGAGAACAGGCATCCCAATTGGTTAGAACAGGCAGACACAGTGGAGTTTACAGAAACTGGATCTTGAAATTAGGTAAATAGAGATTTAGGTAAATCGAGACTACCTCACCTACCAGCTGTGTGTCCTGAGGCAAGTTACTTAAGTGATCTGATCAGAGCTCTTCTGTTCCTGGGAACAATACCACCCACATCACAGGGTTGTAGATTCATTCCCCAAACCTTTATTTCATGCTGAATGTCTAGATACTGTTTTGGAGGCACAGCAGTGAGCACAACAGAAGTGCCTACCCTCATGGAATTTGTGGTCTTAAGGGAGTGAACAATAAACAAACAAGTACTATATAGTATGATTATGCATATAAGAGGAAAATATAAAACAGGGTAAAGCAGGGTGAGGGATGAAGGGGATGCTGTGTGGGTAGGGTGACCAGGGAAAACCTCTCTAACCAGGTAATATTTAACAGAAACCTGACAGAAGGAAAGGAGCAAGCTTTGCAGCCAGAAAAAAACTGTGAATGCAAAGGCCCTGAGGCCAGAGCATGTCTGATGTGTTCAAGGAGTAGGTAGGAAGCTGGAGTTGGGAGCAAAGGTGGCCAGAGAAAAGTGGTGGGTGTAGATTATGTAAAGAACTGTGAGCCCTTGTGAGGACTTTAGCTTTGATTCCAAGTGAGTGCAGGAGCCCATAGAGGGTTTTGAGCAGAAATGAGGCATGATCTCACTCAGGTTTAACTATGCACCATCCTTTTCCCACTTCACGGGAGACCCAGAGCCCCATCTTCTTCCCCTTTTCTCCCTAATCCTATGAGATAAGAAGCTTATATGATTTCGTAGGCTAGAATGGCATGATCCATTAACCCTCTCAGTCATTGATCTAGGGACAGCTGGCCAGGTGGCATTGGCTGTAGGCAATAGATTGCATACTGCAATTTAAAATAAATTTCAATAAAATAAAACAAAATAAAATAGTATAAAATAAGATAAAATAAATTGCAGTATATTGCAAAATGCCACTTGACTCTAGACCTTGATCAAGCAAGTCAGAGTACAGTCCCAGGAGGCTGTGTTACAAAGAAAGTTTTCCAAGTAGAATGGGAGGCATACTTTCCAGATTGATGATTAAAGAGAATGTGTGGGCTAGAATCAGCTTGGAAGATTTGAATAAGTTAAACCTTCCAGTACCTTCAAAGGTGCTATCATTTCCACTTGGCTATATTTAGTTTTCTTTGCTTTTTGGAAAAAGAGATGAGGCAGCTCCTGTCTGTGTCTCCCTTGGCTTTCCCCAGACACAGTAAATGATATTGGCAGGATCCCAGCTCCACCACTCATAGAATGAAAACCTATTCTTCTTTCTCTTGCCACGTTTAATAAACTTTATCTAGAACAATTTCTTGTGCAGTGGCAAAACACAGCACTTATATAACATACTATTTCAGGAGCACTGTTCTCTGGGGCTTGGAAGCACAGCCCAGTTTCCTTAGTGCTATGATTTAGAGAATGTTCCAGCCCCAGAGAATAATGCCCTGGTGCCAACATTATAAAGGTAGCCAAAGCCACCGTTAAGATTGGTAGAAAGAAGTCAAGCACATCTCGCCTGCCTAAAGGAACCCAGTGGTCAAACACAGCCCTCCAGTAATAATTAGAAGGAGTCCAATTTTTTTTTTATTATTACTGGAGGCAGCTAGAGACAAAATGCATGTTCTTCAAGGCGTACCATTTTGCCACTGCATGCATCCAGATCTGGGGGAGTGAAAAAGAGGCCCTTTGTGTTCATCTGAGGTTGTAGCCAGTCAAGGGATGGAGTCTTATGTGTCTGGACAATTAATTACCAGGGGAGCCATAGAGGAAGTAGGATCCAGGCTCAGACCCAAAGAAGGCAATATGAATGGGTCATTCAAAAAAGCAGAATTCAAGGGCCAAGGTCAAGCCAAGGTCATAGATTCTAAAGGCTGATTCTAAATGGAATAGGACTGGCCCAGAAAACCTAGCCACACTGTTTAGTACTTGTCTGAGATGGACCAATACATTCTAGTAAGTCGGCATAGCCTAGGGGAGGGTTTCTCAGCCCGGATACCACTACCATTTCAGGCTGTTGTGGGGGCTATTGTGTGCATTATAGGATATTTTGCAGAATCCTTGGCCTCTACCCACTAGATGTTGGTAGCAATCCCCAGTTGTGACAACCAAAAATGTCTCCAGACATTACTAATCATTCCCTTAGGGGCAAAGTTACCCCCAGTTGACAACCACTGGCCTAGAATGACCAACCTGTCCAACTTACCAGGAATTGCATGGGTTCCAGGGTGCAGGACTTTCCGTTTTAAGATTGAGACTGTCCACCCTAATTCTGCCCTAACTCCACCCCTTCTGTTAGAACCTCCTTCCTATCTCTGGGAGCTTCTCAAAGCTGAATATGTGTCCTATGGACACTTATTCAAATGCAGATCCTAATTCAGTAAGCTGGGGTGGGTTCAAAGAACCTGCTTCTCTAATGAGCTACCAGGTGACGGCTGTGCTTCTGGGCTGCAGACCGCACTGAGCAGCAAGCAGCTGCACTGGAAGGGCCATACCTTCTGGTAACCTGAGGCTTCTATAGAGCTGATTCCGTGGGGATCCTCTGGGGGGTTGCTGGAGCAGTGCCTCCCCACCCCAACTGCACATTAAAATCAACTGTCCTGGAACATTTAAAATAATGCCTGGGCCCCAGCCCCCCAAACTCTGATTTAATTGGTCTGTGGTGGGACTCAGCAGGGCAGGTTTTTAAATGTCCGCAGGTGATTGTGATCTGCAACCAGGATTGAGAACTGCAGTCAGAGGCTCAAGACCATCACAGCACCTTGTCATCCATGAAGAGACTTTGACATAGATGATGAGCATGGCCTGATGTACCCTCGCCTGTGGGATGACAAGTCAGGGAGCCTTCCCTGTGCTCTGGCTCACCCCACACAGAGTCCTGTCCTCATTTCAGATTTCTTCAACTGGGGACTGTCCCTTGCACTTCAAGTATGGAGCATGGGAATCATTCCTTTCAATAACTTCCACAGGGAGAAGGAATCTTGGGCCAAAGGCAGACATAAGGCAGGGAAGCAGTGGTGGAGATGTTCAATTCCATAAACCTTTACAGAGCCTGTGTTCTGGGAGTGGGGATGGGGGCGTGAGCCACCCGTTTCCCCGTTGGGCCTGCCTGCTGAGCTGATAACACAAAAGTGGCCTTTGCTCTCTTGAATCCTGGGCAGTGGCAAATGAGAATGATAGAGAAAGTGGGCAATGCTGCCAAACAGAACCTCACTGTTTTACTCAGAACCACAGGAGAGTATTCCTGTCCTCAGCCCTGATGGTGAGCAGAAGGGATCCCAGACCACCCCTCCCCCATTTTCCAAATGCCCTCCTCACTGGCCTGTCCTCAACACCTGAAAGCTAACAGCAGTGACTTGAGGAAACAAGGATTTGGCACAGAGGTCTTTTAAGTTGCAAATAGAAAGGGGGTGGGAGAGAGCTGAATGCCTAGGGTAAAAACTGGTTTCAAAGGCTTCTTTCTCTTAAATAGAAAAATCATGTCAGATTGGTACATAAAAGGCTGGAAAGAAAATGTGGAGCACTACAAGGGGAGGGTTTAAGTAGTTGACAGTTTTGCTTAACGGTGGCCTATGGCCTATGAGATATTTCTTGTTGTATGAAGTGGCCTTGGGTTTCACTACTCCACATCTGCCATCTTGATATTGTCCTTGGTCAGCTCAAAGCAGCCCCAGTTAAAACCCCTTGGTCTTTGACTTTAAACATCTCTGTCGCAGCTTTGCGTTTCTACAACAGCAAAAGCACTGTTGGGAGCAAATCGGCTCATTTTCTCTAGTAAGGCTTACTGAATATTAAATTTTCTAGCACATTCCTGTTTTACCTGAGAAGCAGGAGGTTTTGTCCTTGATTGACTCTGTTCCATTTGCCCCTGACCTTTGCTGTGCTTCTGGTGGATGCTGGGCTAGTATGGGAAAGATGGGGCACTTGGGGCAAGTCAAGCAGGTCTCACTCCGGGCCTAATGCTCTGTATGTTTGTTTCTCCCCCACCAGTCAAGAAACAGGAAGTGCTGATCAGAGCAGGCGAGTACATGAGCCAGCTGCTAGAGCAAGGGTTCCTGCACTTCTTTGTCACAGCGCGTGTCAGTGAGACCAGGGACGTTCTGGCCAAGCAGAAATCCACCGTGCTGGCGATCCCCAAGCTCATCATCAAGGTCAGTTTTACCATCTCAGATAAGGGAGAAGGAAAGGTGGTTGATCAGACAACTAGGCTTAGTGTGTGTGTGTGTGTGTGTGTGAATGTCCTGCTCTCAAAAAAAAAAAAAAAAAAAAACATGAGGAGGGGTGAGCTAAGCTCCTCCTGTTCTTTGAAAGAAGTAAACTGCCCTATATATAGACACACACATAGAACACTTTTCTCTCCTCTCCAGATTTAAATATATAGATGTGGCTGCAGATATAAATATAACCTATGGGTATAAACATACTTGTGGAGGAAGATAAAGATGTGTAATGGATACAGATAGAATTTCAGTGTCTCCAGAATAAAGTGGGTCAGGCATGGCATGAAATGGAAACCACTGGGATCATCTCCCACCTGTGTTGGGGCAGTAATGTTGTTCATGGAGTATAACTGTATACCATAGAATGCACACACTGAGATGTCAGCTTGGTGATGATGACTTTTTATATATGTATACACCTTGCAACCACTAGTCACATAAAGGCATAGAGGATTCCCAAAATCCCAAAAAGTTCCATCCTCGTGTCTTTTCCAGTCAATAACCCTCCCACCCCCCATCCACCAAGACAACCACCTTTCTGACTTCTGTCACCATAGGGTTAGTTTGACTGTTTGGCTACTAGTTTTAATGTTGTCTCTCCATTTACCACCAGAAATCTCTGCCCAAGTGGTTCAAAGGAATTTGGCAGAGGAGGGCTGAGGATGGGTGGGAATGGAAGACAAATATAGCAACCTAGTCGCTCCCTCTTTTGAGGGAGCACTGGCAGCATCTGTAACCACATCCTGAGACACCTTCCTGCCCTATGAGCAGAAATCCACACCTCCATCCATGTCCTTGGAGTATGACACCATTTGTGAGCCTTACCCAGGGATTAGAGGCCTTCCCAAGTTGCTGAAGAACATTTTTCCTGAAGTGATTAAAAGAGTTAGCACAGGTCTTAAGCTTCATTCTTCTAAAGTGATAATCAAAGTTTACCAAGTTGTGCATACTTTAAATGCCCCTAAAGGTGGTGGGGGAGGGGAGGTAGCACTCCTTGTGTCTTATGAATCACTTGCTGTGAATCATTTGTAAAGCTAATGACTATCCTGTAGCATTCAGTGGGGCTGTCACTGAGTCTTGGCACCCGTGTGGATGGCACTTGAGGACCGTGACATGAGTCACCCTAGGCGGCTCATCCAAACACAGACCCGTCATGCCCATTGAGACAGAGAGCCCAGGCCCTTCATTTCAAGGAAGGCTTAAGTCATCACGTGTCTTTGAGCATTTCCACTCAGGCACCACCCACAGCGGTCTGTCACAGCACCATCCAGGAAAGAGGCCTTAGGAGACAGAGGGAAAATGAGTGTGTGTAGAGTCTGCAGGCAGAAGAAGAAACAAATGCATGGAGGGGTAGCAGAGGGCTCCTCCAGAGGTGTGTCAGTGCTGTGAGAACACAAAATCAGTAGCATCAGGTGCCGGTGCATAACCAGGGCGGGGCCCCCCCTCCCATGGCAGGTGCTCCCTCGGGGGCAGGGCCGCGTGCTCCGCTTCATTATGAATCCATGCCCTGTGCCTGTGAAGGGGCTCAGGAGGAGCCCCTCCAAGCTGCGGAACCCTCAAACCACAGCATAAGATAGAATTTAATTGCACTGCTGCCAATAAACTGGATGTATAAAGGCAACTAATCCTTTTCGTCTTTTAGACATTATTTTTTTAAGTTTATTTATTTATTTTGAGAGAGGGAGAGAGAGCATTAGTGGGGGAGGGGCAGAGAGAGAGAATCCCAAGCAGGTTCTACAACACCAAGGCAGAGCCCAATGCAGGGCTCAAACTCACCAACCATGAGATCATGACCTGAGCTGAAATCAAGAGTCAGATGTGCAACCAACAGAGCCACGCAGGTGCCCCAATCTTTTAGACATTATTTCTGTGAAGGATTATTTGTTGGCTATCTTCTGGGTTGACTTAAAAAGCAGTGTGATGAAAATGCCTCTGCCACAAGTTGAGTGACCTGGGCAGGGCAAGTGTCCTTTAAAAGAGTTGCAGGGTCAGTTTTCCTTTTAATTTTTTAATTTTTATTTCCAGAAAGAGATGGGGGATGCTGTTCCTGGAGGAAACTTATTTAGAGGCAGGGTCATTGAACCAGGACTCCAGCATGAGTGAGATGGAAATCCTGGTTCCTGTCCAGTGCTGTTTGTGCAGGAAAGGAGGCAGGAGCAGCTTCACATCAGCTGCCCCTAAACCACTAACCTATTACCATATCAGCCCCAGGGATGCACTAAATCCAAGCAAGGGAAGAGGTTCTCCTGGATAAAGCACCTGTGTGTCCAGGTAGCCATTCCTACCCTGAGAGTGACCAACAGAGGGAAAGAGGACACAGAGAACAGGAGAGAAGGGGGGAACAGGAGAGAGGGAGAGAGAAGAGAGGAGAGGAGAGGAGAGGAGAGGAGAGGAGAGGAGAGGAGAGGAGAGGAGAGGAGAGGAGAGGAGAGGAGAGGAGAGGAGAGGAGAGAAGGCAGAGGGGAGAGGAGAAAGAAAATGTTATGTTGAAACATTGCCCAGGAGACCTCAGAGAGAGGGGTTAGACAATTTGTCTAAAGCAGGAGTTGGCAAGGGAGTCAAACACCATGAAAGCACAAAAGCACAATGGCTCAGGGGTCCACAATTACTTAGGACACATGTTCCCAAATTCTAGGAAAAATCTAGAACCCTTTGTTGATCTCTTTGAGCCTGGATCAGGCCCAGAGCAGACAGACTTTCTCAAAGTCACTGTGATGAATATGCTGGGCACAGGGTGATACCACATGAGACGCAAAGGGTTAGGAGGACATGACTGTCCAGCCCATCCAGTTTAATTTGGGACACCAGAATATGGTGATGACAATGACAGCAGCTAGGAACCACTGATCTCTAGATTATTGTACTTCTCTTGTATTATATTAGTTAATCTTCATGACCATCCTATGAGGTGGGTATCATTGCAGTCCCCATTTTATAGATGAGAAAACAGAGGCCCCAGGGGGGTGGTAGCATCTTAGTAAAAGGGCTCTGGAGCCAAATTCTCTGAGATCAAACCTGCTTCTCATGTGTGTGAGCCTGGATATGTCACTTAATCTATCATAGCTTCTGTTTTCTCCTCTGCACTAGAGCTGTGCTCACCTCATAGGTCGTTGTGTGTGTGTAATGAGTTGATGGATGCCTAAGTCCCATGCAGAGTAAACACTGAGCATCTGGGGGCATTGTTAGTATGGTTGCCATTCTGTCCATAAAGGACTTGCCCATGATCACGTGCTGATCAGGGAAGGAGTGGAATTTTTCTGACCATGCAGATAACCACAAGGCTACATTGCTCTCACATGGGAACTTCCACGGAAAGTGCCTACCTTAACAAAGGGTCTGTGTTCTTCAGGGAAAGAGAGATCACATTGGGTTGAGGCATCAAAACTCAAGGCTGCAGAACAATAGGCCATCCTCAAGGAATGGAAAACATCTCAAGCAACAAGCAAGGAGAGAGATGGACAGCCCATGGAAAGAGCTAGAGGCCTGCCTTGACTGGAGTCGAGTGTGGCAACAGGAGACTAGTGAAGATAAACCTAGAAAGGCAGCTCAGAGTCATTTTTGCCTGAGAATTTATAATAGGCTGTGAACAGAAGCTCCAGTGAAGATTCCAGAGCATGAATGTAACATTATTGTCAGCTCTGCCCTCCCAATAGAACCCTGTTTTCTTTCTCCTTTTTCTTCAAAGCCTCTGTCCAAGGCATTGCCTTCTTCCATGAGTCCCCAGCCTCAGCCTTGGGACTGGAGCAGCCTGGCAACCAGTGTGCTGCTGTCCCTACCTTGCTCCCTTTGTAGAGTAAATAAAGATCAACCTGGAACAATATTGGCCCCCCTATCTGAACCCATGTCACTGTCAACCAAAGCAGTTAGCTCAGTGGACATGTTCTTACATCCTAAGGGGCCTCGTCTGGGACTACATTTGTCCCTGTGAAAATAAAGATTGAGACTAGGTTAAATCATGCTCCCAGTTAGCTATCTCCAGCACCCACCATGTGTGGCCTTAGATGATCCTCATGTGGAAAATGGCAGAGAGAGACACCCAGTAAACTATAATGAACATGTATCTCTTTTTCCATGCTATCAAAAAACATTTTGTTGGGGCGCCTGGGTGGCTCAGTCAGTTGAGTGCCAGTTTCAGCTCAGGTCACGATCTCGCGGTCCGGGAGTTCGAGCCCCGCGTCGGGCTCTGGGCTGATGGCTCAGAGCCCGGAGCCTGCTTCTGATTCTGTGTCTCCCTCTCTCTCTGCCCCTTCCCCGTTCATGCTCTGTCTCTCTCTGTCTCAAAAATAAATAAACGTTAAAAAAAATTTTTTTTTAAATTTACAGTTGTGAGTATTAACATCAGTGATGGTTGTGAGAATGCTTAGACCACACCAAGACCTGGTAGTTGCTGATAAATGTCCCCTGCCTGGTCACATCCATGACTGTGAATCCAGCTGGCACACCCCAGAGAATTGCTTAGGGTAGCATGTGGCCGTCTGGCCTATAGTGAACATAACCTTATTTGGTGACATCAAATTTGACCTCTGGGTGTTCAGCACATGCGCTGTTCCCTGTGGAACCCTCACAGGAGGGGAACGACCCTCAAAGTGCCTGGGGTAAGACTGAGAGACTAGGCATTCATCTGTTCCTCAGACGACCTCCATTCAGTATCTGGGAAATAAACTCTTCCAAGTGTCATTCTAAAATAGCTCTTTAGTATTATCACGTGGAACACACCCTGAAACCTTTGCAGAACGTCAGGAAACAGCAGTAGAACTAATTTTCTCCTATGAACTGGGAACAATTTTGTGAGAAGAAAACATAACCACTTTCTACTTGTGTGATTTTTAAAAAATTACAACCATGACCCCTATGTTTATAGCAGCATTATTTATAGTAGCCAAGATACAGAATCAGCCCAAGTGCCCATAGATGGATAAAGAATATGGGAGAGGGGTGTGTGTGTGTGTGTGTGTGTGCAAAAGAATATTTTTCAGACATAAAAAAGAATGAAATCTTGCTATTTGCAGCAACATGGATGGAGCTAAAGAGTATAATGCTAAGCGACATAAGTCAGAGAAAGACAAATACCATATGATTTCACTCATGTGGAATTTAAAAAACAAAACAAACAAGCAAAGGGAACAAAATAAGAGAGACAAATCAGGAAGCAGACTCAACTCTACAGAACAAACTAATGGTTACCATGAGAGTGGGGGTGTTGGGTAAAACAGGTGATGCAGATTAAAGAGGACACTTGTGATGATGAGAACAGGGTGTTATATGGAAGTGTTAAATCACTATATTGTACACCTGAAACTAATATCACACTGTATGTTAACTAACTGGAATTAGAATAAAAACTTAAAATTAAAAAATAAATTTTTAATTACAGCTATCAACACACAGGTGTCCCCAAATTAAAAAAAAAAAATCTTTTAAACATTTAAAATGAGAACGATTGACTGTTTCCAAGCTTTTTGAAGAAAAAAATTTTAATGTTTATTTTTGAGAGAAGGAGAGACAGCATGAGCAGGGGAGGGGCAGAGAGAGAGGGAGACACAAAATCTGAAGCAGGCTCCAGGGTCTGAGCTGTCAGCACAGAGCCCGATGCAGGGCTCGAACCCACAAACCGTGAGATCATGACCTGAACCAAAGTCGGACTCTTAACCGGCTAAGCCATCCAAGTTCCCCTCCAAGCATTTTTTTTTTTTCTTTTTCAACGTTTATTTCTTTTTGGGACAGAGAGAGACAGAGCATGAACGTGGGAGGGGCAGAGAGAGAGGGAGACGCAGAATCGGAAACAGGCTCCGGGCTCTGAGCCATCAGCCCAGAGCCCGACGCGGGGCTCGAACTCGCGGGGCTGGAACACGCGGACCGCGAGATCGTGACCTGGCTGAAGTCAGACGCTTAACCGACTGCGCCACCCAGGCGCCCCGCCTCCAAGCATTTTTAACAGCATTTTGACCTGCCTCACCTCCTTCCCCACCCTGAGGTTGGGCCACACCCCCACCTGTATAGGTGTTGGCCAAGAGTGACATGAGCAAGATTTTATTTTTATCTTTTTTAGTTGTTATTTTTAAATTTAAATTCAAGTTGGTTAACATATAGTGTAATAATGATTTCAGAAATAGAATTTAGTGATTCATCACTTTCATATGACACCCAGTATTCATCCCAGCAAGTGCCCTTCCTAATGCCCATCACCCATTTAGCCCATCCCCCGACCCAACACCCCTCCAGCAACCCTCAGTTTGTTCTCCGTATTTAAGAATCTCCTATGGGGGGCCTGGGTGGCGCAGTCGGTTAAGCATCCGTCTTCGGCCAGGTCACGATCTCGCGGTCCGTGAGTTCAAGCCCCGCATCAGGCTCTGGGCTGATGGCTCAGAGCTGATGGCTCAGAGCCTGGAGCCTGTTTCCGATTCTGTGTCTCCCTCTCTCTGCCTCTCCCCCGTTCATGCTCTGTCTCTCTCTGTCCCAAAAAAATAAATAAACGTTGGAAAAAAAAATTAAAAAAAAAAAAAAGAATCTCCTATGGCTTGTCTCCCTCTCTGTTTTTATCTTATTTTTGCTTCCCTCCCTCTATGTTCATCTGTTTTGTTTCTTAAACTCCACATGAGTGAAATCACATATTTGTTTTTCTCTGACTAACTTATTTCGCTTAGCATAATACCCTCTAGTTCCATCCACCCATGTTGTTGCAAATGGCAAGATTTCATTCTTTTTGACTGCCAAGTAATATTCCATTGGTGTGAGCAATAATTTAAATGTTAAATTATTTTTGAGAGAGAACACAAGAAGGGAGGGGCAGAGAGAAAGGGAAACAGAGAATTCCAAGCAGGCTCCACACTATCAGCACAAAGCCTGATCTGGGGCTCGAACCAACTAATGTGAGATCATGCCCTGAGCTAAAATTAAGAGTCAGTCACTTAACTGAGCCACCCAGGCATCCCAGCGTGAGCATATATTTTCCATTGGATAAAAGAATTTTCTTCCCTCTGATTCTTCCCTTTTAGCCATTCACTCATTTATTCATTCATGTATTCAGTTCATTCAACAAATAGTTATTTGGTGCCCACTCCATAAATAGGTTTTAGCAAATGCTCTTAAAAAAATAACCAGAGAAAAGGTCACCACCAAGAACATTTTTATTGACTTTTTCTTTGAAATAGGGAGAGATTGCTGATTTTCCTTCTAGCAGTGGCTGCTCTAGGTCAGTTCCAGAAGCACAGTTGCTGTTTTCTCGCATGGGTTGGCTACCGTGTATACAGAGCCTGCGAAGGGAGGGAATTCACAGAAATCAACAGGCAGAATATCAGCAGGACCAGCACTGATCAGTGGGGTCTCAGCTTTCTGGGCTTGTAGTCATAAGGATAACACAGGCCACATAGGAAATGTCTCCCCAGCATGGGTGCCAAGACCTTCCTCTGAGTGGGCCCCACTCCAAGCCAACACCCACATTGGGGCAGGCTGCACCCAGCCTGGGGATGGGGGAGGTAGAGAGGGGACCAAATCCATCCCACTCTCCACCTGCCATGCCAAAAAAGGAGTGCCCTTTTCCTAACTTGCACAGATAAACCCCAGTGCTGGCCCCACATCCACATCTCTTCTGACTTGAAACACCACCAGTTTTTCTTAACTGGCACTCAGCATTCTTACTGAGATTAAGTGTAGAATCCTTTTTGCTCCTTCTCTGCTTGTGCCCCCCAAGCTCCCATTTTAACCAGGGTAGAGCAAGGCAGAGGGTGGTTGTGGGGAGTGCCCAAGCCCTACTCCTCCAGCATCCCAATGCATAGACCTGTGCCCTGGAGGGGAGGGTAAAACTGGGAAACCACTTGAGAAATGAATGTCACCATGACGGTTACTGGGTAAATTGTGAGGCGTTCCTATAGTTGCATTTTGTTCTGCAACCACCTAAATATTGATACCTTCCAGTGAGGCAAAAAAAAAATGAAAACAAAGACTTGGTGTTCTAAATGTCCCCTGAACCCCGACCCATTTTTCCTTCCCTTGTCTCCAACCAAGCACATTTTTCCCTTCCAACCTCCCTTGGGTTCTCCATGTCTCTTTCACATGTCTGGGTCACCAGGACCATAGATCACCAGGCAGGCTGGCACAGAGCCGTGGGGACCTGGGCTTCTCCACTTCTCTTTCAAGTGTTGGTGGAGGCTGGCAGTTTCTCTGCTTTGTGACTCTCTTCTCCAGTACCTGAGAAACTATATCCGCATCATTCCACATAAGAGAACTCATGGGTGAGAAGGATTTCATGGTCACTCTGGCAACATGATCTCCCTTTAAACCTGAACTGAGTTTAGATTCAATAAATTCTATGTTTCAGATGCTCTGCCAGATGATTTCACGTATAATATCACATTGAATCCTCCCAGTAACCACACAAAAAAACCAAGGCCCAGAGAGTTCAAATGACTTAGTCCAAAGACATACAGTGGCAACCCCATTGTCTTTAGACCCTGAGTCCAGCACGTTCCCCTCGGTTTCCTCCAACTGTGGTCACTTTCTGTGTCCCAACCACTACAGTTGTGCCCCTTCCCACTGTCCTATCAATCTGTGGAGAAAAACAAAGACGTCAGCCCTTATGGGCTGTAAGTATCCCCAAAGGGTCCCAGGTGGGGCACCGTCAGCCATGACTTTACATGTTCGGGGACTTGACTCTCCACCCAATCGTGGCTGTTGGTCACAGAGGAGCAGACAGTGGGTGTGCTCCGTCAGCCAGGAGAGAGCATCCTAGAGTACATCTATGAGTGAGCCCGGCCACTGTAAACTGAGCATTTGCATCTCCCCACTCAGCACAGCCATCGAACAACCTAGACTTGGGAATGCAAATGAGAAATTGCTGCTAACTGGGATGCCTAAAACATAATTTCTTCTCTATATTTCCTGTTTGCTATTTTTTAATCGTAAAAAACACACACACAGACACAAAGTAAAACTTCAAGAATAACGAATCTTACCTACCTTTATATGATCCCACTATGTTCTAAAATGATATCTCTATCTTTACCTTAAATGGAAAATCCTATTATCGTCAAGTAATATATCAAGGCCCCAAGGCTACCCTGTCACATGTTACTCTGGCATAGGAATCAGATTCTTTTCCCGTGAAGTCAAACACAAAGAGTTGGGTTGTACACATATTTTCACATTTAGTTCAGGTTCTAGTATAATCATCATGCTTACCTGGAAGTTTAGTGGTAACAGAAGGTAATACTGAGAATGATTCTTCAGTGGATTTCAGAAAATGAAGAAGCTATTTTCATTTTTAAAAATTACTATTTTTGCCTCTCTGCTGTCAGAGATGACAGTGTACGTAATGTTTAAAGATGAATGTTTCGGAGTCAGAAAGACCTAGATTTATATCTGTGTTCTGCCAATTTACTAGCTCTGTAACTCGGGTCCTTTGATTATCTTTTAAGTGTCAGAATGACATCAGTTGAATGAAGATGATGATAATGTTTGCCCCCAAGCCCATAGGGCGGGCTGGAGGGAAGACTGTGTAAGTAAAATTATGAGTACAATGCCTGCATTACTAAGTAAACACTAAAAATAATGTGAGGTGCTATCGCTATTGCTAATGACTAATTAGTAACTACCAATTAATTAATAACTAATTACTATTATTGCTATTATTGCTATCAGTATAGGGGGTGCGGCACCAGATTCGCCATATTCAAGTCTTACTTCCCCTACTATTGTCCATGTGACCTTGAACAAGTTACTTAATTTCTCTGTGCCTCAATTTCCTCATCTATAAAAAGAAGATTCAATACCTACCTCATAGGGTTGCGAGAATTAAATAATAAATATAAGTAAATCACTTAACAAAAATTGTCCAATAGAACTTTCTATGATTATGGGAATATTCTAAATCTGCACTGTCCAATATGATAGCCACTAACCACAGGTAGTTATTGAGTACTTGAAATGTAGCTAGTACAATTAAGGACTGAATTTTTAATTTAATTTAATTGATTTTAATTTAAATAGCTACATGTGGCTACTGGCTACCATATTGGATAGTGCAGACTTAGAACATTGCCTGACTACCATAAAACCATTAGTATTATGTAGTAAATGCTAAACTCAGCAGTGGTTGTGCTGGTGCTGGTAAGCAGAGTTCACAAATAAGAAGCTACTTATTACCAGCAAGGCTAGAGAGAAGAAAAAATGTATTTTCCAATAATACATGTAATACATTATTGATGGCACTTGAAGTAAGTGTTGTGAGGTGAACTAATAATAAACTGTGTGAATTATATTGCTACCTAAACTACTTCTTTCTCAAACTTTTTCCCTCATTTCATTTCAATTTTGAATACAGTTATGCATATTATAAAGCATATGCTCCATGGAAGAGAACTTGTGACTTCCTACAAAGTAATTCCCTCTAAAAGTTTACATGTATGTGTGTGTATCTGTGTTAGTAACTATCTTGTTCACAAAGAATCAAAATAGCTAGTCATTATCATTAAGCAGTATGATAGACAAGAACTCAGGATGTCAAAATTGGAGAATGGTATTTAACTTGGAAAATCATCATATTTTATGTCAATATTTAAAATCATATTTTCATTGGAGTGCCTGGTTCAGTTAGTTAAGTGTCTAACTTTGGCTCAGGCCATGATCTCATAGGCTTGTGAATTCGAGCCCCACATTGGGCTCTGCACTGACAATGCAGAGCCTGCTTGGGATACTCTCTCTCCCTCTCTCTCTCTGCCCTTCCCCTATTCATGCTCTCTCTCAAAATATATAAAAACTTAAAAAAAACAGATATTTTGGGGGCACCTGGGTGGCTCAGTCGGTTGAGCATCTCATGGTTTATGAGTTCGAACCCTGGGTTGGGCTCTGTGCTGATAACTCAGAGCCTGGATCCTGTTTCAAATTCTGTGTCTCCCTCTCTCTCTGCCCCTCCCCTGCTTGCACTGTGTCTCTCTCTCTCAAAAATAAATAAAAACATTTAAAAATTTTTTAAACAGATATTTTTATTTTTTTAAATATTTATTTACTTTCACAGAGAGACAGAGAGCATGAGCAGGGGAGGGGCAGAGAAAGAGGGAAAGAGAGAATCCTAAGCAGGCTCTGTGCTATCAGCACAGAGCCTGACACAGAGCTCAACCTCACCCACCGTGAGATCATAACCTGAGCCAAAATCAAGAGTCAGACACAACTGACTGAGCCACCCAGGTGCCCCCAAAACATGTATTTTTTAAATGGGATATTGAAAACAATCAGAGCCATCAAACACATGGAAAAAACTTTGATGTCATGCAGTATGACATAGACTTTATCTTTTTTCTTTGGCCTGAGTAATGGCTACCCTTCTCTAAAGTAAGTACACATAAAAGTTTCTCCCTGACCTAACTTTCTCTGGATTGCTTAGGGCTTCTTTTGTTTAACTTTTTATGATAGCAAGAAAATCCAAAATATAACTACAATGATATGGAATTATTTTTACAGCATGAAAGAGAGGGGAACGGTGAAGATTCCTTAAAAAATTAGATTTGGACAGACATTTTCATCCACCATGGCCTTCTCAGCATTTCGCAGATACCATAACATGCTCCTTGCTCAATCAGCACATACTGTGAAAATACCATGTGTGCGTTCCATTTTCCTCAAAAGAAGGGAGGAACGTATCTCCACTTAATTTCTCTAAACAGAACACAGTGATGTTAAATGTTACACAGGCTTTTGTATTTGGTTTGGTTAGAGTCTCTAGGGTTCATTATCATCTCAGTAGTCAGGCAAAGGAAGTTTAAATTCTGGGTACAGAAGATGAATGTCGGGAAAAGGAAAATGAGTGTTCATTAAGTGCAAAGGAAGCACTCTACAATGTGAGAATAGGCCTCTCCTTTCATTGCCCCCACTTCCCTCTGGCCTCCTGCCCACTCCATTGTTAGGGAAGCCTGGGCAGTATTTACATGCCCATGGTAGCAGCTGGCTACGATGATGACATCTGAGGGGAAACTGGTTAGGCATGAGGATATCTGAGAAGGCTTAATCTTCAAGTCATGGCCAGATCTAAAGCCTATCCGTGAAGGCCTGAGCATGGGCACCAACCTCTCAAACACTAAATTTCCCCATCACTGTCAAGAGTGACCTGGAAGGATGCACTTGGCTTTCCACAGTGCAGGAGTCTTCCTGCAGAGCTAGCATGGAAATTGGCGTATGGAAATAATTCTTCACCTGGAGCCCACAGACCCAGGGAGGGCCATAGAGAGACCTGGGTCTGTAATGGATCCTCTAAAACCACATGTGAGAGGTGTATCTTGTATTCATCACTGTGTATGTCTGTGTTGAGGAAGGGCCAGTAGCTATTATCAGATTTTTTGCAAGGGGCTTATGTCCATACTTGTAATAGCATGCCATGAAGATGGCAGATGGCTCTAAAATAGTTCTTCCCTGAAATTAAAGGGATCCTAGCAGACTTCTACCAACAGCATCTCTGAAGTAGCCCCACTTTCTCCAATTCAGTTTTTGTAAACATTATCTTTATCTTGTATTTTTTTTAAATGTGAAAGTGTTCTGAAATTTTTTTCCCAACTTATGAAAAATATGTCAGCCACACTTGAGAATTAAGCCAAGAACACTAAGAGTATTCTAATAATGCACTTCTGTACTTCCAGTATCTCTATCGATAGAGTCAGGGCATCTGGGGAAGACAGTGAAAATTTCAGCCTGTCTTCCAAATGTGTTGTCTGCATCAGAGATTTTCAACTGGGGAGCAGTTTTCTAAGTTGGTTCCTAGAAATCAACAGGGGTGCTTAAAATAAACTTATTATAGGCTCTGCCTGAGATTCTGAGTTAATTGCTTGGGAGTGGGCCTACACCTCTGTGATTTTTAAAGTCCCCCAGGTGACTCTTTGTGCATACCAGGCTGAAGACCACTGGTGACAGGCTAGACACACCACTTGGCATGCAATCTGTGCTCTCTTGGTGACACCTGCCATGGTCACCACCATGATCGTTGCTCTACCCCCTGATCCCTCTGATGGCAGGATCCCCCACCCCCACCCCAGCGGGTGTGGATTTGAATGTACTAAACAAGAGCATTGGGCTGCAATTTTCATTTTTCTCATAGATTTTTAAAATCCCATAGACATAAATTTAGACACAAATTGTGTCTTAAACAGTGAAGCAATGAAGATTTATTCTTTACTGCAGATTCAGTAAGTGAGAGTCTTTTTCCTGGGCATTATCCTTCCTCTTTCCCTCTATTCATAAAAAGGTTCATTTCCACATGATTTTTTTCTATATTATATGTCTGCTTAAAGAAATGGGGTATAACAATGGCTGGGCTGTTATGTAGAAAACTCAATCAATAAATTCCATTGTTAAACAGTGAAATTAATTTCACAAATGTTTGCTGGGCACTGGCTACATGTTGGAGTTGAAAGTGCACTAAAATATAAATGTAAGGTGAATAAAACAAGCTACCTTGAACATTGCTATTCCAAAAACAGTATGAGCCATAAGCTATGGAGCTTCTGTCTCATGCTATGCAGTGTTTTAGCTATTTTACATGCATTTTCTCATTCTACCCTTTTCTTAGAAAGGAAGAACTACTATTATTATTCCCAAGTTGTATAGAGCTTATGCAGATCCATCCATTCAGCATACATACCTCTGAAACAAGCAAGCAAACCCCATAGCCACCTGGCCATTTTCCAGCTCACTGGGTTGGTGTTGGGAAGGCATACCATTCCTGGCACCTAATAAACACAGCCAAAGAGCCAACAGTAATAGCATTCCACGTCAGCAACCCCATGGGAATGTCAGTCCAGTCTTAGAGACAAGAAAACTGAATCTCAAAAAGGTTAAGTAAGGCCCCACTACTAGTAAGTGTTGAACTGACACTGAATTCAGGCCACCTCATGTGACGCTTTGCCAAATACCCAATCCTTCTGAGACTTGTCATAGATAAACTCACTAACAAAGAGCCTTACTCTCTCCTGGACTCAGGTGTTGTAGCTGTGGATGAAAAGTCTTTTTGGCCTATTTTAGCGTCCAGATTCTTTTTCTTCAAGTTCCACAGTGATGACTCCCTCTTTGGCCATATTTCTTCGAAGCATGCCTAAAAGTAAGAAGGCTCAGTCACCCTGGAGCCATCTCTTCCTCTTGAACTTAGGAATTCCTCCACAGACACCGCCCCCCCCCACCCCCGCCCGGTGTCCTGGCAGGAAGCTTGAGTCCTGTCCAGAAGCAGAGTTTGCCTGGCCACCCTCACCATGGAAATGTGTTGCTACACCAAGTGCACTTCCATCTCCTGCTGATAGAGAGCAGCTGGTGGTCACGGCTATTAACCTGAGCTCTAATTAGGGTGATTTTCCTAATGAGGAAAAGAGTGTGATCCTAATTAGTAATTTTCCATCTTTGTCTCAATAGGTATCCCCCAGTCAAAGCAATCAGCTAGCCTCATCATCCTGGTTCCATTGCCAAAGAATAACCATTCTGTAACACCAGCAAAAGTGAAGATGGTTAAGGACACAGGAGAGCAGAAAGCTTTTATGTGGTGCTAATGAACTGCATTTTCCTCCCCCAACTCATGTCTTAGGTCCGTGGCACTAGGATGGTTGGTTCTGACATGGTGGTGACAGTTGAATTCACCAATCCTCTAAAAGAAACTCTGCGAAATGTTTGGATATACCTGGATGGTCCTGGAGTGACAAAACCAATGAGGAAGATGTTCCGGTAAGGCCTGGGGTGGGGACTGGGAAGGTGAGAAGTGACGTGGGCAGGCTTATCTTTCTCTGTCTTTTCCCAACTTACATATAATGCCCAAGGAATGTGTCTGAGAAGCTGCTGCCTTCTTATTGGCCATTTCTATGAGTCATGGGGTAAAAGTAGGGTTGACTTGACTGGCACTTCCATCATTTAATCCATAAAACCACCCTAATGAGGATGCTATTAGCATCTCCCTTGAGGTAGTAGAGGAGTTTGAGGCTTTGAGGGATTGGCTGATTTGGCCCGAGTTTCACAGCTTATAAGAGTAGTGTCGGGTGCCTGGGTGGCTCAGTCAGTTAAGCGTCCCGCTTTGGCTCAGGTCATGATCTTGCAGTCCATGGGTTTGGGCCTCACGTCAGGCTCTGTGCTGACAGCTCAGAGACTGGAGCCTGCTTCAGATTCTGTCTCCCTCTCTCTCTACTCCTCCCCCACTCACACTGTTTCTCTCTCTCAAAAATAAATAAACATTTAAAAAAAATGTAGTGCCAAGATTCAGACTCAGGGTGGCTGATTCAGAACCTAAGTCTCAAGCATTGTGCCACCTCTTCATGTAGCAGTGCTACTAATATCTATTGAGTACCTACTATGTGGCAGATATGATGCTGAAAGATGTCCCTTTGCAAGGGTCCTTTCTTCCCAACGCCACCCCACAGATTTTGCTGACACATGCACTCTAGAACTGTTCCTTTCAGCAGAATAAAGGTGAGCCTCAAGACTTGCAGACTGGGTTCTCAGGGGACCTCAGGCTCTGTGATAATAAGAATGAAATCGCTTCATCCATGCCTAGTGCAATTGGGTTGTGCGCTGCAGTTTCTGGGACTTCTACTGACAAAGAGTATCACCCAACAACACAGCCCATTTCATGGTCAGGTAGCTCCAATTGTTAGGAAAAAATTCTACCTCTTGATCCTACCCAGTGATCCTGTCATTTGGATTGGCACAGAACAAAGCCCAACTCTCTTCCACCTGGTGCCCTGCAAATGTTTGCAAACAACTGTCACATTTCTTCATACCTCCACTGACTTCATCCCTCTGACCCCTGATGGGGCTTCAGCTTCCCCCATCTCCCACCTAACTCCAGTTTGTCAGGGCTTCTCTGAAATTGTGACACCCAGAATGGATCCCAATCTTTGAGGTTTATTACTTTCATTTCTACCACAAATAAGTCCCTGTCAGCATCAATCAATCTAGCATATTTCCTGTGGGTGACCTTCTAAAATAGAGAAGGGGAGGTGGAGGGCTGCGGAAAGTGCCTGATGATGTTAGGAATTATCTTCAATGCGCTTTCTGAAAGCTACTTCTGAATCTGTGGGACCAGGCCAAGGCCTCCTTCACCCCTTCTGGGATGCCTTTAAAGAACACTTTGCCCACTAAGTGCTCTCTGCATTTCTTTTAAGTTACAGTGCTCACAGCCTTTGTAATCCCATTGTCCAAGAAATGCCTGCTGCCCATGAATGCAATAAACAACAGAGAAAATAATTTGAGTGCTTTTTAAAGAATGCAAGCACAAAACATAACACCCTTCCTGTGCTAATAGGAAAGTTGCAGGAAAAAAAAATTAAATTAGAAATCATCTTCAGCCACAGGGAGAGGTCAGCAGTGATAGCCTTGCTTTTGTCAGAACTGATAGCCTTACTCACCCCTTCTCACACCTTCCCACTTGAATCAGATGCAAGAATCACTCAGGCAAAGTGAAACAAGTTTCTTCTTCAAAACAGCCCCCTGCTGCATCCAATTTTTCCTTCTCAGACGGTAACCCCAGAAGCTTCATCTGAAGCTACCAGAACCCCCTGGTCCCTGTACACCTTGGCTATGCCTCAAATCCCACCTTGATCACAGGCCAATGCATGAAAAAAGACCATCTGTGTGTTAGAAGAAAGATTAATCATCACATGGTGTAAAGACCCACCATTTGGAAGGCATAGGGCTCCAAGTGGGTTGAGTGTCTAGGCATTTATTGTTACTATCTTACATTGGGGTAGTGAAGTGGAGTGAATCATGGAAAGGATGGAAGAGTCCAGTCCCTACATGGACACAAGGCAAATGCCCTGCCCACACTCTTTTTTAAGGTACTATTGGTACTTACTTCCAACACACTGGTCTATTGCAGATAGATAACAGACAGAAAGCCAGGTCCTCAATCTGTTTTGGGAATCCAGATCCATAGGGTGGATCTCTCAATGCAAGGGTAGCTTTATTTCTCCTAGACTGTCAAACATTGGAAAGAACTTGAGAGAGAAAATGTTTAATACCTAGGGTGGGCTTGGGACTTTGGAAAGAGCACTATTCTCTCTGTCTCCTCCTGACTCCAGCACACACATTCACAACTAAGACCTGAGCCAGCCAGCACCCACATCCATATTGTCAGATAATTACAAGAACTCCAGGGTACCCTCTCCTGCCAAGATCTGATCTAGAGTGGCAGATCCATGTAACAACTTGGACCCTTAAAAAGAGCAATTCTGCAGAATAAGAATCCTTCGTAAGAGTGTATTCCTTTCTAGGATACACATCTTGAATCGTCAAGAGAATCACTACCCCTACCTATCCACCCACATTCCTGCCAGGGCCCTAGAAGGCAAGGGGTCTCAAGCTCAAAGCAGGGAGCCTGGAAGGCAGGAGCCAGAAAACATGCAATTGAACTAGGAACAAGGAAGGCAGTGCTGCTTGTTCCTTGTTCAGGGTAAGACCCAACTGTGCTCCGAGATGGTTTACCTGTCTGCCTTCTCCCACCGCCTCCCTCCTATCTCAGATGCTTGGAAGTGCTTGCCCCCACAGACTCTCAGCTTTCAAGTTTCTGCACTTGATCCTTCCACAGCATCAAATAATTCATCTTCCAGATTCATTTTTCTCTTTAAAAAATGATCAGGTTCAGTAAGTTATTTCAAGAGAAAAGTTCCCTGACTTTGTAAATTTTGTCTTAAATTTTGAGTTTCTCAAGTAGGACAGAAGCTGAGGGCTAGACACACAGAGAACAACCCATAGATAGTTGCAGTTTATTGTAATAATAATCCCATTTGCCTGCGTGCGTTCAAGATGATAAATGGCCAGCATATCCTGATAGCTCAGCACATTAACCGAGAACCATTTATCACAACATCTATCCCCAGGCAAATAGGATTATTCCAGTATTACTCCACTTACCAATATGGGTAAATGATTCTTTTCTCTTTCTGTACATAGTTATCTGTAAGTAAATGCATACTTAGACATGCAAGTGTATCTTCATTTATGAGTATCTTTGTATGATTCTCTTGAGTAGGCATGTATACATGTATGAGATACATGTACAAATATCATTATGGGACTGAGTATAAGAGTAAGAACCAATAACAAAGTGAAGCTTGGGGATTATAGTTTCTGTTGGAGGTAGTCACCTGCATTACATGGCCCCAGACCAGATCCTTAAGCAGGATGACTATTTTGCTAAGTGTTTCTGATTGATCACTTGGGGAAACCAGGGAAGAAAGAATGAATGGACCAGGGTAAAAATAGCACAGCTCTTGAGAAATAAATATCTCAAAACATGTATTCATATTGAATTAATCACTGTAAATTAAGGACAGAGAACTGTTGCTCTGCAAACAGGCAGGGGGAGCTTACTTTCTTAGTTACATTACAGAGAGTTCAGGCAGAGGAAGCAATGACCACAAAGGGGATTGTGGTAATAATAATAACAATAGCAACAACAGTAATACTTTTATAAACAACACTGGGCACTTTACCATATTTTGCCACGCTTCCAAGTGCAGTACAAATAGTAATTCACCACCACCCTCCCCCCACTCTATTCAATATCCCACAGTGTCCGCTTTTTATAGGTGAAGAAACCCATGGTGAGGTCAATGTTTTTCAAACTTTGAATCGTAAAATCAACTTACTGAGTTTGAACAATACCTATATAGGTGATGTGTGTGCACTTTTCACATAATTTGCCTATTATGTAATGGATGGAAATAGTGTATAGAATCACATTTATAAAGAACAAAAATAAGGAAAATAATTAGCAAATACCAAATTAACACATTTAGACCAGTAGTGTCAAAGTCAATGCCTAGAGCAGCTCCAAAGTGAGGAGTCCCCAAGGACTTAGATGCCTTTCCCAATTCACTGGGCACAGAGATAAGAGTTTGAAAAGAATTTCTTATTTAGTGCCTAGATTTCTAAGATTTGGGGCATTTCCCCTTTTTATTCCAGAGGATATACACCCACAGCCAGCTAAAATACATAGATTTTAGCTCTATTTAAGGAAATTTGGGGGTTCTAAGTTTACATAGAATAGGTTAAACACAGGTATGGGGCTCCATATTTCTCCTTGTACTTTGGCTCTGCTTAAAGTGATGCTCTACGGCCCTGGCACCCAGGGACAAATGGGGGCTTACATAGCTGAGGTCTTTGAACCACTCCAGACTTTCCTTGACAGTTCCCCTTCCTTGTAACCACCCCAGTCTGAAGCTAGAGCATCCCCAGCTCTTTTGGTCTCTCAGCCCCTTCATGGTACTAGTAGTAAGTGCCATCCATTTGGGATGTATTCACAGAATGCCTCTGTACAACATGTTCCTCATTTCTGAGCATGAGCACACTCTTCATGTCCCCCAGCATATCTTTGTTCTTCCATGGTCTGGGCCATCAGACTGTGACTGTGGAGGATTCCATAGGATCTAATCTTCCTTGCCTGTAAAATGAAGTCACTAGACTAAATGATTTCTAAGTCCTTTCTAATTCTGATGCGCTGTGCCTCAATAATCCCATGAAAGCAGGTCCCTTTTCTAATATACACATGGTGGTATATTCATCTCCCCAGTGCTCTCCCAGAGAAATGTTGGCCCAGGATTCCCTGCAAAGACACCCAGCACATACCCTCCCTGAGGGTCAGAGAGCAAAGACCAGGAATCCTCCATGAACAACACTGTAAGAAGCTCTTAATATTGAATAAAAGGGCATCTGTCTTGCTCGTGAAAAAAAACAAAAAAACAAAAACCAAAAAAGCAAGTGCGGTGGTCAGAAAACTCATCTTTTGGCAGATATTGTATGAAATACAATAGTAGAAAGAGCATGAATTTGGGACTCAGAACATCTTGAGTCCAAAGCTCACCTCTGTCCATTAATAGCTGTGTGAACTTGGAAAATTGCTTCGCTTGTTTATCCCTCCACTTTTTTTCTTTTCTTTCTTTTCTTTTCTTCCATTTTCTTTTCTTTTCCTTTCTTTTTCTTTTCTTCTTTGATAGAGAGAGAGCATGAGAGCCGGGGAAGGGGCAAAGGGAGAGAGAGAGAGAGGAATCTCAAACAGGCTCCATGCCCAGTGCATATCCCGACCTGGGGCTCAACCTCATGACCATAAGATCATGACCTGAATGGAAAGCAAAAGTTGGACCCTTAACCAACTGAGCCACCCATATACCCCTTCCTCCATTTTTCTGAACTATTAAATATGTTAAATAGTATCTATCTCAAA
Source organism: Acinonyx jubatus (assembly GCF_027475565.1). Taxonomy (NCBI): domain Eukaryota; kingdom Metazoa; phylum Chordata; class Mammalia; order Carnivora; family Felidae; genus Acinonyx; species Acinonyx jubatus. Next base: position 127,496,511 of record NC_069385.1, on the reverse strand, counting down.
GGACTATCATGTATATAAAACCTACATGTAACTTCCTCCTGAGGCTTCAATAGGGTGATATATGTGAAGCATCCAGAGAAGCCTAAATCCCCTCAACCCCGATTGACGTCAGTCATTCACTGGAGTGGGCTTGACCATGAAGCTTAGGAAAACCTCAGAAATAGGCTGCAAAGGAAGAGGAGAATACTAGAACCATTAAAGGTCAGTCCCATTATCAGGACGGATACAAATGAGTAGCAGAAAAGTGCATAGTCAAAGGGACCCATTTTGTTGGTTAAACAGGATTATGAATTATAGAGCATGCAAATACTCCATCAGTTGGCAGCAGGTAAGGTTATGTTCTAGATCTTGGGCCTGGGAACAATGTCTACTCCAAGGGAATTGGCAATAACTAATTAGATTATCAGGACCTCAGCAAAGGCAGCTGGAGATTCAGCTAGGAGTCTAATCCAGGAGAGAACCAGAGTGGCCCAGAGTGAGCCAAAGGAGATTAGTCACATCCATGAGGCTGCTGTGGAGGCTGGAGGACAACCTAGAATTCAGTTGGATCATGGCTGGTGGGAGGCTCAGCCCCAGCTTCACCACACGTCTACTGGGTGGCCGGTTGATGCATTCAAGTGTAAGGAACCATGACCCAATGGGTCTGTCTCTAGCACATCCCCATCTAGAGGCCTTATTTGCATCAGAACTTTTGGAATCAGCCCTTTGTCTTCTAACCACCATCCATTGAGAGAAGGAGAGCGTATGAATCAGGCAGGTGTTCTTACTGCTTCCTGATCAAGGTGGGAACTGGATCTTCCTCTCTGAAGAGTAAAACCTTTCCTCTCTTTCCCATCCTTTCAGTGAAATCCGGCCCAACTCCACTGTGCAATGGGAAGAAGTTTGTCGACCCTGGGTGTCTGGCCCTCGGAAGCTGATAGCTAGCATGACCAGTGACTCCCTGAGACACGTGTATGGCGAGCTGGAGTTGCAGATTCAGAGACGACCTTCTGTGTAAACTGTGTAAATGCACAGGGGGCTGAGATGGACCCAGGCACTGAGCCCCTTGCAGCCTTGGCTAAGGAAATTCTAATGCAAAAAATAGCTCTTGCTTTAACTTAGGTGTGAAGACCCAGCCAGGATTTCATGGGGCTCCAGAGTGGAGATGCCATGTATTTCAAACACAACTTTTCAGTATGACTATTCAATATGGAAGTTAGTTTTTAATCACTCCACCTTCCAAAGAATTCTGAGCATTAGCTTTAATTAAGCTCTAATTAAGCTCTCATAGCTCATAAGAGTAAAAGTCATCATTTATCATCACAAATGGCTGCAGCTCCAAATATCAGAGGACTTCATTTAACAAGGGGATTTGCTCAATACCTGGCTTCATGTAAAACAAGACTCTGATCTCCCACTCAGCCTTTTGGAGGTAGTATACTCCCCAAAAGGGAGAGAAGCACATGATTTGGGCCCTAGAATTCTATTCCCCCTTTTTGGAATTAGATTCTACTCTCTGTGTCAGAATATTTTTCCCAGGAATTGAGTACAACATCATTTTTCTTCTTGGCAAAGCCAGGGCAAGGTCTTTCATGTTGCACCTGCAGCAAAGCAACTGCTTGCCAAATTTCACAGATTTACCTTCTGAGAAGATGTGGCCCCGTATTAACAAATTGCATTTGTGGGAAACTTAATCACCTACGAGGAGATAAGATAGCAGGTGCAATACTCAGATCTATTAAATAATGTAATTTTATGGTGAGTTCTATAGGAGGTGTCACACTGTGGCCTGATCAGCAGGAACCAATATCCCTTACTTTAACTCTTTTGGGACCACAATACTATAAAGCAACAAGGCTGATTTGGGACAGGGAGAATGATGAATTAATCTCCTTAATTAGTGATTATACTACATGTGTCTCTCTGGGATCCTTTCCTTCACACAATAATGCCAGCCCAAGTACATTTTTAGAGATAGAATAAGCCCTAGAAGTTGGAGACTCTGGCAGATTTGGTGGACAGACATGTGGAAGGATGAGCAGCCACTAATTTCCTATTGTCCTTCATATCACTCATGTTGAGACATCAGCTCAGGACTCAAGCACTGAAAGGTAATATGGACTCCATCTTGCAAATAGCCAGTGCTGCCACAGACCCAATGACAGAGGATGCTAACAACATTTGTATTATGCTCCAAGATTCCAACAGGCAAGGCTATCTACTATGGATTTGCAAGCCTGATTTATGGCCAAAATTACCCATCGATAATGCCTAAGGTGTGATTCTTAACAAAAACAAAAACAAAGTGGGAAAAGCCATAGTGGAATTTTCTGATCTATATAACCACATTTATAAGCCTTTGAGACTGTTCCCAGCACCAGGAATCCATGAAGAGTAGGGGTCACCTCTATAGTTGCATCATACCTAATTCTATTAAGTAATCTCCCAGCCTTCCAATACTCAATTTTAAAATGAAATGCATTTTGCTATACTGTTAAACTGGCTTCATAGAGTTTATTCTTATTAACTAGAGTGTAATCGAAGCTTCAAATAAAGTTCATCTGATTGTGTTTGCATCTTCACAGAAGTGCACACTTCTTTATTTTTTTAATTAATTAATTTATTTTTGAGAGAGAGTGAGAGGGGGAGGGGAAGAAAGAGAGAGAGGGAGAGAGAGAATCTCAAGCAGGCTGTGCACCGTCGGCACGGAGCCCGATGTGGGGCTCAAACTCACAAACCATGAGATCATGACTTGAGCTGAAACAAAGAGTTGGACGCTTAACTGACTGAGCCACCCAGGTGCTGCCAGAACTGAACACTTTTAATTTTCAATACAACATACTACTCACTACAAGTGCTCAATAAACCACCCTTCCTTAGCAGTAGATAACTGACTCTGCAAGGAAAACAAGCATCTCTCCTTTAAAGGAAATTACTTTAGTCAGTACTCATGTCAGTTAGCTTTCCTTACTGCTCTCTTTACATTTTATTAACCGCATTCACCAAAGGAGGAAGTATACGTATTTAGTTCAAAACCAGCTTCCGGAAACTGCAAAATCTCTGTAGATACTTTTTCATGAATGCTCTCCTGCATCATTATGGTGAATCAGCGGACAAACCAGCATGGATACCTATCATAATGAATACCTTTTTTGGTCTTAGAACAGAGGTGGAAAATATATGGCAAGTGTGTATGGGAGATCTTACATTCATGGCAAACATCACTGAATAATTGCAACTCAGATAAGACCTCAGAATTCTCCTCCACACAGTACTCCAGGCAGCTATTACCAACTGATTTAGAGTTGGCACTCAAAATAAAACCTATTCATCATGCCTAAGAGCCAGCCCATCCCCTCTGACAACTGGGATTCTACACTGTATAATAATGTTGCAGCTCTAAAAATCATTTTAGCGGTAGTAACAAGCAATGAATCTCAGCACCAGAGACTCTGAATTCTAGACTTTGCCTGTGCTAGTCCCCTGTGCTTCTGAACAAATCTTTATTTGTGTTTATAGCCTCAATAACCAAAGAAGGATAACAATACTTATGTTATCACAAGATTCTTCTGGGGGATATATCAAGCAAAACTTCACAACAACACATGTAAAACTATAGATAGATGGTAGACCATGAAATAGGTAGATAGGTAGATGAGATAGATAATAGATGATAGATAGATGATAGAGAGATAGATAGATGATAGATAGATAGATAGATAGATAGATAGATAGATATAGGAGAGATTGTATGAATACATATAATTACAAGTAATTTCACTTCATCAACCCCGTAAAAGAAGTAAATGTAATTATTTCCAGCCTGTTGTTGCAGAACCCAGAAAGGCCTAGGAAGCTATGAATCATGGTAAATCAAGGTATGGATAGGAGCAACCAGTGAAATCTACCCCTGGTTTACTATATTTTCTTTAAATATTTTGTCTCCCAAAGTTTTTAAGAATATTGAATTAAAATCACAGGGTCATGGGATGTTGCCCCACTTAAGATTCATTCTCTCTCTCTCTCTCTCTCTCTCTCTCTCTCTCTCTCTCTCTCTTCCCCCCTTCTCCACTTGCACTCTCTCTTTAAAATAATTTTTTTTTAAAAAGGTGAGAAAGGTAGCATGTCAAGGGAGCTGTCCATTTCAAAGACTGATACAAGTATATTACAGACAACTTCCTAGAAGCTGAAATTTGGGCAACCAAGTAATTACCATTGGTAGAGACTGATGAAGACCCAGGATTTATTCTTAGGGCCATTCTCACTGCTGTCTTAAAGACAAACTCTCCAAGTGAGTCAACTGCTTCTACAGATACTCCTTCCCACCTTAGGACAAGTGTTTCCTTTGTTTTCAGCATTTCAACTGTTTCACCTTCTTAAGTCTCTGTAGAAGAATGAAAACAAGATAATAAAAACATCTTTTGAGTATGTCTGTCAGAAATCTCTCTATAAAAACAAACACGTGAATAACTGAGAAGAAAAAAAACAAAGACCTCCACTGCAGCAGGATGAGTGACTAAGAGACTGTGCTCACCTCAAGTGCCAGGAGTTACACTGAGCATTTTTTAGCTCCAAAGACAATAGACATTTTTTAAAAGATGCTTGGTCAGCTTGCTGCTGATACAATTAGTGAACCCCCATTAATTTTCACACTAATCATTGTTCTAGGACTTAAGTAATTATTTAAGCAATGTTTCACCAGCCCTGAAACTAATTCAAACATAAGGGGTCCTAATAAGTATTTCCTATTAGTGAAAATAAGTACCCAAAATACAAAAAAAAAAAAAAAAGCATACTTTCCTCTTCTTTTTGGTTGGAGCAAGTTTAGACAGTGAGGAAACATAGCATGAAAAATAATTACAATCAGACTTAGAGTTTGTTACCTAAAAATTGTAGATTATAGAATACCATAAAATTGTCATCACTGCTCCTATTGAGTGGTGGTGTCCACCTTCCCTCCCCTCAACTCTAGGTGGTCTCTATGATTACTTTGACTGATAGAATGTGGTAGAAACAATGCTACCAGTTATATGGCCCAGGCCTTGGGAGACTGGTGGCTTTCATTTCTTCATTCCTGAAATCCTTTCCATAGAAGACCTGAGCTGCCATGTAAAAGCTCAACTACTTTTAGACTGCCATCCTAGAGAAACTACATTCAATGCTCTGGTCAACCATCATAGATGAACTCAGCCTTCCAGCAACCTCCACCAAAGCACCAGACAAGATAATGAAGCCATCTTAGCCCCCACCCCCATCCCAGACCAACTCATCCACCAGCAGAGTGCCACTGAGTAACCTCAGTCACTTAGAGCAGAATAATCACTATGCCAAGCCTTGCCCAAATTCCTGACTCATCAAATCATGAGAGATGACAAAATGGTTGTTGTTTTACATCACTGAATTTGAGGTTATCTGCAATGCAGTAAGATGAAACCAGAGTACTTAACCCAACAATCTCAGAAAGGAGAGCAATTTACTGATTAACAGCTTTTTTTGATTTGGGGAAATGCTATGTTTTTGAACTTCATCTTTTCTTTCCAAAATATATATAGTGATATATAGTTTGCTGTTACTCAACAACTTCCATGTATTGGAAGAGACCTAAACATGTATTCTTCCAAGTTTAATAATTTAAATATTGCCAGTTCCTTCAACTCTTCCTTTTAAGCTATGGTTTTTTGGGACCTTCATCAGCTTCATCAAGGATTGGTTAGATGCTGTAACTTGAAGTTGAAAGAGAAGGCACAACAAAAAGGCTGATACTGCTCTCTCACAGCGACTTAGGAAATAGGACCATTCCACTAAGAACCTCAAAGAGCAGGTCAAATCCTCTACTACCCCCATAAACCCAGCCTCCCCATGAGCTGAAGTACTGGGAAACAGTCTGGTCATGAACCTACATGCCATTGTTTTCTCCTTGAATGTTCAAAAATGCCTTGATTTGCATATAGGTCTACACTGATTTAGCTCTAAACTACTTGAAACAAAATGGAATGAAATAATTTATTTTTCTATTAGTTATACCTAAACCCAAAATTTGTGGCTACTATTACAGGTAAGCTGGATAATGGCCTGAAACCTGAAGTTTCTGGTTAAAGATGAGAAACTAGCCAATTGATGTTAGAGCAGTCTTACCCTCTAGAAATGTGTTCTCAGCACTCACTAGTGGTGATAATGAGTAGCTATCCTCCTGCCCAACCTCTCATCTACAAGGGCCTTTTGGCCACAGTGAGGCTCCCCATTTTTGTGCTGTCTTTCACCAAAACATCCAAAACCCACAGAAGGCCTATATCCAGGTGGCTCCCTGAGATCCCTGACAGAAGGCACTGGGAGTAGTCAATCCCTGTTGTTCTTGCCCATGCTCATCAATACCACACAGCCCTCAGAAAGCAGAGGGGCACCTGCTTTTCCATTCTATACCTTTTCCTCAAAAGAGAGATTCCTAAGCTTAGTAGAGCATCCCTTCATATCGCAAACCATGACATTTAATATGGATTGTGAATAGTTTCCTACCATAATGACATTGATCACTTTTCCTTTACTGTTTCTGGGGTAGTTTCTTAAGGCTAACGTTACCCATATTTCAGATTTGGACAACTATATCATCTGGAGATTTTCAAGTGAGAAGTTCACCCTCCCACCAAGTATTCCCTTACCCAAACCATGCCTGTCTAGGCTGAAGTGCCCATGGTATTAGCCTGGTGTTGCCAAACTTGAATTTTGTACATCTCTTTTGGTATAGACACAAGGCCAAGCTGATGAGTATTTTTTCTTTTGTCTTGGCTATAACCATGAATTCAAAAAATATGACTCTAATAAAGGAATCTGCCTTTTATGCTGGTAATTAAAATGCCAGGTATCTTCAATAACATTCTAATTAACTTTATTGAGTATACAATGCTAAAAGCCCATATAGATCAACAAAGTGTTATTACTGATATAAAATTGAAAAATAGGTGTAATACAGCAAAATCTCTCTCTATGTTGAAAAACAATAGGCTTCCATGATATCTTCACTAGTAATGTTAAGCAGAAAGTGACAGCTATTATCTTGGAAAGGTATGATAAAATAAATAAATAAATAAAAGCATGGGCTCACCTAAATAACCCAAATAGTGAAAATATAATATAAAAGTACTCTACTTCCATCATTTCTTTTCATTAATCCTGCTTATCTCCAAAAAAAATCTAATTTAAGCAGAGCCACAGTATCTATGTATCTTAACTTGTGCTTAATGTTTTGTTCTGTTAGTACTCATTATACGTAAAATAATAACACATAATGAAATCCTGGCTATATGTTGCTTTTCAAAAATTAATACATTAGATAATTAGGTATCCAAAAGGTTACCTTCACTGTTATTATTTTTTCATTGGTGTTATTACTAATAAAACATGCTGTTTATATCCCATGGCACCCTTGGTCCTGTGCTGAATTGAGCAGCAGTGAAGAGTCCTGCCCTGTCAAAAATAGTGACTGATCGAGGGTTCTTCTGGTGACAATGTAGAATTTGAAAAACTACTTGGCAGTATCTACTAAATCCGAATACATGTTGCGACCCAGTAATTCAACTCCTAGGTATATTTCTGATAGAAATATGTACATATATTTATCAAAAGATAAGACCGTTTAAGAATGTTCGTAACATTCAAAATAATCAAAACATTTTTCAGGAATCCAGATGATCCTTAACTGGGTACTCCGGCTTGGGATTTCTCATGAGGTAGCAGTCAAGGTTAGCCAGGACTGTGGTCTCATCTGAAGATTGCTCTCAGTTGTCAGCTGCCAGTTCTCTGCAGACTGGTGCACCAAGGACTCGGTTCCTTGCTGGCTGTGAGCTGGTGGCCTCTCCCAGTTCCTTGTCCTGCCAGCCTCACCATAGAGCAGCTCACAAGTTGACACTGGGCTTGCATCACAATGAGGAGTCAAGAGAGCAAGACAGAAGCTAAAATCTTTTTGTGACCTAACCTCAGAAATTACACCCATCATTTTTGTCATACTCTGTTAAAACTGAGTCACTGAGTCGAGCCCTACAGTCAACAGAAAGGAATTACACAGGGCATGAATATCAGGACGTGGGAATCATTGGGGGATATCTTACTTATTCCTCAAGGAAATTTGAGTTAAAAAAATTGTTCTTAGAAGTGCTAAGATGAAGTCATACGTTTTTGGTTTTATGTTGCCCTCCTTCCAAGGCCTAAGAAGCTATCCATGCATACTAAGTGACTTCCAATTAATTTTTTTGAGGGTCTTTTCTCCATAACAGAAGACATCAAGCTTGAGGATTTACTTCTTGAAAGGCCACCATCTGACCAGAACAAAACGAGTCTCTTTGACCAACTAGTCTAGTTCTCTAGCTAAGAGGGTAATATCTGGATGCCAGAGAAGGAGGAGTTGGTGTTTTCACTTCAATACCACATAGAAACAGAACGCAAAAAAAGCCAACAGTCCACCATTGATATTCAGGCTACCTCAGCTAGGGTTCACCTTATTGTATTTAAAAGCCAGTAAATGCAGCAGAGATTGTGTGGCAGACCATATGTTAACACATGGAGAAATAATACCCTTTAATCTTAAAGTTGATTATCTCTTTCTATCTCTGCTGTGCCTTGGCATGGCTTCCCCTGACAATTTCTACCAAATGTTGAAAGAAGTTGTAGTATCTGGCTGACCCATCACGATGATTTCCTTTGCCAAAAATGACTAACAGTTTCAAATGACTAAAATAGATCCCATTTAGGCAAGCATCCACTTTTCAACTTATAAAAGGTCTGTGGTTCTGGTGTATACATCGCTATGTACCTGGTCCAGAATAGTCTGTCAGTAAGCGTTGTTGAATGAATGAATGGTCATAATGGCCACCTAATGGAGCAGGGAAAGTGTTACTCTCCCTGGTACTTATAGTTCAGGTTGGTCCTGTCATTTTGGTTACTCTCATTCAAGTATTTCCCTTATGCCACTAAAATCCCAAAGCACTTTGTCTCCAGGCAATTTGTTTCCTTTTTTACCATTCCACCCCCTAGAGTTGGCCTAAGAATTAAAGCCTAAATAATATAAAAAGGAATGGGAGTCGAGATGGGGCAAGAATGACAACTCCATCACTGAACACAGCTCATTTGAACAAAACCTACTGACTTTCTGCTTCTCCTTGGAAATGGAACATCCTGAAACATTTAACCTGAATTCTCCTAACCAAATTTTCCCAGAACCCTAGCTCCTCTTTTCCCATGACAAACACCCTCAAAAAAATAGTCAGAGAATCTGGAATAGACTTTTTCTCTGCTCAGACTACTGCCAACGTGATTTTAAACAATTCTGCAGATAACATTAGTCACTCTAGAGCACCTTTGGTTGCTGAGATTGGGGTTCAGGGTGAGGCTGGGTTTAGGGAACTTAAAGGTGAAGACAACAGAAAGGAAAGAAGCTAAGCTTTTATTTTCTATCTCCAAACTGGATACCACGTGCTGACCTTCCCACAAATACAGCTCTCACCATGGACTAAACAACCACCCAAGGTAGTGAGTCCTCAACCTGGACATGCCGAAGCAAAGGCCTGGTGGCAGCCCATCTGTTGGGGTTGGTTTCATGAGATTCTGCACTAGACAAGAGAATAGAGAAGATGATTTCTAGAATCACTTCCAAGTCTAGGGATCTATCATTTTAAGACTGCATTTTCTATAATACCTAACACTTCCACATCAACACAGTCAGCTGAAACACTCAGTGTGTCATTCAATCATTCTGTGACCAAGATGGCTATCATGGATCGTGCTTGCAGCATATGTCCATAAACAAGAATTTTGCTACCTCACTCATAATTCATAACTGGAGCCTCCTGAGTATGCCATTGTAGCCAACTGTGTTTATCAGATAAGGACAACATGCTCTTGGACTGCTAGTAATGAAAATGTGGAAGTAACAAGAGTTAGAGACTTCCCAATTTATTAGCTAGGTTCCCAGGCTTTTTCCACAGCACGTGAGGCCCAATTTTTAATGACAATAGCCTTCCAATTAACAACCATGGAATATTAGTTAAATCAGGTTGAAATAGAGGTCTATAAGCAAATTGATGTTAAGGACTGGGCAATTAATAACAATTCAGGTTCCAAAAATGTTAACTATATCAGTAGTTTGGAGGAGTTCAAATTTTCAAGAAATACTACATACATATGGAGGCATAAATTCATTGAAAAGCGTGTGGTACTCTGCGTTGTACAGACCCATTGCTAGCTAGCTACCATCCAGAATGTGAATAAGCTTTGAGATAGCTGCACATCAGAAGACAGGTCTGGGAGGAAAAACTATCAGCAGCAAGACAATTGAACAGCGTATGATGAGATGGAAGCTAATCTTGCCTCGAAGCTGGCTGGGAAAGGGACTCCTCCTTTAACATGGAAATGTTAGGGACCTCTGGGTAGGAAGAGTAGGCTAAAGTGGTGGGCCAGAATGAACACAACAGTGAAGGACCTGGGCCCAATGGTGGGCCCTACAAAATAAGGAGAGAGAACATTTAAATAAAGGAGTTACCAAATTATTGCCTACTTCACAGGTCCACATACACTTAATACTGCTGTTCCTTTCCTCCAAACCCCCCTCCAAGAATTAACCAATTTGCTCATTCATTGGCCTTGGACCTTGGGGATCTTGTTTCTCTTACTTTATCCACCAGGGAGTGGTAAAAAGTCTTCTACAGTGCAGATCCGACTGGACTGTTAACTATGAAGTCTCAGCCTTTCCGTCTATAACACTACTTAAAGTAGAAAATTTCATAGAAAATTGGGATTGTCTGTTCTGTAAAGAATCAGGCATTAAAGGCTGATGATATAATTGCCACTTTCTGTGTCCCTCATCTTAACAGACCACAGGAAAGCAGCCCTGGAAAGAGTAGCATTCAAACTCCACTCTTGTGGAGTAATTTTCCTGGGAAAGAAATTTAACCTTCATGTTCCTGAGTAATTTTCAGGGAAAGAAAAAGCCTATAATTCCAGATATAGAGATGTCTCATTTAGAGTGAAATGTAGATGTCTGTTATTTCCAAATTCTTAGGGCATTAAATGCACGAAAACTATGCTTTCAGGAAAATCTGAATTAACAAAAACGATGCTCTGAGAAAAGGGAAATTTCACGTCTCAAAAGACCAAGTGCTGACAGCATATATCCTGTTAGTAAGTGCATTGGTCCTTGTCCTAAGAAAGGGTGGGAGAGGCTGAGCAGACTGGGAACTGACACACCATGACTGAACACCACTTCTTTTTTTATTTTTTTGAAGGTTAAGATTTCAATTTTTTTTTTCTATTTTAATTTATTTATTTAAATTCAGGTTAGCTAACATACCGTGTAGTATTGGTTTCAGAAGTAGAACCCAGTGATTCATCAACATTACTTCCATATAACACCCAGTGTTCATCACAAGTGCCCTTCTTAATGCCTATCACCCATTTAACCTATCCCTTCCCACCTGCAGGCCAGCAACCCTCAGTTTTTTCTCTGTATTTAAGAGTCTCTTATTGTTTGTCTCCCTCTCTGTTTTTACCTTATCTTTCCTTCACTTACCCTATGTTTACCTATCATGTTTCTTAAATTCCACGTATGAGTGAAATCATACAATATTTGTCTTTCTCTGACTGACTCATTTTGGTTAGCATAATATAGTCTAGTTCCATCCATGTTGTTGTAAATGGCAAAATTTCATTCTTTTTGATAGCCCAGTAGTATTCCATTGTGTGTGTGTGTGTGTGTGTGTGTCTATATATATATATATATATATATACACCACATTTTCTTTATCCATTCATCAGTTAATGAACATTTGGGCTCTTTCCATAATTTGGTTATAGCTGATAGTGCTGCTATAAACATTGGGGTGCATGTGCCCCTTTGAATTAGCCTTTTTGTATCCTTTAGATAAGTACCTAGTAGTGCTATTGCTGGGTCATAGGGTAGTTCTGTTTTTAATTTTCTGAAGAGCCTCTGTACTGTTTCCAGAGTGGTTACACCAGTTTGCATTCCCAACAGTGCAAAAGGGCTCCCCTTACTCCACATCCTCACCAACATCCGTTGTTTCCTGAGTTGTTCAGTTTAGCCATTCTGAAGGGTGTGAGGTGGTATCTCATTGTGGTTTTGATTTGTATTTCCCTGTGATGAGTGATGTATGTTGAGGATTTTTTCATGTGTCTGTTAGCCATCTGGATGTATCTATTCATGTCTTCTGCCTAGTCATTCACTGGATTATTTGTTTTTGGGGGGTGTTGAGTTTGTTAAGTTCTTTATAGATTTTGGACACTAACCCTTTGTCAAATATGTCATTTTCATAGACTTCATCTCAGATTCTCAGTAACTCTCTCCCCTTGCCTTCTCCTGGACTCAGGGAAGGTTTACAGCATCTTTGTCTCCCCTATGCATCCCTTCTCTACCTTGACTCCTTTGCATATGCATGTGAAAACCGTTAGATTTTGGAATTCTAGGAAAAGATAATGAAAGTAGATGCATGGCCTCATTATGGCTGATCCTTAAATGGATCCAAATTGAAATGTGGGCAGTGCTGAGCCACAAGCAATATCAACTACAGAACTCATCCAAAAGATTCTAGATTTGGATACTAAAGAAACTTAAGATAAATACAATAGTTTTTCTCTCTCAGAATATCATGAGTTTTAAAAAAGAGGTAATACACATGCAAACAATAGCATAGAAGTAAGGACAGCTTGAAGTGAACACGGTCACATCTCAAAAACAATGTTTATGTGAAAGCAAGTTACAGAATAACCTATATATTATAACTCTTAATTAAAATTTAAGACCTTTCAAAGTAAACTCTACTTTGCATATGGCTGCATATCCATGTAATACACGTGTGAAGCATTCATGAGTAGCATGCACACCAATTTAAAGGCTGTGATTATCACTAGCAGAGATCAGAGAGAGAGACATAAAGAATTTCAATCTGGGTTGTGGGTACACAGATTTCCCAGACTATATATTTCTGTATATTTGAAATATCATAATAAATAGATCATTTCAAAATTTTATAAAAAACAATAGCCTTTCTTTCTAAAGACACAGTCACTCTTAGCAAGACCTAATTTCATTGATTTTTATGATAATTTCCTTTTAATTCTATTACAATTCTTTGTCTCATATATGAAGAGAAAGGAAAGATATGAAAAGGTGAGTGAAAAGCTATTTCAAATTTAAATAATAAAGAAATGCTTTTTGATAATCTCTTGATGGTCTGGGTAGCCTACTCTATAAACCAATAGTGATGATTTCAATATATCTTAGTTGCTGGAATGCAGTATCATTTTAGTCTTAAAAGTCTAAATCATTTTCTGCTCTTTGTAAGTATTCATGTCAAGGACATAGGCACTAAATTCTAAGGCTTACAAGTGCAAAGTTACACTTCCTGATTTGTAAAATAAATTATCTTTCTCATTGAATCACCTATGCCAGGCTTAATTAACCATTTAGTAATGTCATCCAGATAAGATTTAGCTAATTCATATGATTTGTTTAACTTCCTATTTTTTTAATATTTATTTTTGAGCGAGCGAGACAGAGGGCAAGCGGGGGAAGGGACAGAGAGAGAGGGAAACCTAGAATCTGAAGCAAGCTCCAGGCTCTGAGCTGTCAGCACAGAGCCTGATATGGGGCTCAAACTCACAAACTGCAAGATCATGACCTGAGCCAAAGTCAGATGCTTAACTGACTGAGCTACCCAGGAACCCCTGATTTGTCTAACTTCTATGTTTTCCACATCATCTATACAATGCTTTATATGTATCAAGTTCTCAATTAAATGTAAGTTGAATTTAATTTCATGTTTATTTGTTAAACAGGTTCATAATCCATATGAAAAAGACTGTTTAAACTCTCCTCCTTTATATCAAACTAGAAACAAGGCTTTTTTAGTTCTCTTTCTTTATATTCCTCTCAAAAGCTATGGATTAATGAGAATAAAAACTATTTAAGCTCAGATTCTCATGGTGTGGCAAAGTGGCAAAGTCCAGGAAATATAAGATGAAGGTGGTTCCAATGATGTGTGTGTGAAGAACAGAGACCCTACTGCAGCCCTTGCGCAGGCAGATTGACCAGAAAGTTAACGAAGCTTATGTTTCTTCAAGCCTTTCCAAAGCCCTGGAGGGGTCCTGGCTTGATTGCCATATGGTCATAAATATTACAAAATTTGCAAAAGGAAAGATATTTTAAACAACAGTGAAATTAGCAGTTTTCCCTCTATCACACCTCTCTTTGTGTTAGGTGGCATTGGACCATTCAAAGCATTTTGTGGATGCAGATAAGGGAACGATGAATTGAGAATAGATCCACTCTGTATTTAGTTGGGATACATTTGTGTGGTTCACTTCCCTTTTGTGTATAGGACATTTATTGCTAGTTGTCTCAACATGAGAATGGTTTCCAGGAATATTGCTATCTCTTCCTCACAAAAGGTGCAGGGAACAGAAATATGCTGTGGTATGACTGTGACTTAGGGTGTTTCTCACTGGAAGTATGTGGGAGAAACGAGGTTTCAAATGTAAACAGCTGGAAGCTAGTCTGTGTATTTATAAACTAAGAATTCACTCCCTATCAATAACAAATGAAAAAAAACTGTTCTATCAGATATACACTAAATAATACAGCATATATAACTTTAAATATACCATGTCTGTTTTGGGGGGAGGATAATGTAAAATAATATTTTGGGTTTTTTTTAGGTTACAGCACATAAGCAATTACATCAGCATGTGGACTCACATGTTTTATGCATCCCAAAATATCAGATCACATCTTAGTAAATTTGATATGCCTAAACATAGCAAAGTCTGATAGTTCCAGATGAAGTACCATGAAAATTTTCACTGATACAATGAAATAGGCTGAAAAAACAAGTATTCCAGTGACAAACTCTTATGCATGTTCACCCATAAGTCATAATGTATGTCATAATAGTAATTTGACTACACAATTATGCTTCTAGGTATAACATGGGAGTAATTTTAAAATGCATTCAAATTGCACTTGTTCATGCCCTACTACCAGATAAATTTTGAGATATTTTCAAAATTCTAGATCATACTAAGATTCAAGTGTGACTACAAGGAAGAATCCTAGTGGGAGCCAAAAAGTAAACTAAAAGACAGAAGACTTGTAGAAGTTTCAAAATGTAAAAACCTTCTTCAAGCATTTCTGTTTGCCTTGCCTCTTCCTATCATTCTTTCTTCCAGAATAATTCAAACAAAATACCTTTAGATGGAGCCAAGCAAAGTGGTGGGGTGACAACATCCCAGCAGAGGGTGTTGGAACCCAGGCAAATTGAAGAGGGGACCCATCTGGGGGGGGTGGTAATACAACATGGGCTGTCAGAGCCTGAATGAGGTGAGAGAGAGGTTCTCATAGGATGGGATAATGACAGCAATCAGGGAAATAGTATCAGAGCCCAAACAGGGTGAGGGGCAGTCTTTATAGGAGTATGGCATCGGCCCAGCACAGACTGTTGGATCCAGAACCAGGTGAAGAAGAAGGAGGAGGAGGAGGAGAAGAAATAGAAGGTGTCCGTGTAATGGGAGGGCGGTGATATCAGCAGCCTGGCACGGGCCAGTGGAACCCAAACTAGGTGGGAAAGTAGCACAGTGCAGGTTGTCAAAGCCCCAAGTCAGGTACGGAAGGCATCCTCATTGGAAATAGTGGTAGGCAGCCCAAGGCAGAGTATTAGAGCCCAAGCTAGGTAGGTGAAGTGTCTTTGTGGCAGAAGAGATGGATGGATGCCGGCCAGTATTGGTGACAGGAGACTGGTAAATAATTATATTGCAGATAGTTACAAATATGAAAAGGAAAAACACTAGAATGTTTTCAACACCCTGTAGTGTTAAATTGAAATTGTAAGTATTGGTGTGACCTCACATGATAGATACATAGATGGATAGATAGATGATGATAGATAGATGGATAGATAGATAGATAAAAATATGTGTATTATGTCTATAATGTACATACATGCTTACATTCCCTCATTCTGTCCACTGTTACTGATACCTAATAGCAATGAACACACCTGACATACACATCATGGTTTCTAAATACCATTTTCCACAGAAGGGAACCAAGACTTCTTAGAAAAAAATGGCTAATTCTAGGGCTGGGGCAGGGAAAATACAAGATGAGCCTGGATTATCTTGTGGCAGAAAAATTGGGAAGTACTCAAAGAATGGTGGGAATATGTAAATAGGACACAAAAGCCAGCTTGAGGGGACAACCACTGACTAAAGCTAAGAACAATTTTAGCACTGGAATAAATAATAGTAACAGATTATAACTGATTGAATAAACAATGGGTCTTTGCTAATATAAATAAATAAACAGAAGTGTCTATCTTATACCAACTCATGAATGTAAAAAAAAAATAGTTGAATTAGAAACTAACCATTTAAACATTATGCTAAGTGAAATAAGCCAGACAAAGAAGAACAAATACTAGAGGCACCTGGGTGGCTCAGTTGGTTAAGCAGCCAGCTCTTGATTTTGCCTCAGGTCATAATCCCAGGGTTGTGAGATCAAGCCCTGCATTGGGCTCCATGCTGAGTGTGGAGCCTGCTTAAGATATATGTGTGTGTGTGTGTGTGTGTGTGTGTGTGTGTGTGTGTGCATTAGTAACTTTCTTGTTCACCAAAGAATTAAAATAGATGCTCCTTATCATTAAGTAGTATAATAGATAAGAACTCAGTATTTCAATATTGGTGAATGGTGTTTAACTTGGAAAAGCATCATATTTTATGTCAATATTTAAAATCATATTTTTATTGGGGTGCCTGGGTGGCTCAGTTGGTTAAGCATCTATCTTTGGCTCATGATTTGTGAGTTCAAGCCGCACATTGGGCTCTGCACTGACAGTGCAAAGCCTGCTTGGGATTCTCATTCTCTCTCTCTCTCTCTCTCTCTCTCTCTCTCCCTCTGCCCATCCCCTACTATCTCTCTCAAAAAAGAAGAGGAAGAAGGAGAAGAAGAAGGAGGAGGAAGAGGAGGAGGAGGAGAAATATTACATGATACTATTTATATGAGGAATCTAAAATAGTCAAACTGGTAGAAACAGAGAGTTGAATGGCGGTTGCCAAAGCCTGGGAGGAGAGCAAAACAGGGATGTAGTAATCAAAAGATACAAAGTTTCAGTTATGTAAGAATAAGTAAGTCCTAGAGATCTCCTATACAGCATAGTGCCTATAGTAAATAATATTTTATTTATACTTAAACATTTGCTAAGGGGGTAGATCTTATATTAGGTGATCTTGTCTCACACACACACACACACACACATACATGTAATAAATAAAGAGGATGGGAGGAAACTTTTAGAGGTGATGGATGTGTGATGGCATAGATTGTGATGGTTGTATACTGTCTCTAAACTCACCAAGTTATATACATTAAATATGCAGAAATTTTTGCACATGAATACCTCAATAAAGTGTTTTTTTTTAATTTAAGAAAATAACCACTTAACAAACATCATAGTTCATTTAGTCAAGAAATATCAACGGATACTAAAACTAGTAGGTGAAAGTTTGACAACAAATGGGATAGTTAAATAGTCTCCCAAAATTTCCCCCACAAAGCATGTATTAATTACAAAAGGAAAAAAGGTAACATGGCAGAAACCTGGCAGACACTACCAATAATGGGATAAATCAAAATCATGTGCCACTTAATATAACACAACGAGAAAAAAAGCAGCATGATTACTGTGATACTGTTGTCATAGATGCATAACCTGAATATAATCATGAAGGAATATTGGCGGTATCTAAAGGAACACTTTCAAAATAATGGGTTCATAATCACCAAAGATGTCTTGATCATGAAAAAAAAAAAGTTAGAGAGGGAGGGAGCCAAACCATAAGAGACTCTTAAAAACTGAGAACAATCTGAGGGTTGATGGAGGGTAGGTGATGGGCATTGAGGAGGGCACCTGTTGGGATGAGAACTGGGTGTTGTATGGAAACCAATTTGACAATAAATTTCATATTAAAAAAATAATAAAATAAAATGAGTAGGTTAAAAAAAAAAAACAAAGAAAGAGTGAAGAACTGCTCCAGATTGAAAGACTCTAAAGACATGATCCTTTAATCATAAAACACATTATTGGGATCAATGTAGAATTTGAAGGGGATCTGAGAACTAGATAATAATGGTATGTCAATATTAAGTTTGTGGTATTGATGGTTCTATTACAGTTATGTAGATAAGTGTCTTTGAAAGAAATGTATTCTAAAGTGTTCAGACAGTGATGAGGTATCATATCAGCAGTTTACTTTGAAAAGGTTGGGGAAGGAAAGTTTCTGCATTGTACTTTCAAGTTTTCTATAAGTTTGAAATTATGCCAAACTATAGAAAAAATGTCAAAAACTCTTTGTTATTACAATGGAAAAAAACTATGATAATCAATTTTAGAAATATAAGGAAAATAATAATAGTCAAGAATATATAAACAATAAAAATGGCAGACAAAAAATAAATATGAGAATCAGTACACTCACAACCAGGAAACAAAATTTGTAAATAATTACAGGGGTGCTCAGTGGCTAAGTCAGTAAAACATCTGACTCTTGATTTTGGTTCTGGTCATGACCTCACAGTTCCTGAGTTGGAGCCTTACATCGGGCTCTGCACTGACAGTGCAGAGCCTGCATGGGATTCTCTGTCTCTCCCTCTCTCCCTGCCCCTCCCCCACTTGTGCTCACTCTCTCTCTCTCTCTCTCAAAATAAATAAACCTTAAAAAATAATAAAAATAAAAAATAAAAATAAATATAAATAAAACAAATAGAAAATGATAGGAATACTTAATAATACATGCAATTTTACACTCAGCAGAGCATGTATGGAAGTCAGTGGCAGCTTCATTTGATGAATTTGTTGATTTCGATTTGTATGGTGTTCTTTCCAAATGACCTGTTATAGTGAGAAATAATTTCATTTGACATTCTTTATTAAAAGACAGTTTGATTATTAAAATCATGTATACCATACTGTTTAGTGAAGAATTGGCCTCGCCCAAAGAGAGGTCTGATCTTTGTCCTCAGCTTTTGGGAAGTGATCTATAAGCCCTTGGGATTTCCTGTCTGCTAAGAGTATCTTTCTTACCTGGAGGCCTTGAACCATACCAGGGAGCTTAACAATGTGATTTATGGTGGGGCCTTTGGGCCACCTGCTATCAGCTTGATTTCCAGAAGGGTTGGAAACTAAGGTCAGCCACATCTATACAGACAAACCACAATAAAAGTTCTGTACACTCAAGGCTTGTATGAACTTCCCTGGTTGGCAATATTCCATGGGTACTATCACCCATCACTGCTGGGAAGAGTTAGTCCAATCTACAACTTCTGTAGGAAAGACAACTAGAAGTTGGTGCTGGAAATCCCCTGGATTCTGCTCCAGGTGAATTGTTCCTTGGCTGATTTAACCTGTATTTTTTCCATGTAATAAAGTGTAACTATGAGTAAAATAAATAAATAAATACATACATACATACATACATACATAATAAAATCATGTATCCCAAAAATGATTAAAGAATCAATCATACTAGACAATGAAGTTTAACATTTTTCTTTTAAAAATATATTTTAGTAATAAAAGTTAAGTTTCCAAACTATTATCAGATCTGTGGTAGCCTATTACAAAACTAAAAATTTTGTTATTGTTTTGTCAGTGTGTTACTCATTTTATTAGTGAACTATTTTCATCAAGACAAACACTACTTAGATCAAATGGACTAGATAAATATATTAAAATCTCACAAAAGTTATAAAAATTCCACAAAGTATAACAAGGATCTGTTTGCTTGGATTACATTTAAATAAAAGAAAAATATAGAGAACCAATATATTAATAACAGATAAGAAAAAACATTATTTTGAGGTGCTATAAAAAGAGTAACAGTTACTACGTTACTTACATGATAGAGGTTTTCTCTTACATGCTGAAAATAGCATTTTTCAAATATTAAAAATATGATTGAAACTGTCAAACTAATTACTAAATTTCATCCACTTTTCATGATCATTTGCTTGGAAAGAGGTGAATAAGAGAGAGCAAAGTGACTAATTTATGTTTAAATTAAATATAAAAATATTTCATAAAGAATTGAAATAATAGGATATGTGCACAAAATTAATTCATAAACTAAAACTACTTTAGTATGGTAGAGTCTACAATATATGTAACAAATATTAATTATCTGGAGATTATTCTGTACGTGTATTTTAGTGTAATATGCTATGAATGATTTTTAATTTTTTACTAACTGAAAACCATCCATCTGTGAGTTTATTTTTTTATGAAACAGTGCTTTTCTTTTTTTTAAGTTCATTTATTCTGAAAGAGAGAGAGAGCAGGGGAGGGGCAGAGAAAGAAGGAGACAGAGAGAATCCCAAGTAGTCTCCATACTGTCAGTGCAGAGCCCGGCACAGGGCTCTAACTCACCAGCCGTGAGATCATGACCTGAGCGGAAATCAAGAATCAGATGCTTAACCAACTGAGCCACCCAGGTGCCCCTGTGAGTTTATTAAATAAACTGAAACAGGATCCGAAGGATTATAATGGGTGACTAAACAACATTTGTGACCTGTCAGCAATGAAGCTATTGTGAATTGTGAGAACAAAGGACTCCCAAGTCATTTTTCAAAACATTAGTTAGGGACTTCAACTTCTGATCATGATGGAAAAGTGATACTCTACTAGATCTTCATCCAAATAAAATTTAGGTAACAAGTATTTCAAGATGTTGAATATCTGGTAGTACAAAACTGTGATCCCTGAGAGAAGGAAAACAACAAAATGAGCTCAGAAAACTCCATTATCTCTCCAACTTTCTGCCTGGAACTTCTCAGGTTGTAGTGCAAGAAGTTTGAGGTCAGATAAAATACAGCAGTCCTGCTGAGCTGAGGGTATTAGAAGATTGGAACTCAAGACTACTGAGATGTCCAGCATAGAACAAGGCATCAGACTGAAAAGAGCTGTAAAAGGAAGGGGCTTCAAAACTGAGCATATATGTCCTCATGAGCCTTTGCCTAAAGAGTAAGCTGTGTATGCACAGGCTAAGACTCCACAAAGTTAAGGAAAGACAACTACCAGGAAAAGAACAACTACTGAGACCTGTAAACTGATCACCAGAGCACTCTCAGGGCTAAAAGACAACTGAAAACCAACAGCCTTCAAGGAGATCCCAGAAAGACTATGCCTTAGAAGTAGGACTAATCTAGTCCTGAAGTAAAGGCTACTCTTGACACAATCTAACAAAGCTTAAAAGCTAGACTGAAAGGATCAAGTTGATACTCCAGAAAATTAATTGCCTATAAAAAATTAATATTTATTAATCTAGACAACAAAACACAGACACTCAAAAATACAGCATCTGTATGTTTATAGCAGCATTATCTACAATAGCCAGATTATGGAAACAACCCAAGTTCCATCAACTGATGAAAAGATAAAGAAACTGTGGCATATATTTGTGTACACACACACACAAACACACACAATGGAATATTATTCAACCATAAAAAAGTAAAATCTTGCCATTTTCAACGACATGGATGGAACTAGAGAGTATTATGCTAAGCGAAATAAATCAGTCAGAGAAAGACAAATACTATATGATTTCACTCTTATGTGGAATTTGAGAAACAAAATAAGCAAAGTGGGGAAAGAGCAGTGGGAGCAAACCAAGAAGCATACTCTTAACCATAGAGAACAAACTAATAGTTACCAGGTGGAGGAGGGTGGAGAAATGGGCTAAATAGGTGATGGAGATTAAGAAGTGCACTTGTGATGAGCACTAAGTGATGTATGGAAGTGTTGAATCACTATACTGCATACCTAAAAGTAATATCACACTGTATGTTAACAAACTGGAATTTAAATAAAACTTTTAAAAAATATAGCATCTATAAAAGTGTAGCAACCAGCATACAATTAAAATGTACAAAGCATTCAAGGAAGCAGGAAAATGTGACCAATAACCAGGCAAAAAAATTAGTCAACATAAACAATCTCAAAAATTACAGAGGTGAATATAACAACTAATAATGATAAGAACACTATAATAGTTAATATACATATGGGCAAAAATTTCTAAAAAAAGTGGGTGCGTCAAGGGATACAGGAGTACTGATGCATAGGGGCACTTGTACCCCACTGTTTATAGCAGCACTCTCAACAATAGCCAAATTATGGAAAGAGCCTAAATGTCCATCAACTGATGAATGGATAAAAAAAATTTTGGTTTATATACACAATGGAGTACTACGTGGCAATGAGAAAGAATGAAATATGGCCCTTTGTAGCACCATGGATGGAACTGGAGAGTGTTATGCTAAGTGAAATAAGCCATACAGAGAAAGACAGATACCATATGGTTTCACTCTTATGTGGATCCTGAGAAACTTAACAGAAACCCATGGGGGAGGGGGAGGGAAAAAAAAAAGAGGTTAGAGAGGGAGGGGGCCAAAGCATAAGAGACTCTTAAAAACTGAGAATAACTGAGGGTTGATGGGGGATGGGAGGGAAGGGAGGGTGGGCGATGGGTATTGAGGAGGGCACCTTTTGGGATGAGCACTGGGTGTTGTATGGAAACCAATTTGACAATAAACTTCATATATTGAAAAAAAAAAAAAGTGGGTGCCTGACTGGCTCAGGCAGAAAAGCATGCAACTCTTGATCTCACGGTCATGAGTTCGAGCCCCATGTTGGGTGTGGAGATTACTCAAATAAATAAATAAACTTAAAAAAATTAAAAAGGAGAAAAGATTTCTAAGAAAGCATATACATAATAAAAGAACAATAGGGAACTTTAATAGAGAATTGGAAAATATTTTAAAATAATTAAACGGAAATTCTAGATTCAAAACAAAAACAAAATTCACTGTATTTGTTTGACAATTGGTTGAACAATTGAAGACAGGTCAATGGAAAATATTCAGACAAAAATACACAAAGAAAAAAGACTAAAAAATGAACTGAGCCTCAATGATATATGGAACAATATCAAGTGATCTAAAAGATAACAGAGTATCAGAAAAAAAGGCAGGAAGTAGGGAAGAGAAAGAGAGAGGAAGAAAATGTATTTGAAATAATAATGTTTAAATTTTTCAATGTTTGATGAAGAACTGAAGTCCTGTGTGCTTATTCAACCTGCTCAACAAATCTCAAGCAGGATAAACAAAGAAACTCACACCAAGGCACATTATAGTCAAATAGATAACTAGGGGTAGAGAGAAAAAATGTTAAAAGCAGCTAAAGAAAAAAGGCACGTTTTATACAAAAGTGGAATGGGTTTTTTTGTTTTTGTTTTTTTAAGCAAAGCAACAATGTAAGGAACTTCCCACAACCTGAAAAAATTCACACTGAACATAACACTTTATGGAGAAAGACTTCAGAAAGACTGAAGTCTCCTCTGTAATGACTGGGAACAAAGTAAGTTTATTCTTTCTCACTACTTCCTTTTTTTAATGTTTATTTATTTTGAGAGACAGAGAGAGAGAGTGAGTGAGTGTGAGTGGGGGAAAGCCAGAGAGAGAGAGAGAGAGAATCTCAAGCAGGCTCTGAACTATCAGAGCAGAGCCTCACACAGGGCTCCACCTCACAGACTGTGAGATCATGACCTGAACCAAAATCAAGAGTCAGACACTTAAAACCACTTTCTCACTACTTCTATTCAACCTTGTAAATGAAGATCGTAATTAGGGCAATAAGAAAAAAAATAAGAATAATAGGCATAGAGATTAAGAAAAAAAGAAGTAAAAATGTCTTTATTCACAGTTTACATGACTTCTACCTACAAAATCCTACGAAAGCTGCATAAAAACTACTAGATCTAATAAGTTTAACAAGGTCATAGGATACAAGATGACCTGTATACTAGAAGCAAGAAATTAACAAATCACATATTTTAAAATTCTATTTATAATCACATTTAAAGCATAAAGTAAATAAAAATTTAATAAAATGGTGCAAGACTTCTACCCTGAAAACTAGAAATCATTACTGAGAAAAAATGTTTAGACCCAAATAATGGATAGATATACACTGCTCATGTTATTGAATTCTTGATGTTGTAAAATATTAATTATCTTCAAATTTATATATAGATTCAACCCAATTATAATAAAAATACCGGCAGGCATCATTGTAGAGATTGAAAGGCTGGTTCTAAAATTTATATGACAATGCAAAAGACCTAAAATACCCAAAACAACCTTGAAAGAGAAGAATAAATTTAGAATATACATCTATATAACTGGATTTTATTCTTTTATTTTTTTGTAAGTTTTATTTATTTATTTTGAGAGAGAGAGCAAGAGCGAGGGATGGGTAGAGTGAGAAGGTGAGAGAGACAGAATCCCAAGCAGGCTTCCCACTGTCAGTGCAGAGCCTGATGCGGGGCTAAAACTCACAAACTGCAAGATCATGACCTGAGCTGAAATCCTGAGTTGGACACTTAACTGACTGAGCCACCCAGGTGCCCCTGGATTTTAAAGCTACTATATAACTACAGTAAGTAAGATATTAGTATAAAGATAATCATGTGGATAAATGGAATGAAGTATGGGAATCCAGAAATAGACTCACATTTATAATATAAATTGATTTTTGATCAAGGCACTAAAGCGATTCAATGAAGAAAGAAAATATTTACAACAAATGGTGCAGGGAACCACTGGATTATTCACATGGGGGACGAACTGAACCTTGACTCATACCTCACAACGTATGCAAAATTAATTTGGAATGGATCATAGACCTAAATGCAAAAGCTAAAACTATAAAGCTTCTAGGAAAAAAATATAGACTATCTGGAACCAACAATTCGACTTCTAGGCATTTATCCAAGAAAAATTTTAAAAATATATATATAAAAAGAGTTGTATGTGAATGTCAATACCAAAACTTATGTGTTGCAGCAAAAGCAGTTCTAAGAGGGAAGTTTATAATGATAAATGACTATGTTAACGAAAAAGAAAGATTTCAAATAAACAATCTAACTTTACACCTCAAAGCACTAGAGAAAGAACAAACTAAGCCCAAAGTTAGTAGAACGAAGGTGGTAACAAAGATCAGAACAGAAAATAAATGAAATAGAGAATAGAAAAACAGCATAAAAGATCCACAAAACTAAGAGGTGGTTTTTGAAAAGAAAAATTGATAAATCTTTAGCTAGACTTAACAAGAAAAAAAAGAGAGAGGACTCAAATAAATTATAAATGAAAAAGATGTTAAAAATGACAACCACAGAAACAAAAAGGATTATAAAAGACTACTGTAAGCAATTATATGCTAACAAATTGAGCAACCTAGAAGAAATGGATAAATTCCTAGAAACATACGACCTCCTAAGACTGAATCATGGAGTAATAAAAAATTTGAACTGATCAATAACCAATAATGAGATTGAATCAGTAATCAAAAACTTCCAAAGAAAATTTCAGAAAGCGATGCATTTGCTAGTGAGTTATACAAAACATTTAAAGAATAATTAACACCAAAAGAAAAAATAATAATAATTAACACCAATTATTTCCAAACCCTTCTAAAAATTGAAGAGGAGCACTCCCAAACTCATTTGACAAGACTAGCATTACCCTGATACCAAAGTCAGATAAGGATACTACAAAGAAAGAAAACTACAGTCCAATATTCTTGTTGAATATAGCTGCAAAAATTTTCAACGAAATACTAGCAAATTTAACTCAACAGCACATTAAAATGACTATATACCATAATCAAATGGGATTTATGCCCAGGATGCAAGGATAGTTCAACATACACAAATTAATAAATGTTATACATCACATTAATACAATGAAAGATAAAAATCATATGGTCATCTCATATGCTTTTTCAGATACTGAAAAAGCATTTGACAAAATTTAACATCCTTTCATGATAAAAACTCTCAAAAAAAAAGTTTGTGTAGAAGAAACATAATAAAGGCAGTATATGGCAAGCCCCCAGCTAACATCATACTCAATGGAGAAAGGTTGAAAGCTTCCTCTCTAAGATCAGGAATAAGACAAAAGTGCCCCCTATCACCACTTCCATTCAACATAGTCCTGGAACTCCTAGCCAGAGCAATTATGCAAGAAAAAGATTTAAAGATATTCAAATTAGAAAAGAAGAAAAACTGTTTCTGTTTGCAGATGACATGATCTTGCATTTAGAAAATCTTAAAGACTACACACACACACACACGCACACACACACACAGTTAGTATAACAAATAAATTTGGTAAACCTGCAGGTTACAAATCAACATACAAAAATCAGTTGCATCTCTATATATTAATAATGAACAATCTGAAAAGGAAGAGAAGAATCCCATTTACAATAGCATCCAAAAAAAATACTTAGGAATAAATTTAACCAAGGGAAAGATTTATACACTGAGCACTATAAAACCTTGATGAAAGAAATTGAAGATGACACAAATAAATAGAAAGATATCTCATGATGTTCTAATCATGTATCAGCAGAGTTAATATTGTTAAAATGTCCATACTACCCTGCGCCATCTATAAATTAAGTGTAATCCCTATCACAGAAAGAGAAAATGCAATCTTAAAATTCAAATGGAATTACATAAGTCCCCAATAGCTAAAGCAATTTCAAGAAAAAACAAAACTAGAGGCATCAGTCTTCCTTATTTCAAACTTTATTACAAAGCTATAGTAATCAAAATAGTATGATACTGAAATTAAAAATAGACACATACACCAATGGAACAGAATCAAGAGCTCAGAAATAACCCCATGCATTTGTGGTCAACTAATATTTGACAAGGAAGCCAAGAATACTCAATCTATTATTGAGAATTAAATAAATAAAGTATTGGGAAAACTGGATATTCACATGGGAAAGAATGAAATCACACCCTTATTTTACACAATTCATAAAAATAAACTTGAAATGGACTAAGGACTTAAATGTGAGACCTAAAGCCATCAATCCCCTGGAAGAAAACATAAGGAAAAATCTCAATATTGGTCTTGGTAATGATTTTTTTTATATGACATCAAAAGCACAAGCAATAATAGCAAAAATCACAAATGGGACTACATCAAACTAAAAGGCTTCTGAACCGTGAAAGAAACAATCAACAAAATGGAAAAGATAAGGCAGAGAAGGGGAAGAGAAAGGCCAGAGCCCAGTGGTAGATGGGTATTACGATTTTAGGTGGAATAGCCAAGGAAGTCCTTAGTGAAGAGGTAACATTTGAGTAAATACATGAAGAAGTGTGTGAGCCAAGCACATCTCTTGGGTAAATGCTTTTCATGCAAAGGGAACAGCAAAAAGCAAAGTATTGTGGGAGGAAAGTATCTACCACAAAGAACAAGGGAACCAGGTGGCTGGAGCAGAGAGAGAGCAGGAGAGTCTGATAACTGAGATCAAAAAGGGTGACTCTGGACTTGATCATATAGGGCCTTAGAGCCATTCCATGTCTTTTGCTTACTCTGAGGTCAGAAGCTTATCTTAGTGTGTTTGAGCTGCGGTAACAGAATACCATAAACCATGTAGCTTATAAATAACAAAAGTTTGTTTCATACCATCCTAGAAGCTGGAAGTCCAAGATCAGGGTGACAGTGTGATCCAATGAAGACCCTCTTCCAGGTTACAAACTTCTTGTTGTATCCTCACATGTCCAAAGGGGCACTAATCCCATCCATGAGCGTTCTGCCCTTATGACCTAATCACCTCCCAAAGGCTTCACCTCCTAAGACCATCCTTGGGTGTTAGGATTTCAACATATGAATTTGGGGGGACACAAACATTCAACCTACAGCAAAGCTATCACAGTGTTTTGAAGAAGGAAGTCTATGACCTGACTTCAATTTTAACAGAATTACTCTTGCTGCTCTGTTGAAAATGACTGAAGGAAGTCAAGGACAGAAGCAGGAAGACAGGTAAAATCCACATGAAATGCAGTGAAATCACATGGTTTGACTGGAGATTTCTTTGCCTCAGCCTCTGACCCTTAAGTCTACACATGGAAGAAGTTAATAAATTGTCAGATGAAAGGAACAACTAAAGAAAATTAAAGTCTATCCTGTTTCTTGGCAATAAGACATGCAAATTTTGATGGATAACCAGAGAAAGAAAATATGAAGAATTATTTTTCTCTTTTTAGTGAAGCACATTCACCTAAACTGGTTACAGAAATGACTGTTTGAGATGAAGGAATAACTCAGTGATTTGGTAGGACTCCTGCTGCCTTCTATTAATCTATGAATTAAAAAGGAAAGAAATGTTTCCTTAAAAGGACCAAAGGGAGTTAGGAAAGGTGAGTTGTAAAATGGGAGAGCTCCTTCCAGAAGGGTGTAGAAGGGAGAAAGAAAACCCAATGGCTTGATTCCATTAGGAAACTGACCCTAGAAAGATGGGCTTCGTGAAAATCATTGACCCATTAGCTATAAGGAAGAGAAAATATATAAGTAGTACATATTTTTATAAAAAGGTGGAAAGCATTCGACCTCACCATGTGACTTGGAAGGGTCTTCAGGATTGAATGGGATCTTGAAGCTTGGGGAAGTAAAGCACAGGGGACACCCCCATAGTTCCATTGCTGTGATTTTACACAAAATTAATAAGGAGAAATGTGGGCAGAAGTCTCTAGGAGGAAAAGAGTTCAATTATTGCAGATAGCTTTAACCACATGGGAGAAAGCATCTTTACAGCTGTAAGAACATGGGAGAAAGTGTCTTTATGGCTGTAAGATCATCACAATATTCCCTACAACTGATGTGGTGACTGCTCATCGAAAGAGCTCATATGAAGATAGTACCAGCAACCTTCTTGCTTTTGTTATCCGTGGAGTACAAGTGTGGCACTGCTGGTGCTTGAGGCAGTTCAAAAATCTATCGTGAGTGGGTTATAGGGGTTGGCCAGAAATATAAAGTAGCATGAAATATGCTAGGTACTGGCATGAGGCCATGAAGAAAATGCAGAAACACTCTCATCCCACCTCATTGTTTCACACAGCATGATCAGAGTTCAAGAGGGGAAATGCTCAAATTGGAAATAGAAAGGTTTCTCTTTTCCCTGGATTCCATCCAAATGCAGTGTCCCAGCAGTCATTTTAAGTGCCCCACAAGGGCTGAACCTTAAAGACTTGGTGCCTACCATCCAAGCTCCTTATACACACATTGGTGCTCATTTTATCCTATGAACACTGCACACTGTTGGGAATTGTTTTAGGCATTTTTAGTTGTTGAACAAAAGTCCTTTGACTCACAAAATGGCTCCAAATGTTATCAGATTCTCCAAATAACTCCCTATACTTCAAATATAAACCATTAACATTAATCTTGAAAGTTCCCTGTTTCCCTGCCATACCCTAGGTATTATGTCTTTGGAAGACAGCATGATTTCATGGCAAAAGAAACAGAGCTATATTTTGAGGCTCTTTTCCTCAGTGTGTCACCTTCTCCCATTTTTCTTTCAAAGTATTCACTGGTGTGCTTGAGGGCAAGAAATGGCCCATATATCCTAATGCAGTAAGGACTGGTGGTTCCTGTCCTGTTGTGGCCCCTCAAGAAGTCTCTATTCTGCCTCTTTCACATTTATCTTGCCAAGAAAGGGTGCTGAGTAATTAGCCCTAGATTTTACTCTGATTTTATTCCTATTCTCCCCCCTCCAGACACTGTAGGTTGACTTTTCCTCTTACAGATTTACTAAAAGCAAAAGCAACCACCCTAACCACCTAAGCATGAAAATTATTATCTGAAAATAAAAAGACACTTGTGACAAAGAACAAACTTGTCACTCAAGAGTCTGGCCTATGATGGTCTTGGTGGCTTGGCAGACCTAGTCCATACCACCTTCTTACTGTGGTTGCACTGTTGTTGGGAATCATATTCTGATGGGAATGGGCATACTGAGATCTGCTCATTTCTCTCAAAATTAAAACTCTAACAATTTATTTGGTTGGACCAGTTTCACAGTTTCTACAAACATGGAAAACTCACTCAAAATGACCTCTGACCACTTACTCATTGGACAGTTCAGGCATGAGACACAATTTCTTCTCCTTTGACCAGCAAACTAGAAGGTGCTGAGAAGATAAACTATTTTTAGTTTTCCCAGAAATCATAGAGGTGGATGCTCTTCTCATGCTCACTAGTGTCATATCTACTGGAGGTAGATAGAATAAGCCATCTCCTGTATCATCCAAAGGTTGAGAGGGTCTAGAGAAGCACTGTCCAATAGAAGTGTAATGCAAGCCACGCAGGTAATTGTATATTTTCTAGTAGCCACATTAAAAACAAGTAAAAAGAGACAGGCAAAAATACTTTAAGTAATATATCTTATTCAACCCAATCTGAAAGATTATTATTTCTAAAAGAATTTTTTTTAACGTTTTTATTTACTTTTGAGACAGAGAGACACAGAGCATGAATGGGGGAGGGGCAGAGAGAGAGGGAGACACAGAATCGGAAGCAGGCTCCAGGCTCTGAGCCATCAGCCCAGAGCCCCACGCAGGGCTCAAACTCATGGAGTGCGAGATCGTGACCTGAGCTGAAGTCGGACGCTTAACCGACTGAGCCACCCAGGCGCCCCAGAAAGATTATTATTTCAATACACAAGGCGGTAAGATTTATTTTCTATTGCAGCTGTAATAAATTATCACACATTTAGTGGATTAAACCAAGACATTTATGGGGCTTCTGGGTGGCTCAGTCGGTTAAGCGTCCGACTTCGGCTCAAGTCATGATCTCACAGTTTGTGGGTTTGAGCCTCGCGTCGAGCTCTGTGCTGACAGCTCAGAGCCTGGAGCCTGCTTCAGATTCTGTGTCTATCCATCTCTCGGCCCCTCCCCTGCTTATTCTCTGTGTCTCTCTGTCTTGCAATAATAAATAAACGTTTAAAATTAAAAAAAAAAAGACATTTATTATGTGAGATCAGAAATCTGAAATTTGAAATGGGTCTCACTGGGCTAAAATTAAGTTGCTGACAAGACTGTGTTTCTTTCTGGAGGTTTAGGGAGGGATATGTTTCCTTGCCTTTTGAATCTTATAGAAGCTGCCGCATTCTTCAGCTAATGGTTCCTCTTCCATTTTCAAAGCAATGGCTGGTCAAGTCTTTCTCTCTGACACTGACCCTTCAGCTTCCCTGTTTCACATTTAAGGACCCTTGTGATTACTTTGGGGTCAGCTAGATAATCCAGAATTATCTCTTTATTTAAGGGCAGCTCATTATCAACCTTAATTCCATCAGCAACTTTAATCCCCTTGCCATGTAACATAACATATTCATAGGTTCTGGGGATTAGGACTTGGACACCTTGGGGGAGGGGAGAGGGGGGGAAACATTATTCTGCCTACTACATTCAATATAAAAATTGTTGAGATATTATTTTACAGTCTTATTTTCATCCTGTCTTCAAAATCTTCCAAATTTGCTGTATATTTTGCACTTGGAGCACATATCAATTCCAACTAGCCACATATCAAGTGTCCATAAGTGTTTAATAGCCACATGTGACTAGTAGCTGAAAAAACTGAACAGCAGAGCTATAAAGTAATGGTTCTCAACTTGAGGTGCACATTAGAATCATCTAGAGAGCTTTTAAAAACCCTGACTCTCATCAGTGCGTACACTGTTCCAAATAAATCAGAATCTAGACATCAGTATTTTTTAAAGCTCCTGAGATGATTCCAATGCGTATCCGAGATAGAAAACCTCTGGTGTGAGCAACAGTAAACCTCATTCTTTCTATGTTGCTGAGACATTTCCTCAACCTCTCTCTCAAGAACAAGAGCTATTTCCCTGGTGTCAAAGGTTTGGTGGTTGTGGCATCCTGGACATTCAAAATGGTAGACACCAAATCAGTGTGTGTGTGTGGGGGGGGGGGGGTACATACAAATGCAACATGATGTATGCCCTTAGCTTTCATCATTTGAAAATATAGTACTCCATTTGATTTCTGAATCTTCTGATTGGTTTTACGAGCCATTCACACATGTTTATTTGTTCACCAGATACTTACTAGATACCTGCTGCATACCAGGAACTATATCTTCATTCTGGCAACTTCTAATGGTTGGTAGTAGAAACAGCTATGGAAAAACTATAAGGTCAAAATGTCCATCCCACAGTGCCTGTTGGCTCTCCTGGGGACACAGAACACACACACACACACACACACACACACACACACACGTAGTTTTGATAACACAACATCAATATTGCTGAGATGGATCTGGGCAGTTAGTTTCTATTCCTGGAAAAATTGCTCAGGATAAACTCATGAAAGAGAGAGACTATGAAACTCTAAGTAGTGACTCTGCTACTAAGTCCAAATGATGAAATGGTCCTTGACCCCTGAAACACAAAACTTCCTTGAAGTCTCCTGAAGACCTTCTCTCTCAACCTCTGTGCCTTCATTTCTGCCATTCCTTTCTCTCTCCTCTCTCCTTCATGTATTTCTGGGTCTCCCTTTCTTTCTCAGGAAGATGGTCCTACATGATCTGGCTTTCCTGCCTTCTCTTTTCCTGATTTCTTGGGTGACTAGATTATATCTGTTCCTTCAGTTTCTAATTCTTCTTCAACTGTCCTCTCCTACCATTTAATATAAATCACACCAAATGCTACCAGAATGCTCTTACCAAATAGAAAGCTGTCCTCTCTCTCTTTTTCTTCTTTCCATACTTATTTCTTACAGAATAAAATTAAACTCTTTATTTGTCCTCCACCATTGTCTTGATTACATTTGCACCTGCATCTCCCACTGTCCTCCTTCATGGCCAGGCCTCCAGACAACAGCTGTGCTATTCCCTGAAGAGATCTTGTATTTTGCTCATTTCTCTGCCAGAGGTTCTCTCTCCACTCACATCATGGATGGACCTTCCACCCACACTTCCTGGCTTTTCTCAGCAAATCCCACATAACTGTCTCTACACTATATATGCAATGATGCAATCTACTTCATGTGTTTGCACAAATATGTGTCTTAACCTCTGTATTAGTAAGGGTTTTCCAAAAAAACAAAACAGATAGGATGAATGTGTACAGAAAAGAGATTTATTTGAAATAATTGGCTCACGTGGTTATGGGAGCTACCAAGTCCAAAATCTGCAAGGTAGGTCAGCATACTGAAGACCCAGGGAAGAGCCAATGCTACACTTCAAGTCTGAACGCGATCTGCTGCAGAATTCCTTCTTGCTGGAGGGAGGTCAGTCTTTTGAAGTATTCAGAACCTCAGCTAATTTGATGAGGCCCACATTATGGAGGGCAATCTGCTTTTTTTAAGAGTCTACCAAGTTAAATGTTAATCTCATCCAAAAATACCTTCACAGAAACATGAAGGATAACATTTGACCATGTATCTGAGCACCATGGCCCAGCCAAATCAACACATAAAATTAACCATTACCAACTTTCTTGAGACCTAAAGGGCAAAAGTTATGACTTTTTCATCAATGAATCCCCATCTTCTGGCCCCGTCAGTGTGTGTCATGATGATTCACCAGTAGCAGTCCTTCAATAAACATAGGCTGAATTGAGTTCAACCAAAGCACACCTAAAGGTCTTTACTGTGTCCAGCGCTGTATCAGCACCTGAAGAGCAAGCATTCTGTCAGCCAGACTAGGTTTGTGAGACCTTGTCCTTCTCCAGAACTTCTCTTGCCTTTGATGTTTTCTTCTCTCTTCTCATGGCACTTGCCTATCAGTAGTAAAAAATGGGGGAGAAAGCCCTCAAATCAGAGTAGTTACAAGTATTTTAAATCTCTCTGATACTAATGAAAATGTCAAAACCACACCTTGGGGGCATTGGAATGACCAAATATGCCCTTGGCCAAGTTAGCCCAAGGATATTAAATAAAGAGAGAGTTACTTCAAGGAGATCTGAGTAGCCAACCTGGGAATTTCTACAGGTTTGTAGCCCTCTTAACTTTCCAATGCAACAGGCCAAGGTCCAGGATGGTACACAAATGTATATATACACAGACTCAGAGGACAGAGGTCTCATCAATGAAGAGTTTAATAAGAAAATAGGGGACCTCCACCCTCACCACATTCCAGCAATCCTGGTCTGCAGGGCAGAGCTGACTAAGCAGTTGGCCTGACAGCTAGAAAGCTCTGGAGGATTGTAGCCAGTGAGAGTCAGAAAAGCAAATGCTGCCAGCTTTCCGCATCCATGGAATGCCTTACTGGAAGAGATGGAGCTCTGAGAAATTCATTTCCTTTTTTCTCTTCCACTAAGACCTGTATGGTTTTATAATGGCATTTTAAGCTAGCTGTTAATGTGGGTAATGTAGTTTGGGAAAAGCAAAAAGGCCCAATTATATGAATCAATATATTGTGTGAAGGGAGAACAAAAGCCTCTATTAAATATGAAGCAGGGCTTCAGTTCCAACTAGAAGTAGGCCAAACAAGGAAACCAAAACCATCGTGTGAGATTGATGTGAGAAAGGAGTGCTTCTCTGATCTCAGCTTGTTCATTCTCCCTGCAGGTGGAAGTGCTGTGGATTCAATGGGCAAATTAGTAGTCCCAGACCCAACCAGCACCTGCACAGACCACACAATAGGTCCTTATATTTGTTGAATTCATGAACAAATGAATGAATAAAGAAGGTGACAAATGGCCCCACCCTCCCTTAACCATGTTTTTTAGGCCAGTGCTTTCAAAATGATGTCCTCTGACCAGCAGCATGGGCATCACCTGGGAACTCATCCATAAGACAAGGCTGCCTCCCCCAAACCTCAGCAGACCTACAGAATCAGCAACTCTGGGCATGGGGACGCAGCAATCTGTGTTTTATGAGGCCCCACAGGCAGTTCTGATGTGCACTCTACAAGTGTGAGAACCTCTGCTTTAGACAAAACCCAGGTTTCAAGGAGAAGAATTACCACTCAAGAAATATACATTGTTAGCACTCTAGGGGTGAAGATGAATCTAACATATTTCCTATCCTCAAGGAGTTTTTGAAGCCATTTCTTGAACTGGTCGCACTTCCAGCGTTCAATCAGAAAACTTTCTTCTTCCCTCCAACTGTGCTTTCAAAGACAGTTCTAATCCAACTGTGGGCTCCCCGAGGTCAAAGAGGTAGGAAGGGATGGGAAAGGAGGAGAAGCAAGGAATAAGACAGGTCTTACATGACTAAGATAGAGGGAACGGGCACCCCCAGGGAAATCCTCCAACTTCAACCTCCTGTATATGGGCACTGCCTTGCAACTTGTGATTGTTCACCCAGCCTCAGTATCTGCTAACCTTAACTTTCTTTTGGGGTCGCCCTCACCCTCATTCTTGGGTGGAATCGCAGAACTACCCCTAAACTGGCACCAGGCACTACTCCTTTCCAGGCAAAGCATGCAGCTTTGGCCCACCATCTTTTCGAGCAATGTTCCTATCCAATGAGTCATCTTGCTTCATTCCCTAACCAGGCAGGTGGAGTCCAGGACACCTTTTACCTTCAACTCTGGGTCCTACATATTCCAGGAGACAAAGGTCAGATACTCCTGTCTCCTCTTGAAGACCATCTTGTGTAGCTTCAAGGAAGGAAAATCTTGCTTGCTTATTTATAAGGTCTTTTCCTAAATTCTTAACTTCCAAGGACTTGGCTGGAACGTGAATGACGGGTGGATAGTGACAAGCTGATTTCCAGAAATCTCGTTGACCAAACCCCCATGAATTATCATGCCTCACTTCAAAATGTGTGCTTGGTTGGCATCTAAGTTTGTGAAATCCCAGCAATTGAGACTGTTCTATTTTGACATCCTTTTATACTATACACATAAATAACTAATATTTATATGGTGCTTCCCAGTAAATAAAGTGCCCCCTGGTTTGATAAGATATGTAATGGCGTTATTAGAAACCCGTAAGATCCATATGAAACAAAGATAGGGTTAGAGTTTAGAATTTTATTTATTTATTTATTTATTTATTTATTTATTTATTATTTTGGGAGAGAGAGAGCACATGCATGCGGGAGCGTCAGAGAGAGAGGGAGAGACAATCTCAAACAGCCTCCACACTGTCAGCACGGAGCCTGAGGCGGGGCTTGAAGTCAGGAATAATGAATGAGATCATGACCTGAACTGAAACCCAGAGCCAGATGCTTAACCGACTGAGTCACCCAGGTGCTCCTAGAGTTGAGAATTTTAAAAGGGAGAAAGATCACTCTTACCTGGAGGGTCAGGTAGCCCTTAACAGCTATTCATAACAATACAGGATTTGTTAGTGTTTATCAGGAAAGGTGCTTCCCAAAGCTTCAACAAGCCTTCAAGGTGGCTCCATCAATTACTTAAGTCTCTGCCTGATAAAGCCTCCCAACCTCACCCCTTGCCTCTCCCAACTGCTCTGATGACCCTGCTTCCACCACATAATTTCCTTTTAACACTTCTCAAAACTTAGAATTTACGCAAGACCCTGTTTGAGACCCTCTTAACACAAATACCAACTGCCAAATTATCCATCTGGGGGAGCTGTACTGATACACAAGCAGTAGTCTGACTACATTTGAATGCTGCTATAGTCTGCATTAAACTGCAGAGAATGGAGGGATTTGTTCCCAACTGAGAAATGACCACACCTGGCCTGAAAGCTTTCTGCCACACTCTGGCCTTCATGCCCTGACCAAATTTCCATCTAGCTGAGTCCTACACTCCTATAGAACAGAAAACCCCAGGGGATTTAAATCTGTTCCCAAGACCTCATCCCTTTACTGGCCCATTTCAGACAACACAATTAATTGCCTTCTTCAAAATAATTCAAATATAATCTCTTACTCAACCAGAACTCAGGAGAATTAGTTTCTTGAACTAGTTCTGTGGATACTAAAAAGTTCATCTGTCCATTTGCATGTCAGGTGTCTTGCCTATAAACCAATCTCCAATATGTCATGATTGTGATCTGCTGTTAAGCAGACATCAGCAGAAAGTAATGCAGAACTTCTATACTTAACCAGAGATTTCAAATATTGATAAAGCTTGCCCCTTGCTGCCCAGAACATGGCCAAAAAACATTAAGTATTTAGGAAAATGCATAAAGCTAATTGCTAAACAGCACTCTAGAGTTGGGCTCTCCATAAGGGACCAGTAATGGAGCATGTAAATAATTTTACAGTGCAAATCACACTGCCTGCTATTGTATAGTATATGTCCTCTACAATGCTTATAAATGCGCTGACCACACCTCCTTCCTTCCTTCTTCACAACTGGCTTGCAACTTCCCTGGAACTATTTTGAATGCCTAGGATAGCCAATGCTGAACTCTTAATTCCAAAGACATTGATATTTTCCTGGTGCTTATGACCTTCTCCCACACTTACACCATGCCACTCTGCAGACACTCTCTCTTGCCTAACTTGTCTGATGCCCCTTCTTTCACTCTCCTAGCCACCTAAATACCATTTTCTCCAGATTTCAGTTCTTAGCCATTATCTCCCCCCATCATGCTCCAGACCCCCTATTTTGGGAAACATCCCTTTCCAGAGCTACAGGAACTCTGCCCTGAGCTCCAATCCAAATTTTCTAAGCCCCTGATTGGGACTTGTACTTGAATGCTCTTTGGGCTGCCTCACATATGACCCCCTTTCTTACTTTGGGAGACTTCCAAGAGCTAATGAGCATTGGTGGGGGACAGAGGCTGCATCCCACTGGAAAACTGAAAAATCCAGACACTACTCTCCCAACCACCCTTGCAGCCAGCTGCAGCGTGAGGTCTGTGCCCATCAGCTGCACCTGTCTCTCGAATCAGGCATTTGTGACATAGGGAATCAGGGACTGAACAGCATGGCAGTGCTGCTCACTGAGGCAGTGGCCAAGAGACCAAGAGGCTAGGGAAGCAGAATCCACCATCTGGCAGTCTATAGTGCACAGTGTCCAGACTCAGAGGCAGTGCCGGGGTAACTCATGGTTTAAACAGGGCATTGTTCCAGGTGGGTAGCTTTGAGCCTGATTCTGTAGAGCCCCTGAAGACTCTGCAAACTAACTACCCAAGCTCCTTTACAAAGTTCCCTTGCTGCTTAAATCGGAGATCTTCATTGTTTCCAACTAAGAATCCTAACTGATGCAGTTTCTAATCCATCATCTCAAATTCAACTGGTCTAAAATTGAATTCTGCTTTCCCCCCCTAAAACTTGTTATTTACTGTAAATTTCCTTTTCTTTCCAATGACATAATTCTCTCAGTCACCCAGAATGTAACTTCAGTTATTCTTAACTTTCCCACACATCGGGTG
Organism: Acinonyx jubatus; assembly: GCF_027475565.1. Taxonomy (NCBI): domain Eukaryota; kingdom Metazoa; phylum Chordata; class Mammalia; order Carnivora; family Felidae; genus Acinonyx; species Acinonyx jubatus. Next base: position 127,458,304 of record NC_069385.1, on the reverse strand, counting down.
TTACGATTTCTCTGCGACAATGCCTTTCTCGCCCATCTCTTCTGGTTTTTGCATGGCCACAAACCTTTGCTTCTAATTTAATCTAACTTTATCTAGTGTTGTACTAATGCAGCGAGCAGCATTCTAACTGGTCTCCCCAACTTCGAGCTTTCCCATGTTTCATTTCTGGCACACGGCACTAGAAATGCCCATAATGCTGTTATTGTTGTATCACCCCCTACTCAAAAACTCACAAAAGCCTCCCTGATGTCAGAGTAAGTTCCCAAGTGTTCAGTGTAACCAGAGACCAGCGGTCCTTTCCCCTGGGGTTCTTCCTTCCACACATGCAGTCCCTATTTTTGCCCTATATCATGCTAGATTGAGAGCGCAGCCCTTCTTTGTATTTCCCCAAACATTCCAAAGTGTTAGTGATCCATTCAGACCTTGAAGATTTCATAGGAAATATGGAACAAGAGTTCATCCTGCACACCTCTAAGCAAACATGCTAGAAATCCATATTAGGCATCCCTGTTTGTGAAGTGCTCTTTTGACCATAAACATGAAGATACAAGTTGCTTCTCTCAGTGCTCTGTTTACCTCCCTGCATGTTTGCTCATCTGAAAGGTGAGAATAGTAACAGAACCCACCCTCCAAGAGTTTCTTTGAGGATTAAATGGGTGGATAGGTGTGAAACCCTTAGCCTAGTGTTTGGCACCACACTTTTATTATCACCCCTGGATTTCCTTTGAGCCAAACTTCCTACTTTACTGAGGCAAATTTGAGCTGGGTTCCTGTCACTTGCCATGAATGATCATAAAAGACATAGAAGACACAACTGTACAAAGTACATTTTATTTTTCTCATTTTATAAGGAGTCAGTGAAGCCAAGCAATATTCTTTAGCAGCCATTTGTCTTTGGCCATAAGTGCCACTTTAACCATGAGAAATGAGAAAATGCCTATTTTATGGTTATCACAAATATTTTGCAACTTAGATTTTCTGAAACTACCCCCCCCAATGGCATAATTACCCAAATATCTGGTTCACTTACTTTTTTATTTTTATTAATGTTTATTTGTTTATTTTTGGAAGGGAGAGAGAGAGCATGAGTGGGGCGGGGCAAAGAGAGAAAGAGAGAGAATCCCAAGCAGGCTCTGCACTGTCAGCACAGAGACAAATGCAGGGCTCAAACCCAGAAACCATGAGATCATGACCTGAGGCAAAACCAAGACTTGGATGCTTAACCAACTGAACCACACAAATTCCCCTCACTTACTTTTCTCTTAAATGATTTTTAACTATGAAGTATTTTAAACATATAGAAAAGTACTAAAAATAACAGTCATCTTGGGTTTATTTCTAAAATGCTTATAGTTTGTTTTTCATGATAGGTTTTTAATCTACTGAGAATTTGTTTTTCTGTAGAGTGAAAGGTAGGGATTTAACTGCATCTTTTTCTATATAAATAGTCCATTGTAGCTGTATCATTTATCAAAGAATCCATCATTTCCCCAATAATTTATAGCACTATATCATTTAAGTCACCAAATATTTGTGCACCAGTTTCTAGATTCTTTATTCTGTAGCATTATTTGTCAGTCCTATGGCACTCCTTACATCACCATCTATTTTAATTATAGCTGTGGACTGTCTTTATACCTCTTGTACCTCCTTTTTCCTTTTTCAGCTTCCATTGCTTCAGCTTCCATTTTTACCACTGACACTACTGCTTTTGAAAACATTTGTTACTGTTATTAGCTCTTTATTGTTTCATTTGAATTTTAGGGTAAGCATATAGAGTTCCATGAAAAGTTTTATGAGAATGTTATTGATGATGAGTGAGATTTGTATTGGAATTGCATTGACTTTCTAAATTGTTTGGGGGAGAATTAGAACCATTCCATTATTGCCTTTTCATCCAGGAATGTGGTATGTTTCAACATTTATTTATATCTTCTGTAATATCTTAAAGGTTTTTAGTTTTTTCCATGAAGGTATCATATTTTTTGTAGCTCTACTACTGATAACCTTACAGTGTAGGGTAATATTATAAACTTCACCTTTTTCTAAATTACTTGGTCAATTATTTGATACTATTGTTTAAGAATGCTACTGGTTTCTGTATATCAATCTGTATCTAACAATTTTGTTGAATGTTCTTATTAGTTCCCACACTTTACCTATAGCGTTTCTGGAGTTTCCCATATGGACATTCATGTCATTTGCAAAAATATATATAATAGTTGTTTCTTCCTTTCCAGCTCTTATATGTTGTGCCCCTGTGTCTGGTAAGGAACTTCAGCCAATATTCAGTAGTGATGGCAGACATCCATATCCTGTCACTATCTGATTCTAAGGTATCCTTTGAAGGAAATAGCCTTCCATTCTTAGTTTATTAACAGTTTTATCATGGATGATTGTTGAATGTTAACAAATGTTTTTCCTACATCTTTTGAGATGACCATACATTTTCTTCTTTAACCTACTCATGTGGTAAATTGCACAGATTTATTATGTTAAGTCATTAATGTTAGATGACTTGACCATTCCTCAATTTGGAGTACTAATATTTTATTTAGGATTTTTCCTTTTACATTGATGAGTGAGAATTGCATATAACTTCCTTATTCATAATTGGTCATTGCCCTTGACCAATTTTGCAAAAAGTTATTACCAGCCCATAAAAGGAATTAGAGAACTTGCCTTCTTTAATTCTCTGGAACACATTCTATAAAACAAGTATTATTAATTCCTTGATATTTGTTAGAAATGACTCATGAAATAGTTTGGGCTAGGGTTTTTAGGAACGTATATGTTCACTATTCGTTCAATGTTTTAAAAGTCATAAGACTACTTATATTTTCTATGTCCCCTTAAATAGATTTGGGAGAATTATATTTTTCTAGGAAATTGTCTATTTCCACTAAGTTTTTAATTTCCTGGCATAGATCATCTTATAATTTTTAGAAGTCTACACAGTCACTACAGTTAAAGGTCCTTTTTTAGTGTTTTCAAGATGGTAGCAGAGTAGGAAGACCCTAGGTTTGTCTTGTCCCACAAGTCAGATAACTATCAAATCATCCTAAATGCCGCAGAAATCGACCTGAAGACTGACAGAACAAACTCCACAACTAAAGGGAGAGAAGAAGGTAGGAAGTTCAGAGACTTGGTTTAGGGGAGAAATGAATCATGGGTGCTGGGCAGAGGGGAGGGAGCCATACTCACAGAGAAATGTAAGAGAGAAAGAGAGAGGAGCAGACATGGGAATGTACAAGAATCTTTCTCCAAAGCCAGTGGCTTGGAAAACAAGAGGGGCTAAATTTTGTGAGTTCTTGCAAACAGTAGGACCTAAAGCCTGGAGTTTTAAAGGTCAGTGGACTTGGCTGAGATAGAACCCCAAGACACTGTGTGCTCCTAGAAAGAAGGCAGGCAAACATTCCAGGGCAGAGAGCATGGAAACAGCAAGCTTAACTCAGTTCTATGTGGTGTGCACCAACCACCCTCCACCCACCAGAAGACCAGCCTGTACTTCTGTTGTTTTGTCATGTTTCTGGAGATTTTCTCTGATCCTTTTTTGTCTTTGTCACTTTTGGTCTCTCTTTTGCACTCAAAGAGTCCTCTTCAACATTTCTTGCTGGGCAGGTTTAGTGGTCATGAACTAATCATGTGTACCCCTGCCCACACCATATCTCCCAACCAGAGTTCTGCAGAGCCTCAGTTCTGGTAGAGGTGGAGTCAGGTCTTATTTCATAAGCAGACCAGACCACAGGTAGTCAAAACTCACTACATTTAAGCCAGGGACCAGACACTGCCCATAGCAGGCAAGAAGAGCCTCTGCAGATGATGGGCCTGAAGGATAGAGCAGCCAAAACACAACAGCAGAGCACACACAACACATAAATGAGACACTCCCCAAAGTACCAGGCCCTGGGCACTGCATGAGTGCCTTCTTCATAAGGCCATTACTTTCAGGAGCAGGAGACATAACTAATGGCTTGATGAAATGAACAGCAGGCTGGACAGAGCAGAAGAATGAATTTGTGACCTAAAAGATAAAATAATGGAAAATTATGAAGATGAATAGAAGAGAGAAAGAAGAATTATTCAGCCTGAAGATAGACTTAGGGAACTCAGTTGACTCCATCAAATGTAATAACATTTGCATGACAGGATGCCCAGAAGAAGAAGAGAGAGAAAAGGAGACAGAAAATTTCAAGAAATAATAGCAGAACTCCCCACCCCCAACCTGGGAAAGGAAACAAACATCCAGATCCAGGAGGTACAGAGAACTCCCATCAAAGTCAACAAAAGCAGGCCAACACCAAGACAAATTATAATTAAACTTGCAAAATACAGTGAGAAAGAAAAATCTTAGAAGCAGCAAGACAAAAAAGTCCTTAACTTACAAGGGAAAACCCATAAGGCTAGCTGGATATTTCTCAACAGAAACTTGGCAGACAAGAAGGGAGTGGCATGATATATTCAAGGTGCCAAATGGGGAAGATCTACAGGCATGAATACTCTATCCAGCAAAGCTATCATTCAGAATTGAAGGAGAGATAGAGTTTCCCAAACAAACAAATATTAAAGGAGTTCATTACCACTAAACCAGCCCATCAAGAAATGTTGAAGGAGACTCTTTGAATGCAAAAGAGTGACCAAAAGTGACAAAAACAAAAAAAGGATAAGAGAAAATCTCCAGAAACATGACAAAACAAGTAATAAAATGATAATAAATATATATTTATCAACAATTACTTTGAATGTAAATGGACTAAATGCTTCAATTAAAAGACATAAGGTTTCAGGATGCATTTTTAAAAACAAAACAAAACAAAACAAAAAACAAGATCCATCTGTATGCTACCTACAAGAGACTCACTTTAGACCTAAAGACACCTGAAGATTGAAAGTCAGAAGGTAGAAAAACATTTATCACGGAAAAGGATGTCAAAGAAAGCCAAAGTAGCAATACTAATATCAGACAAACTAGATTTTAAAATAAAGACTGTAAAAAGAGACAGAAGGGTATTATATAATCATAAAGGGCACAATCTAACAAGAAGATAAAACAATTATAAACATGTATGCACCCAACATGAATCACCCAAATATATAAAATAAACAAACATAAAGGAACTAATTGACAAAACACAATAATAGTAGAACACTTTAACACCCCACTCATATCAATGGACAGATCATCTAAGGAGAAAATAAACAAGGAAACAATGGCTTTGAATGACACACTGGACCAGATGAACTTAGCAGATATATTCAGAACATTTCATCCTAAAGCAGCAGAATACACATTCTTTTCAAGTGAACATGGAACATTCTCCAGAGTAGATCACATATTAGGTCACAAAACAGGCCTCAAAAAAATACAAAAGATTTAAATCATACCATGCAACCTTTCTAGTTACAACACTGTAAAACTAGAAGTCAGCCACAAGAAAACATTTGGAAAGACCACAAGTACATGGAAGCTAAACACAATGCTACTAAACAGTGAATGGGTCAACCAGGAAATCAAAGAAAGTTTTTAAAAAATATATGCAAACAAATGAAAATGAATACACAACAGTCCAAACACTAAAGAAAGAAATTGAAGATGACACAAAGAAATGGAAAAACATTGCATGAGCATGGATTAGAAGAACAAATATTGTTAAAATTTCTATACTACCCAAAGTAATCTACACATTTAATGCAGAAGCTGTCAAAATACCAACAATATTTTTCACAGAGCTAGAAAAAACAATCCTAAAATTTGTATGGAACTATGAAATACCCCAACTAACCAAAGCAACCTTAAAAAAAGAAAAGCAGTTAGAGGCATCAGAATTCCAGACTTCAACTTATATTACAAAGCTATAGTAATCAAAACAGTATTGTCCTAACACAAAAATAAATACATAGATCATATAACAGAATAGAAAAATTAATCTTCAACAAAATAGGAAGGAATATCTAATGGGAAAGATAGTCTCTTCAACAAATGGTGTTGGGAAAACTTTTGCAACATGCAAAAGAATGAAACTGGACTACTTTTTTTACATGAAACATGAAAATAGATTCAAATGGGTTAAAGACCTAAGTGTAAGGCATAAAATCCTAGAGAATGCAGTCAGTAACCTCTTTGACATCAGCCACAGTAACTTCCTTATAGATATGTCTCCTAGGCAAGGGAAACAAAAGAAAAATTAAACTATTAGGAATTCATCAAAATAAAAAGCTTCTGCACAGTGAAGGAAGCAATCAACAAAACTAAAAGGTAACCTTGGAATGGGAGAAGATATTTGCAAATGACATATCTGAAAAAAGGTTAGTATCAAAAATATATAAAGAACTTATAAAACTTGACATCCAAAAAACAAATAATCCAATTAAAAAATTAGCAGAAAAGTGTCTATTCATGTCTTCTGCCCATTTCTTCACTGGATTATTTGTTTTTTGGGTGTGGAATTTGGTGAGTTCTTTATAGATTTTAGATACTAGCTCTTTATCTGATACGTCATTTGCAAATATCTTTTCCCATTCAATCAGTTGCCTTTTAGTATCATTGGTTGTTTCCTTTGCAGTGCAGAAGTTTTTATCTTGATGAGGTTCCAATAGTCCATTTTTGCTTTTAATTCCCTTGCCTTTGGAGATGTGTCAAGCAAGAAATTGCTGCGGCTAAGGTCAAAGAGGTTTTTTCCTGATTTCTCCTCTAGAGTTTTGATGGTTTCCTGTCTCACATTCAGGTCCTTCATCCATTTTGAGTTTATTTTTGTGTATGGTGTAAGAAAGTGGTCTAGTTTCATTCTTCTGCATGCTGCTGTCCAGTTCTCCCAGCACCATTTGCTAAAAAGATTGTCTTTTTTCCATTGGATATTCTTCCTGTTTTGTCAAAGATTAGTTGGCCATACATTTGCGGGTCCAATTCTGGATTCTCTATTCTATTCCATTGGCCTATGTGTCTGTTTTTGTGCCAATACCATACTGTCTTGAAAACACCAAGATGGCCAACAGACACATGAAAAGATGCTCAATGTCACTCCTCATCAGGGAAATACAAATCAAAACCACACTGAGATACCACCTCACGCTGATCAGAGTGGCTAAAATGAACAAATCAGGAGACTATAGATGCGGGCAAGGATGTGGAGAAATGGGATCCCTCTTGCATTGTTGGTAGGAAGGCAAACTGCTGCAGCCGCTCTGGAAAACAGTGTGGAGCTTCCTCAAAAAATAAAAAATAGAACTACCACCAATAGCACTGCTAGGAATTTACCCAAGGGATACAGGAGTGCTGATGCATAGGGGCGCATGTACCCCAATGTTTATACCAGCACTTTCAACAATAGCCAAATTATGGAAAGAGTTTAAATGTCCATCAACTGATGAATGGATAAAGAAGATGTGGTTTATGTATACAATGAAATACTACTTGGCAATGAGAAAGAATGAAATCTAGTCATTTGCAGCAACGTGGATGGAACTGGAGGGTATTAGGCTAAGTGAAATAAGTCAGGCAGAGAAAGACAGATACCATATGTTTTCACTCATATGTGGATCTTGAGAAACTTAACAGAAGACCATGGAGGAGGAGAGGGGAGATAAAAGTCACAGAGAGGGAGGGAGGCAAACCATAAGAGACTCTTAAATACAGAGAACAAACGTAGGGTTGATGGGGGGTGGGGGGAGAGGGGAAAGTGGGTGATGGGCATTGAGGGGGGCACTTGTTGAGATGAGCACTGGGTGTTGCATAGAAACCAATTTGACAAATTATATTTACAAAATTAAAATTAAAATTAAAAATTAAAAAGATAAATAAAAAATAAAAGTCCAAAAATGAGCAGAAGATATTAACGTTTTTCCAAAAATACATGTAGATGGCCAACAGGCACATGAAAAAAATTCTCAAAATCACTGATCATCAGGGAAATAGAAGTCAAAATAACAATGAGATATCACCTCACACCTGTCAGAATAGCTGAAATCAACAACACAAGAAATAACAGGTGTTGTTGGCAAGGATGTGAAGAAAGGAGAACCCTCTTGCACTGCTGGTGGAAATGCAATCTGGTGCAGTCATTCTGGAAAACAATATGGAGGTTGCTCAAAAAGTTAAAAATAGAACTACCTTATGATCCAACAATTGCACTACTAGGTATTTACCCCCAAAATACAAAAACACTAATTCAAAGGGATAAATGCACCCTGATATTTATAGCAGTGTTATCTACAATAGCCAAATTAAGGAAACAGACCAAGTGTCCATTGACAGATAACTGGATGAAGAAGATGTGTTATGTATATACAATGGAATATTATTCAGCCATAAAAAAAGAATGAAATCTTGCCATTTGCATCAACATGGGTGGAACTGGAGAGTATTATGCTAAGCGAAATAAGTCAGTCAGAGAAAGATAAATACCATATGATTTCACTCATATGTGGAATTTAAGAAACAAAATAAATGAGCAAAGGAAAAAAAAGAAAGAGAGGCAAACCAAGAAACAGACTCTTTACTATAGAGAACAAACTGAGGGTTACTAGAGAGGAGGTGGGTGGGAGGATGGGTTAAATAGGTGATGGAGATTAAAGACAGCACTTGCTGTGAGGAGCACATGATGTTGTATATAAGTGTTGAATCACTATATTGTACACCTGAAATTAATATTACATATTACACATATAGTGTACTATTAATTTCAGGTGTATAATATAGTGGAATTTAAATAAAAACATATTTTATTAAAGATACATTTTTTAAAAACTTCTAATGTTTTTGTTCCTTCACTAATCTTAAAGCTTTGTCTATTTCATCAAGGATTTTTTTCCTCTTCAAATGAATAATTTTTGATAGAGTTGTTCTTCTCTATGGTAATTTTCTATTTCTTTAATTTATGTTTTCATCTTCATTATTTTATTCTTGGATTTACTCTGTTCTTATTCTTCTATCTCCTTGAATTGTATTTTTACCTTGTGAATTTTTCTATTCCTTCTCTTTTAAATTTTGTGCATTTAAGGATATAATTTTTCTCTAAATACTATTTTATTTATAGCCTCAAAGTTTTGATATGTAAGGATTATGTTGTCATACATTTCTAAAGATTTTTAAATTTACATTGTGACTTCTATTTGACCCAAATCAGAAGTATGGTTTTTACATTCTAAATACATAGGGTAAGATCCAACATGGTGAGAAGCAAGGGGACCCGAAGTTCCCTTGTCCCTCAAACACAGCAGTGTTGAGGCCAAAGGACTTTGAATTCCAGGAGTCCAGGCTGCAGAGTTACAGAGTTATCTCCAAGGGCCCACAGAAACAAGCTGGTGGGCCATAGGTGCATGACTGAGAACTGGGAGCGATAAAATGGGCAGCACAGCACGGATGGGAGGGATTCCCTTCTGCAGAGAGACAGGGAAGAGAAAAAGAGGCTAGAGAAGTATAGGACTCTGAACAAGAGAAAAACCACGTACCAGGTTGGACAAAGATCCAATCTCTAAAGGGGCTTTCTCTGGACTGGGGCTGGCTTCTCTGTTCACGCACCTGGGGAGGAAGGGAGCCAGCCCGAGCTCGGTACTAGTTCAGAGGCACAGTCCACAATGGGAGAAAGTAATCCCCTCCCTGGAGTGCAGTGGGAAGAAGGTATGTAACCATTCAAAGGACAAAACTGCCTGTGCCCACCAGCCAGAGGCCATATATTATTGGTTCAGAACAGCACTTCCCCAGAACTGGTGTGCAGAGTGGGATTCTTTAAGACATAAGGGTTTAAATCCAAGCCAAGCACCAGGGAGGCGTGGAAGTTGGTGGACCAGGATAAACTGCCTCGTTCACACATGCAGCACTGTGAGGATGGCCTGAACAGAGTGGTTTGGGACACCTGGTCCATGGGAGGAGAGACTGGGGTGTTGCCATTTTTCTCCCCATCAACACCAAGGTGGGGCTTCAGGGAAGGAACAGTGGGCCCACAGTGGAGGCTGGACCTGCCTACACCAAACCACTCCCCCTGCCCTGCACTGGATAACTGCATATCTACAGGAGCGGGATTGACACTGACCAACCAGACAGTCCTCCTCCAGACCAGCCCTGCCACTGGTTCCAAGGCACCCAGAGGTTTTGCATTTCTGGATTTAATTTTTGGTTAATTCTTATTATATATATATTTTTTTCTTCCTTTTCTCCTTCTTATTTCTTCCCTCCTCTAGTCTGGTTATTCAGATTCTTGGTTTGTTTAAGTAGACATATTTAATCTATTCTCTTTATACCTGTTCTATATCTTCTTCTTTATTTTCCTCTCTGTCTCTCTGGATTGTCATATAGTTTCTCTGGTCAATTTTATTTTATTTTATTTTTCCCCACCCCTCTCATTTCTCTCTTTATATGGAATAAGGCCTCTTCCATCAACAACACCCCACCCCATTGTTTTTCTGTTGCTGGTGTTTTTGTTTTATTTTTGTTTTTTTTTAATTTTTGTTTTTGTTTTGTCTTTTTTTGTTGCTGTTTGTTTTTTGTTTCTTTGTTGTCTTTTCCAGGGCTACTTCAATGAACAAATCAAAGCACACCTAGTGGAGGGTCCAAAACATCACTACAAGTAGGGAGATAAAGCAACCAGAGTCACAACAGAAAGCAAGTAACACACTCCAAAAAACACCTCCTGAAGGGCCAGGCCCTGGACAGTGTGTGACCCCTCTTTATTATCGTAATGCTTATATGTGCAGGACATATAACAAGTTTTTAAACACATAAGGGACAAAAAACTAGCCAAAATGACAAAACAGAAGAATTCTTCTCAAAAGAATTTCTAGGAAGAAATGACAGCTAAGGAATTTATCAAAACAGATATAAACAATATAATTGAGTAAGAATTTATAGTAATAGTCATAGGATTAATAGCTGGGCTTGAAAAAAGCATAGAAGACAGCAGAGAATCTATTGCTGCAGAGATCATGGAACTAAAATATAGTCATGATGAATTAAAAACCTATAATGAGGTGCAAAAAAACTAGAGGCAATAACAGCAAGGATTGAAGAGGTAGAGGGGCTAATAAGTGAAATAAAAGAAAAAAATATGGAAAAGGATGAACTGAGAAAAAGAGAGATAAAAAATTTCTAGACCACCAGGGGAGAATTAGAGAACTAAATGATTCGATGAAACTTAATAATATCCATATCATAGGAGTTCCAGAAGAAGAAGAAGAGAGAAAGGGGTGGAAGGTGTACTTGAACAAATCATAGGTGAGAACTTCCCTAATCTGAGGAAGGAAACAGACATTGAAACTTCAGATGTAATTTGAATAGATCTGCACAGCAAATCATAGTGAAACTGGCAAAATGCAAACATAAAGAGAGGATTCTGAAAGCAGCTAGGGACAAATGGGTCTTAACCTACAAGGATAGACACATACGGGTAATAGCAGACCTACCTACTGAAGTTTTGCAGGCCAGAAGGGAGTGGCAGGAAATATTCAATGTGCTGAATAGGAAAAATATGCAGCCAAGAATCCTTTATCCAGCAAGGCTGTCATTTAGAATAGAAGGAGAGATAAAGTTTTCCCAAAGAAAAACTGAAGGAGTTCATCACCACTAAACCAGCCTTACAAGAAGTCCTAAGGGGGACTCTGTCAGTGGAACATTGCAAAGACCACAAAAGAACAGAGACATCACTACAAGCATGAAACATACAGATAATATGATGACTCTAAATCCATATCTTTCAATAATAACACTGAATGTAAATGGACTAAATGCTCCAGTCAAAAGACAGAGGGTATGGATAAAAAAAACAAGACCCATCTGTCTTCAAGAGACCGATTTTAGACCTGAGGACACCTTCAGATTGAAAGTAAGGAGATGGAGAACTATCTATCATGCTACTGGAAGTTGAAAGAAAGCTGGAGTAGCCATACTTATATCAGACAAACTAGTTTTAAACTAAAGGCTGTAACAAGAAATGAAACAGGACATTATATCATAATTACAGGGTCTATCCATCAGGAAGAGCTAACAATTATAAACGTTTATGCACCCAATTCATAGCACCCAAATATATAAAACAATTAAAAACATAAGCAATCTTATTGGCAAGAATGTGGTAAATTCAGAGGACTTTAATACTCTACTTACAACAATGGACAGATCATCCAGGCAGAAAATAAATAAAGAAACAATGGCCCTGAAAGATACACTGGACAAGATGGACTTGACAGGTATATTCAGAACTTTTTATCCTAAAGCAGCAGAATACACAGTCTTCTCGAGTGCCCATGGAACATGCTCCAAGATAGATCACATACCCTATCACAAAACAGCCCTCAATAAATACAAAACAATTGATATCATACCATGCACATTTTCCGATCACAATGCTATGAAACTTGAAACCAACCACAGGGAAAAGGTTGGAAAACCTCCAAATGCATGGAAGTTAAAGAACATCCTACTAAAGAATGAATGGGTCAACCAGGCAATTAAAGACGAAATTTAAAAACATACGGAAAGAAATGAAAATGAAAACACGACAGTCCAAAGCCTTTGGGATACAGCAAAGACAGCCTTAAGAGGAAAATATATTGCAATCCAGGCCTATCTCAAGAAATGAGAAAAATCCCAAATACAAAATCTAACAGCACACCTAAAGGAACTAGAAGCAGAACAGCAAAGAAACCCCAAGGCCAGAAGAAGAATAAAGATCAGAGCAGAAATAAACAATACAGAATCCAAAAAAACAGTGGAACAGATCAATGAAACTAAGAGCTGGTGTTTTGAAAAAATAAACAAAATTGATAACCCCCTAGCCAGACTTCTCAAAAAGAAAAGAGAAAGGACCCAAATAGAGAAAATCATGAATGAAAATGGACTTATCACAACAAATATCTCAGCAATACAAACAATTATCAGAGAATACTATGAAAAAAATATATTGCAACAAACTGGACAACCTGGAAGAAATGAACAAATTCCTAGACACCCACACGCTACCAAAACTCATACGGGAAGAAATAGAAAATTTGAACAGACCCATAATGAGTGAAGAAATTGAATAAGTTATCAAAAATCTCCCCACAAATAAGAGTCCTGGGCCAGACTGCTTCCCAGGGGAATTCTACCAGACATTTAAAGCAGAGTTAATACCTATCCTTCTCAATCTTTTCCAAAATATAGAAACAGAAGGAAAGCTTCCAGACTCATTCTATGAAGCCAGCATTACCTTGATTCCCAAACTAGCTAGAGACCCCACAAAAAAGGAGAATTACAGACCAATATCCCTGATGAATATGGATGCAAAAATTCTCAACAAGATACTAGCAAATCAAATTCAACAGCGTATAAAAAGAATTATTCACTGTGATCAAGTGGGATTCATTCCTGGGCAGCAGGGCTGATTCAATATTCACAAATCAATCAACGTGGTACATCACATTAATAAAAGAAAGGATAAAAACCATATGATCCTGTAAATAGATGCAGAAAAAGAATTTGACAAAATACAGCATCTTTTCTTAATAAAAACCCTCAAGAGAGTCGGGATAGAAGGAACATACCTTAGCATCATAAAAGCCATGTATGGAAAGACCACAGCTAATATCTTCAATGGAGAAAAACAGAGCTTTCCCCCTGAGATCCAGAACACGACAGAGATGTCCACTCTCACAGCTGTTAACATAGTGTTAGAAGTCCTAGCATCAGCAGTCAGACAACAAATGAAGTAAAAGTCATCAAAATTGACAAAGAAGTCAAACTGTCACTTTTCACAGACGACATTATACTCTACATGAAATCCCAACAGACTCCACCAAAAGTCTGCTAGAGCTGATACATGAATTCAGCAAAGTCACAGGGTACAAAATCAATGTACAGAAATTGTTGAATTTTATACACCAATAATGAATCAATAGAAAGAAATACAAAAACTGATCCCATTTATAATTTCACCAAGAACCATAAAATACCTAGGAATACACCTAACCAAAAATATATATTGAAGAAGATACAAAGAAATGGAAAAACATTCCATGCTCATGGGTTGGAAAAATAAATATTGTTAAAATGTCAATATTACCCAAAGTAATCTACACATTCAATGCACTCCCAATCAAAATTTCACTGGCCTTCTCAAAGCTAGAAAAAACAATCCTAAAATTTGTATGAAACCACAAAAGACCCTGAATAATGTTACTAAAGTAACATTGGAAATGAAAACCAAAGCAGCAAGCATCACAAACCCAGACTTTAGCCTCTACTACAAAGCCTCTACCACATCAAGACAGTATGGTATTGGCACAAAAACAGACACATAGACCAATGGAATAGAATAGAGAAGCTGGAACTGGACCCACAAATGTATGGCCAACTAATCTTTGACAAAGCAGGAAAGAGTATCCAATGGGAAAAAAACCAGTCTTTAGCAAATGGTGCTGGGAGAAATGGACAACAACATGCAAAAGAATGAAACTAGACCACTTTCTTACACCATACACAAAAATAAACTCAAAGTGGATGAAGAACCTGAATGTGAGACAGGAAACCATCAAAACCCTAGAGGAGAAAGCAAGCAATAATCTCTTTGACCTCAGATGCAGCAATTTCTTACTCAACACATCTCCAAAGACAAGGGAATTAAAAGCAAAAATGAACTATTGGGACCTCATCAAGATAAAAAGCTTCTGCACTACAAAGGAAACAATCAACGAATCAACAATCAACCGACAGAATGGGAAAAGATATTTGCAAATGACATATTGGATAAAGGGTTAGTATCCAAAATCTATAATGAACTTATCAAACTCAACACCTGAAAAACAAATAACCCAGTGAAGAAATGGACAGAAGACATGAATAGACACTTTTCCAAAGAAGACATCCAGATGGCCAACAGACACATGAAAAGATCCTCAATGTCACTCCTCATCAGAGAAATACAAACCAAAACCACACTGACATACCACCTCACACTGATCAGAGTAGCTAAAATTAGTAACTCAGGAAACAACAGATGGTGGCAAGGATGTGGAGAAACAGGAGCTCTCTTGAACTGTTTGTGGGAATGCAAACTGTTGCAGCCACTCTGGAAAACAGTGTGGAGGTTCCTCAAAAAATTAAAAATAGAACTACCCTATGACCCAGCAATAGCACTGCTAGGAATTTACCCAAGGAATACTGGAATGCTGATTCACAGGGGCACATGTACCCCAATGTTTGTAGCTTTCAACAATAGCCAAATTATGAACTAGCCTAAATGTCCATCAACGGATGAATGGATAAAGATGTGGTTTATATATATAATGGAATGCTACTTGGCAATGAAAAAGAATACAATGAAAAAGAATGCCATTTGCAGCAACATGGATGGAACTGGAAGGTATTATGCTAAGTGAAATAAGTCAGAGAAAGATATCATATGTTTTTATTCATATGTGGATCTTGAGAAACTTAACAGAAGTCCATGGGGGAAGGGAAGGGGAAAAAATTAGTTACAAACAGAGAGGGAGGGAGACAAACCATAAGAGACACTTAAAAACAGAGAACAAACTTAGGGCTGATGGGGGGATGGGGAGAGAGGAAAATGGGTGATGGACATTGAGGAAGTCACTTGTTTGGATGAGTACTGGGTGTTGTATGTAAGCGATGAACCATGGGAATCTACCCCCAAAACCAAGAGCACATTTTACACACTGCATGTTAGCCAATTTGACAATAAATTATATTTTTAAAAAATACATTGTGTAATTAGTATCTTTAACCGAGTTTTAATTTAATGCATTGAGATGGGAGACTATTGTTATCATCAGACATCTGTATGGTATCAATTTCTTAGCATTTTTGAGACTTGTTTTATAGGTTACTAAATATCTAGTTTTATTGTAAATGTTTCACATGTGCTTAAAAAGAATGAATTCTCTAAATAGTGGATTCATGGTTCTGTGTATACAACTCAAATCTTCTATATATTTATTCATTTTTGTACTTGACATGCCAGTTTCTAGAGAAGATATTAGAGTATTTGACAAATGCATGTATCTGTTTATAACTTCCTATCATTATATCAATGTTTGCTTTATATATTTTGGAGATATTTTGTTAATGGCATAAAAGTTTAGGATTATTCTGTTTTTTTAGTGAATTATTCCTTTTGTCTTTGAGTAATGGCTATTTTTATCTCAAGTAATGCTTTTTCCCTATAAGTACATTCTGTCTGATAATTCCTCATCCAACATTGATCTGAGACATTTTTCCATCCATTATTCTTCAACTTTTTTTATCTTTAATTTATATTTGTGTGTACCTGGCATGTAGTGTATAGCTGGATTTGGTGGGATTTTCTTAATCTAATCTAATAATATCTAGTTTTGATAGGTATGGTTTATCTTTTAGTTCACATTTTTCTAATTATTAGTTTTATTTCTATCATTTTTTTCTACTTAAGCATGCTTTTCATTTTTTTCTTATTTTGATCTTCTCTTTATTTTCATTATTAATTACATTTTTAATTCACTGTTTTCTTCTACTGAGTTGAAAGTTATATATTCTATCTTTAACACTTCTGTCATTTCATTTTAAACGTGTAATTGTTCAAAAAAAGGGAGATAAGAGTTAATATTTGTAACTTCCACTCAAACAATACAAATATTTTAGACCGTCTTTACTCTGATTGTGATCATACCCTTCCAGCTTCTTTATTATTGTTTATATTTTCAGTTTCACATTATTTGTGTTCGTGAAATGGTCATGTTAGTTCTGTTATTGTTTTTGTTGTGGTGGTGGTGGAAAGGGTTTATATTTAACCTCATGTTTTCCAATTTCTTTATTCGTCATTGCCCTGGTATACCACTCCTAACTTTTGAGTTCAGTTTCTTTTCCCAGAATTGGTTCATTTTGTGAGTATCTGTGGGTTGCAAATCTCTCAGTTTTTGTCTGAAGACTATCTACATTTTACTCAACACACTTAAGCAGTTGTTTCTCTGGGCATAGAATGTTAGGATAAGCCTTTGAATTTATTATTCCATTGACTTCAGACTTCTATTTTCCTCTTGAAAATCCTGTTGACAATCTGCTATCATTATTTACCAGTAAGTTCCTCTGGTTGCTTTAAAATTTTTCTTTAGATTTTAGTACTATGCAATTTCACTCCAGTATTTCTATATGTGAGTTTATTTTCATTTAATCTGCATGAGGCTGAATTTCTTAAATCTGAGGCTTATTGTTCTTCAATTCTCGTAAAATGTCTACCATTATTACATTGTATGCCCCATTTTTTTTGAAATCCTATTAGACACACGATACCTCATTTTATTCTCCATGTCTAGTAACTTTTTCTTTGTGTCTTCCATTTTTTATCTCTTTTCTTGTATTCTGAATAACTTTTAAAATATTATATATTTCATTCTCTCCTCAAAATTTTGATCATTGCCCTTCATCATATACAAAGAGTTTTATGTTAAATGGCTATATCTTTCAATTCTAGAATTTGAATTGGTACATTTTCAGATCTGTTCTTCTCTCAAATTTTATTCTTTTTTTTAGGGTACCAATTGCTTTTCATGTCTGTTATCATTGTAAATATATTTAACTTGTATTCTCTCCCAGGTGATCTATTATCTTAAGTTCTTGAGAATTCTAAATCTGCTATCTATGTCTACTGACTCTTGCGCATGGTAAATTATTTCCTTATCAGTTTTGTAATTTTTATGTGGACTCATTTTAATTTGGACTTCTTTTTCCTGTGGAATGCCTTGTGGTCTGGACTATGGATGCACCCTTCCAGAATGATTGGGGTTTGGCTCTGACACAATCCTAGGGGTATCAGCATCCCAGGATAAATTTCATATTAATATTTCTTGGTTTGGCCCAGGGTTCTGACCACAAGAATAGTGAAATTCGAATCCAAAACTTGTGTAATGTTCAAGCTTGGGCTTTGGAAATCTCAGAGGAGACTTATTTTTTCCACTCAGAAACCATTAAATGCAAACAAGTTTTATTTTCTGTTCTGATTCACTTTTAATGGAAGATGCTGCCCATCAGAAGTTCTAGCATTATATCAGGGCTCCTCAGTTCCAAATGTCTACCTCATGCAGACCAAAGCCTCCATTTTTTGTACCCATATGGACAATAACACCCAAGCACCTAGGTTAACAAAACCAATATACCCTCATCCAAGAGCTAGGATGTCACATGTATTCACACCACATCCTCTTAGTTTTTAGTTGCCTCCCTTTTCTGGCACTGGAACTGGGGCCTTCTTTTCTCTTTTTTGAGATACTTAAAAGATTGTTCATTATGTTTTTATTCACTTTTTCTAGGTGTTTGTGGCAGGAAAGCTTCAGGCTGCCTTAGCTTATCATATGGCCAGAGACAGAAGTCCCTCATACATATATCTTCTTAGTTGCAACCATCTATAAAAACAATATTACAGAAAAAAATTGAAATTAACCCAAAGAAAAGCTACAGTTAACAAACTTTTTCACTCATAGTGCTCTACCAAGATTTGCTTAGTTTAAATAAAATCACATAGACTTTTGTTAGGAAACAACAGGTACATTACACATGGATGCCAAATTGATAAAGAGCCTGCAGGCTCTCATTTGAAACAAGCTTCTTAAACAAAGTTTCTAAGGAAGAAGTTAAATGAGCAAAAATACCTTTGAGAAAAATAATTTTCTCATTACCAGATGTGAATTAGTGGCAGAGTAAACATCTAGGAGTCTGTTGCAATGATTTCAGTAATTGAAAGTTACAGAAATGAGAAAGCATATCATGTCACCATCATGAGAGATATTAAAGGTGATGCCTAGTGATTTGGACAGATAATTCTTGACTTTTCATATTAAAATACATTCAGCAGGATCACATCTTTCTTTGAAATTCCCTAAGCATATACCAAAATAACAAGTTTTTCATAAGAAAAATAAAACAAGCAAAAAGAATATTTTATCCACCCTGTCAGACCATCTAAACTACTTCAAAGTTGAGAGACCCTCAAGGTGATGAGGGGCCCCTTAGGTCAGACCTGCATAAAGCCTCTTAACAGCACTGTCAATAGCAATATAATTTGAGTTGCACATGCAAGTTTGAGTTTTCCAGTATCCACATTAAAAGAACCAAGTGAAATTAATTTTAATGATGTATTTTATTCAACCTAATATGTCCAAAATATTAGCAATTCAACATCTAATCAATATAAGAAACATTAAGGAGATACTTCATATTCCTTATGTATTTCTCATATTTCTTTTCTGCATAAAGTCCTTGAATTCTAGTCAATATTTTATACTAACAGCACATCTCAATTTGGATTAGTCACATTTCAAGTGCTCAATAGTCTATGACTGATGACTATCATATTAGGTCTAAACATCCGTTATATACATACTTTGTTCTACAAATCTATTTTTTGCAAGAACTCTGTTATTTTATTAGAATAATTTTTGGAAGTGAAATTTTTGGACAAAGATAATACCAATATCATATTTTGGCTTATTGCCAAATTGATGTCCAGATGTGTGTGTTAATTTAAGCTTCCACAGCAGTACCATTTCTCCATGATGGTGTTCTTTAACTGGGAGACAGAACAACATGCAACTGAAGCTACCAGTGGTAAACAAAGTTTGATAGTCAGGATATGTTATGTATATTTAAAAATTATGTTGTCCCTAATTTTTAAAAATGATTGCTTTCACAATATATTGAAATTATTAATAAAAAAAAAGAAATCACTTAAAATCCAACAACTCATGGATCCCTGCTATGAACGTTTAGGTTCCTCTCTTTACAGATTCATATCTCATCCCTTACTTATATTTAAATAAAAATTCTGTCATACTGATAAAAAACACAAAAACACAGATTATAAACTAATGAAAACAAAACACAGGTATGAAAGAGATTTTTAAACTACAAAAGGACACAATATCCAATTTTACAGTAAAAAAATTAGAATCACAACAAAATAGACCACTTTATGAACAAATAAAAGCTGCCAAAATGACTCATGAAGAAGGTGAAACTAGGAAGATTAATAACTTTGAAAATACATGGGAAGAAGAAATATCTCCCCAAAAGTCTTCAGGATTAGAATGTTTTACAAAGAAGTTTCTCAAACATCTAAGAAATGGTGTTCCCAATCATTATAAGCAGTTTTTTAGAGCCTGGAACGGAAAGAGGGGAGAATCCAAACCGTTTCAAAAGCAAGAGACTATTAGAAAAGTTAACTTTGAATGTGAACTGCCCCTGACATATGTACTGTCACTATTATTCTATACAAACTACTCATAAAAACATCATAGATTTATTATCTCATAATTCTATTTTATCTATTAGGTTTGGAATTTTTAAACTCTCTGATAGCCTGGCTCTTACTTTTGAGGACTCAGTACTACTTGGATATAAACTTAGCTTTCAACAAGATTCTACTCTTTGTAGTCAATAGAGCATCACATGACACAATGAAGAAAGAGATTGTTAAAGTATGACTTTCATTGAAGAATAAATTGGTTCACATTTACACTCATTCCAAAAAAAAAAATTTTGACTACTTTCCCATAATAGTAGAAATCCAGCAAGCATTTTTTTTCTTTATGATTTTCAGAAGTTCTGAGTATATTGTGTCATCTAGTCAAAGATGATTAATCAAGATTATTGAGTCTTGTTCCATTTCTTTCTCTTTTCTAAATCAGACTGCCTGATAAAATTCCTTATGTACTATGCAATAATTTATTTTAGTTATATGACAATTGCCTAGAGAACATAGATTGCTTGTGTCCTTCTACAATGTCATTTGTCTAACTCAAATATTATTTACACCTAGTGGGTAAAATATGGCATCAAGACTTCACAATACTAATAATCTTGAAATGTCCAGCAGAAGAATTAACTCTATGCCATTGACTTTAAAGTTGTTCATAATGCCAAGCAAAAGCAAAATCCTTTGTAAAATATACATTGTCTCTGAGTATTATAAGGGAAAATATTGTAATGGATGAAATTATCTACCTCTGAAAAAATCCTAAAAGATTAAACTGTTTTTACTTCAAAAAGCATTTTATAAAGTTAATATTCTATCTTGAAATTTTAAAATAATCGTATCTTTTATACATATAATAAATATTTAGTCTATTAATGCTTCAATGTTGTGATAATATATGCTCTTTGAAATCTAGAGATGAAAGGCATTCAGCAGAGCAAATTATATTTTTTATTATTTTTTGGCATATAGTGTTACTGTTACTACTTCTAAGAATGTTTTGAGACACCAAAAATAAAATTTAAAAATGAGAAGAGATAAGAAGCTCTTTCTTCTTTCCTCTTTTCTACCTAACTATAAGTCTTGGAGATCATCCAATGCAAGTAGATACAAGTCTACATTTATATGTACTTTTTAATTGCTCAGTATTCCTCCATAACATGGAGTGGTCATTAATGAGCACTTCTAGTTATTCACTATTACAAATAACCCTGCACTGAACAAAAGAATATGCATATATTTTTACAAATGTAAGTATTTCTGACAAAGAAATTTCTAGAGATAGAATTACTGGTTCAAAGGATATAATGAAATTTTGTTTTGATAGATACTGACAAATGGGTTATAATAAGGCCATATAATGATAAACAATATGAAAGCTCAGTAAAATACAGGAAACAGTAAATTTGTTACTAAGCTAGCACTCACACACACACACGCACACACACACACACACACCACACACACACACACACACCCATAAAAAAAAAAAAAAGCAAGGAATCTACAAAGGAAAAAAGTCAATGTGAAAGTGAGAATCTTAGATTAAAAAGAAATCCAAACTGGCTTTTGCCCCAAAGTTGACCTTCAAATCCTGGTGATCTTGTGCTTTCATTGTCAGGGCTACATGAATCATGGGCAACAGGCAATAAAACCCAGAGTGGAACCACAGTAGGATTCAAATAGAAAAATCTCTTAATGAGGTCCCAATAGTTCATTTTTGCTTTTAATTCCCTTGCCTTTGGAGATATGTCAAGCAAGAAATTGCTGTGGCTAAGGTCAAAGAGGTTGTTGCCTGCTTTTTCCTCTAGGGTTTTGATGGTTTCCTGTCTCACATTCAGGTTCTTCAACCATTTTGAGTTTATTTTTGTGTATGGTGTAAGAAAGTGGTCTAGTTTCATTCTTCTGCATATTGTTATCCAGTTATTCTAGCACCATTTGTTAAAGAGACCTTTTTCCATTGGATACTCTTTCCTGCTTTGTCAAAGATTAGTTGACCATACATTTCTGGGTCCAATTCTGGGTTCTCTATTCTATTCCATTGGTCTATGTATCGGTTTTTGTGCCAATACCATACTGTCTTGATGATTACAGCTTTGTAGTAGAGGCTAAAGTCTGGGATCATGATACCTTTCACTTTGGTTTTCTTCTTCAATATTGTGTTGACTATTCAGGGTCTTTTGTGGTTCCATATAAATTTTAGGATTATTTGTTCTAGCTTTGAGAAGAATGCTGGTGCAATTTTGATTGGGAGTGCATTGAATGTATAGATTGCTTTGGGTAGTATTGACATTTTAACAATATTTATTCTTCCAACTCATGAGCATAGAATGTGTTTCCATTCCATTGTATCTTCTTCAATTTCCTTCATAAGCTTTCTTGAAGAAGTGGGCGGAAAACATGAATAGACACTTTTCCAAAGAAGACATCCAGATAGCCAACAGACACACGAAAAGATGCTCAATGTCACTCCTCATCAGGGAAATACAAATCAAAACCACACTGAGATACCACCTCACGCTGATCAGAGTGGCTAAAATGAACAAATCAGGAGACTATAGATGCGGGCAAGGATGTGGAGAAATGGGAACCCTCTTGCATTGTTGGTAGGAAGGCAAACTGCTGCAGCCGCTCTGGAAAACAGTGTGGAGCTTCCTCAAAAAATAAAAAATAGAACTACCACCAATAGCACTGCTAGGAATTTACCCAAGGGATACAGGAGTGCTGATGCATAGGGGCGCATGTACCCCAATGTTTATACCAGCACTTTCAACAATAGCCAAATTATGGAAAGAGTTTAAATGTCCATCAACTGATGAATGGATAAAGAAGATGTGGTTTATGTATACAATGAAATACTACTTGGCAATGAGAAAGAATGAAATCTGGTCATTTGCAGCAACGTGGATGGAACTGGAGGGTATTAGGCTAAGTGAAATAAGTCAGGCAGAGAAAGACAGATACCATATGTTTTCACTCATATGTAGATCCTGAGAAACTTGACACAAGACCATGGAGGAGGAAAAGGGGTAAAAGAAAGTTAGAGAGAGAGAGGGAGACAAACCATAAGAAACTCTTAAATACTGAGAACAAACTGAGGGTAGGTGGTGGGGGGGTGGAGGGAGAGGGGAAAGTGGGTGATGGGCATTGAGGAGGCACTTATTGGGATGAGCACTGGGTGTTTTATAGAAACCAATTTGACAATAAATTGTATTTAATAAAAAAAATTCTAAAATAAAAGGGACTTCTAGGAGGCAAAAAAAAGGAAAGAGAAAAGAAATAAAAGAAAAGAAAAGAAAAGAAAAGAGAAAAATCTCTACAAAATTCTAAGACTCCCAAAGGCCTAGAGTTTCACTGCAAGAGTGAAGAAGAAATAAACCTTTAGTTGGAAACTTTCTTCTCTTCACTCTTATACTAAATGGAAGGCAAAATAAGTTGCCTTAAGAGTTTGTAAAAACAGCCTCTCTGCCCTTCCTACCCTCTTCCATGGGCCTCTTGTCTATGCTTGGCTCCAGAGAGTCCGTTCTGCTAGTCTTCTGGCGGTTTTCTGGGTTATTTAAGCAGGTGTGGGTGGAATCTAACTGATCAGCAAGACAAGGTGAGCCCAGCGTCCTCCTAACCCGCCCTCTCTAACCTGTTGGGATGAGCACTGGGTGTTGTATGGAAACCAATTTGACAATAAACTTCATATTTAAAAAAAAAAAGAATTTGTAACAAAAGAGGCGCTTGGGTGGCTCAGTTGGTTGAGCCTCCATCTTCAGCTCAGGTCATGACCTCACAGTTGGCAAGTTCGAGCCCCACATTGGTGTCTCTGCTATCATCACAGAGCCTGCTTCAGATACCCTGTCCCCCTTTCTCTCTGCCCCTCCCCAGCTCGTACTCTTTCTAAATTAAACATTAAAAAAAAAAGAGTTTGTAACAACAAGATGATCCTTACATAGGTTTGGGAACTCAGTTCATACCACCTGTGCAGTCTAAAAAAGCTTCAAATGGATAATTTAATGTATTGTAATCTAGGATAATTAGTGCTCCAGGAACTAGCAGAAATAAATGCAAATTCTCTATGAAGAAATGTAACTTCACTGTAGGCCTCAAAGAATTTCCAAAGATAAAATTCCACGGAAATGAATTCATAGCTCTAAGCCATGTATCAAAAGTATACATGCAGAATAAGCACTATCAGTAAGAGCCAGAAGAAAGAAAAGGAGAGAGTAAACTCAGAACCACTAATACTTGTGAATAGAAAATTAGTTTGATATGTAATACATGTTTAATACCTAACAAGAAATAAAATTGAAGCTCAAAAATATGAGCAAAGAATATAAGATCTTAAAACAACTAAAAGACTTAAGAAAGAATGCAACAGAACAATTTGAAATATAAAACTGAGGGACAACATACAAAAATATATACACAATTGAAAATAGAACCACAGAACTGGACAGGTTCAAAGAACCACTTCCAGAATGCATTCTAGGAAGACTAAGAGATGAAAAATATAATGCAGAGATTAAAAACCATGGAGGATAATATAAGGTCTACCTTACATCTAATTGAAATTCAAGAAGAGATAATAGAGTGATACCACATGGAAAACTGATATTCACAAATATTGTGACAGAATTTCACATAACTGTTGAAAGCTTCCAAGCCTCGGATCTATAATTAAATAATATCAAGCATGATAAATAAAAAGGAATGGACACTTTAATCACATTGTCATGAAAGTGAAGGACACCAAAGATAAAGGAAAGACCTTCAAAGCAGCTAAAAGAAATTTTACCCAAAATGAAAGATAAACTAATGTATGATAGAATACACTGGAAAATCTCTCCAATGAGTTAACCTAAACTACAGAGTGCAAACATGGAAAAATTTATGCAGTTGAACTGTCTTTCAAGGAGACAGAGTGATATAAAGACATTTTTCAAATAAACAAAACTAAGAGAGTTTGCTAAGAGACCCTCACAAAGGAAATTATAATATTTTTAAGAAAAATTCCATATTTGAAAAAAAAAGAACTGCTTGTCTAAGGTACTGTGTAAAACTAGTATTTTAAACTACTAAATAGATTATTCCAGGACTACCACAGATAATTTTACAAGTGATTTAAGAATACTCAGACTTTGGGGCACCTGGGTGGCTCAATCAGTTAAGTATCCAACTTTGACTTAGGTCATGATCTCATGGCTTGGGAGTTTGACCTCCACATTGGGCTCTATGCTGGCAGTGTAGAGCCTGCTTGGGATTCTCTCTTTCTCTCTCTCTCTCTCTCTCTCTCTCTCTGACTCTCTTTCTCTCTCTCTCTGTCTAAATAAATAAATAAATAAATAATTTAAAAAAATAAAAGAATACTCAGACTTTAATCCACAAACTGAAATATTTGAAATATCCCAGAAATATTTTTTTTGTGATTTGGTTCATTTAAAGCTACAGAGCAGAATCTTGATTGTACATTTAAATTTATAATTTGCTTAGTCAAAATTTGTTCAGTGCCGAAAAACTTTAAGTGTGTATGATCTACATCAAATGTATGCATGATTTTCAGCATTTTATAAGTATTTGTTAACCCATTTAACAATGGGGAGGAAATTCTGAGGTTTATCAAAATGCAACATGCTTAAGAAGCCTTTTTTATTACTTGCTAAAATATGCTTTCACCCTGACAGTTTCATAAACTTGATATTAAAATCCCTATTGTTTTTATGTTTATTTATTTTTGAGAGAGAGAGAGAGAGAGCACTAGTGGGGGAGGGCCAGAGAGAAAGGGAAACAGAGGATCTGAAGCATGCTCTGGGCTGACAGCAGA
Source organism: Acinonyx jubatus (assembly GCF_027475565.1). Classification (NCBI taxonomy): domain Eukaryota; kingdom Metazoa; phylum Chordata; class Mammalia; order Carnivora; family Felidae; genus Acinonyx; species Acinonyx jubatus. The sequence continues at coordinate 127,432,288 of NC_069385.1, read as the reverse complement.
GAGCCTGATGCAAAACAAATCCCAAACTGACAAGCCATGAGATCATGACCCGAACCAAATTTGGACACTTAACTGACTGAGCCACCCAGGCTCATGTCAAATCCCCTGGCCTTGCTAGTCCAATGTAGTCCAAGGGTTCAGAAATCATCATTCCCACCCTCACAACAACAATAACAACAACAACAAAGCTGAACAAAATGAAAATCAACTAATTTTCTTATATCTATCAGACAACTGAGGTCACAGGGAAAACTACTGCCCAAAAACTGACTGGAGAAACAGCTAAATACAAAGAATCACAACTTATTGGGAGAATAAGCCACTGTTGGAGCCTGCAGGAACACTTTAAAAATAATTGACTAAAGGGGTGCCTGAGTGGCTCAGTCGGTTAAGCATCCAACTTCGGCTCAGGTCATGATCTTGTAATCTGTGGGTTCAAGCCCCACATCAGGCTCTGTGCTGACAGCTCAGAGCCTGGAGTCTGCTTCAGATTCTCTGTCTCCCCCCCTCTCTCTCTCTGCCCCTCCCCCTGCTCATACTCTGTCTCTTGCTCTCTCCCAAAAATAAATAAATATTAAAAAAAATTGACTATGATTCAGCAACTATATATGTGTATATGTGTACATATATATATATATATATATATATATATATACGTATAATGGAATGTAATGAAAACAGAATATCTAGATATACCTACACCCCCATGTTCATTGCAGCATTATTCACAATAGCTAAGATATGGAAACAACTGAAGTGTTCATCGATGCATTAACAGGTAAAGATGTGGTGTGTGTGTGTGTGTGTGTGTGTGTGTGTGTATAAGCACACACAATGGAATATTGTATATATGTATGTGTGTATACAATGGAATATTATTCAGCCATGAGAAAGAAGCAAATTCTTCCATTTGCCACCATGGATGGATCTTGAAGGCATTATGCTAAATGAAATAAGCCAGTGAGATAAAGACAAATACCATATGAGTTTACCTATATGTGCAATTAAAAAAAAGTCAAACCCATAGAAACAGAATGGAAAAGTAGTTGCCAGGGGCAGGGTGGTGGGGGAAACAGGAAGAGATAAAAGGGCATAAACTTTCAGCTACTGGATGAATAAATTAAGGATCTAACGTATAACATAGTGACTATAGTTAGTACTATACAGTTGACCTTTGAACAACAAAGGTTTGAACTGCAAGGGTCCACTTACATGAGGATTATTTTCAACAAATACTGAACAGTATTGTAAATTTATTTTCTCTTCTTTATATTTCTTAAAGAAGAATATTTCTTATATTTTCTCTTTCTTAATATTTTCTTTTCTTTATCTTACTTTATTGCAAGAATACGGTATATAATACATAGAAAATATAAAATATATGTTAATTGTGCTATTGATAAGGCTTCTAATCAACAGTAGGTTATTAGTAGTTAAGTTTTGGGGGAGTCAAAAGTTACACATGGATTTTGACTGCACAGAGCATTGGCACCCTAACCCCCATGTTGCTCAAGGATCAACTGTACTCTATAATTGAAATTTGCTAAGGGAGTAAAACTTAAATGTTCTCACACATACATACATATCACTGTATATACAGAGTGATGCATGTGTTTGTTAACTAAAAAAAAAAAAAAGTTGACTAATTACTGAAGAAGGAGCACAAACTAGCTTGAGAGTTAAAAACTCCTAGGGGTGACTCCTAAGGAGACCCCACCTTTTAGCAAAGTTTGCCTTCAGGAGCTACCCAGGTTCTCAGGGTGAAGATCCAAAAATATCCCCTCCTGCTTCAGGTAGGGAAGGGGAAAGATAACTACTTTTAATCATTCCCAAAGACTCTTTTCTCTTTAACAAAGGTTTGCCCTCAAGGGAAACTACCTTACTAAAGCTTAAGAGATTTACCTGATTCTAAGCAACCTGAGGGAAGGGAAATATTGAATCCTAGTTCCCTCTAGACTTCCCGTCTCACCTGAGATGGAAGGAAAGTTGAGAAGTAGTTGTGAAGGTCATAGCCAATGGTATAGGCTCGCTAAAAGACTGGAGACATAATCATAGGATTATAGGACCCTTTCCCTCCCTCCATGCCCAACCATCACATCAATAACGCTTTGTATATAACAGGGTATTCAGCTGAAAGAACTGTATTTGTCTTTGTTAATCCTACTTAAGAAGAAGTCTCTAGGGAAATCCAAAGACCACAGGGGATATATAAACAAGGACAGTTGAGGAAATGTTCACCTCCACCACCTCCAGCTAAAGGAAACAGCAAACACATTCTAACTCTCAGCCAGATAAACATAAAACTTCACATGATAGGTTTATTTACCTAAGTTTCTTTTACCTGATACATCAGGTCCAGCTTTCAACAACAACAAAAAAAATTACAACACATGCTGAAGGGCAAAAAACACAATCTGAAGAGACAAAGCAAACATCAGAAACAGAACCTCAAATATGTCAGGGATTCTGGATTTGTCAGACTGGGAATTTAAAATGACCATGATTGATATGCTAAGAGCTTTCATGGACAAAGAAGACATATACAAGAACAGAAGGGTAATGAAGAACAGAAATGGTAAAATGATAACACAAAGAGATAGGAACTCTAGAACAAAAGGAAATGGTAGAAATTTTAAAACTCCATAACAAAAATGAAGAATGCCTTATTGGGCTCATCTGTGGATAACACAAGCAAGAGTCAGTGAGCTTGAAAACATGTCAGTTGAAACTTCCAAAAGTGAAATGCACAGAAAGAAAAAAACAGAGAGAGAACAGAGTATCTAAGAATTGTGGGACAAACACAAAAGTTGTAACATACATGGAATGGACATACAAGAAGGAGAAGAAAGAAAGGGACAGAACTATTTGAAGTAATAACGATTGCCAATTTTCTAAAATTAATGAGATACATCAAACCACAGACCCAAAAAGAACAGAAGGCACCTAGCATGGTAATTACCAACAAATCTACAGATGGGTGTATCATATTCAAACTGCAGAAAACCAAAGACAGGGAAAATCTTGAAAGAAGACAGAGGGAAAAACAGCTTTCTTAGAGAAGAACAAAGATAAGAATGAAATTATACTTTTCTTCAGAAACTGCACAGAGAGTGGAGTAAAACATTTGAGGTATTGGAAGAGGGGTGCCTGGGTGGCTCAACTGGTTGAGCGCCCAACTCTTGATTTTGGCTCAGGTCATGATCCCAGGGTCATGGAATTGAGCCATGCTAAGCATGGAGCCTATTTAAGATTCTCTCTCTCTCTCTCTCTCTCTCCCCTCCTGCACACTAGTGCAAGAGCTCTCTCATTCTCTCTCTCAAACAAATAAGTAAATAAAGTGTTGAAAGAAGAAAGCAAAACCCACTAACCTAGAATTCTGTATCTACTGAAATCACCCTTCCAGAGTGAAGAACAATAAAGATTTTCTCAAACAGACCCACCAACCTCACCTGCTTCCTGGGCTCTGCCCTCTCTAAGCTTTGTCATACCGCCAGCTTTGACTGCCCCCACCTGAGTCTTCACCATGCTCCCTCCAAGGACAGTGTAGGTCTCATTGGTGCCACCACTTCATAGTCTCTTGTGAAACAAGCCAGAAAAAAAAAAAAAAAAACAAAAAACAATGCTCTCCTTCTCATCTGCTGAAGGCCCAAACTATGACAGAGTAAATAAGCAAGCATTTCACATGAGAGGGGTAGACTCTTCTGTCCCCATGAAAACCACACACCACCAGGTTCTCTCTCTGAGTTCTATCTCTGAGTTCGCCATCTTTCCCCTCAACTTCATTTCCATTGCCCTCCACCCACCTTGTTTAGCTGAAAAGTCTGCATATGTCTGAACCCCAAATGAAAATACCATTCAAACTCCCATCCCCAGACAACCAAATGTAACAGAGGGACCTTGTTTGGATCCTGACCCCTGTCTCCCAAATAATTCTTTTTTTTTCATTAAGAGTATTAAATGGTACCAAGAAAATATTAATTTTGTTAGGGGTGACAGTGGCATTATGAATATTAAAAAAGTGAATATTTTTTAGAGATGCACACTGAAGGATGTAGGGATGAATGGCGTGATAGATGGGATTTGCTTTAAGATATTTCAGCAAAGAAAATTAAGGGGTAAGGAGTGCCTGGGTGGCTCAGTTGGTTAAGCCTCCAACTTCTGCTCAGGTCATGATCTCACAGTTTGTGAGTTTGAGCCCCCCATCGGGCTCTGTGCTGACAGTGCTGAGCCTGGAGCCTGTTTCAGATTCTATGTCTCCCTCTCTCTCTCTCTGCCCCTCCCCTGCTCATTCTCTCTCTCTCTCTCTCTCTCTCTTTCTCAAAAATGAATAAATAAACATTTTTTTAAAAAAAGAAAATGAAGGGATAGAAACAAATGTTGAAAGTTTTTGACCCTTATTGAACCTGGGGAATAGGTATACGGAATTTTATTGTTATTCTATTTTTGTGTGTATTTGAAAATTTTCATAATAATTTTCTTTAATTCCATCCCCATGGCTTCTGCAGAAAATGTCTGTTTCCATTTAACCAGATGTTAATTGTCAGTACAGGGCTTACCTACCGAGCTCAAGCTCCATCACTAGACTAGATCTACCCCAGCCAAGATCCACTATGAAAAATAACATTTCTTTTTTTTTTATTTTTTTAACGTTTTATTTATTTTTGAGATAGGGAGAGACAGAGCATGAACAGAAGAGGGTCAGAGACAAGGAGACACAGGATCTGAAACAGGCTCCAGGCTCTGAGCTGTCAGCGCAGAACCCAACGCGGGGCTCGAACTCACGGACCGCGAGATCATGACCTGAGCCGAAGTCGGCTGCTTAACCGACTGAGCCACCCAGGCGCCCCTAAAAAATAACATTTCAATCAACTTGCTGGTACCTAAATCTTTGCTCCTGTTGCTTATTATGATAAGTTCATTGAAGGGCAATTCCTAGGTCATACTGATTGGTTATTTTTTATGTTTCTATTTATTTTTGAGAGAGAGAGAGAGCATGAGTAGGGGAGGGGCAGAGAGAGAGGGAGACAGAGGATCTGAAGTGGGTTCTGCGCTGACAGCAGACAGCCTGATGCGGGGCTCCAACTCATGAACCCTGAGAGCATGACCTGGGCAGAAGTGGGAGGCTTAACCGAGGGAGCCACCCAAGCTCCTGCATACTGATTGTTTTTAGAGAGGTAAAACCAGGTACATTCTGGTGAGTAGTGGACAGAGTGCCCTTTTCACCACACCCTTGCCAACACTCGGTTGTCATTTAAAAAAAAAGAAAACTTTTAAAAGTGCAGTGCAGCAAGATAAATAGAATTTAACTTCCCTGATGAAGGACATTCAAGGCAGCAGAAACAGTTTCAACAAGGCAAAGAGGTGAGAAACTACCTGATTTCTTTAGTTCTGGTATTATCAGGATTCATTCATTCAGTAAATATTTATTTGCTCAGAGCCTCTGTATTTAAGTGACTATTAATGATGTCAGCTGTTAAAAATATATCAGTAGCTAAGTAAAGCTTTAGTCCTGATAAAGTAAGAAGAAATGAAGAACCACTTATTTTACAGGGGGAGCAGGGATGTGGAAATTACACTTTGTGCAAACCTTCTGGAATCCCTGGGATCTCGTGGAGGCCATCCTGCATCTTTCATCTTTCTTCCCGGCTTTCCCCACACTAAACTCTGAGAACATGATGTATTTCTAAACATGTTATTGAGACGAATGACATCCAACATTTTCTTTTATCCTTTACACTTTCCGAAAGTGACATGGTTTAAAGCCCTTTCTCCCCCAGGAGCTGCCCCAATAGGAATTAGGAAAGTCTTGCAGAAAAATCAAGAAGCCAATTCTCCTTTCATAGAGACAAAGACACATTTGCTTTGCAACTGGGCTGAAATTCAGAAGAATTCAATAACTAAATCCCATTCTCTAGAAGTCCCAATGTTCTGTTCCAGGACTGCAATGCCTGTTCCAGGTTAATTGGAAAGAAAGGATGTTTCCCCTGGGTAGTCACTGCAGCTCGGTTAGCCCTGCGCTGCAAAGCCTCGTTGCTCTGCGTTACGTTTCAAAGCCGAAGTTCTCAGCTCTAACTGCTTCGCGGGTTAATACTCTGGTTGCTTCAACTTGCTCTTCAGCCGGCGCATCTGAACATGAATGATTGTAAAAGAGGCGCCGTGAGCGAGAATCATGAAGACAATGAGCGTGAGCAAGGGCGAGAAGTGTTCTTCCCGCCGCAACGTCTCATTACGATGTTTTCCAGGGGGCCCTTTGAAATAAACAGCGTACGTGGGGAAACCGAAGCAGGACCTCCGCCAGCAGGTTTCACCGCACTGCGCACAGACGGGCTCCCCCCAGAGAGGAGCTGGGCTGCACGTCGCCAGGAACCTCCCGCCCCTGCGCAGCGAGCTGACCTTCCTGGTCCTCTCCAGTTTGGTGTTTTTGGTCAGGCACAACTGGGCGGGAACACCTTAAAATCAGCATTCTTTATTCTGGCATTTTAGCTATCAAAGTCATGTTCAAGAAATTAACAGGAATCTCCCTGCGGAGAGTTGGGGTGGGGGGAAACGCAGCAAACAACAATGTTGCTCAAAAGAAAGCCAGAATAAAGAAGAATAATGTTGCCAAAAGAAAAGGGAAAAGAAAAGAAAAACCCCTATTTTTCTTAGTCCACAAGTGCACTGATATGAATTGGTAAATATACAATACAGTACGTGTCTTACATTTAAATGCTTTATATGTGTGTTTCATCTACAAGCCATATTTTCATATATAAGTGATCTCTCGTGCTTTAGAGAGAAGAGAGAAGATAAATTCTTAAAGAAATTTTAAACATATGTATATACTGTCTTGCATTAGTATACTGTCTTGCATTAGTATATTTTGTTGTAATATAGGGCATATTTAATAGTATATAATATACACATAAATATATACATAAGGACAGAGATATAGTGCCCTCTACTGGATCAAATTCAACTTGATTAACCTCTCCCTTGAAATAGTTAATTTAACATTCCTTCAAGTGACTATCAACACCAGAATATAAACTTTAATGTTAGATGATGCTTCGTGGTCAGGTGATTCCTCTCTGGCTTATAGTAGCAACAAGAAAAATGCCGTCAACATCCGATTTGTCTTAATGATGCTTTTGTTCCAATCCTCCATGTTCAAAAGGATTATTCACACTTACAAGTACATTGTGTTTACTATCTGTGGTCTTTGAAGGACAGTATACAAAACAAAGTAAAGGGAAATTTGACTAATTAATTTATTTGAGCAATCTAAGCAACCAATCCAGACTCTATAATTCCCAACCCCAAAATAAACTTTCTTTGTCATGTTCTGTTTGAACTGATCAGATGTAATTTTAAGAACCAGACAGATATGGATTCAAGCACAGCATCTATATTCAAAAATCTGGACAATTCAAGACATTAAGCAAATTGAGAAGTATTAGTTTAAGAGTAGCATTATATAGACAAATAATACAGAAATCATCATTCTGAACAATTTATTCTTTTTTTAAAGTTTTTTTCTAATGTTTATTTTTTAAAAAGGGAGAGAGACAGACAGAGTGCAAGTGGGGGAGGGGCATAGAGAGAGGAAGACACAGAATCTGAAGCAGGCTCCAGGCTCAGAGCTGTCAGCACAGAGCCCGATGTGGGGCTCGAACTCACGAACTGGGAGATCATGACCTGAGCTGAAGTCAGATGTTCAACTGAGCCACCCAGGTGCCCCCTGAATAATTTATTCCTGAGTAGCATGGAGATCCTGTGGAAAAGGTACATCTGCTCCCAAACAAGCTGGTAATATAATCTTTTATGTGGACTCTTGAAAGTTGCAAGTAATTGTGGATTTAGGGAATTCATGAGAAATGATTACAAATAGTAGGAAACATTATTTTAAAATAGGAATAGTTTCAAAAACCCTACACACTGCAATAACATGTATGCGACATTGAGGGGCAGCTGGAAAGCAGAGGGATTCTTAAAATAGTGGGCTTATCATTGCACTGCACGGTATTCTCTACTGGTGGCACTGAAAATGTCAATGTTTCCTTTTTCTGAGGAGACCCCAACTTCCCCTTGTCCTAACCTGGATTTGTCTTCTGGCTACTAAGTGCAAAGACTCACAAAACTAACCTGCCACAGATTTTCAGAAGCCTGGCAGAGCTTGTTATGGAAGTTCATAACCTAGCCAAAATAAGCCAGCTGGAAAATCAGATGCCTGTCTCCTTGATGCAGGAAATTTTGAGAAGATGTCAGGCTGCAGTCTTGTCCCAACCTCTGCTGCAAAGAAACACGGGAAAATTTTCTAGTGGTTTGCAGCCATCCCTATCAGTAACATGGAGGAGAATCTTTTAGGACCAGTCTGAAAGAAAGAAAGAAAGAAAGAAAGAAAGAAAGAAAGAAAGAAAGAAAGAAAACAAGCATGTTTGAAGGTGAGGTTTGCCCCCCTGCCTGAGTTCCCCAGGGAGGCTCAGTCAACCATGTGGGGTATCTTAGCTTTATAAATCAATCATCACATGAAAGTGTTGACTGTCCTAAGAAGCTTGCTCCTGTCCAAGGTCAAAGATGATGAGGAAACCTCCTTGGGCAGTGGTTCTCACTCGGTAATGAATATGGGGACCTCGCTGGTAGGTCTGTGGCAAGTCTGGAATCCATGGCTGCTCCCAGAGACTCTGGTTCAGTGGGTCTGGAGAAAAGCCAAGAATCTGCCTTTGAGCAAGTCCAGGGGACTCTGGTACAGGTAGCCCTTGGACCATATGTTAGAAACACTGCCTGAGGAAGTGAAGAAACATATTTAGCCAAATGCACTAACATCTTCAGACCTTCTCTTTATGAGCATACATCTTTTAATGAGATCCTCATGGAATAAGAAGCCCCTTGTACTCATTTTTGTCGTTATGTAAATAGTATTATAATAGCTATGGCTATTACTTTGAGGTTTAACCACCTGACAGTATACATGACAGTGCAGACACCTCCCAGATACTTCTTTGGCCCAGGCTAGCACCCTGCTGTGCTTTTTATGTTATGTGCTGTAGTATGTGTTATGGGCTGTAGGAATTGGGTATTCTGATCCTCTCTTAAAATGGTCTTCGCCTATTCCTTCTGACAAGTCTTCTCCCTGTAGCACTGCAAAATAAGCAATCTCATAGTTTTTCCCCACCTATCCTGTCTCTTCAGAGGTACACGAGACATTCTGGGTTTTTCTTGAAGGTTTATTACAAGCAACAATGAGGAAAAGACCAGGGGAAAATATATATGGACACAAAATTTAAAAGAAATCTCACAGTCTCACAAAAAAGTCACTCCCAAAATTCAGTTTTCCTTTTTAGCAGCTATTGAACTCTACAATGATGCCTGTTTTCTTCCTTCCATCCTCCTTTGTTCCCTTCTTTCCCTTCTCCCTCCCTTCCTTTCTCCCTTCTTTCCCTCCTTTCTCCCTTCCTTCCCTCTTTCCCCCCTTCCTTCCCTTCTCCCTTCCTTCACCCTCTTCCTCCCTCCCTTCCCCCTCCCTCCCTTCTTTCCTCCCTCCCTTCTTTCCTCCCTCCCTTCCTCCTTTCCTTCCTTCCTTCTTTCCTTCCTTCCTTCCTTCCTTCCTTCCTTCCTTCCTTCCTTCCTTCCTCCTTTTGTTTCTTCCTTATTTTCTTCCTTCCTTTTTCCTCCTTCCTTCCCTCTATCCCTTGCACAAACTTTCACTGAGCGCCCACCATGTGTTAGGCATTCTGGGCTTGATGACACAATCCATCTGTACTCCACAACTGCCCCCAAAGTGCTATAAAAGCACCAAACAATGGCGATTTCTGAGTAAGCCTTCTCTAAGGGCTAATATGAGAAAAGAGAATCGACTGAGCAAATTGTGGGGCAAATTAATTCCCTTCAGCAGAGAGGGAACTATACAAAGACAACCCTATACAAAGCCAAAGAGAAATAAAATATGTCATATTCTGAGAACCCAATAGTTCAGTAGAGCTGGAACACAGTGTTGGAAATTGGAGTGAAATAGTCAGAGGGGTCAACTCATGAAGGGCCACATAGATCACAATAGTGAGCAAGGTTTTTATTTTATAAACCATGTATAAATGACCACATAATAACTTTGACAACCTACAAAGTTGGCAATTTTATAAATCTGCTAATTTAAGGTCCAAACCAAGTGGAGGGAAAAGAAAAGGCAGGTCTAGTAATTATTACACTGGGATAGCAGACATAAATCTGGGCTGTCCAGGGCAACTCATATGGCCACTTTACCCACAGGATGTCCTGGCTCAAGTGACAAAGTCCCTTGACTCATGTCTTCCTTACATCGGTGAGAATGTCTTCATCTTAAGGATTTTTACCAACTTTAGTATCTAAACACCACTAGTAGATCTACATGGGGGCAAAACCCTCATGCACTGCTGCCTTTAAATTCTTTTCTCTTCACAAAGGAAAGCCTTCCTAGGCATTTTTTCCATTTAAAAAATAGCAGCTTCTTAAAAGGAGGGATAGAATCTTTTGACATATTGTTAGTGATATTGACCACAATATAACTTACTGAATCAATCCTTCTTTTTCCAGTTCTTTAATAATAAACAATAAGGATTGAGTTACTACATGATCTAAGAGATACAAGGTATGTGGTTTCATAAGAACAATGAATTCCTTGTATGTTTTTTATAGGTTCTTCATTTCATATTAAATCAAAGGTTATATAACATATTACATTGGGGCTCTAATGGTTCTTACCTAATATTATCAATATCATCATGAGAGCCAATGGAAGAGTCAGTTCCTAGATCTGCTGACGAGGCTGCAGAGGCCGTGAGTCATTCTTGAACTAGAATGGCGCATGGGACCTTCCAGCTGCCATGTGGGCTCAGTCATTTTTCTGCTTATGAACAACAACAAAATAACAAATTAAGCAAGTATTTGGTATTGCTCCGGGATTTAGAGTGAAATATCTTTATCCGAGGACTAAAGAGTCCTGGTAGCAGACATATTGTGATGTTTCCCTTTTCAAGCTCTTAATCCTTTTTGCCAGCGAGGCCAGATGTACACTAAATGAATGACATTAGCCAGATCCCACTCAGGGTCGTGTCAAGGAGGAGTTCAGCTCTGGTAATGAGAAAATACGACCTCCTCCGGTTCTCTCTATAGAGGTCACTTGGTCCTGCTTTGACAAATACTTTTTGTAAGGCTGATTATAAGAGGTGCTCCAGAACAGTGATTCACAAACTGGGGATCTTGTTCATTTGCATTAATTAGGTCTGGGGTGGGACCTGAGATTCTATATTGCTAACAAGCTTCTAGATGACGCCTATGCTGCAGGTCCACGGACCACACTGTCAGTACCAAGGTCTAGAACATATTCAGAAACTAAAACAGCAGTGTTTCTGAGATATGTCTGTGGTGACAGAGATATCTAGCCAGAAAAATTAAAATGTTGAATCATTCCAGAATATCTGAGGCGTGCGGTTATCCTCTTTGTACCCAATAACTCTTAGAACCATATGTGGATTACAATCACAATTTCTTACACAATTGTTCAGGTGAATCTTATTTTGGGTCCTCACTAAGGCTACTCATAAGCAAACTGATGATAAAAGGGGCTTATAGATGATGAACATCTATAAGTGTTCATATTTGGTATGTGTTTCCCATTCCGTGGTACCCATTCTCCTTCCTCTTCATCATCCCTTTCCCCCAATCCCACCTCACCTTCATCTGAATTAAGTACTTCTCAGTCCTGTTTCCAAATCCTCCTCCCCATAAAAGCATTCCTTTAGGAGGAAAATCTGACTGTCAGCTTAATGAGGTGTTAACCTAATCCAAAAGAATGACCCTCCAGTGGTAGAATTCCAAGTACAATCCAGACGGGAGAAAACAATACTTGGGAGCATTAAGACCTTTCCAGCAGTGGTCTGTGGCTGACTTGAAAGTCCATCCCAGGATGGCCTGAGTCCACTTCCAGACCCTCCTCTGGCCTAGGATCCCTCACCTCTACCCCAGTAGAAGCTTCTATCCCCAACCAGTGGGCCTGGCTTTGGGCCACCATAGTTTAAGCAGGTGCATGGGCAACACCTCAAGATTGGCTTTATGAAGGCATTTGATGCCCTGTTGGGTATTATATTCCTGTTCTTTAACTCAAATTATCTAAAAGGGAATTTTTAATCTTACATGTATTTACTTATGTTTGCAGAAGCAATGGATGGAGTTAAAACCCCTCTGAGTTGAAATCTAACTGCTATACAATATCAGATTTGCTATGATTGAAAGGGGAGCCCTCTATTCTTCATCTTTAGGTGTATTACATTTGTCAAGTTGGGGGAAGCAGGAACAAATGGCAAACCCCTGTTCCCTCGCTTCCCTTCCCTCTCTGTGTCCTAAAGAACACTCCTCCGTCTCAGCTCAGTGGAAAAGTACAATGATTCTTGTATCACTCGGGCTGGGTTTCTTGGGTTAAATCGCTGGGGCTGAGTCACTGGGGCCAAACTGAAGACGCTTGTTGCCATAGGCTATCTGATCTGTCCACTATGTCATTTTTGAAGTAAAGAAAATATTGAATTAGAATATAAGAGGACTGTGAATCCAGATGTCCAGCCGATGGAAAGATGGGTAATGAGAAAACAGAGCTGACCTCTTTCAGCAAAGCTAGGAAATGGCAGGGGATTGGAAGAAGCAGCTGTTCACTTTTGGCAGCTGCAGTGAAGGGCAATGTTACGGAATGTCAAAAAACAGCATATTTCATTGCAGCTTCTCTATTGCCCTTTAATGATTCAGGAGCAGAGCCATCTTTAACGACACTTGGCATGCTGTCTGCTTTAAAGGCAAATAAAATGTCCTCATTTCATCTGGCTTTCCCAGAGAAGGGGCATTTGAAACCCTGGAGAGGAAGAGATAATGGTCAAAATGTGTCCTTCTCATGTAACACCTGAATAATGGTTTGTTACCTGGAAGGACCACTTTGCCTGTGAAATAATCTCCTGGTTTACTTTGAGAACATATGATAAGATATTTTTAGATCCTAATTCTACCATAGCATCTAAATACTTGAAATAATCTGGATCCTAATTTGAGGATATAATACCACGTTACAGCTGAGAGAATTTTCATAGCCAATAGTCTTAACCAAGACTTTCTTATTTGAACAGTGAACAAACTTCACTACCAACAATTGTAACATATTCGTTTAAAATGAGCTCTATCCTTAAAAGTTCCTCACCACAAAAGTCATTAAATGAGGCATTTGAAGATGTTTTTTTCATAGTTAAGCTTTGTGTACATAGTATGAAGAAGACTTAGTGATTATCCAGTTGACTCAAACTCAAAGAAAACCAACTACTGAGTTTGGTTATACAAGGAACAACTTTTGGTTAATTGTTGATTAGACCCAAGTTCAACAGCAAAATCTCAAAGGTTGTTTAATTTATGGCATTTATGTCATTATGACACAAAATATAAATTATGGGGTATAGGGGCACTTGGGTGGCTCAGTCAATTAAGCGACTAACTCTTGGATTCAGCTCAAGTCATGACCTCATGGTTCATGGAACTGAGTCCCACGTTGGGCTCTGCATTGACAGCATGGAGTCAGCTTGGGATTGTCTCTCTCTCCTTCTCTGTCTCTCTCCCCTCTCTCTCACTTATGCATGCTCTCTCTCTCAAAATAAATAAACATAAATAAATAAATAAATAAATAAAATGTGTTTTATGAAATGCATTGTGATATATGAAATCATTGATTTTCACCCAAGATGTTGTCACTTTGAGACTCCTAGCATGTCAATATCAATTCTGAGGTGTATCATGCATCATTTGTGATATTTAATTATGAAAGTACTTGGACTTTTAAATAATTTGCCTTTTATAGTGGCCACATTTATAAATTGTCATGTGTGTGTGGGTGGGAACAGATTCAAGATGACTCCCAATATGTCATTCACATGACTATTCCTTCTGAATTGTTGGGGAGAGAGAGAGAGAAAAAAAGGTGATACTAGAGAAATAACTGTTGAGTCAAAACTGAGCAATAGTAAGCAAGCATTGTAAATGCCATCAATAATTATGTTTAAATGGGCTCTTCTAATTACCCATTTCATTCATGAGGGACTCTCCTGCCAGTCTGTTCCCAGCTGGTTCATCCCGAAGGAAACCCAGCTGTGGAACTGCTCTCACAGCCCACCATGACTGAGGGAGAGTCAGACAGCGGACTCCAGAAGCTTCTAGCCACTGCAGAACAGAGAGAGGAGAAAAAAGCCCACCAGGAAGCCAGACAGTCATTCGTCTAATTATTGATGGGGATCACTCTATTTTCCAAAACTTACAAACCTAGATTTTAATTTTAGAAATACAAACATAAGATATCTGAGTCACCAAAACACTTGACTCCCACCAACACTGAATTAAAGCAAAAAAGGACAAAACTTCTCAACTATTCCAGATTGGACACCAGTGAGATTTGAGAGTTTGGGGAGACAAAACAAGATCATCAGAGGAACAATATGAGATAAAGAAAAAACTCTTGGGAATACAAAATAAAAAACAGATGGTGTGGTTTTTCCACCTAGAAAAATCCATGAGGGCTGAAAGACCTTTTAAAGTCATACATTTTGGCAAGTTGTTAAAAGATAATTATGGAGTTTTTTAATCTCCCTGAATCCACCCCCTGCCCCACCATAAAAAAAAAAAGAAAATAGAATCACAAAACCAAAAAGCCACAGATAATATCTAGAACAAAAATAGACAATACTAAATTCCCAGAAACCTAAAGCAGGAGCAGTCAAGGACAATTAGGGCCACAAGATCCATGTGGTATTAGCAACTGGGCAGGAAAGAGGGGGAGACAATAGGGTATCTGTCAGCCTCAGAACAGAAGAGCCCCACAACCACCAAGAATTTTACATCAACTATACTGACCTTCAAACATAAGCTGTTTTGGACATGCAGGAAGAGCTTAGGGCATGTGTTCCCAGAAGCCCTTCCTGGAAATCCACAGGAATGAGCTGAGATCCACCAAATGACTCAAGATACCCAATGATAGCACTGGAAGGAATACAGGCAACAAAGGAACATAGTAAATGACACCACTGAATTCAAACAGGAAAAAAAAATCAGAATATGCGCAACAAAAGACTTGAGTTCATCAACAAACAAAAAAAAATGGATGGGGGTAAACCCATAGGTTAAAAGACATTTATATGACATATCAAATAATTAGCGTGCTGGAACTGATTTGTATCCTGATTCAAACAAACTTTAAAAATAATTTAAAGACAATAGGGAAATGGAAATACTAGATAGTTAATGATGTTAAGGGATTGTTGTTCATATTATTTAGGTACAATAATGGTATTATAGCTATACTTCTTTTTTAAAAAGAGTCTATATATTTTAGAAATGTATACTGAGGGGCACCTAGGTTGCTCAGTCAGTTGGGCGGCTGACGACAGTTCAGGTCATGATCTCGCGGTAGGTGAGTTCGAGCCCCATCTCAGGCTCTGTGCTGACAGCGCGGAGCCTGGAGCCTGCTTCCCATTCTGTGTCTCCCTCTCTCTCTGCCCCTTCCCTGCTTGCTCTCTGTATCTCTCTGTCTCTCAAAAACAATAAACATTAAAAAAATTTTTTTAAGAAATGTATAGTGAAATGTGATGTCTGATAGTTGCTTCCAAATAAGCTGGAGTTGGTGGAGAGCATATGCATGCTACACATGCACTGGGGTTGGCTGACAGACGAAGGCTATTGGCTCTGGGTGGGGGGAGCACAAAGATGTGTTGTATGTTGCCTTTAGTTCGGTGTATGTTTGGAATTTTCCATACTAAAAGCTAAAACAAATAAAAATAGATGAATTTATAAAAATCAGTGGCAAAGGACACCTGGATGATGCAGTCAGTTAAGTGTCCTACTCTTGATCTCAGCTCGGGTCATGATCTCATGGTTTGTGAGTTTGAGCCCCACATTGGGCTCTTGCTGATGGTGCAGATCCTGCTTGGGATTCTCTCTCTCTCTCTCTCTCTCTCTCTCTCTCTCTCTCTCTCTGTCTCTCTCTCACACACACGCACACACACACAAAATAACTAAATAAACTTAAAAATAATAAAAATAAAAATCAGTGGCAAACTTTAATCCACAAATAACAGGTAATATAAGAGAGGGAGATGCCCTACTTAATAACAACACAAAATGCCTAAAATACCTAGAAAGTTGCTTATAAAATATAAAAGACTCTATAGAGAAAAAAGAGAAATTACAAAACTTGACTGAAAGTCATAGAAGAACTTAATCAATAGACATTATATGCTCCAAATGCCAACATTTAGAGATGTCACTTTCCCACATATTTATCTATAAATTTAATGCAACACCAATCTTTCAACAAGGTTTTCTTTAACTTGACTAATTAGTTACAAAGTTTTCCCAAATAAGAAAACATTAGAAAGCAATGAGGAAATTTTGTAGAAGAGTTCAGAAGAGAGGATCTTTACATTCCCAGTTAACAAAACATGCCCCAATACTGGAGAAATTAGAACAGTGCTATGCTGTTGCAGCCCTAAACAAATCAATCACTGAAACAGAATAGAGATTTTGGAAACAGACATAGGCATTTATAAGAATTTATTATAGAGTAAGATGGCATTTCAAATCAGTGGGGAAAGGATAGAGTATTCAATAAGCACCTGCTAGGACAATTGAATCTCTTTTTGGAAACAGAAACAGAAGAAATGTTCAGATGAAACCTCATGAAAATAATTTTCAGACGTTAATATACAAATGTAAGAATTAAAACTATCAAAATATAAGAAACACGAGAAATTACTTTTCTACTTTTAAAATATGGAGAGCCTTTCTTAATTAGGACACAACCACTTCAGTAGAGTGATAGTTTCTAGGTGTAAGTAGGGAAAGAACTCCCAAAATGTAATGCTATTAAAAAAAAAAAAGATCCAGAATAGTGTGTATAATTTTCTACCTTTTGTATATAAAATAAGAAAGGATAGACATCTACATTTGCATTTGTTTCTATACTCAAAAATAAACTCTGGAAAAATACACAATAATACACAATATACACAATACACACAAAATACACAATAAGGCACTAATAACAGAAGCGCCTGTCACAGTTGCAGAGTACGGGAACTGAATGGGGGGTGGGGGGGAAGAGCCCTGGAATAGGAAGATTTTTCACTCCACAACTTTGTTTCCTTTATTTTCTTTTCATTTTTTTTTCATTTTCTTTAATTTTTGAATTATGTGAATGCCTCTTGCACTTATTTCAAAAGTGAGAGAAGTAAATACGGTGAGGAACTAAGGTATTTTCACAAGATATCATAAAAAAACTGGATAGACAAATACAGAGGAGGAACTGTTTGTCCTCTGGATGACCAAGTGTTAAACTCCTTAATAGATATAAAGCTCCTTAAACTTAAAGAAGGGGGAAAAGGAAACACCTGGATAGAAAAAACAAACAAAATATATAAACAAGTGGGGTGGGGTATGGATGGGTCAGTCGTTTAAGCCTTAACTCTTGATTTCAGCTCAGGTCATGATTTGGGGTTCGTGGGATCAAGCCCCAGGTTGGGCTCTATGCTGACAGCTTGGGATTCTCTCCCTCTCTTTCATCTCTCCCCCTTCTTATGCACTCTTTCTCAAAATAAACATTTAAAAAAAAGAAGTTAAGGGTTGATGGGGGGTGGGAGGGAGGGGAGGGTGGGTGATGGGTATTGAGGAGGGCACCTTTTGGGATGAGCACTGGGTGTTGTATGGAAACCAATTTGACAATAAATTTCATATATTGAAAAAAATAAAAATTAAAAAATTTAAAAAATTTAAAAAACTTAAAAAAAATAAAAATAAAAATAAAAAAAAGAAGTTAAAAAATAAATAAATAAGCAATTGACTCCCCCCAAAAGGCAACCCCCGCAAATGCTCAAAGCCTTAGAAAAAATGTTGCTAAGATTTTGCTAGAGAAATGATGCTAAAATATTTCTGCCTTTCAAGTCAGCAGGATTTGTGACACCTAACATTGGTGAGGATGTGAAAAAGCAGTGGTGGCTATGTTGGTGGTGACAGAATCTGCTCAGATCTGTCTATATCACAACTCTCCACTTAAGCTGCCCCTGCTAAAGCTGCTAATAACTCCCACACACTAAATTCAGGACCACTTTTCAGTACGTGTACTTCCTGCCACACCTTTCTGTCTTTGGCATGCAAGACACCATGGTTCCATTCATTCATTAAAAATATTGATATATTGGGGCCTCTGGGTGGCTCAGTTGATTCAACACCCCACTCTTGATTTCAGCTCAGGTCATGATCTTGCGGTTGATGAGATCAAGCCCCTACATCGGGCACCACACTGACAGTGTGGGGTCTGCTTGGGGTTCTCTCTCCCTCTCTTTCTGCCCCTCCCCCACTCACACATATGTGCACACTTCCTCTCTCAAAATAAAGAAATAAACTTTTAAAAAATATTTACATATTTCTAGGAGTTGTGGAGATCCCTAGAAACAAAAAAAAGTGACCCAAACCAAACCTGGCCCATAACCACAGGGAGCTTCTTGTCTACACGTTTTCTCCATGCCCTGGCTCCTTCTCAGCTGCCTACAGAGGCCACCACTAGCCTTTAAATTCTAGAGTTTCTCTGGCCTAAGCCTTCTCCTCTCATCTAGTGTCTCTGCTGGGGGTGTCTACTTCCTTAGTATCCAGTGCCCATTCTGCCTAATACAGACCCCCCCCTTCTTCCTGGTTTCACTTTTCAGTTTGTTACTCTCTTTTGCTGCAGTCCAGAAGCAGATGATTTTCAAGTCATCACAATATGTCAGAAGGTCAATACGAGCCGACACTATGTCACATGCCTACGTCATTCCCCTAACTTCACGTCCTTACATGGGCCTTTTATCATGTCACAGCATCACAAGAAGAAAGGTGAGAAGGGTACAGTAAGATATTTTGGGAGAGAGAGATCACATTCATATAACTTTCATCACAGTCTATTGTTATTCTTCTATTTTATTATTAGTGACTGTTGTTAATCTCTTGTGCCTAAATAAATTAAATTTTATCATAAGTGTGTATGTATGGGAAAAAAACATAGTATAGACTTTGGCCCTATCCATGGTCTCAGACATCCACTGTTGGTCTTAGAACATACACCCTGTGGATAATAGGAGACTACTGTACTCAGCCACTTCTCTGTACTCTAGATTCGTGAATTTTCACTTGGATGTTCCACAGGCACCACAAATTTGACAGTCAAAATGAACTCATGATTTACTGCCTCCTCCAGTGTAATCTGCCAATACTCCCTCGCTCAGCAAACAGAACTCCCTAAATTTAGCCCACCATGCCCGCCTCCAAGACATTCTCCACACCCGCCTCTTCCTCAAACCCATGATCAATCAAGAGTCAGGTTGTTCCTACTCCGCCTTGTAAACGGATCTTGAATCCATCCACTTCTCTCCTCCTCCACGCCATCTCCCTGGTTTAAGGCACCATCATCCCCACAGTGAAACTAGCAATAGTCTTGAGCCTTCCCAGATCTGTTCTTGCCCCTTTCCATCTATTCTTTGCACCACAGCCACAGTGGTCTTTGGAATGTAGGTTTGATCATGTCACTCCTCAGATTACATTCCTCCAATGGCTTCTCACTGCTCCTAGGGTAAAATCCAGACTAACCACCAGGCTCTGGAATAACTGGCCCCTGCCTGCCTCAGTGGCCTCCTCTCAAAAGTACTCTTGCATGGCCGTGATTGAAAGGATATGGTAGATCTGTATATATTGACACGGAGAATTATCTATGCTCACTATGCTCACCATTGGTGGGCACTGTATAATGTATAGAATTGTCGAATCATTATGTTGTACACCTGAAACTAATATAACATTCTGCCAACTATATGTCAATAATAAACATTTTTTAAAGTAGGTTACAGGCTGATCCTATTTTTAAAAATTTATATACATATACAAATATATATAAATATTATTCATATGCATGTATATATGTATCTATATATAAATGTGTATTTTTTTAAAAGGCCTCAGAGTCTTCTTTTTTATTTTTTTATTTTAGAGAGCATGCACAAGGGAGGGAGAGGGGCAGAGGGAGGGAGAGAGAGAGAGAGAGAGAGAGAGAGAGAGAGAATCTTGAGCAGGCTCCACACCCACCTCAGAGTCCAGTACAGGGCTCAATCCCATGACTCTGGGATTATGACATGAACTGATATCAAGAGTCCGAGGCTCCACTGACTGAACCACAAAGGCACCCCTAAATGTCTACTTAGATACATATATATACATACATACTTACATAGAGCCTCCAAATTGCTTTATTTGTAGGCTGTGCTTATGTAGAGAAGTCAACTTTCTTCATCATACACTTTGTCTTTAGATGATGCCATACATATGTACTACTTTTTCTAATAAAAACAAAACACTTAATTCCACTTAAAAATTTACTTTGGGATTCTAAGTTGTGATTTTGTAGCCCATTGTTTGTTTTATCTGTTGACCTAAGGAAGAACACAGCAATAAGTAAAAAAAAAACACAATGTCGGATGCATTTAGATCTTCTGGGCACGTGAGGGAGAGGGATGCTGTGAACATGCTTGGTAGTCACATGCCAACAGTCATTTCAGTCAAAGATAGACAAAATGATTAGCAATAAAATTATTCATAGGAATAAGAGTATGTTGAAAAACTGCTACATCTACATGTTGTGATTTTTGCATGAAACAATTTTGTTTGTTCTTATTCTGTAACAGCACATACCTTCTAGCTTGTTAATATTACTTACAGAGTGACAACCTAAAAGCATCAAGCCTCTTTTTAAAAGTTCAATTGTTTTTCCAAAATTAAGTAAGCCATATTTTCTTTGTAAAAGGACAAGTTTTGACATCTCCAAAAGGCTGATTCATTATTCACGTGATTATACAATATATTTTATGAATGCCATAAAAATTGTAATGTTATTTGCTTTATTTCTCTGCCACACATGCCAGGGATACATCAAAATCCAGAAATATTCATGGCAGTGTGTGGTGCCTGTGAACACTAGCCAGCACATGAGCACGGCAAGATGGGGAGAGGAGTTTAGGATGCTGTTGGTCTAACAGAGGTCAGAGCTATGCATTTGGCATCTTAGTCTTAGTAGCCATGCCATCGCTGACTTCTGGAAAGCCAAAATTCTATAGCCCTTTTGCCTCTACCCAAATATGGTTATAATGCCAACATTGCTACATCAAAGCAGTCACTTCAAAGATCTTCAAAAAGAAGACAGGTCAGAAAATTACCTACAGAGAGGTAAAAGGGTTGTTCTCAGAGAGGGTCCCTGGATCCAACCTTAGTGAGGCACCTGGTGTTGGACAGCTCCCTATAGACCGAGTAGAAAAGGCACCATAAATGTCTCATGCTCCAGATTCTGAGATCATTTGTCCACCTGTCAGAACATCCACAGTGATGACAATGATTGTCCTGATTGCTAATTACCATAAATCTTAAGTGATGTGACTTCAGAGCTTAGGAAGGGCACAGTCATTTTTAAAAATATCTGCTGGTATTAAAAATAAGTTTATGAAATAAACATAAACATTAAGCATGTGTTTTCTCACAGCTGTCTGTGTCATTTCTCAGCTAATACTCCATTCCTCCCAAAAATGTCATGGGCAATTGTTTTGTTACCAACACAATCTATTTCCTATCTCCTCTAGCTGCTTGTAACTCCTGAGAGAGAACGGCACAGGGAGAATATATTTTGTTTACTTGTGTGTAGTTGTTTTTAAAAATGAGGCCATTTCAAGCGGCGATGGTGGGGGGGTTGTTTGTTTGCTTGGCGGGTTATTCATTTATGGGTTACTCTTGTGCCCTCTCTCAGCTCGCCTTCAACATGTGTGATGTGTATGAACAGTTAGCACCCCCCTGCAGCTCTCCCAAATCTGCTAATATATGGACTCCAGTCTGCAGCACCCTGTGGCAAACGCAAATAAGGGATCCCTAAAGTTAGTACTCAGTCTACACACAGTCCAATTCTAGACTTCATTTTTATCTTCCTCAGTCTCCACTCCCTACCTGACTCAGCTCTCTTTTAATGACCTCTGAACACTCCAAAATATTTTGATCGTTGGGGTAGGCTGGGCACAAGCAGGTCTGAGGTAGCATGGCATGGTCTGATGCACAGTGCAGTGATGTTCCAGCCCTGGAACTCTGCTCAGCACCCACCCACAGGATCCTGTGAATCCTACCCAGCTGCAGCTCCCCACATCTTCAAGAAGGCCTCTTCTCCATATGGAGCCACTGGAAATATTCAGTCTCCTTGTACACAGACCCTTAAAACTCCAAATTCTGAACATTTCCCACATCTTCTGATCTCTGAAATATGATGGGTTCCTCTGAGACTGAAAGGAGGGGAAATTCTACCATCAGAATACCCTCCCAGAGGTGTTCATGGCAACAGCCAAAACATAAATCTCTCCCTCACTCCAGCCTACTTTCAGCCTCCTATGCACTGTCTGGACTAGCACTGCCACAATGATCTGAGCATATCTAGAATCGGCCTGGGTCACAGTTCACTTCCCCTCTTGTGTCTTTGGAAATGGCAACAAAGAACAACCTGTTTCCTGTAAACTGCAGAAGATGGAAGAAAACATTATCTCCACAACCCTGGTTCATTCATACCCTCACCAGTGCAGGACGACTCGGCAAGAGCCCCTTGCAATCTTTCCATCTGAAGGGTACAGTGAGTGGAGCTATTGCCTGGTTTTTAAAAAAGTGTATAGTTTCAGCCACTCTATTTCCCAGTCTTCAGTTTCTTCATCTGCAAAATAAAATAGGTGAATTAGAAGGAATGCTTTGATAACATTTCCAGCACCAACCATACTGGAAGGTTCTGAGTGGAGATACTACATGTGGTAACAGGACCCATTTGGAGGAACCTATTGGCCATCATGCAAACTGATCAAGTCAACTCAGTTTCTGCATTGATTCCAAACTCTCTAATACTTTGTAATAAGTAAACAATCTCTATTGTTCAATTTTGTTGCTACATATCTTTCATGCTAACAGATGTTCATAATTTCCAACCTGAAGCACTACAAAATCTTGATATTGTCAGAGGGAAAATACATTCAGTTTAGTTTAATCAACCTGAATATAGTCTTTGGAAAATCAGTTCTGTCATCTCTCCCTATGCCACCAGAATATCATATTCCAAGCATTACGGAAAATAGATCATTTACCGCATATAAGTTAAACTTGTACTTCGCCAGTGATATAGTTAGAACACTCTGGCATTCTGGACTTATGTTTTTAAGGCTACTTTTTGTTAATATTCTTTTCCTTAGTCAAATGTGAGGAATGATTAAACATTCATGAGAAACTCATTTTGATCCTTATAAACTGTTAAATCTTGATAGGTCTAATAACCTTAAAATCTAAAATACTAAAATAAGACCTGTCTTTTCCAAATGTGAACAAAGTACAAAAAGCAGGGGAAGAAAACCTGCCAAGCTTATAATGGGTCTGAAGACTCATGTCGGATGGGGCCCTTATAAGAAGAGCTCTGCAGAGAGGTCTTGGCTTTGTCCCATATGTGGGCATTGACCATATTCATATTCATATTCTAGTAAATTATGGCCTCATAATTGACCAGATCCATAATACTATCTATCTGACTTGGTTTTAGTATAAGTCTGATCCCAGAGAGGCCAGGCTTTTCTATACCTGTATCAGTCAGTCATTGACTGCAGAAGGTTATGTAGCAGGGAGGATAGATATAACCTCCCAACATCTGTGGACAAGGGGCTCCTGTTAATGAAGGAGAAGGCACCAGAAAAAGCTGCAGCTGTGTGCTGTTAGCAGACAACACAGGTTGGAGGCACCAGCCCAAGTAGAGATGATGTGGGCAGAGCACCACCAGCATCTACTCCGCAGATGCAACCAACAACTACTTCCAGTGCTGGGGTAATAGAGGGACAATTATTCCCAAAGCTGAATCAATATTGTATGCAGAGTCATGGGAGAGCTGGAATACTTCATAGTTTGGAATTTTTAGAGGGAATGTTTTGGTTGTAGGAAGACTGAGTAACAATAAATTACCACCCTTAGAAAATGTTGAATTCTTCCATTGGTTAATTGATTTCGAAAATGTGTATTGAATGCTTAATGTTTGCTAAGCTAAACCTCAGAGCTATCTAGATGAATATGCCTTGCTCCTGCCCTTAGGCTGCTCACCATCTAGAGATAAGGTACAGGTCTGATTTTTCTAACTCCTGATGGATTCTCAAGCCCCTGCTTCTGAGTACCCCATGTGCAATGCCTATCAAATTGGGAGGCAGAGAGAAGTAGGAAAAGAATCTCCTAATAATTTAACCTATAAATACCAAATTTAGAGAGTCGACTGGGAAGAGAAAATGGGATGATTTCTGGGACTGAGTACATTGAACATCATTTTTTTTTGCATTCCAAGCAATTGGTATATTTTATGACTAATCTCATGAACTGCTACACTATGGTTTTGAAGAAGAAAAATAAGGTCATGTGCCAACTTGATATGTCTTATCTGCTGAGGCAAGGTAAAACTCTTATCTACATTTTTCTCTAAAATAAGAGAGATATATTATCACTATGGCTATCAAAGTGTCTGTGAATGCAGAAATGCTCATTATTTATATAGCAACATAAATGCATGCAGCAATTGACTATACATAGCACCTGCTGAACAAACAACTGCATCCCCAAACTGCTGAGAAGAGTACAATATAGAAGAATACAATGCAGGAAAAACATAATCTAGGCAACAGAAAGTAGTTTGTGGTCTTTTTGAGCAGAAAGCTTCATAGAACAGATACCATTCTCTGTTTAAAATATTCAGTGATGAGACCTTATGCATTGTATTTGTAAAATATGCATTTGTCTTATCAGATCTATCATTTTTATGGACCTCAGTAAACCAATGAAACTATGTTTCAAAATAAGTTCATTGAGAATCAAAGTCAAAGAAATGGCAATGGTTTAGGGAAACGTAGTTGAGTTGTGGATAAAAAGACAAAATGTGCAAAAGCTAACATAAACAAGTGGGACTACATCAAACCACAGAGCTTCTGGATAGCAAAGGAAACCATCAACAAAACGAAAAGGCAACTTGCTGAATGGGGGAAGATATTTGCAAAGCATACATCTGATAAGGGGTTAGTATTCAAAATATATAAAGAACTTACACAACTTAATATTAAAAAAAACAGCCAGGTTAATAAATGGGCAGAGGACTTGAGTAGACATTTTTCCAACGAAGCCATACAGATGGCCAGTGGGTACATGAAGAAGGTGTTCAGTCAACATCACTGATTATCAGGGAAATACAAATCAAAACCATAATTAGATATCACCTCACACCTGGCAGATTGGCTGTTATCAAATACACACACACACACACACACACACACACACAAATGATGGTGAGGATGTAGCAAAAAGGGAACCCTCATTATTAGTGGGAACGTAAACCAGTGCAGCCACTATATTTTGAGGTTCCTCAAAAATTTAAAAATAGAACTACCATACAATTCAGCAATTCCACTTCTGGGTATTTATCTGAAGGAAAGAAAAACACCAACTCAAAGAGATATATGCACCCCTATGTTCACTGAATTATTTACAATAGCCAAGATATGGAAGCAATGTAAGTGCCCATCAATAGATGAATGGATATTATACACAACAGAATATTACTCAGCCATAAAAAAAAGAATGAAATCTTGTCATTTGTGACAATATGGATGGACCTAGAGTATTACGCTAAGTGAAATAAGTCAGACAGAGAAAGAGAAATACCGTATGATTTCACTTGTATGTGGAATCTAAAAAGCAAAACAAACAAAACAAAACACAGACTAATAATCACAGGGAACAAACTGTTGGTTACCAAAGGGGGCATGGTGGGGGGGGGGGGGTGCGGACAGTGAAACAGGTGAAAGGGATTAAGCGGTATCAACCTCCAGTTATAAAGTAAGTCAGGGGATATAATGTACAGCATAGGAAATATAGTCAATTATATCATAATAATCTTGTATCATGACAGATGGTAACTAGACATTGTGGGGATCATTTCACAGTGTTTAAAAATATGGAATCACTACGATGTGCACCTGAAACTAATAGGACATTGTATGTCAATTATACTTCAAAAGAAGCATAGTGTATCAACACTGCTCTAGTAATTGTGACAACTGAACCATACTAGTGAAAGATGTTAATAATAGGAAAGCCTGGCCAAGAGTATGTGGGAACTTCCTGTACCATATTCACAATTTTTCTGTGTATCTATAACTATTCTAAAATCAAAAGTTTATATTTTTAAAAAGACAAATTAGGATGTAGAAGTTAATATCATGATTAATAGATATGATTTAGAAACATTTTGCATAAAAGGTTAGAGAAGTTCTGTTTGTCTCATAGAAATGTGTTTGTGGGTTGGGCAATGAATTGGATAAGGTCGATATGGCTTGATGCAAGTTACTTAGTTTTATCTGGGGCCACAGATTCAATCTCCATGGTCTACAAAAGCAAGTCACAAATGTGGGTTGTGGATCACAAGACGAAATTGCCCACACTGGGGCTTGAGGGACAGAGGTCATCACTATTCTGGACAAGTTATTCAAATTAGCTACTGCAGTGATGATAATAAGTCAAATTAACTATTATTGAGGAGTTATTTTTAAACTGATAGCACTAAAGTTAGGTAATATATATTATTTTAAATGGTGTTAATGTGTCACCAAAATACCCACTGGCCAATAAATAGTAGGGTGACCATACAATTTATTGTCTCAGCCAGGACACTTTTGATGTTAAAAAGAGGTACTATTAATAATCCAGTACAATATGGGCAAACCATGACTGTTTCAGGCAAACCTAGAGCCAGGTACAAAATGGGGAAATGGCCGGGTTACCAAAAAAAATCTGTGAAACTTGAATCCTCTTTATTCATCTTCAGCCTTCAAGAAAGTCAGTTACCCTCCAGGAAGTATGATAAATACAAGACTACATTCCACAGAGCCTCCTGGACAGCAGCCAGAGTTAGGTTTCAAACAAGTTCGAACAGTAAGTTTGTCCTTATCACCTACTGCATTTCTTAACCAGTTTTACTGGCTTCAAAGGAGCTTTGAAGAAAAAAGAAGAAATCTTTAATATGTGTGTGAAAACTACAACATAAAGGGCATATTCAGCAGTATTTCTAGCTCATAGCTTAGGAAAATACTACCCACTGACTGTGAGTCAACATTTATCCATCCAGCAACTCTCTACACTCTTCCATAAAGAAGTCACTGGATTTGTGAAACTACACACCAAAATTTCTCAACCTCACCACTATTAACATTTGGCACCAGATAATTCTTTGGGGGGGGGGGGGACCTGTGCATTGTAAGATGCTTAACAGCATTCTTGGCTTCTACTCCCTAGATGTCAATACCAGTATCCATCTAGTTTTGACAACCAAAATGTCTCCAAACATTGCCAAGTGCTCCCCAGAGGACAAAATCACCCATATTTGAGATCCACTGGTATATACCATGACCTTTTTTCTTTGCCATTATACCTGCTACTAAGTTGTCCCATGCCCTGAAGGTCTACAGATCCTTGCAACGTTCAGCTGAAAAGGATCTCAGAGGAAATAAATCCTCTCTTCCACATGTTTGTTAAAGCATCTGTAACATCCTGGAACATAATCACCAAGATTCTGGTTGGCTCTCCCAGCATCAGGGAGCTCACTTCTACATGAGATAATCTATTTAATGCTTAGGCATTTTGAATATGAGGAAGTGTATTAATGCTGAGCCAAAATCAGTTTGCCTGTGATTACCTCTCTCATCCTAACTTTACCCAAGGGAACCCCGTAGAAGGTGTCTCCTCCCTCTTCCTCTCCCTCCTCCCTCTCCACACAGCCCTTCCTTTCTTCCCAGAGAAGTTTTTCTATTAAATACTTCCCTTAAGCAACTCACCAGTTTATCTCTCTGCCTCAAGACTTTCCAAATAATCAAGATGATATGAGAGTGAGGATGATAATGATGGTGTTGATGATGAGGATGAAGATGATGATGGTGGTGGTAGTGGCAGTTGTGGTGGTGATGATGGTGGTGGCAGTGAGGATATTATGGTGGTGATGATGGTGATGATGGTGGTGGCAGTGATGAAGATGACAGTGATGGTGGTGGGGGTGATGATGTTAGCCATAATTTGTTGAGCTCCTTCCATGTACTATATGCTCTTCACCCATCACAATGCAATCCAATATACCAAGCATATTAACTACCCAAAATGAAGTTGGCAGATTAATCTAAAATATAACTTCAGGACACTTGGGTGGCTCAGTCAGTTAGGCAACTCTTGATTTCGGCTCAGGTCATGATCTCATAGTTTGTGGGATCAAGCCCCACTTTGGACTCTGTGCTAACAGCACAGAGCCTGCTTGAGATTCTCTCTGTCTCTATCTCTCTTTCTGCCCTTCCCTGTTTGCACGTGCACACGTTCTCCCTCTCTCTCTCTGTCTCACTCCCTCTCTCTCTCTCTCACACGCACACACATAAATAAATAAACTTTAAAAATAAATACAATAAATAAAATAAAATAAAATAAAATAAAATAAAATAAAATAAAATATGACTTCTACCAGGTCATTCCCTACTTCACGAACTGACCTTGGCTTTCTACTACACAGTCCTCTCCCAGACTTCCAGGGCTCCTCTTGAGCTGTCTCTCTTTTTGGAAGGCAATAAAATTCTTTTCCTTTCCCCTCTGAGAGGCTCCAATGCCATCTCTCTAGTCTTCTTCACAGCCCGCCACACACATATAAATCCACAACTACCCACACTCTGATTCTTATTTCCATGGGATGTTCTCCTACTGCCTCTACACCTACTCAGATATTGCTCTTCCTTCTAGGTCAGGTAAAAATCCTCTTCAATTCACTTCCATTCACTCACATTTTTGAATACCTCTTGGTGCCAAGCATTGTGCCACCCACTCTGATGCAGAACTCAAAGCCTCACTCTCAGGCACCTTGTGACAGACATCAGATTTAGCCATCAGCGAGACTTCCCAGGCTTCCCTCCCCCCCACATCCAGCCTACTCAAAACAATTTTGTCTGTCCAGTTCAGATTCTTTCCCTCCATCACCCTCTGGAAAGAGTTCTATCTTTGCCTGACTGGCTTCAGCAGTTTTGTGAAGTAGGATTAAGGGAATGGATAGAGAAAAGAGAAGCCACATAGACAACCCTCCCCCCAAAAAAACTTTAAAAAGCTAAGAGAAGCAAGACAGACAAAACCAAAAGGTGTGGTTTGGGTGTTAGGAAAGTTAGGAGTGTTTTGTTTGAAAAGCTTTAGAGCAGCCACTGCTATCAAGAGCACTTAGGGATGAGGGGAAATAAACTTCTGAAGAATGTCACTGAAGGTTATGACATAGATCACCTTTAATGTTCTTCCTGAGACACAAGAAATATTTTTAATTATTTTTAGTTACTAGATTGTGCTTATTTGAATGCAAAAGTATAAAAAAATAAAGCCTGGGCCACGTGGTCCTCAGTTCATAGAGTTATATTTATAATCTAAACTGTGACCTTGGGGAGTTAAAAGGGGAACTATTAATAATTATTCTGGAATAAGAGATATACATCAGGAATGTGCTGGTGAAACCAGGATGTCCAGTCGCCCTAGTTATCATCATTATAAAATGTGGCAAGGGAGGGCATGAGATGTGCCCAGGAAATCCCTGGGGCTCAAAGATTAATATTTCATCTAGTATGTGGCAAGAGAGAAAAGAAAAAAATCTTTCCAACAACATGGGCCTGTAGTGAACTTCCTCTTTTCTGAATTAAATCCAGCCTGAATCACCTGAGTTACATCCTGTCTCTTACCATTTGCTAATTTT
The DNA here is from genome assembly GCF_027475565.1 of Acinonyx jubatus. Taxonomy (NCBI): domain Eukaryota; kingdom Metazoa; phylum Chordata; class Mammalia; order Carnivora; family Felidae; genus Acinonyx; species Acinonyx jubatus. Next base: position 127,402,401 of record NC_069385.1, on the reverse strand, counting down.
TTTTCTAATGTTCACAAAGAATTTAAAAAAAAAGGTGGGGGGAGACATCAGTCTTTTATACCATCAAAAGGAGACAAGAAAAGAACAACATTCTTCTATATCTCTCACAAGGCTGGGAAGTGTAGGAGATAAAAAAAAAAGGGGGGGTCACGATAAATACACGCTGTTTGAGCAATCTTATTCCCCTAGACTGGGGGATGTGTACCCATTTTCCAAGTATTTTGTAATGGCCTTAGAGCAACATCAGCAGTGGGGCAGAAAGGGTAATGTCAATATTTACAGGCAAGCAGGCCAACATTTCTATCTTGGATTAATAGAGAAGAGAGTGAACTAGAGTCTCATTTACCAAGCTTCCCCGACATTCCAAAACGTCACTTAAGAGTCCATCACATTTATACACCTACATTGCCAAGCAGAGGTAAACTTTCTTTGTCTCTAGCTCTGAAAAAGAAAAATGTCTATTACACTCACCACAACCCTCCTCCCTCCATCCACATCTGCTGCTCCAACTGATTCTTGAGTAAAGAATTTCAAACACTCTTCTGCAACCAATAGGCAAGTTTTGAGGAAAAAAAATGGCTGATATCTCTTGTTCACTTCAATTCAGTGTGATGAACACAAGACAGATTTGGGATACAAGCAACTTTCTGGCAGGTGGGGGAGCACTTTGCTGCAAAGTCACCTCTTTGGGCCCTTCCCAGTGCAGGCGGTGTTGGAGGGTGTTGAAAAAACCTGATGAAGTATGTTGTCATGAAGGTCTGGACTCAGACAGGAAAGCCACAGGCAGGGAAGGGAACCTAGGCTGACCAACGTAGGTCTTTGGATTTGAATGTCAGGCTAACATTGACTTTTTGCTGATGAGTACAAAAATGTTCTCTCACCTGCCTGACCTGAGGTGGAGCTTTCACTATCTGGTCATCTCCATTATAAAATTGCTTCTTGGGCACTCAATTTCATGACATATTACCTAAGACATATTTCTAGGACACAGCCAGTTTCTTGAGGCTAATAGTTATTTATTCATCTATGCATATAATAAAACTCAAGCATCATATTAAAAAAAGAAGGGAGGGAAAGAAGAAAGATGTTTCTTCACCACCAACGTCAGGCTTAAGGAGCATTATCAACAATTCATTAGATGCCACAGAATGACAGAAAGTTGGATAAACTACTGGTTAGTCATGTCATGCCCACCTTGTCTGTATTCCTTAAGAAACATAAGGCACTCCAATAAGACAGACCCTATTTTCCAATGCCAATATTATTAAGGAGTTCTACTTTAAACCAATAAAATATATATATTAATAAAACCACCTTCCAACTTTTCCATTAAAATGCCATCACCACCATCATTTAATGGGGAATATAAATGTCACTTCAACTTCAGGCTCAATTCAAGGCAGATTATGACTAGGAACAATCTGTCACAAATTTTTGGTACATTTTATCCTGTTTTGTGACAAAGCACCAAACAATTAGGCCACAGGGTACAGGGAGTAGAGCTCAATAAAGTTCTAAAGGTCTAAAGAGTAGTCTGTCCTTTTAGTTTGCGGCTAATAAATATTTTATTGTTGTTTGGAGAACATGTAAGTGGAGATAGCAATTTCCTTTCTGTGACTATCCTAGAAATGGTAGTTACTTCTTGATGAGTGGAAACAAAAATTTCCTTTTAGGTACTTGCCTGTGACTAAAACTTCACTTAACTATGCAGCCAGTATGCTCCTAAAAGACTGGGCGAGAGATGATCTCACGCTAGCTTTGGTCATGTATCTAAAGAAATAAATATTAGACTGGGAAGCCTTTGTGAAGAAAATACTTGTTTCCATAGCTAAAGTTTTCTGCAATTTATGGTTCTTCATGGTTTCATAATTTAGAGATCAGTTCATGGGAAAATATTCAACTCAATTTTCTAAGGCACTTTTAATTAACAAAATGCCTTGTCTTTCCAACAATATGAGGAAATACAGTATTCTACAATTATTACCTTCTCTGAAAATGGGAGTTGAACACAAGCTTTATTTTTTTAGGATTTCTTTATGTTTGTGAAAATTCCTTTAAAAACCTATTAAACAGGGGCACCTGGTTGGCTGTTGGTTGAGCGCCCAGCTTAGACTTAGGTCATGATCTCATAGTTCAGTTCATGAATCCAAGACCCGCATCAGGCTCTCTGTTGTCAGCATGAGCCCACTTCGGATCCTCTGTCCACAGCTCCGCCCCCCCCCGACACCGCTGTCTCTCTCTCTGCCCCTCCCCAACTTGTGCATGTGTGTGGGCACACTCTCTCTCAAAATAAATAAATAAACTTTTAAAAAACATAGTATACATTTGCCTGCTTTCTTAAACAAAATACAATGAGCATAAACAACCATCCTTAGGTCAAGACCTATATTAAAAGTCAATCAATCCAGGAGTGCCTGGGTGGCTCAGTCAGTTGAGCTTCCAACTTCGGCTCAGGTCATGATCTCGCAGTTCATGATTTCGAGCCTCACATCAGGCTCTGTGCTGACAACTCAGAGCCCAAATCCTGCTTTGGATTCTGTGTCCACCTCTCTCTTTGCCCCTCCCCTGCTTTCTCTCTCTCTCTCTCAAAAATAAATAAGCATTAAAAAAATCAATCAATCAATCCAAATCAATCCTAATGATTCAGTGTCTTAATGTCTCAGGAATCCATCTACTTCTTTCCATTTTCATAGCCACCACTGTCTTTCCCCACCTGCCACTTCAATAGTTCCTGCATGGCCTCCTTGCCTCCTCCCTGGCCCCACTCAGTCCATGCCCTATAGAGATTCAGTGCTATATCCAGACCAGATCAGATCATGTCTCTACCTCTACCATTAACACATAACACTGCCTTCCATTGGAACCTTTAAGTGGCATCCCATAGCCCTTGGAATAAAATCCAAATTCCTTATGATGAACTGCAAGGCCCTGACTAATCTGATTCCAGCTACTTTCCAAACTCATCTGGTACCACTGTCCCTTTCACTATACTCCACCTTCACAGGCCATGCGGTTTTAGACTCTCACACATGCAAGCTCTTACCTTCAAGTAATAAACAGACCTCAAGTTTACAGCTTTAATTTTTTTCCTGGAATGGTCTTCCCCTGGTTCTTTGCCCACCTTTCTCATTTTTTTCTTTAAGGTCCCAACTTAAGTGTCATCTCCTAGGAGAAAACATCCACAATCACTAGGGTGGGTTGAATTGTGTCCCCCATAAAGGTCTTAACCCCAGATACCTGTGAATGTGGCCTTATTTGGAAATAGGACCTTTGCAGATGTAACCAAGTTAAGGTGAGGTCATGCTGGAGTAGGATGTCCCCTAAACCCAATGACTAGTGCCATAAGAGAAAGATTCAAAGACACAGACACACATGCCACATGAGGCAGGTTGATGTTGAAGGCAACTACAAACCAGAGGCCAAGGATAGCCAGGTAACCACCAGAGGCTGGAAGAGAGCAAAGGAGTCATCTCAAAAGCCATCAGAGGGAGCACGGCTGTAGGACACCTTGATTTTAGGCTTCCAGCATCCAGAATGGTGGGACAATGAGTTTCTGTTGTTTTAAGCCACCCAGTTTGTGGTAATCTGTTACAGCAGCCCTAGGAAAGCTGATACAATTGCCCAATGTCACATAGGTTCCAGGTTCTTCCTTCTTATGCTTTGAGAAACTGAGAGCACCTTTCATAGATCAGAATCATTCATCGGTGTGTTTACCCGTGTCTCTCCCACTATACCAAAGGAGGCATGAGGTCGAATCTGGGTGCATTTTGTTCACCTCCATACACTATACACCTCCAGATGGCACCTGTCTTCTAGAAGATGCTCATTGAAGGTTTCTTTAGTTCTACTCATGGCACTTTAATACTTCACACTCTCTTGGGCTCTTGAAATGTGTGGGGTGGACTGTCCTAAAACTAAATAGTCCCACATTGCCAGACTGATACCTACTGGTCCAGAATCATGGATTTGTAGTGCTGGAAAGAATCTTAGAAATCCATCAGCTCCCCCCACCCCCACCAGAGGCCCTCACTGGTTTTTCAGATGTGAAAACTGTGTCTTCTGCAGATGATACCAGCTGTCACTTCTTACAGATGTGAGTCTACACCTGCTTCTAAAGAGCAGCACTAGATTGCCTGCAACTGCCTCCCCTAAGTGTCCCAAGGTGGCTTTCCCTCACCTGCAGAAGAAAGTCTGCGGCACATGACAGCTCTTCACTGCTTGGTAACATTTTTATTTAATTGCAATAATAGAAATTTAAGCCTGGAAGCAACCTCTTTACACATCATATGAGCAACACCGCCCCCTCATCTAATTGACTATGTCTTGGTTATATACATTGTTAAATTTAGCAATATTTATTGGTGTGAATTACCAATTAACAACTCCCAAAGAGTTCCCTTGGCTATTTCTGAGCATTTCCCTAAGGGCTACCTCAAACAGGCCATTACCATGGCCCTCAGATTCCCCCGCTGCTCACACAAAACTCAGGGGCCTCTTCTCTTGCTTTCTGTTGAGCCCCTGCATCCCAAATGTGGGGCACCATTTCTCACATTACACAGATTCTGTGCTATAAAGTTTTAGTGAGACTTTCTGGAAAGAAATAATGAAGTAATAGAAGGGAAATGCCATATTCAACCCAGAAAACAATATACAGCTATAGCCCGAGCCCACAACTTCAGCCTGCCTTCTGTGGTCAGAGGAGAATATGAGTTTCTACCACAAGTGGAAGCAGGTCCGGATGCCCCAGGCCTCAGAGCCTCATCCCAGTGGCCCTGTGGCCACAGGGAAGGCGAGAAGCCCTTCCTTCAGCTCAGTTCCTTGGCCAGCTCACTTCCTGCACCAAGACTGATTCCCTTCCATGAAGCACCACCCTCAGTGGTGTCTTTTGCCCCTTGGACTACTTGCGAGGGCTGCCTTAACAGAGTGACACAAACTGGGTGTCTTCAAAGACAGAAATTTACTGGGGTATCTGGGTGGTTCAGTGGGTTAAGCATCCAACTCTTGATTTTGGCTCAGTTCGTGATCTCGTGGTTCATGAGTTCGAGCCCCACAACCAGCTTTGCGCTGACAATGCGGAGCCTGCTTGGGATTCTCTCTCTACCCACCTCTCTCTGCCCCTCACCCCCCTCTCTCTTTCTCTCTCTCTCTCTCTCAAGATAAATAAAAACTTTTTTAAAAAGTCAGAAATGTATTGTCTCCAACTTCTGAAGGCTGTAAGTATGAGATCAAGGTGTCAGTGGGTTGATTCCCTCGGAGTGCTGTGAGGGAGAATCTGTCTCACGCCTCTGTCCAAGCTTCTGGCGGTTTACCAGAAACCTTTTGTAATAGGGGGAAACTAAGCATGTCTGACTCCAGGTTTGCTTCTACGGCTGCAGTGGGAAAAGTAGCTTAGGAACTTCTGCTTAGCCCAGCACTCAGGCATGTTAATCATCAAAAGAATTTTGCTTATAGTTAAGATTTGCCAAAAACTGCTTTCTCACCCAAAACCTACCTCACTCAAGGAAATAAGGAAGGACATAAGGTTCTGAGCAGAGTACACACAGAAACACAAAGCTGATGGAAAACAGAGAAGAGAAGAGCTTCATTAATCTGGGCAAACACTAGACAACTCATAGCAAAGCTCTAATAAAAACTGGAGTAGTGAAGATGGCTTAATTTGAGGCCTAATGGGCTTCCTACTAACAACTCCAAATTTAGGCCTTCAGGGCAGTGTACCATACCCACCTGTCTCTAGAAGGTGGTGTATGCAGGCTGTAGAGTGGATTCCAAGTTCACATATATAGCAGGTTGTCCAGAGGTGGACTACAGGCAAACCCTGTCAGAGGCTCCTGGAAACAGAAAAAAAACCATCACCCAGAATCAGAACTGACCCGTAGCACAATGACCTGACCCACACTGGAGAGGTGACTCTAAAAAACCAGGCCCTAAGGAAACAGGAATCAGGCAGAGCAGCCAAAAGTGTTGTACCAATGCTCCCCTGAGTGAGGAGGGTAAGAAGGTTCCATGGTCTGAAAATAGAAGGCAGAGAAGATTACTGCCTTACCGATTCTATACCCTATAGGGAGATTTTTACCAAGAGTTTCTTTATACCCATAAACAGAAAAAAAGTCTATGCAAAAAGTTATCTTAAAGATTGTCGCTCCTCATCAGGGAAATACAAATGAAAACCACACTCAGATATCACCTCACGCCAGTCAGAGTGGCTAAAATGAACAAATCAGGAGACTATAGATGCTGGCAAGGATGTGGACAAACGGGAACCCTCTTGCACTGTTGGTGGGAATGCAAACTGGTGCAGCCACTCTGGAAAACAGTGTGGATGTTCCTCAAAAAATTAAAAATAGATCTACCATATGACCCAGCAATAGCACTGCTAGGAATCTACCAAAGGGATACAGGAGTGCTGATGCATAGTGGCACATGTACCCCAATGTTTATAGCAGCACTTTCAATAATAGCCAAATTATGGAAAGAGCCTAAATGTCCATCAACAGATGAATGGATAAAGAAGATGTGGTTTATATATACAGTGAAATACTACTTGGCAATGAGAAAGAATGAAATCCTGCCATTTGCAGCAACGCGGATGGAACTGGAGGGTATTACACTAAGTGAAATAAGTCAGTCAGAGAAAGACAGATACCATATGTTTTCACTCATATGTGGATCTTGAGAAACCTAACAGAAGACCATGGGGGGAGGGGAAGGGAAAGAAAAATTAGAGAGGGAGGGAGGCAAACCATAAGAGACTCTTAAAAACTCAGAATAAACTGAGGGTTGATGGGGGGTGGGAGGGAGGGGAGGATGGGTGATGGGTATTGAGGAGGGCACCTGTTGGGATGAGCACTGGGTGTTGTATGGAAACCAATTTGACAATAAATTTCATATTTAAAAAAAAATTGTCCTGGAGGGACACCTGGGTAGCTTCGTCAGTTGAGCATCTGACTTTGGCTCAGTTCATGATCTCACAGTTCATGAGTTCAAGTCCCACAAACTACTGTCAGTGCAGAGCCCGCTTTGGATCATTTGTTCCCATCTCTCTGCTCCTCTCCTGCTCACACTCTGTCTATAAAAAATAAATAAACATTTAAAAAAAGATTATTCTGGAGCCCAGCCTCACACCAGGATAGAGAGGAAGAGGGAGAATTCTCTTGTGGTGGCTGCTGTGCTGCCAGCCAAGCTCACTTCCCACCCTTCTCACAAAATAATTGGTGGCATTTGTGACCAGCCTGGCTTCCATATCAGGACTGTCTCAGTACCAGAGCACCATAAACTCTTGAAGATATAATCACATTTTTTCAAAATTACAGTTGGAAAAAATATTTATCTGATAAAATGACACTTCAAACAGATGTATCAGTTGAACTATCTAAAAAATTACACAATCTTGGGGCGCCTGGGTGGCTCAGTCGGTTAAGCGTCCGACTTCAGCTCAGGTCACGATCTCATGGTCCGTGAGTTCAAGCCCCGCGTCGGGCTCTGGGTTGATGGCCCAGAGCCTGGAGCCTGCTTCCGATTCTGTGCCTCCCTCTCTCTCTGCCCCTCCCCCATTCATGCTCTGTCTCTCTCTGTCTCAAAAAAAAAAAAATTACACAATCTTTAGGAGCAGGAAGAAAACATGCAGTGTTGAAAGAAGTAGATTCTCTTTCCTGTGTGGCCACAGGACGCTGATGGTCAGGGGAAGCTTTCACCCCTGCTGAAACCAGAGGACAAGAGGGTACCATTAAAATGAAGCAAAAATGAAAAACTTTAGTAGCAGCATAATGTTTCCTAATTCAACATTAGCCTAATGTCTAAGAAATCGTTGTGAACAATTCATTGAAAGCAAAAAAGCCTCCAATTCTAAAAGTACGTAAAAGTAATCTACAATACTTTCAACCTTTCAGAGGCTATCCTGGGGAAGAAGTCTGAGAAATTATTTAGAACTGAGTTTAAGAAAAATCCACTCATTTGTCTTGTTATTTTTCTTTAAATCTTATTCCAAATGCTTTCTATTTAAATCTTATTCCAGGGTCGGGGCGCCTGGGTGGCGCAGTCGGTTAAGCGTCCGACTTCAGCCAGGTCACGATCTCGCGGTCCGTGAGTTCGAGCCCCGCGTCAGGCTCTGGGCTGATGGCTCGGAGCCTGGAGCCTGTTTCCGATTCTGTGTCCCCCTCTCTGCCCCTCCCCCGTTCATGCTCTGTCTCTCTCTGTCCCAAAAATAAATAAAAAACGTTGAAAAAAATTAAAAAAAAATAAATAAATCTTATTCCAGGGTCATGTGGGTGGCTCAGTTGGTTAAGCGTCCAACTCTTGATTTCAGCTCAGGTCATGATCTCACAGTGGTGAGATTGAGCTCCACATCTGGCTTTGTGCTGAAAGTGAAGCTTGCTTGGGATTCTCTCTCTGCCCCTCCCCTGCTCACATGCTTGCTGTCTCTCTCACTCACCCTCTTAAAATAAATAAATAAATAAATAAATAAAAGTAAACAATTTTATCCAAATATGTAAAAGTAGATAATTCTCATTTAATGAATATTTATTTTATTATGGCAATGCTTTATTTTTTAGTTTTTAAAAAAAGTCCTACTTGGGGCAACTAGGTGGCTCAGTCGGTTAAGCATCCAACCTCGGCTCAGGTCATGATCTCACGGCTCCTGAATTTGAGCCCTGCATTGGGCTCTGTGCTGACAGCTCAGAGCCTGGAGCCTGCTTCAGATTCTGTGTCTGCCTCTCTCTCTGACCCACCACTGCTCATTCTCTCTCTCTCTCTCTCTCAAAGAAAAAAAAAAATAGCCCTACTTAAAAGATGCACTATGAGCTCAACCATATTTTAACTCTTCATGATAGAAAGCTTGATTGCAGAGGCAGGGTCCCACTAGCAGATCCTTGATGCACTGAGAAACTGTACAACCCACAGTGAATGTGCCCTGCGATCTCACGGTTATATCAGTGACATAAATGTCACATTCCCTTTGATCACTGAAACATGCTGTTTATAATTTTCTTACAACATAGGCATATACTTGTTTCTTCAAATGCAAGGAAGGTTGGATGGAAGAGAAAATGACATCCTCAGAGAATCTATGGTCAGAGGTCTTGAGATCTCCAAGCCAGACCTCACACAAACTTGTGGCCAGAAATCACATTCCCTTAAAGTTGGGGCACCAGGCTGACTCAGTCAGTAAAGCATGTGACTCTCAAGTACCTTCTGGGTAAAGTCACCTTCCATACAGCATCAAAGATTCCAAGCATACAAAAACTTAAATATTAGAATACTAAACTATGCTCAAACAGTCCCATTTTTTTTGGGTAAAATGTGTTTCTGTAGTGATTCATAGAACAAAAGCCTGCCTCTATGAAGACTATACATGGACCAAACATTTTCTGTCATCTTCATTATCCAGACATGATCAGAATCACCAGGGGAGACCATTAGATGCTCAAGCAAAGATGGAGAAAGTATAATATAGCCCACACTATATGTGTCTCTATTAGGACATATTGACTGTATGCATCAACAAAATGCAAAGCAGCAAAAAAGGAGAGATACCTGTGTCTTCCATGGAATCAGGTCAGCTTTAGAAAAGAGAACCAAGATGACGATTCTTAACTTTTGAATATGTGGATGGCAGGATAAAAAGCTCCTGAGTAAGCATAGCTGTTATTAGTAATGATATCAGATACATATCCATTTTCAATGCTAAAAAATTAATAGTTTCATAAGCAATAGGTGGTGAGGTTATTTATAAGATACAAAATCCAGAAGCCAAACATGAAGATATGGACAAACCTCAGTACTTGAAAATTATAGACTTTTCATAGCAGAAGACATCACAGACAAAGTCAAAAAAGAAAATAATAGTTATGGGGAAATATTTGAAATGTGTACAGAAAAGACAAAATTTATATCCAAAGTGCATTTGCCTTAGTGAAGACCAAGTCAGCTGGGCTCTCCTGGAGAATACATCCAAGTGGTAAGGCATTTGGTCTCATGCAATAAATGCCTTCTAATACACACACCTCCTTGAGCCTTCTGATTTCTTCTGTGCTGCTTTGTCAAGGAAGTTCAGGTATCTACAGCTGGATTGATTATACCAGCATTGTGTGCAAGCTTCACAGAGCCACCCCAGTGCATGTCAGCACTGGCTCTGGGACTCCTTCCTAGGATCTTAAATCCCTAGCCACAGGAGTCCCATGGCAGTAAAGTCACCCTCATCGACTTTATTCCACCCTCCCTCATCTACCACTTTCAATACCCACTTCCACTTGTATATTGCCAGTTCACACTGTTACATATTTTCCAGGTCTTGTAATTCCTTGGGTGAGTGCATTTTTTGCCCTGGAGTAGGGACTATATTTCTTACTGAGGTTGTATGCACCTTGACCCTAATTTATTGTTCCAAAGGCAGTGAGGTGAGGCAGGTCTAAAGGTTGAGAATAATACACCTGCCTTGGATGGGGTTTTTGCAGTCTCTAACATCTTCAAAGGGAGGCTGCATGGGGAGGGAAATGTTTCTGCTGACCTGGAAGGTTCCAGATAATTCCAGGTTAAATATTATCAGATTCATTTACCCAAATGTCACATCAGGTGAAAGGCACCACTCTTTTCCTATCAAGGTTCTAACTTTCACATTTGAGATTATTCAAGCCTATGCATTCACTCTGGTAGCTCCGATATCCTTAAAATTTAATTCTGGGTCCCATTTTCAGCACATTCTGAAATAAGGTTTTTGCATAAAAGGTTCTCTTTAAATATTCAACTGTCTAGTACAGTAATAATTAGCCACAAGTATCTAATGAGGACTTGAAATGTGGTTATTACAAACTGAGATATTCTAGAAGTGTAAAATACATACTTGATTTTGAAAACTTAGTCCAAAAATGTAAAGTAGCTTATTTTACATGTACGTGTTGAAATTACAATATTTTGGATACACTGGGTTAAATAAAATATATTACAGAAATTAATTTCACCTGCTTCTATTTTTTAATTTGAGGCTACTAGAAGATATAAAATAACATATGTAGTTCATGTTATATTTCCATCGGACAGAATGATTCCATGGGGGCTCTCAGGCTTTCACAGTGATCCCTGAGTTAAGAATTAGCTAACTGAACTTATTATTTTCACAAGAATTGTAAAGCAGCACAGAAGTCAGTCCACTTCAATTTTCATTTGTCAAGGTGCATAGAACTTTATGGTACAAAAAGTGAGCCTTAATGTGTAAAAAAAATTTTAAAAATCCTTTATGGGGTGCCTGACTGCTCAGTTGGTGGAGCTTGCAACTCTTGATCTCAGGGTTGTGAGTTAGAACCCATGTTGGGTATAGAGATTACTTAAAAATAAAATCTTTTAAAAAATCATTTAGGAGGTTGAGGAATCCAAGATGGAATACAGAATATGACAAAAGAGTCTAACTGTATTACAAATCTATGAAATAATCTCACTGAAGGGAATGGTGCAAAAAGACGTTGATCTCAGTAACTTTGAACTGAGTGGAGTCTGTGAGACTAAAAGCAATAAGAACTCTACATAAGCACAGTACTCAAGGTGTTTCCCATAGGAGTACAGGTTAACATTTCTTTCTTTTTTTGAGAGAGAGAGAGAAAGCGAGAGAGAGTATGAGTAGGAAAGAGGGCAGAAGGAGAGAGACAGAATCTCAAGCTGGTTCCATGCTCAGCATGGAGCCCAATACAAGGCTCAATCCCATGACCCTGGCACCATGACCTGAGCTAAAATCAAAAGTCAGACACTCAATCAACTGAGCCACCCAGGTGTCCCAAAAGAAAGGTCTAACTTTTTAAAGTAGATCCACTCCCAGTATGGAGCCCACTGTGGGGTTTGAACTCATGACCCTGAGATCAAGATCTGAGCTGAGATCAAGAGTCAGATGCTTGACCAACTGAGCCACCCAGGCACCCCTGAAGGCTGACCATTCTGAGGCCACTATACATGTATACTAGAACTGAATGATTAAGTAAGTGGGTTAGAGATGGTAGGAGTAATGTTTCTCATTGTTGGAGTGAGAGGTTACAGAGAAGCATGGGGAGGAGGTCAAAAAGATCTATATGGTAATGGATTAGAGTTGTAGACATTAGTATGAACTCACATTTGACTTAATGACTTAGCACAAATGGTTACATAGCCAAATATTTATACATCTGTGCATATGCACATATATTTTATATGTATTTTATTGCTAAATCAGATGAAAGAGCCTGGAAGAAATAACACCTCAGTTGCAGCAAGCACACCAAGTGCTTAGATTTTGGTTTCTAATACCATTCTACAATAAAAGGAACCAGAATTCCTTAAAGAAATAGTTGATTCTAGGACAGGGGTGGAAAATAGATAAGATGATCCTGGAGCATTTGTATGCCAGAAAGCAAAGAAGTGCTCCAATAAAAAAAAAAAAAAAAAAAAAAAGCCAACAACTATGGGGTATTTAAAGGCACACAAGACCCAACTGAAACAGTTCACAGCAGTGAAAGTTTAACAATTTGAGCAATAAAATAAGTAAAGTAGTATTTAACACTGTGAAATCATAAGTTAAATACCAGTGAGTCCTCACTAATGGGGGGGAGAAAGGCTTTCATAAGTGAATATGTGAACAACAAAATACAAATATTCCATGCAGAAAAATTCCAAATAATTTATGTAGATACTGTCAAAGAGGTCGAGCATAATCCACACGCCTCAAGTGTGGGCTGTGCATAATGGCTTCTTGACAAAGAGGATGAAGGGAAAAGGGTACAAAATGAGTCACTTTATAGTGGAGAAACCTCAAAAACACTACCTCTGCCAGATGATCAAGGTTAACATGGACAGTGATTAAGTCATCATCTTAGTTCAGGCTGCCATAATGAGATACCATAGACCAATGGCTTAAACAACCGTAATTTGTTTCTCAAAGTTCTGGATGTTGGAAAGTCCAAGGTCAAGATTCCAGAAAGGTAGATTTCATTCTGAGGTCTTTTCTCTTACCTTGTAGGTAGCTACTTTCTTACTCAGTGCTCATTTTACTCATTCTTCCTCCCCAAGTGTTTGTGCACAGTTGGGGAGAAAGAAAGAGTAAAATCTCTGGTGCCTCTTTATTAAGACATTAATACTATAATGAGGGTCTTTCCCTCTTGATCTCATCTAACCCTAGTTATTTCCCAAAAATCCCATCTCCAAATACTATCACATTGGGAGTTAGGGCTTTGACATATGAGTTACAGGGGGACACAACATTCAGCCCATTGCATACATGCTGATAGTAAGTGATAAGAATGGCACTTTACCTCCATGGTCTTATTCTCAAAACCTCTTAACTACAGACTAGTCATAAGGAAAACAGAAGACAAATCTCAATTTAAGGAGAGTATATAAAACACCTGACCAGTAATCAATCATCAAACCTGTCATGGTCATCAAAAACAAAGAAAGTCTGAGAAACAGCCATAGCCATGATGATCCAAAGAGCTATAACAACTAAATGTAATGTGGTATCCTAAATGGGGTTCTAGAACAGCAAAAGAACATGAGGTAAAGACAAAGGAAATCTGAATAAAATATGACCTCTAATAATTATAAGAAATATACCATATCTATGTAAGATGTTAACAATAGGAGAAAGTGGGTGTGTGGTATATGGTAATTCTCTGTACTGCCTGAACAATTTTTTCTGTAAATCTGTTCAAAACTAAACATTTCTAAAAGTAAAACTTTGATTAGAATGGAGCTAGAATGTATTATGCTAAGCGAAATAAGTCAATCAGAGAAAGACAAATACTATATGATTTCACTCACATGTGGAATTTAAAAAACAAAACAGGTGAACATATGGGAAGCGGGACAAAAAGAGAAGAGAAGGAAACAAACCACAAAAGACCTTTAATGATAGAGAACAAACTGAGGGTTGATGGAGGGAAGAGAGTGGGGGATGGGCTAGTTGGGTGATGGGTACTAAGGAGGGCACTTGTGATGAGCACTGGATGTTGTATGTAAGTGATGAATCACTGAATTCTACCCCTGAAACCAATACTGCACTATATGTTAACTAAAATTTAAATTTATAAAAGGAAAAAAATAAAATAAAAATTTATTAAAAAGAAGACTCTGCTAGAAATTCTTCTACAATTGTTTTTAAGAATAATGATCAATGGGGTACCAGGGTGAGTCAGTTGGTTAAGCATCTGACTCTTGATTTCGGTTCAGGTCATGATCTTGTGGTTCATGGGATCAAGCCCCAAGTTGGGTTCTGTGCTGACAGCACAGAGCCTGCTTGGGATTCTGTCTGTCCCTCTCTCTCTTCCCTTTCCCCCACTTGTGCTCTTTCTCTAAATAAATAAACTTTAAAAAGAATAATGGTTAAAATTAAAAATTTACTGGATTAGTTTAACAACAATATAGATACAGATAAAGAGAGAATTTATGAAATGGAAAATAGAAGGAAATATATAAAATGAGACATGGTAAAACAAAAGGATGGAAATATGAAAGAGTAACCCATGGAACATTTGGGGAAGGGTGGGAGGGCAATATATGTATACTTAGAAAAGAAGCAATAATTGAAGAGATAGTGGCATTAAAACACAGACGTCTTAAGGAGCCCAAGCAGAACAGTTTAAAAATGCATAAGATGGCAGGCTTGCAGTGAGTGGCTATCAGGAATGAAAACAGGTATGCCTGGAAAAGCAGTTTCTCTTCAAATCATCTTTCATGCCACTTGATAAGCATCTTGATTCACCATGGCATTAGCATCAGTAAAATGGGTGATATCAACTATAACTATCTAGAAACATTTATTTCCAATTCAAAACAGAGATTTATATTGTGTTTGTCATAAATCTACATATTCTCCTCTTCCAGATGACTATAATTGCAAAGTAGAGCTTGCTTTGACATCTGATGGCAGGACAATAGTATGATACCACCCTTCTGTGGACATTCCATATGAATCTATAAAACCTATCCCTCAGCCAGATCCTGTACATAATAATGAAGAAACACATGATCAAGTGCTGAAAACCATATTAGAAGAAAAAAATGAACACTTTGAGCAAGGACCAATGATAGAACAACTTAGCGAAATGTTCTTCACTACTTAGCACCATCGGTATCTTCATAGACTGTATCATAGATTCAGTCATAGGAAACTGGATCCACCAAAAGACAGATGATATTGAGATTTTCAGGAATTAAAAGGATGTTATCTTGTATCTCATTTGCCATATGACAAAATGCAATTATGTTCACTGTTATGTAGCAAGACAATAATAAAATGTTTTTTCAGAAAGAAAGAAAGAAAGAAAGAAAGAAAGAAAGAAAGAAAGAAAGAAAGAAAGAAATTCAAACCAAAGTGCATGATGAAAATCCAAAAAACAAAGACAAAGAAAAACGTAGCTAACACAGCTAGAAAATAAATACTAATGGTGATCAAAAGAATAACAGTTAAGAATAGTGACTCTCAACAGAAACAGGTCAGCAGGTAATGTGGTATTTATAAAACTCAGAAATAAACTGACAAGCTAGAATTGTATATTGGAGGAAAATATCCTTCAAGAATAGAAGTGAAATAAGGGTGCCTGAATGGCTCAGTCCGTTAAGCATCTGACTTCAGCTCAAGTCATGACAGTTTGTGGGTTCGAGCCCCACGTCTGGCTCTGTGCTGACAGCTCAGAGCCTCAAGCCTGCTTCAGATTCTGTGTCTCCCTCTCTCTCTCTCCTTTGCCTGCTTGTTCTCTGTCTCTCTATTTCTCTGTCTCTCAAAAATAAACATTAAAAAAAGAATAAAAGTGAAATAAAGCCACTTTCAGACAAACAAAATCTGAAATAATTTGTCATTTGAAGACTTGCACTAAACAAAAATGATCCCAGATGGAAGGTCAGAGGATCTGATCCCAAAAATGATCCCAGGAAGGAATGAAGAACAATGAAAATGGTAAATATGTGGATAAATATGTAGAAAAATATGAATAAATTCTGGATGTATAGAACAATAATAATGTCCTATTAAGTTTTAAACATAAAGAGAATTAAGATGTACAAAAATGATGCTACGTAAATTGAGATAAGCAGCAATTCAGTTAAAGTTTCAAAAATATTTGTGTTATCAAAGAACAGCATAATTTATATGGGACTTGGATAAATTTAACACACATTTGGTAATTTCTAGGGGATCTAGAACCATAATAAATAGTATATAACCTCCAAGATAATAAAGGGAGGAAATGAAGTAATGAAATATAATCAATCCAAAAGAAGGCAACAGAGGAGATTAAAAAGGGACATGGCAGAGATGAGATAAATAGAAAATATATAAGGAGATGGTAGATTTAAACCCAAATATATTGGTACTTATACTAACTGTAAATTAACTTAAGGCTCCAATTCAAAAGCAAAGATTGTCAGACTGGACTTTTTCAAAGGATGTGTTGTTTACAAGAGAAGTCTAAAATAAAAGGATACAAGTAATTTGAAAGTAAAAGAATAGAAAAAGATACACATGCAAATATTCTCCTAAAAAATGTTAGATGCTATATTGATATTAGGAAAAGTAGGCTTTAAGGCAAAAAAAAATTTTTTATAAAGATAGAAACTTAACAATAATAAAGGTTCAAATTACTAGGAAGATATTAAAAAATCAGACACCTATTGTAGGTATCTAATAGCATAGTCTTCTACAAAGCAAAAGCCGACTGAATTAAAAGGAAAAATAAGGGGTGCCTGGGTGGCTCAGTCGGTTTAGCGTTAGACTCTTGGTTTTGACTCAGGTCATGATCTCATGGTTTATGGGTTGGAGCCCCAAATCCAGCTCCACACTGACTGCTTGGGATTCTCTCTCTCCCTCTCTTTCTGCCCTTCCCCTGCTGGTGCTCTCTCTCTTTCTCTCTCTCTTTCTTCTCTCTCAAAATCAATAAATAAACTTTAAAAAAAGGAAAAATAGACAAATTGAAAATCATCACTATTTCCAACAAATCTCTCTTGGCAATGAAAAAATGAACACATAAAAAGTCACTATGGATATAAAATATTTGAGGAACACAATCAGAAAACTTGGCCTAATGGACATTTACAAAACACTGAAACCAATCACTATTATACACACACACACACACACACACAATTTCTCAAAAAATGATTGAAATCATGCAGCATTGTCTCTAACTATGTTGTAGTTCAGCTGTAAATCAATACTCAAAAGGCAACCAGATTATCCCAGTCCTGAGAAGATGCTGAACAAGCAAGACTGTTGGCCCCCAGCTTCAAGGTCAACACTGAGGAAATTAGAGAGAAAACTTGGAGAAACCTTGAGATGACAGGGTTTGTTCTGAACGCCTGATGATTAAGTGGTGGCTGTGGCCAGTGGACCAGAAATCCTGACAAGACTGAGGAAGAATAAAATCAAAAAGAAACTATTGGCATTCTAGTCTTGTTTTTCCCTTGCCCTCCCTGAAGGAACAAACATATCTTCCTTCTGTCCCATTGTGACTCAGACTTCTGGTCCAGGTGTCCACTGAAGCAAAGTAAAGGCAGTATAGAGCCCTATACTAGTGAGGAGCTAGAAAAATAAACAGGGACCAACTAACCAAGGATATTCATTTTTCCATCCTTCCACCTCCAAATCCCCAAGGCTGGTAAGTTATAATCTAAAAGTAATCTCTAATATCCAGATAATTGGAGATCTAAAAAGAGAGAAATAGTTTAAATGGAGAGAAGGAAATGGAGTTAAATTTCCTGGAACTAAAAAACTAGGAAAGAAAGACTTTGGACTGAAAAGGGTTCCAGAGAAGAGCAATGAGGAAAATGTCCAACTAGACATATTTTAGTGAAATTTGAGAATATCAAGGTCAAAGAAAAAATTCTTTTTTTTAATATTAATGTTTATTTATTTTAGAGAGAGACAGAGACAGAGACAGAGTGCAAACGGGGGAGGGACAGAGAAGGGGGGGGACACAACTCAAAGCAGGCTCCAGGCTCCATGCTGTAGGCACAGAGCCCAACATGGGGCTCTAACTCACGAACTGTGAGAGCATAACCTGAGCTAAAACCAAGAGTCAGACGCTTAACCAACTAGCACCACCCAGGCGCCCCAGAAAAAATTCTTAAAGTATAAACATAATACAGCCTCATGTATGGGAGGTAGATAGACACTAGATTTTCCAACAGCAATACTGGATACAAGCAGACAATGGAGTTACATTTTTAAAGTATTGAAGGAAAAGCCGTATTGTCATTCAAATAAATAAAAAACATTGAAATATACAAAGTATCAAAAGGTATCACTGAGATGCATAGTTAAAAGTGTCTTGGATGAATAATTTAAATAGAGGAAAGATCATTTAAATAATGCTCAAAACATAGGTAAATTAAAGGTTACTTAATTGTGCTATTTTAAAACTAACAAAACAAAAGCTAAGACTAAAGTAAAAGAAAATAATGCATCCATTTTTAATCAAAAATCAGAATTCTATTTTTAAAGCCTATATAGTATCTAAATGTATAACTGTAAAATTCTTAGAAAGAGCATAACAGAAATTCTTTGTGACCTAGGGTTCAGTGAATAGTTCTTGTACATAATCCCAAAACCATTATCCATAAAAGCAAAAACAAAAAAAAAAGATAAATTATATTTCATGGAAATTTAAAACTTTTGTTTACAAAACAAAAGTTATTTTTATCCAGAGGATAAAAATAAAAGGCACGAAGTGGAAAAAAATATTTGCAAATCACAAATTTAACAAAGGATTCATATCCAAAGAAGTTCATATGCAAAGAAATCTCTAAACTTAACAGCAGGAAAACAAGCAATCCAAGGAGAAAATGAGAAAGTGACTTGAACAGACACTTCATCAAATAAGAAATGGGCATGGCAAAGAAACACATGAAAACATGTTCACCATCACTAGACATGAGGAGAATGCAAATGGAAAGCTGATGATATATCACTACACATCTATCAGAACAGCTAAAAGTAAAAGGACCGATGACACCAAATGTTGGTAAGGATGCAAAGAAACAGGATCTTTCACACATGCTACTGAGGATGTAAAATAGTACAGCAGTACAGTACTTGAAATCAGTCTGGCCATTTTTTTAAAAGTCAGACACAGACTTGCCATACAATCTAGTAACCACATGCCTAGGCAGTTATTCTAGAGAAATCAAAATTTATGCTTACATGAAAATCTGTACAAAAATGTTGATATCCACTTTATTTGTAATAAAGTTCCCCAAACTGGAAACTACCCAAATGTCCTTCCATACGTGAATAGTTAAGCAAATTTTGGTACATCCATAGCATGGAATACTATTCAGCAATTTTTTTTTTTTAATGAGCTATTGGTACAACAGCTTAGGTGGCTCTTAAGAGGATTGTACTGAGACGCCTGGGTGGCTCAGTCAGTTTAGCATCCAACCCTTGATTTCAGCTCAGATCATGATCCCACAGTCATGGGATCAAGCCCTACATCAGGCTCTGTGCTGAACGTGGAGTCTGCTTAAGATTCTCTCTCTCAGGGCACCTGGGTGGCTCAGTCAAACATCCAACTTTGGCTCAGGTCATGATCTCACAGTTTCTGAGTTCAAGCCCTGAGTCGGGCTCTGTTCTGACAACTCAGAACCTGGAGCCCGCTTCAGATTCTGTCTCCCTCTCTCTCTCTGCTTCTGTTCCCCTGCTTGTGTTCTCTCTCTCTCTCAAAAATAAATAAAAACTTCTAAAAATTAAAAAAAAGATTCTCTCTTTCTACCCCTCTCCCTCTCCACCCCGTGACTTGCTCTTGCTCTCTCTTTCTCTCAAAAAAAAAAAAAAAAAAAAAGGAAGGGGAGATTGAACTGAATGAAAAAACCCAATCCATTTTATATGACATTCTGGAAAAAAGAAAATTATAGAAATGAAAAACAGATAAGTAATTGCCCAAGATTAGGGAAGAGGACAGGGGGGGTTGACTTTTTTTTGTTTTAAAGTGGGGGAGCCCAGGTTACTTCCTTTGCAATAACAACTGTACCTAAATTGTGGTGGTAGTATACAAATCTGTACATGTGATAAAATGTCATAGATTATATACATATAAAAACTGAGTACCTATAAAAACACTGGTGAAATCTGAATAAGATCTTTAGCCACTTTTATCATGTCAATTAATATTTTGATTTTCATAATGTACTACAGTTATATAAGATGTCACCCTTAGGGGAAACTGGGTGAGGATATATGAGAACTCTCTGAACAGGGGCGCCTGGGTGGCTCAGTCAGTTGAGCATCTGACTTTGGCTCAGGTCATGATCTCGCAGCTCAAGAGTGCTAGCCCCACATCAGTTTCACTGCTGTCAGCCTCTCAGTGCAGAACCCGCTTCAGATCCTCTGTACCCCCCCTTTCTCTGCCCCTCCACTTGCACTATCCCAAAAATAAAAATAAAATAAAATAAAATAAAATAAAAATAAAGAACTCACTGTGCTATTTTTGGAACTTTTCATGAATCTAAAAAATAAAATGTTTTTTTAAAGCCTAGGGGCCTGGGTGGCTCAGTTGGTTGAGTGTCCGACTTCGGCTCAGGTCATGACCTCACGCGCTGAGTCAGGCTCTGTGCTGATGGCTCGGAGCCTAGAGCCTGTTTCGGATTCTGTGTCTCCCTCTCTCTCTGCTCTTCCCCCACTCGCACTCTGTCTCTCTTTGTCTCAAAAATAAAATATTTTTTTTTAATTTGTAAAAGCCTATATAGTATCAATATAATAGTGTTAGGAGTATGAGAAAACCAAGGGATCAAAGAATAGACTAATGTCTTGCTTTCTTTGGGAGAACATATCTATGTCAATTCAAAATATTAAAGAAATAATTAAAAAGAAATATAACTTGAAAATGAGATAAACTGAAATATAAAAATAGTAGAAACAAGTCTGAAGATGTCACTAATTACAATTAATATAAATGGATCAAACACACCAGTTAGAAGATAAATATTGTCAAATCGGGCTTTAAAAAAATCTGTTTAAGATACCATATGTTTTCACTCTTATGTGGATCTTGAGAAACTGAACAGAAGACCATGGAGGGGAAGGAAGAAAAAAAAGGTTTGAGAGGGAGGGAGCCAAAACATAAGAGACTCTTAAAAACTGAGAACAAACTGAGGGTTGATGGGGATGGGAGGGAGGGGAGAATGGGTGATGGGTATTGAGGAGGGCACCTGTTGGGATGAGCTGGTGTTGTATGGAAACCAATTTGACAATAAATTTCATATTTAAAAAATAAAGATAAAAAAATCTGTTTAGGGATGCCTGGCTGGCTCAGTCTGTTGAGCGAGCGACTTCAGCACAAGTCATGATCTCACAGTTCATGAGCTCCAACTCTGCATGGGGCTCTCTGCTGTCAGTGTCCAGCCACTTTGGATCCCTCTCTCTCTGCCCCTCCCTCTCTCTCTCTCTTTCTCTCAAAAATAAATAAACATTTTTTTAAAAAAGTAAATAAAAATCTGTATTACCAGAGGGGAGGTGGCCAGAGATGAAATAGGTGATGGTGATTAAAGAGGACATTTGTAATGAGCACCGGATATTGTATGGAAGTGTTGAATCACTATACTGTACACCTGAAACTAATATAGCACTATATGTTAACTAACTGGAATTCAAACTAAAATGTAATTTAAAAAGAGAGAGAAATGGGGGGAGAGAGAGAGAGATACACCTAAAACATAAGAACAAGCCAAGGTTAAAAGTAAAACATGAAGAAAACAAGACATATCTTTAAAAAAAAATTCCAGCCTAATTATACCGATATCCTATAAAACAGACTTTAAGCAAAAGGACTGTTAGATACAGAGGGGATTGTTATATAATGATGAAAATATTCAATTCATCAAAGAGAAATAATAACTCTAAACGTGCATCCATTTAATAAAATACTCTAAAATGACCATGAATAACCAAGATACTTCTGAAAAAGAAGGGCAGAAAGGAATGCTTGCCTATCCAATATCAGGACTTATCCTGAAGGAATAGTTATTAAACAGTGTGGTGCTGACCTTGGAATAAACATATGGACCAATGAAAGAGTGCAGAACCAGAGCCTTCCCTGTGCGGAACTCAGGTACGTGCACAGACCATTTGTAATAGCCCTGGGAGGGAAAGGGCTCGTCAATAAGGGAAGGTGGTGGCAAATATGATTCACAATACAGAAAAACATGAAATTAGATCCCTTCCTCAAGCCATATATAAAATCAAGGCAGCCTATCTTCTTTTCGCTTTCCTTCCCAGCATGGAGAAATTACACGTTGGTGGAGAACACGGGACAATAGACAGACCTGAGGAGCCACAAGTTGGTGCAGGCAGGTAGCCCAGAGGATGAACGCATGGACCCATGCGCCTGAGGAAGCAAGGGGGGCTGGCGCATGCGCTGACAGGGCTTGCTGCTGAGAATGTGGGGCAGTGAAGAACAGTGGGGAACCACGGAGGGCATGGAGAAATGGGAGCAGGCGGAGGGAGGAGACAGCCAGTGAGGTTAAAGATTGGTTAGACCGAACAATTGAGTAAATTGAGAAACAAAATAACATGCTGAGGATAATGGGAGTCCAGATTCTCAGTTTATTTACACATAATGTGAAACAGCACCCCACTGGATGAATGAGATTAAAATTCACCAGGAACACCCACCCACCCCCCACCCTCCCTTCTTCATAGGAATGCTAACCTTATCTTTTAGAGGAAGACAACAGGATGAGTTCCAGGTGGCCTAAACCACTTTGAGCTTGGCCACCGTCTCAGGCCTGCACAGATGGACCACAGAGTGTTAGACAGTTATACCTCATTATAATGTTCAGATCTCCACCTAAGGATGTCAAACCTCATTAACATAACATACAATGCATGTATAAGCATGTTTCCTAAGTACACATGCATGACCTTATGCGCACCTCTACATGTGATGACAGAACTCCCTTTGCTGAATATGTATCTTAGACCTAAATACAAGAAACCTATTCAGGCCACCCCATCTGGGGAGTCATGATTTTGGGAGTTATTCCCTGTGATCTCCTACTTATTATAAATACAGTTTCCTTTGTGTGACAATCCCACCTGGGGTAGTCTATCTGTAGCTCACCAGGGAGTGAATTCACATTAGTTCAGTTGCATATTGAAAGGGTATTGGACTGATATTGGAAGTGTCAATATAAATTCATAGTTCTATATCATAGTCATAGAATATGTTTATACAGACTATACAGATATATAAATAGAAATGTGTGTGTGTGGTATGTATGTGTACCTAGAAGTACACACACATATTCCTCACTTCTATCTTCTCAGAGGAACTTAGAAGCAACCACACTCTAGCAACAACAAGCACTACCAAGGCCTGGATCTTGTTTTAAATTTTTTTTTAAAAAAGCAGAGCTTGTGGAAAAATGACTGAGTCCAGTGCTAGGTCAGGACATGACGAGCACAGAATACCTTTTTGTGGCGGAACATAAGAATTCTCAATGTATGATTAGGATACACTGAAAAGACACAAAAATCAGCTTGAAATGCCTCCCACCGGCTAAATAAGGAACAATTTGGGCATTAAAATAAGAAGGGATTACAGCACATCGAAAAAGATAGGGATCCATCAGTGCACACTGATTTAAAGGAAGGAAGGAAGGAGGGAAGGAAGGAAAGAAGAAAGAAAGAAAAGAAAGAAAGAAAGAAAGAAAGAAGGAAGGAAGGAAGGAAGGAAGGAAGGAAGGAAGGAAGGAAGGAAAGAAGAAAGAAAGAAAGAAAGAAAGAAAGAAAGAAAGAAAGAAAGAAAGAAAGAAAAAAGAAAGAAAGAAAGAAAGAAAGAAAGAAAGAAAGAAAGAAAGAAAGAAAGAAAGAAAGAAAGAAAGAAGGAAGGAAGAAAGAAGACAGAGAGAGAAAGAAAGAGGAAAAAAGAAAGCTCCTTTTTACAGTAGAATGCCAAATAAATTTAGAAGAAATGAGAAAGAGAATCACTATTGGCCAACCACCCTAGAGGTGCATGATTTAGGCAGGAGGGCTAATGGATACTAAGACTGTCGTGTGGAAGTATGATGAGGACTAGGAATCATCCTAGTCTCAGAATACTTCCCTACAAAATACTAATCACTTACAAAGGAAGACATGGAAATGGTGAATTTCAGGAAGAGAAACCTGGCAGACACCAACACAACCAGGTAATCCAGATTAACATCAACTGTGATAGAATGGGTCAATATGTGTTACTCCTAATGAGGTGCATTGAGAAGAACACAACTTGTTTCTGAAGTAGTACTATGGTGATTGTATGGTGTGGGTGTGGTCACCAGAAGCATGAGACTGACCACAGTGAGATCAACCTGTAATCTTTAAAACCCTCAGGACTGGAAAAACATGGAGACACCGAGACTTTTAAATGTTAAACCAGTTTGCTTGCATTCCTGGAATAAATCACATATGCTTTCTCATCTATGAAACACCTCTTCATGTATTTTGACCATTTTTTAATTTTAGGGATTGTATATGTGTGTGTGTGTGTACGTGTACATAACACACTTTTAAAAATTTGGTTTGAGTTCTTTAGTTCTTGATACTCATGTTTTGTGACAGTTTATAATTTATTCTTTTATTTTATTTAAGGTGTTACTTTATGAAAAGAAGTTTTTCATTTATTATGCTCAAATTTATCAGTCTTTTCCAGTTCATGCTTTTTATGCTTATTTAAGGTTTAAAAATGTCTATATATTTCACTTACTATATTAAGGCTTTATTTTCAACATTTAAGTCCTCAATTCACCTGGAATAGATTTTTTTGTAAATAATTATTTTGAAATAATTGCAGACTTAAAGAAAAATTGAGAGAACAGTCCAAGAACTCCAGTAACCCTTCAGCCAAAGATTCCCCAGTTATTAACATTTTACTGTGTTTGCTCCATTGCTATTTATTTATCTCCATGATTGCCATTACTTTTCTGAGGCTTTTGAAAACAAGCTGTAGCTATAATGTCTCATTACCCCTCAACATTCCAGTGTATGCTCTCCCTACTCAATAAAAAACCCCAAAACCAACAACCAACCAAACAAAAACCAAGGACATCCTTCTCTATAATCAGCATGCAACTCTACAATTAGGTAATACACAATGGTACAAACTAATGTCTAATTCACAAACCACAATGAAATTTTGCTAACTGTCTAACAAGTCTCTGGCCTTTTTGATTTAGGATCTTATCTCCAAAAAAAAGGTTGCATTTAGTTGGCATGTCTGTCCTGACTATTTCAATGTGAGTGGGAACCACTGTGTGATAAATCAATGTCCTGGGCATCTTTGGTTTGTGTGCATTGTTCTGTGTGTATATTCCATAACAATGTTAATTTTTATTGAAATATTAGTTTTAAATAGAAAGCTAATCACATTGATGTATTTCAAACACAGTATTTGCTCCCAGAATTCAAATTTCTGCATAAATAATTTTTCAGTCACCATATTTGTAAAGCCCAGAAATTTAAACTAATTTTGAAGCAGTGCTTAGAGAGTGAAATATCAGGGTGCCTGGGTGGCTCAGTCAGTTAAGTGACCAACTCTTGATCTTGGCTCAGGTCATGATCTCACAGTTAGTGGGATGGAACCCTATATTGGGCTCATAGGGCCTGCTTGTGATTCTCTCTCTGCCCATCCCCTACTGGAGTTATCTCCTCTCTCTCTCTCAAAATCAATAAATAAACTTAAAGAGAAAGAGTGAAAAATCATCTTACCAAGTACCAGATACCAAGAGAGATCCGAAACGGATTTTTATTGGAACCCCTACCTACATAGCTCTACAAAAAAATCATTCCCCTCCTAATTTATACGATTACTTAAACATGGTATAGTTCTCATTTTCTCTCTTTTTTTCCCCCAGGGGAAAGCACAAACACAGTCCCCCATTACCACAAACTATGCAGTCGAGTTTCCCACATTTGGGGAAGTCGCAGGGGTCAGCACATCCAGAGTGCAATGGATAGCCTTGCCATGGGAAAACCACCTTCATGATCATGCTATCTCCCTGGTCAGATAAGTATTAGTTGCTCTCATTTTAAAGTAAAGAGTATTATACTTTACATTCATATTTTGATCAAAGGTTTCAGTTGAAAGTGTTAAAAAACAAAATTCAACTGAGTACATTTGAAGATCTAATTGGCTTTATTAAGCAATTCATGAATCAAGTAGCATCCCATCTAGCTAGTTTAGAGAAGCTCTGAGGAGTTGTATAAAATTGAAGGATTTTAGAGGGAGAGTGGGACAAGAAGTTATTAGCAAAAGAAAAGAAAGGATTGTTTCTGGCAAATTCCCCTTCCCTTTGGGGGAGAAGGGCAGGGGCTTTATCACACAGATTATCTCCTCTGCCTTTGGTGGTGTAGTGCAGGGAAGGATGGAGAGGGCCCAAGTGATAGATTACCTAATTGTTGCTGACCAGAAAATTCCAGATTGATTTGCTTTAAAATTCCATTCCTAGAGAGGTTGAAATTGCAATTAAGTCTTGGTTTGCTGTCCTGGGGGTTAGTAATTCCACCTTGGGGCTGAGGTTTTCTTTTTAACAAAGTTATAAAAAATGACAGACTACATTTATGAGAGAGAGGTATTGCTAGACCAATCCATTTTAATATAGCAATGGATTCTTTCTGACCAAAAAGAGGTAGAATTTTCTAGTGGCCCTGACAACTGCTCTTGCAGATAATTTCCAAGGGATGTTTTTTGAAATGGCAGCTTCTGGAAAGTCCACTTATGATGGATTGGTGGAGAGTTGGGGGGATGGACTGGCTCAGTGCTTTGCCCTGTTGCCAATGTGGAAACACGGAACGCAGGTCTGGCCCACACCAGGCGCTCGTGTGTGTGTGTGTGTGTGTGTGTGTGTGTGTGTGTGTGTGTGTGTGGAACATATGCATGCCCACTTGCTGAGGCTGGGGCGGCAGCAAACTTGAACTGAGGGAGGAAGTCGATGCCAACCAGGCTTAAAATTAGACATGGTCTCTTTCTGGCAGTTTTAGGGATAAAAAGTTTTGCATATTTTTGTCTTAATTATGCAGACCTACTTTCAGGGGTACCTTTGGCTCAATGTGATATGCAGACCCAAACAGCACCAATGGCTTTTTTCCCCTATCCTTCACCGTATTTTCTTTAGCTTTAAACAAAATTGCTTATCTAATGGAAACATGCCCTTTGCCAGAAGCTGGCCTACAGCAAGCACACTTGCATGGACTTTGTTCTTTGCGTGCACATCCCCACTCCCAACCCCATCAACGGTTGGGAGAAAATCTCCGGTTCACAAAAGTCAAAGGCTAAACCATCTTGGAGATCGCGTCCTATGTCCGTTTTTCAGATCAGTAAACTGACACCTAGAGAAGCGTAGAGACGAGTCGGGGTCATGCCAATACCCACAACACAAGGCCTGGGTTTCCCCGCTTTCCTTCGCTGCTCCTTCACCTCTAATACGGTGTGGGGTGGACTGATCGGATTAAAGAAAGAAAGGAAGAAATGTTGTCCAATGCCGCCTTCAACTACTGATATTGCCCTCCAACGTTCCCAAACAGTTAGCTTGCATTGGCAACCACGGAACCTGTACGGAGTCCTAACTGCAAAACGACCTGCAATTTTAAAAGCGCTTAAAAACCCAAACAAAAAACACCGTTAGCATCTGCTTTCAACCTTTTGTAGTACTAACTCTGCTCTCTCATTTCCTCACTTTCAAAGCAACCCACGCGGGCGGGGGAGGCCAGGACGCGAGGGGAGGAAAGAGGAGAGTTCGGGAAGGCCAGCGGGGGCTCGGGGGTGGCGCCGCGCCGCACGGCGGGGTAGAGACCGCCGAGAGCCGGCCCCAGAGCCCCAGCGCGGGCGGCTGTGCGCACGCGCGCGGGTCGGCGGGCTGCAGCTCTCCTGCACCCCGCTTCATTCTGCTTCATTGAGCCCTTTAGCGCTGCCTCCTCCCAACCCCCAAAGCCCCAGGCTGGGATGGGGGAAATCCCAGGGCATCCTCAGAAAACGACGTTGTGGAAGATCCGGGA
This sequence comes from Acinonyx jubatus, assembly GCF_027475565.1. NCBI lineage: Eukaryota > Metazoa > Chordata > Mammalia > Carnivora > Felidae > Acinonyx > Acinonyx jubatus. Next base: position 127,374,428 of record NC_069385.1, on the reverse strand, counting down.
TGGGTGGGTAGCAGGAAGAAGGCAAGGACGTTAAGGGCAAAAATCTTAAATCGCCCCCAGCTGCGTCTCTGCAAAAGTCTAAGAGAGACACCGGCGCCACCGCTCACGGCTGGCGGGAGAGCAGACGACTGGGCAGGCAGAGCGCGGGACCCCGAGGGGCGGGTCGGAGCTGTGGGCGGGGCCTGCTGCCACTCCCCCGAGGCCCCGCCCCTCGGACCAACCTCCCGCCCTGCCATTGGAGGGCGTCGGGGGCGGGTCCGAGGGACACCCCCCCTCTCGCCACCGGCCCCCGCCCCGCCCTCTGCCCGCCTACGCTTTCGGCCCTTCCAGGAGCCTCTGAGCACCAGGAAAGGAAACACCGGCCAAAGAGCCCCTGGATGCTGGAAAGGCGGGCCCCCGGCCACCCCACCCACCGGTCTGGTGACGTCACCGGGTGGAGCTACGTGGCTCCGCCCCCGGGGCCGGGGCCCCTGCCCACACCTCTGAGTCTGCGGCTCCCGCGGGACGCGGGGACGCGGCCGCCCTGTGCAGAGGCACCACGTCACAAAGTGCTGCAGCCAGTACCCCCGCGCTCCCCTTCAGCCCCTCACTCTCCACAGCATGTCCCACCCCTCTTTTTTTGCCCCTTTTTCTGACTCTGCTTCTCCAAATGGCTGAGTGTGGGGACCAGGAGATGGGAGCGCAGATGGCACGCTGCCTGAAGGAAGTAAATTTGATTTGATATCTCCTTAATCCGTTTGCATTTCTACTGCTTATTTAATATCTTGATATTTTCTCGTGTAATTTTGGAAGATTTCAGGGGGCGTTTTCTTTTTGTGTGTGTGGGGGGAGGGTTCTTTCTTAGGGGACTTAAAGTTGGCCGATGCCTTCTTTAGCTTTTGATTTAAAAAAACTGGGATTTAGTCATCTTTTCGTGCAGAAGGGAAAGAAACCAAAGCTTAACGGCCTTTAGAAAGGAAACAGCCCTGTTTATTTTTCATTCTTAACTCAAGCTGTCGTCGTTAGCACCTTGCACTGAGCACAGACGCAGCTGCAGAAGCACTTCGTTGCAGAGTACGCTGCGTCTACACAGGATTTGTGCCCGAGCATCAAAAGACAGTGCAGGTGTATATGGATGCGGGAGTGCGTGTGCGTACGTGATGTACGTGTGTGCGTGTGTGTACGTGTGTGTGTGGCCCAACAAATAACCCCAAGAGGCGCATCAGGATCAGAAAGAACCCCACATACTATCGATGGCCTAAGAAATTTCCTAAAGCTCTTAGTTTGAAACTAAACTGAGTTAGCAAAATCTCTAGTATCAGAAAATCATCTTTGCAGAGAGAGGCTCGTTTCTCCGTGCTCTCCTGTCCCCCAAAACAGGTGTCGCTGTGTCTCGTGAACCCATCTCTCGCTGGCTGGGGCGTCCGAAGTGATGAGATTCACCGAGGGCACTTGGAGATTTCAGGGGCCCCACGTGTGCAGACTAAACCCCAGGGCCTGGGTGTGTGTGCGCGCTCCCGTGCGGTGTGAGCAGGCGGGCAAGGGGGCGCTCGGCTCATTGGCGTGCGCGTGTGTGTGCGTGAGTGTGTGCTCACGCGCCCTAGGCTGCGCGCAGAGCTCAGCTGCTGGGTTGGAGAGAAAGAGTAGGCAAGTGCAGGGGACAGGAGGCTGAGCGGGGGGGGGGGGGGGGGGGGGCGGGGGGGGATGTCGAATTAATAGAGCTGCTTTAGCTGTTTTCCCTTTCCCGTTCTCGCTCGTTTAAACCCCACTACAACGTAGGGATAGGGGGCTGGATTCTCCGTTGAGCTGATGGAGGAGGGGGAACAAGTTGAAACAATCGAGTGGGCGCGCCAGGACTCCCCGGCTCCAGGCAGGGAGGGGAGAGGGAGCCCAGTTCCGCGCCGGGAGGGGGCGGGGTTGGGGGGGCCCCAGGAACCGCGAGGAGGCGGGGGTGGCTGCGGGGACGGACAAGTGGTCACCCCCAGGAGGCGAGAATTCGTTTGGATTGTACATTAATTGGAGATATCTGATTAATTCCAGTTTCTGATGACTATAAATGGCGATCTCTACCAAGGTGTCTTTATTTAAAAAAAAAAAAAAATCATTCCGTGTCATCCCCCACGTCAGGCCTGCTCGTGGGCGTGAGGCTGTACTTCCTCCGCCCCCTCCTAATGGAGTGAACCATTCCCAGCTCTTCCCCCCCCTCTCTCTCAGCCTCTCTCTCTCTTTCTCTCTCTCTCTCTCTTCCTCGCTCCCTCTCTTTCTCTCCTCCCTCTGCCTTCCCCGTGCATAAAGTCTCCGTCGCTCTTGGAACTTGTTGGCAATGCCTATTTTTCAGCTTTCCCCCGCGTTCTCTAAACTAACTATTTAAAGGTCTGCGGTCGCAAATGGTTTGACTAAACGTAGGATGGGACTTAAGTTGAACGGCAGATATATTTCACTGATCCTCGCGGTGCAAATAGGTAAGTGGCCGCCCGGCCAGGCTTGCGGCTGTCGGCAGGCGGTAGCCGGCCGGCCCGAGGCGCCGAGGGGACCTACTGGCTGCCCGGGGGTGCGGAGAAGCCGGCAAACCCCAAGGGTGGGGGCAGCGGCTCCTAGGGACTCGGGCGTCCCGGGTTGGTTTTTCTTAAAAAGAGAGAGAGAGAGAGACACTCCAAACGTTCGCCAGGATATGTATGCAGCTGGCCGTTTTCAGAAGGGGGTTTCCCCCCCTTTTTCCCCCAAAGCGCACGTCCATTTTTGCTTCCCTTTCTCGGGTTAAAGCAGGTTTCAGGAGCTCTGGGGCAATGCATTGGCCCCTGCGATGCTGCAAGGTATTATTTTGAAGGGTCGAAAGGTGAATGCAGGAACAAGATGGCTAGGCAGCTAGAATGGAAAGTTTATGTGCAGAAAGCAAAGATATTTCGGGGCTCAGACTGCTGCATTTAGAACTTTGTCATTCTCCCGCCCCCCTACCCCCCATATCCTAGCTGCAGCGTTTGCACCGGGCACCGCAGATCCGGCTGGAGAGCAAATTGAGAACGATAGGGAACCCCAGAGCACATATTTTAATAGGCTTATCATTAAGGAGGTTGAATTCAGCCAAATATACGTGGGTACAATATTCTATGAATATTTGCCTGTTCCTTTCCACATAGGCATCTGTATTTTATATCTAGGAAAGGGTTAAGAAGTGTTTGCAATATGCCATATGGGGGGATTCTTATTTTTGTTTGTTTGGGGGTAATTATTACGGATTTATTTAGTCCCCATTTTATGTTAAGGAATGTTGAGTCGTAGTTATACTGTTTGGGGCTTTTAAAAGTTCGCGTTTTCCATCCAGAATGAGGAAGACGTGATGGAAGCCAGCACTAGAAAACCCACTTCTTCCATGCAGGTCGGAGCATTAATTAACCTGACCTAAAAGTGAAAGTGAAGTAGATTATTAATAGAATGGACAAGAGAAAAAATAGAAACTCTTCAAACGGGTTTTCTGGAGACTGAGGGAATTGTTGCCTCCTACCATTTCAGGCTGTAGCATTCTTTACAGACAAACCCTTGCAGTATTTGGGTGGGAGGGTGCTTTAGGGAATGGGGCAACAGAAAATGTACATTTCTCTTCGTGAGAAATGTGGAAGAAACAGGGTTTGGAGTTATCTGTATATTAAAAATGGATTCTCTGCAGTGGGTTTTTATGCATTTGACATGATTTTGTGTATTTTGTTGCATGAACATTACAGGGATTTTAGACTATGTGCAGGATGTTGGCGTTTTCCTTTAAGAAATGACTTGATATTTTGAATCTGGTTCTTTTGAATCTTTGACATTAGTGCAAAGAGATTAAATAAATATAAAAAAATGCTAATTGCAGCAAATGCCTTAAATGTTGGAAATAAGTGAATGTGACATTTAGCAATTAGCCTGCAAATTTTTAGAGAGCAGGAGACAGCGGTTATTTTTGATACAGGGATTTTCATGGGAGCAGGTTTGGGGTTGTTTTCCTGGAGGGATATAACCTTACTTTGGAGGGGTTAAAGAAAGAAAGAGAGAGAGCGTTTGTGCTTGTGGGATACTCTTGGAACACATTAACCTCGGCCGGAAAATGACCATTTGTTGGCTGTGGAATTGAAATTGAGCATGTTTGTTCCCGAATGTCTGCCCTTTCCCGCACCAGAGCCTCGATCTTTAATTCATGGCTGGGAGCTATCCCAAGTCATTGACATTTGGCAACAAAAGTGGGGGTTGGGAAGGGACGGGGAGATGGAGAGGGTGGTGAGCACAAATGAAGACACGCGGGAGGAAGTTTGAAATGAATGAGAGGTCGAACGAATGAATGAACGGATAGGAAAGGCACAGGACATGGACATCGGACAGGACAGGGAAGGAGCCCGGGTCGCCCTCCGGAGCCTCGCTGAAGCGGGGTTCAGGAAGGACAGCTAGGGTCGCGCGGGCTATGACCTGCTCAGATGCATAAGCCTCAAAACGCGTCCCGCGCGCAAGCCCCGGTGCTCCCACAGCGAACTAGAGACGAAGCAGTCATAGTTGAAAAAAAAAAAAATTTCACGACTTCTTATTTTACACACGCACACACTCACACATGCGCGGTGTGGAGGGAGGGTCTTCTCTTCCAGCAGCGCCCGCAAAGATAACGTGACAGGAGCGCTTCCCGCCCCAGGCGAGCCCCAATTCCCCTTTAAAATATTGTCTGTACATCTTAGGGGCTACTTTTTTGCCACTGAGTTTTGGGGGTGGAGGTAAAGGGTAAGGAGAGACGGGAGCTGGGTGGGGGAGGGGAGGATGAACTGTATTTTATTCCGTTTCGACGCTGCAAAGCAGCATTTGTGGCATGCATTATAGAAGAGGACGCGTAGGGTTCATTTCATTGTGACCGCATTCTAGCAGAACAAAGATTCGTTTATTCTCTCTCAGTGTTATATTAAATATTGCAGTCGCAAGGCCTTTTAATATTTCTCGGAGGTGGGGGGAAGGAGATTTATGAAGGTTTACGTCTCTGCCCGAGCGGAGGTCGAAGTTAACCTTAGTCCCTTCCCTTCCCCGGCGCTTCCCGTTCCGGATTAGAAAGCGCAAGGCCCGCCTCGCTCTTCCTGCTGCAATTTGCTAACGGGGCGCTCTCGGAGGCTGCTGCAGGTTCGGTCACCTTCCTCTGGTCTGCGTCTGGCCCAGCTCTCGGGGACCAGCGGCTGAGGGTGGTGGGGGCAGTGAGGTATAAAGTCCTCTCCGGATACATTCCTACGAAAGCGGTGGCGGTCAGAACACTGCCCAGGAAGGGGGCGAGCGCTCAGGGTCGTGGGTACTGGAGGCCGATTTCGATTCTAAGATCCGCCCCTTCCCTCTGCTCCCCCAGCCCCAACAGCGCGGATCAACGCTACTGGCGCCCCTCCTGGCCCCCGGCGTGCTTTTGGCCAAGAGCCATCGAACGTTTAGCCATTTGTTGGCCTTGGGGTGGAGAGAAATGGCCTTCGCAGCGGCAGTCCGGCGCCTTGGGGTTTGACCGCCCCGAAGCCATGAGCGAGGACTTAGGTGCCGCTTGGGTTACCTCCCCGCTCCCCTCCTCCCACGGTCCCAGCCGCTATCCCGGCTCCCGCCCCTCCGGAGGGAACCAGGAGCTAGAGGCCCAGAGCCCCAGGCGACTGCCACCTGTGCCCCTCAGAGTTGGGGCCTGGAGAGAAAAGGTCCCACCCGCTGCGGGCGGGAGTGGTGGCCGGTTTTTCCGGGTGTGTGGGGAGCTCAGCCGCAACCAGAGGCTCACGGATTTGGCCTTCGCGGAGATAACCCGGGGTCACCCGCGCAAACACAGCCGTGACTCTGCTGGGTCCTGACTGCCCCGACCACTCGTCACCCCCGCCCAGTCTCCGGACACCGAGGCTGCTCTCTCTCAGTGGGGTGGGGAGGGTGCCTGCGAGGATCTCCCTCGGAACACAAACTCCACGGTAGGCAATCTGTGTTATAATGAAACAATCCACCTGGGTGGCTGCTGCCGGGTTCCAGAGACTTTATTAATTTATTCATTCAGCAGTGTTTGCTGAGAACCCACCAAGCACCGCGCGCCGGCCCGAGGCTTTCTCGCACGTCGTGGCCTGGGGTTCAGCGGCGTGGCCCCACGCGTTGCCGCCTCGCCCACCTCTTCCTCTCCCCCGCACTCTGCTGTCGTGACCCCCTCTGTCACCTCAGAAATGCAAGATTGCACTTCGAGAGCCAGGAGGGACCTGCTGGGGAAGTGTTGGGAAACGAAGGAGGGAGTGAAGAGAAAGGGAGAAATAAAAGAGACGGGGGAGGTGAGAAGAGGGGGCGAGGGAAACAGAAAAAGATAGATGCAGAGTGAGATGCTGGAGGGAGCTGCAGGAAAGGAATGGACTCAACTCCCCCTCCCGCACACGCTCACCCACCCGACCGTAGGCACCGGACACTAGTTGGGGGCGGGTCAGTCATTCTTGGGCCACATCTTTCATTCACCTTTAACACAGGCGTCCCGCGAGGCTGGGCGCTAGTGGACGCGGCGGCTCGACGGGGCTGGTGGGCCGCGGGGCCGTAGGGCAGGGTCGCGGCGCTGCTGACCGGTGTCCCCTCCTCCCCGCAGCGTACCTGGTGCAGGCCGTGAGAGCAGCGGGCAAGTGCGATGCGGTCTTTAAGGGCTTTTCGGACTGTTTGCTTAAGCTGGGCGACAGCATGGCCAACTACCCGCAGGGCCTGGACGACAAGACGAACATCAAGACCGTGTGCACGTAAGTGTTCTCTTTGGCATGCTAGGTTTCCATTCTGGGGGGCGCTGCTGAGGTCGGAGAGGGCCTCGCCTACCCGCCTGAGCTCTGAATTCCCCGCCAGCGCTAATCCGTGCGGGCTAGCCCTCGGACCTTGGCCAGGGTCTGCACTACCCAAGGGGACCCTGTGGCCTGAGATGGGCAGAGGATGATCCTCCCACGCGGGGGCCAATCCCAGCCCTACGCAGCTCCACCGGCACCCACAGAGGCGCGCGCACTCAGCACACTGGAACCCGGAGGGGTCTGGAGAGCTGCTAGCAGTTCCTCGCTCTACTTTGAGGCAGTCTTCATCGTTCTTTTTTCTATGTGCATGAGTGGACTGCTGGGTACTCTCCGAAAAACGTTTGGTTCTGGTTTGAGGAGCTTTTTAGGAAATACTAGGTTTGCATAAAGGAAAAGTCACTCTCCTGTTTGGTCCATTTCCCCTGATGAAACCCCCTTCCAATACACACCAAGAACATGGAGATGTAGGCAAGGGAGCGTGGGTCCCTCTTCCTCTTTCTAAGAGAGAGACTGAAGGGATATTTTGTTTTGTGCCAATGATTTTGCCCAAAGAAAGTAAGTCCTGGGAACCCAGTGACCATATCTGCCGAGTCTGTGGCAAATTAGAGGTGTAGAATAGCCACCCTCCTTGCTCCACCCCCTCCTCTCTGCATCTGCTCGGTATCCCCAGGCCAGGGCAGCTAAGGGCTAGGAACCAGTTCACAGTCAGGTAGGTTGGGTGACTTTTCCCAGAGCTTGACTGGAAAGTACAGCTCCCACTGGCAAAGGAAGTAACTAGCAGAGAGCCCAGCTGTGGTAGACCAGCAACATTTTAGCTGCTGCAGACCTTGAAGTACCTCCATCCTCTGCAACACACACGCGCGCGCACACACACACACACACACACACACTTATTTTACTTTATTTTTCAGAAAGAGCTGTAACTCCCACCCCTTGCCCAATAATGACCCTTCCAAAAAATGCCAAGACAAGAGGTGTTCCCTGTTCCCTGTAGGTTGGAGAAACCATTCTCTGCACCACCTTTTTTATACTGTGAAGTCCTTGTCCTCTCTCTAATTCCTGGGGAGGGGGGTGTTTATTTGTTTAAATTATGAGCACTTAAATGGGGGTCAATTTTGCTACACACTTTCCTAAATACCCTGGTGTCCTCCAACAGTCACAGCAGTTCGGTGGCTGGTACTTTTCTACCAGAAAAGGACAAAAGGTGGGATCTGGGTTGCATGCCCACCTACTTTAATCCCGAATGTCTGATGATAGGTAAGAGTATATCTATAAAGCTGGATGAAAGGTTAAATATAGATCAGCTCCCCAATATTCCATTATTTGCCAGAATTTGGTTATTCTAAGTTATTTTAATTTTTTACAAGGGCTTGGTCCTGGAGAATGGAAGTGAGGGGGACCCCTGCTGCAGTCTGGGCTCACTTCTTTAGTGGCACTGGTTGCTCAACACTCTGCTGAAGCCCACCCCCTCTCAGTTCCATGTGGATATCAGCCACTTTCTACCATAGTCCTCTTCCAAGAGGGTCCTGTCCTCATCTGGGCATGCATAAAAAAGGAGAGATTTAGATATCCTTTGGGACGTGCAATTACAGCAGAGAGCTGTCCCTGCTCCTCTTAGTTTCTCTAAATCTTGCTATTTATTACGAATTGAGGCACCTGGAAGCCCTGTGGTTCAGGATCCGCAGTCCTCATAAATTAGAGACTCATAAAGGTCATTACAAAACAGCCAGAGCTCAAGGCAATCCAACAAGCATTTCTATCTTTTCTATTAGCCAGGGGATGGGGTGGGAGTGGAAACACGGATAAATCAAACATGGTGCTTGCCTTCAACGTACTTACAGTCCAGGCTAGCGAGCAGAAGGGAGAGATAGGAGAAAATACAACCAAATTGCGTGGAGGGCGGTCGCTAGTGACCTGGCACTAAAGGCCCGGGCTAAGTGGGAGCCAGCCCGGAGTTACCGAGACGCACAGATCGACCGAGCACCGAAAGGAGACAGCGCCCCAGGAATCGATCACGGGTTGGAATTATATTTAGTCTAGGGATCTATTTTGGGTTTTCAGAAGAAAGGGGGACAATAAAAAAAGGACAGGTTGGTTGAAGGTTGTGGGGGCGGGGCTAGGAGCTCAGCCGAGGAGGAGGAAGAAGGCGTGGGGCTCCGGGAAGAGGCGGGGAGCGAGGACAGGGAGAGGGGTCCCAAGAAGGCTGGCAGCGGTGGGCACCGCGGCGGCACCGGAGTCCCGGCCTGGGGGGCTGCGACTACACCGGCAGACCGTGGGGAGGAGGCTTCGTGGGGTCCCAAGCCTATGAAAGACTGCGGAGGGGGAGAAGAGGAGGGACAGAGCGCCCAGGCCGGGCGCTCCGGGATTTGCGAAAGCAGAAGGTGGCTACGGAGCTGGCCCTAGGGCACTGACACTCACCGACCCGGGAAGGGGAGAGGCAGGCAGGCGTCTCCGGACCGAATCAGAGCCGGGGGACTGTGGAGAGAGAGCAAGGCCAGGGGCCACGGAGGGCCGAAGAGGAAGGGGAAGAGGCGGAGGAAGAGGAAGTGAGGAACTGAACAGAGGAAAACCGAGGGGAGGGGAAAGGAGGAAGACAAAGAAGGGAAGAAGAAAGGATGGGAAAATCGGAGAACGGGAAACAAAAGGAAGGGAGGAGGGAGAGTGCGGGCGAAGGCGAGAGAGTACCGCAGCGAGTGGGGGGGAGGAGGGACACAGAAGGGACGAGGGGGAGGAGAAAGTGAGAAGCCAGGAGGGGAGGGCCGTGTTCAGAGCAAGTAACCCATCTTGCAAGCTAAGAGGCATTAATGGGCGGCAGCTTGCAAGGCTTAGCACTGTTTTCCTAGCTTTCCCCGAGGAGGACGAGCAATCTGTTTGAGCAGGCCGAGGTGCCAGCGCGGCGCAGCCGGTGCGGCCCGGCTCCCGGCTGCCGGGTCCCTGCCAGGGAGCGGGAAAGGGAAACCAGACGCCGAAGGGGGCGGCCTCTGTCCTTGGACGGCGGCTTCCTGGATGGGCCGAGGCCTGGCGAGGGCCCGCCTGGCCCGACTCAAGCGCCGGGACGGTGGAGAAGAGGTGGCGTGGGGGGGTGGGGGGAGGCGTCCCCGGGAGGTTTGCGAGGCCGCGCGACCCGGGAGGCGCAGGGGCGCAGCGGCGCAGGCCCGGGTCCTTCCCGAGCCCAAAGTCAACCTGCTTCTTCCGTTTTGTTCTGTTCCTCGCCAGATACTGGGAGGATTTCCACAGCTGCACGGTCACAGCCCTTACGGATTGCCAGGAAGGGGCGAAAGATATGTGGGATAAACTGAGAAAAGAATCCAAAAACCTCAACATTCAAGGCAGCTTATTCGAACTCTGCGGCAGCGGCAACGGGGCGGCGGGGTCTCTGCTCCCGGCGCTCCCAGTGCTTCTGGTGTCTCTCTCGGCAGCTTTAGCGACCTGGCTTTCCTTCTGAGCGCGGGGCCGGCTCCCCCCCGCGCGCCCACCCACACTCACTCCATGCTCCCGGAAATCGAGAGGAAGATCCATTCGTTCTTTGGGGACGTTGTGATTCTCTGTGCTGCTGAAAACACTCATATAGGATTGTGGGAAATTCCGATTCTCCTTTTGATTTCGTTCGATTTCTTGTGTTTTATTTGCCAAATGTTACCAATCAGTGAGCAAGCAAGCACAGCCAAAACCGGACCTCAGCTTTAGTCCGTCTTCACACAAAAACAAGGAAAACGGCAAACCCACTCCATTTCTTTTTTAATTTTTATTTTTTTGGCACAAGAATCTCAGGAACGGCCCTGGGCCACCTACTATATTAATCATGTTAAGACATGACAAATGATGGGCTCCTCCTAATAGCAAAGAGAGGAGAGGAGAAGGCCAGGGGAATGAGATCAAGAGAGATGTCCACGAGGAAGGCATATGGTGAATAGCTCACGCTCACGTCTTTCTTCCACAGTATCTTGTTTTGATCATTTCCACTGCACATTTCTCCTCGAGGAAAGTGAAAGGACAGATCGTCGACTTTGTGTTTTAAGGACAGGAGGGAGAGAGGGAAAGGATTGAGGAAATCTCGGGGGTATAGGGAAAGGCTGCCAGCAGAACCGTTGCGAAGGTCACTGAGAGGTTAAGCTTTACCTGGTGTTGTTGATGCATCTTTCCTAGTCCACTGCCTTTATTTTCCCTCTCGTTTTAGCTGTTACACATACGGTAATACCTGAATATCCAACGGTATAGATCACAGGGGGGGGGGTGTTAAATGTTAATCTAAAATATAGTTAAAAAAAGATTTTGACATAAAAGAGCCTTGATTTTAAAAAAAAGAGAGAGATGTAATTTAAAAAGTTTATTATAAATTAAATTCAGCAAAAAAAAAAAAGATTTGCTACAAAGTATAGAGAAGTATAAAATAAAAGTTATTGTTTGAAACGGGGGTGTCGTTTGTTTCCTGCCCAAGCCTGCTTTCTTGGTCCAGTTCTCGGGATTCCCTGTAGGGACACGGGATGCCAGATGATACATGCACCTGTTCACAAGCCAGTTGGTAACCTACCACCTTCAAGCAGACCCTCCTCAACTAGGTCACTTTGTCACTTCTCCGAAATTCTGTTTACTGAAAGAAGAGGAAGAGGCAGTTGTAGTTTTGATAAGTGAAAAGCAGAGATGTTTGCTAGGTGAGGTTTAGGGGGAACTGGGCTTGCGCGAGAGGACACACGCAGACCTCGCCCCAGGCGGGTCGGAGCCCTAACCACCATCCCGGCAGGCCGAGCCCTAACCACGATTCGCCTTTTCCTCTGCGGTGGCCTGAGGCAGCTTGAACGAACCGCCATTAAGGGCTCCAGCAGAGGGGCCTAGAGGCTGTGGTCCCTGGCAGGGAGCAGGTGAATCCTTTCATAATTAATAAGACAGCTTAGCTGAAATGGCGAGGAGACGGGGCCCTATTGATCCGGCAGGCGAGCTGCTTCCACCTCTCCTATTTATAGGCCCCGCATGGCCTTACGGAGAAGTAAACATTCGAGAGTAAACACGAGCAGAGGAGACCGGGGTCCAAGGCCTCGGAAACTGGAGCAGGCGGGGGGGGGGGGGGGGGGGTGGCGACAGAAACGAATGTTCGCCGCCTCTGGGTTCAAGGAAATCGAAATCTGATTTCTAGGACAAGGTGAAGGTGGGAGGGAGCTGCGGGTCTCCTCCCCTCAGGGTGGGGGGTGGAGGGCTAGTGGAGGGAGGCCTTGGAGGCTGCGGCGGGTTCCCGCGTCAGCGGAGCGAGCGGCCGCCGTCCGGAGGGTGCGCGGGGGCTCTGAAATGCAATGTGTAAACAATCGCTAGAGTAACAGTTCATAAATCAAACCCAGTAGGTCGCAGCCCAATCTGCATTCCCCCCACGGATTGAATTCCAGCAACACATGCGTCCCGGAGCCCCGAGCGCTTGAAGCTGCCCGGATTCTTAATGGCAGCATATATTACCGCGGCCAGTTCACGCACGCGCTGCGCCCGGCCACTCCTGGGAATAATTTCACCCACCACCCCCTACCCAGCCCCGCCTCCGTGAATCCCCGGTTCTCAGCCAAAAGCAAAGGAGATCCTCGTTGCCTGCGCAGAGTGGTCACCCACAGGGAACGGCGGTTGTTTTGGAAAATAGCGTTTAGTTTTGATCATTTCGTTTCAGTGGTTATTTTCGGCCCAAGTATAAGTAGGATGATGCTAACCCGAGCTCAATCCCTGCAATTCAGATTAAAATGTCTCTGCCTATTTTAAATACGAATCTATTTAATGAGGGGGAGGAGAAGTGGAGAAAGAGGGAGGGTCTTCTCCTGTCGTTTTTGCCTGGAGAGCTCGCCGCCTCCTATTGGTATCTTTCCCAAGGAAAACAGGGGGCGAACCCATGCACACAACTGGGCAAGGGAAACGCACGCACTGTGCTCCCCAGGCTTTGCGGGGAGGGAGACTCCTGCGACACACGGAGGATGCCCCTCCCCTAGCAGCGAGGCTGTCCCACCTAGATAGCAGTCTCCTTCGAGATCTGGGAGGAGGCGAGGTTGAGGGAGGGGACAGACGCGACGGGGCGGGGAGGATTGGGAACGAGGCTCGCTAGCTCTTCCAACAAGATTCTCTCCAAGGAACCCCGTCCTCCTGCGGCTCCAACTGCCTCCCTAGAGAGAGGGCGCCGCACCGCCACGTCCTTCCAGGCCCCCACTCCGCCCTGCCCCTGATTGTCCTGGAGGTGCCTCGAGAAAGCTCGGTGCCGTGTCGGGGGCTCCAACGCCCTGTCCTGGGCCGGGCACTACGAGCACGTGCGCTTGGAAGGAGCCGCAGGAACGCAGGGCCGCGAGTCTCGGAAACCCAGGCTGCCGCATCTGACTCGTTAGAGAACATTTCTTCTTGTTGTGGTGATTGTTTAGATTATTATCGCGCCGTCTTCGACTATAATTTGCTGTTTAATCATGATGACATCTCCGTATGTTAGCTGATGTTTTTAAGCAGCAACGCAGTAAGCCCTGTTCCCAGCTCGGGGAGATATTAACCAGGGTGCCCGCACTCCTTGCCCAGATGGGGATGGGGGGTGGGGACCGGGTGGGTTTCCACACCAAGGAGATCGTCAGACCAACCTCCACCTCACCCAGCAGCATCTCCAGCTCTTGCACAGCCCGTTGCCACGTGGCCCACCAGCGCTGGCTCTGAGCCTTTGAGAACTTGTTGGGCTTGCAGAAGCTCCCTCTTTCACTCCACTGCCTGCCCAAGTAGATTCAAGTCACAGCAGTTCACTTGAGTGTAACGTTTGGTTTTCCTCCTGAAAATGTCAGAGAGGTCAGCTCCAGAGCCCTTGGGAGGGGGAGTTAGAGGGAACAAGGACCTGAAAAAGGGGGCTCAGAGAAAACTGGGAAAACGTCCAGAAATAGCGGAGGGGAGAGAGGCGATCATCTTAAACACAGAAGGAGATGATGAAGAAACTTTAAGCTGGAGATAGTCGAGTTTCAGAGGAAGGGTGGAGCATAGAGAAGAAATTGGGACTGATTTTCATTCAGGACTCTCAGAGAAGCAAACGCCCACAAGGACCACCATGCAGATTCTCCTTCTGTGACCCCAGAGATGCTTTCACTCCAGCTGGAGCCTCAAGGGCTAGGGCCACAGTCATCAAGGAGCCTGGGGTCTGGGCAAGCCTGAGAGAGGTGTCTGTGGGGCTGGAGCACCAGAAGCCCCCACCTCTGCATACCAGAGCACACCCTGGGGAAATCAGACCGCTGAGAAGAGGTGAAGCCTATCCCCTCTCCGCCTTCCTGAAACTCCTTCAGATCGGGCACAGCTGCTTCTGGGAAGGTCTCCAACCATTCCCTCCTTCTCCTGCTCCCCCGCACACATAAGGCTCTGAACCCTTGGCAGCTCCAGGCTGGGTGAGGGTGGTCCTGGAGGCATCCACTCTCTGGAACAGTCTACTGCCTGGTCCCATAGGACCAGAAGAAATGTTCTCACTTCTCCAAAGCTTCCCTTGGTCCCTTGTTTCTACTGTGAAAATAAAGTGGCGGGGGGGGGGGGGAGGGCAGTGAGGATGCCAGCTGTGTGGCTAGAGCAAGACCCAGGGTTCATCCGTGGCAAGCCCTGCCCCCTCAAGTCACTGCAAGACAAGTCATCAGGGAACTTTGTAATGCTATATTCTGTCCCCTCTCCCCCAAGGAGAAGAACAGCTTCTCCTTGATGTTGGGGCCAGGCAACCTCAGCTGAAAGCCCCAATGCTAGAATAAAAAACCCAGCCCAGCCCTGCCCAGCCTGGGCTCTGGCAGTCTCCCCAGTTGTGCCTCATGGGGTGAGGAGGAGGTTAACGTTTCCATCCAGATTTTCCTCCTGGAAGAACACGGCCTTTAGAGTGAGGACTAAGGAGCCAAAATACCTGTTTGCCAGCTGCATAACCATGGATGGGTTACTTAACCCCTCTATCACCCCTCTGTTTTCCTCCTCTGTAAAATGGGGATAATCCTACCTACCTCGTTGGGTTGCATTTTGTATCAAATGGAATAACATAGGTAAAGCGTTTTTCCACTACATGCCTCTTACTAGCTATTATTTTTGTTTCTTCCCGCCTCTAAGCCAGCTTAATTCAGTGAGTCTCACTGAATTCTTCAAAAATAACCTCTAGTAGAAAACCTCATTATGACCTGTAATACCTTGGGGAAGTTTTCCTTCATAGTCTAGCAGCTTAAACTCTTCTTGCTGCAGGCTACTTAGCACTCCACCCCACCAACTGGCCTTCTCAGAGGATGCTGTAGATAAGCTCCTTGAATTAGTCAGCTGCTCCGCATTGACTGTGCCCCCAGACCCTACAGCCACACCCCTCCAGCTGGGGCTTTCATTCCCCAATGTGGAATCCCTAGGTTTTCCCAGAACTGGCCAGATTCACCTTGGAGATTTCTCAGCAACTTCCATTCTCCATCTTCTCTCTGCTGCCATTTATATTATGTTAATTTATTATAAATTAATATTTATATTAAATTCCTCTTTCCAAATTAAAACATAAAGAATTTATTGTAATCATCAAAGCAATACATTGATACATAGAACAAAACAAATGAACCCACCTGCACTGTTAACAGACTGATGTGTATCCTTTCATACTTTTCTCCATGATCTGAAAACATATTGACATGAACCCATACAAAAGGTAGAGGGTTTTTTTTTCATTTGGGCAAAATTATGATATATATTATTCTTATACCAAATCCTTTAAGATCAATAATTAAACAAACAACTCCTGCTTTTAAATAGTTACACAATATTTCTTAGATGGCCATACCACAGTTTATTTAATTCTCTGCCTATTGGTGGACATTTAAGTTTTTCCAGTTTTTTGTTGTCCTACAAATATTGTTATAATAAGTATTCTTGTTCAAACAATGTTATGTACTAGTATTTTGTTTCTTCTATAGAATAGATTCTGCCAAAGTTGGATTGCTGGGCAAAAAGATATGTATGTGTGTTTATTTTTTATTATATATATATATATATATATATATATATATATATATATATGTTTTTCATTTGGGAAAAAAAAAAACCGCTGTTGGATTATCTTCCCAAACTGTGTAGAGTGCATATTTGCCATCGTCATTAATACTGTATGTTAAAACATTTTTGGTTTTGTCAACACGGTAGGTAACCTAGTAGCTTTCTGGAAGGCCAGCCTTTCTAGGCACACACATTGGGTTGCCTGGGCCCCTCTGGGGCCCTGATAATCTCCAGAGCTCTGGCCAGAAAGGCAGCCAGACTTGGAGTACCCCCAGGGCAGCCATGTTGCCCTGCAAGTAGTGACTTTCATGCAAAGTCAGGTGTAATTAGTCCTGGAAAATTATGACTCTCTCCTGCTAATCTAACCCACAGGCCTGGGGAACTGAGGGCAAAGGTGCTTCGAGCAGGTTCAGCAAGTGATTGTGGGCCGGCAGAGGTTGAGCTCAGCACTGGATCCTTCCCCTCCACCACAGCTCCTGCCACTTACAGCAGGAGCTATTTTCCGGGTCAAACCGGCTCTATGGGTCAGAACCCAGTCTTCAAACCCCAGCCCATCTGCAGTGGAAGGTGGGTGAAGGAAAAGGCAGCAAAAGAAAAGAAAATTGCAGACCTCAGGGAGGATAGCAAAGATGAGAGCTGAACTTTTCTTTTCCCTACCCAGTGAGATGGAGAGGCTTCCACAGACGGGACCAACTTGGAGCCAGTGGGGGGAGGACTGAACCATCAGTAGGGATACGGTGTACAGAGACCTCGCTGTCCCTTCTCTGCCCACATCCTGGCCAAACTTAAAAAAAAATTAATTTACTTTTATTAAGCATAGTACATGCTAAGCATTATGCTAAAGCTTTGCAAACATTATCCCATTTCCTGCATTCATTTCTGTAGGAGATTGTATTGTTTTACTGATGAGAAACAGGTTTAGAAAAGAGGTTAGTAACTTGCTGGGAATCAGCAGGTAGTTAAGAGGCCGGATGAAAATTTGAGTAGTAACCTGTTTCGGAAACCTATTTTAAGACTTCACTTTGCTTATTTGTTACTATTTTGAGCCAGAGAGAGAGAGAGAGAGAGAGGGAGAGAGGGCACAAGTTTAAAAACAACAACCACAAAACTTAAATCCTGTGACAGAATAATCGCTTCCTGAAGATGCTTTGTCCTAATCCTGGGAAACTGAACATGTGTTATTTACATGGCAAAGGGGAAGTAATAAGGCTGCAGGTGGACATAGGTGGCTAATGGGCTGAGTTTAATAAAATAATCCAGGAGATTATCCTGGATCCCCCTAGGGTCCCAGTGTAATCACAGAGATCCTTAAAAGTGGAAGAGGTCAGAGTAAGGGGGTGCTGGGAGGACTGGACTCACCATTGTTGGCTTTGATGGGAAGAAAGGGCCCAAAAGCCAAAGAATTCCAGTAGTCTCTAGAAGCTAGAAAAGACAAGAATACGATTCTTCCCTAGTCTCCAGGAAGGAATGCAGCCCAGTGATTTCAGCCCAGTGAAACTTGTGTCAGACTTCTGACCTATAGAACTAACTGTAAGAAAACAAATTTGCATTGTTGAAGCCACCAAGTGTGTGGTAATCTATCACAGTTGTGACTAGAGAAATAATACAAATCCTAATTTGCATCAAACCGATTAGATTATGCATTTACATATATCCAGAAAGCCTGAGTGTTTAGGATGTATGTTTGCTGGGATCTCCTCAGGGAACCTTCTTTGTCTGAACGGGGTTTTCCCGAGGAGGTGGGATGGGGAGGGGATGACAGCTTCAATTCAGCCTAGGGCAAAAATATATGAGAGAGAGAAGACATTGGGGAATGAATTTCAAAGGGCAAACAACAAAAAATTTATGTTGATGTTTTCTGATGCTTTGGCATAAAACCTTTTTTATTATTTTCTCCCCCATTTTGTGCTGTCTTTTACCTGCCAGAGCCTCTTACTTGCTTCCTTGACCTCCAGCAATTTAATAGACATGTAGGCAAGTTCCTTGGTTCTGTATCAGTCACAGGCCTCCTCAGATATGAAAAGTTCATCATCACATTGATAGATGGATTGATGGTACATTTGTGAAATGTACCACCAGGTAGTTATTCTCTTGATAAATCACAGCAGCTAATATTAACTACAAACCTTACTTATCACCTGGACAAATCATGTGTTAGGTAGATTTTTAATGGTGGTGGCATTCCTGACTTTGTACATTACCCGAACAGAACACAGAAGGAAGTCGATTCAATCTCCTTGGATTGTCTGGAATGAATCCCTCACTATGGGTGTGATAGGAGGGAGGTGGATAATAGAAACACAGGAAAAAGCAAAGCCAGATCAACCACAGGCGGGCACTGCCTTCCACATGGAGAGAAACTTCTTAAAATAGTCCAAACCTGGTAAAGAGATGAAGGGAGAAAAGGACACACTTGTCCATCTGGGTTAATCAAGTCACAAATTGCTTTGTTTACATTAAGACACCACTGTAGGAGTCTCTCTTCCTGATTAAGACAAAAGCAAGACTGAGCAAGCCGACTAGCGGAGCAGGGGAGGGCAAGCAGGGATAATTAGCTTTAGCCCGACTGAAGGACTGAGCTGCCACAGATTCCTGTGCCTGGTCCGACTTCTGTCTTGCCATTTTCTCAGAGGGGTCTGCTGATGACTGGGGAGTCACTGTGAAAAATGCCTCTGGGACCCTTATGTTCTCCAGTCACCTCCTCAGGCTTTTGCCTGAAACATGGCCAAGCAAAGTGGTTCATTTAACTCCGGCCAAACACAAAGTCTTCAAAACAGGCAACTTTGAAGGGGATAAAGATCAGAGCGGGTCAGAGGCACGCCCATCAACACCAAGTCCAGAGCTGTGACAGTCTGGAGTCTTTATATCTGCTCAGTACATGGGGCTGTCATGTTGTATCCTGCACACCTACCACATTTTACAGAGCAGCCAGTCGGCAGTGTATTTTGCTGTGTAACCATTCTTCTGCCCCTCATCTTACACTGTTTTCTCCTCTTCTGAACAGAATGAGGGAGGTGTGGATTTCCTCAATTGTTTTGTATATGGGATTTTTGTATATTTTTACTCCTTCTGAATGAATGCATACCCACTTATATAGATACTCATAGTTACATACTCCCTATTTCATATATTCTCCCTAAGATACACACACACACACACACACACACACACATGCACACTGCGCCTGCAGCCTTGACCTTATTCCCTCTGTTTTGCTCTTGGATCTTGCCTCTCATCTACTAAATTGTCATTGTTATCTTGTGTTTCATCATTCAAGCCTTCCATCCCCTCAGATTACAAATACACTCAGGGCTCTTATAGCTTGAAAGATAACCCTCTTCCCTTGTCCATTCTACCTTCCACTGACCCATTTCTCCAGCAAGCTCTTGCAGTAGTGCCCAGGCCAGGGCAGACACTCAGGGAATTTGGAATGACACATGATTGAAATTTTCCCTTTCCCTTCTCTGCCAGCTTTCCCTCCACTGCCCCATCCCTGGCCTCAGGAGCCCCTGGAGACCCAGGTTCTTTCCTACCCACTGCAGACATTCACCCTCATTGGCTTCCTCCATTCTCCCCATTCATGATTTCTATTTTACCATATAAAAATTATTTTATGTATTTTATTTTACAGTTTGCCAATAATCCACACTCACTGTAGGAAAATTAACAATCAAAGGTAATGAACCAAAAAGGGAAAAATTTAGATAGCCCTAAGTTCTTCAGCCAGCAGTATGCGTGTTGGTCTCTGTGTCTCTTGTATTAATTCTCTCCTTCCTACATGGGTGTGATAATGTCATTTCCTTTTTCAAGAAGTTCCCCTTCCTTCCCATTGCTGAATCATTGCTGAGTGATTCAGGCTCCTTGCATGGCAATGACGACTTATCAGGATCTGGTCCCCCTCACCTTGCCAGACTCCCCACCCCAACCCCATCCATAGCCCTCCAGGCCCCACATACACAGCAGCCACGCTCTTACTGTCACATCCTCTCCCCCACTCCACATCTTTGCTCATTTAGCTCTTCCGCTATGAAATACACTGTTACTTCTTTCTACTCTCTTCCCTCCACCTGGGGATACCCTCCTCCTTCCTCAAGACTCTGTTCAGACTCAACCATTCATGAGTCCTTCTCTGATCCCTGAGTCAGAATTACTGAGTTGCCCCTTGTTGTTCTTAATTTTGTATTATAATTAGCTGTCTACTGGTCTGTTTTGTCTTAAAACCGTAAGTTCCTTCAGGTCAGGAAGTATGCCTCATTAATCTCTGAATCTCCCACAATGCTTAGCACTGTGCCAGCACAGATGTTTACAGAATGAAGAACATTTCCAGCTCCTCTTGCCTCACACATATGTAGTTGTTCATTCTAATTTTGAGAGGAAAGGAAGAAGTATTGCTGATGTTAACGCTGCTTCTCATTCATCCCTTTTCTCCCTTAGAAACTCCTCCGTGGTGGCCTGGGTGTTTACCCCCAGAAGAGGGGAGGCATAAAATTGTTGGATGTAAGCCATGGAGTATTGTACCATCCAGTGGTTAGAAGCAAAGGAATAGATGTGCCCATAGCACTGTGGGTAAAAGGGAATTAATGAATGGTAGCTACAACAACAGGGTGGAAAGAGAAAAGAAGCAACTCCTTGGTACACCCTTTCCGTGCCTCTCAGAACAACTTACTCAGTGTTTTATTAGCTTGTTGTATTTTTTTGTAGGCTACCCGGAAACCTGGAAGACCTTCATCTCCTCTTATCTAAAGAACTCTTGGGGTGCCTCGGTGGCTCAGTCAGTTAAGCATCCGACTTGATTTCAGCTCAGGTAATGATCTCAGGGTTTGTGAGTTTGAGCCCCGCATCGGGCTCTGCACTGTTAGTGCAGGGATTCTCTCTCTCTCTCTCTCAAAATAAGTAAATAAACTTAAAAAAATAAATAACTCTTGAAATTGACCACTTTCCTGCTCTTTTGTTTAAAGAAGAGAACTTTCCATGCCTCATTTTCACTTGGATTATACACTTAGCACCTCACATATACACAATGACTATGCATGTGGTAGCCAGCCTCCAAGATGGCCTCCAATGATCCTTGACTCCTGACTACATGCCTGTGCGGAAGTCACTTTGCATAACAAACCAGGGTTGGCCCCATGTGACCAATAGAATACAAATGAAGTAATGATGTGTGAGTTTCAAAGGTAGGTCATAAAAGGTATTGCAGCTTCCTCTTTAGTTTCTTAGATGACTTTTTTGAGGGGAAGTCAGTTTCCCAGCCATAAGGATGCTTTAGCAGTCCTGAAGATAAGTCCAAACAGAAAGGAACTGTATCCACCTGCCAATAGCATCACTGACCTCCCAGCCATGTGAGCGAGCCGCCTTGAAAAGTAGATTCTCTAGCCGTAGTTAGAACCTCAGATGACTGCAGCCCTAGCTGATATGACTGTAACCTCATGAAGACCTGAATCCAGGACCATGCCTGTCAAGCTGCTCTAAATTCCTTGTGCACAGAAACCAGGAGAGATAACAGACGATTACTGTTGTCAAGCCAATGTTTGAGGATGCGCTAGATGGCCAATAAAATGCATCTGGTATTTCCTTTCATTTTATTCTTCAGTGTTTGCTCATTTGTCCATATATCCAAATGAATTTTGGAAGACTTCTTTTTGGTGGGACCCAAAAAAGAAAGGACATTATGTATTGAACTGTTGTATAGTGAATAAGAACATACTTGGGGGGGGGGGTTGAGTATCTAAATACTTCAAATAGTGATTCTTGGCCGAGTGACTGTGGTACCATAAAGTAGTTTGGGAATGTATCAAGAAATGTCCAAAAAGGAAAACAGAAAACAATCTAGGTATCTCAAAGAGAGGTGACTTAATATAAAAGATTGGTTAAAATGTGTTAGAAAGACTGAAAGAACCTGGGTAGCTCAGTCGGTTAAGCGTCTGACTTCAGCTCAGGTCATGATCTCGCTGCTTGTGGGTTCGAGCCCTATGTTAGACTCTGTGCTGACAGCTCAGATTTTGTGTCTCCTTCTCTCTGCCCCTCTCCCACTCATGCTCCATCTCTCACTCCCTCTCTCCCTCTTCCTCTCTCTCTCCCTCTCTCAAAAATAAAACATTAGGGATACCTGGGTTGCTTCAGCTCAGGTCATGATCTCACAGTTCGTGAGCTCAAGCCCCATGTTGGATTCTGTACTGACAGCTCAGAGCCTGGAGCCTGCTTCGAATTCTGTGTCTCCCTCTATCTCTACCCCTCCCTCACTTGTGTGCTGTCTCTCTCTCTCTCAAAAAATGAATAAACATTTAAAATTTTTTTAAAATAAATAAATGTTTAAAAACATTTTTAATTAAAATTTTTAAATTAAAAAAAATTTTTTTAAAAAGAAAAACTTAAAGAATAAAAAGGAGTCATGCTACCCAAAGATTAGTAGTAGGAAAACACCACAATACTTAGTTCTGAAGGAATAAAAGGGAAAATGGCATTAACCAGAGCCCATGGCCACTTCAACATCAAGGCTGCTGTTGTACAGCTGGAGACACCCCAGAAGTTAGAAGGAAAAAGCTGGTTTCAATATTCTCCCCCACCCAGTCTCCTGCCAAAGCCTCCCATTGGCAGAAACTAAGAGATATCAGTAGACAATGGAGTCTGGGAAATGTAGTTCTCAAGCTTCCTGCATGGGTACTAGAGAAAAGATATCAATAGAAAGTTTTCCTATCTCAGTTGAGGAGCTGAGAGCCAATAGACATTACTTATCACTGGGAACAACAACAGAGATAATGGAAACAAGTGTGTGCATGTTTGATGAGGTTCTATTCAAAAATAAAATATCCAACATAAGGTAGTCATTTGCTATTAGAGAAAGTCAGAGAAATTCAAATAACCCCACATTCATCTTTTAAGACACATTTCAGTAGCAATACGTTCAAAACTAAATTCTTCAAAAGAGCTGCCACACCAAAGGCCTTGTTATTAATTGTGGAAGAACATATGGAATAAGAAGAGCTAACATATTAAGCATGCAATATAGACCCAGCACTATAGTAACTGCTTTTCAATTATTAACTCTACCTCTTACTCATCTCTATGAAGTCAGTCCTATTGGGATCCATTTTATAGGTGAGCAAATTCAATCCCAGAGGAATTAAGTCACCTAGATGGTGACTAGCAAAGTCAAGGTCCCAACGTAGTAGCCTGGCTTCAGAGGTCATATGCTTGACCCCTCCACTGTACTGCCGCTTGTGTTCTTCTCACCCCACCTGAAAGGGAGAGCTAATCACTGGTTACAACTCTGCCTAGAATATTCCAAAAGATTAATAATATTCAAAGGGATCAAAGACAAAGCCAGCAGAAACCCAACCCCTGAGCCATGGGGTTAATTTTGACTCAGTTTGTCCAAATGTTGACTCTATTAGAATGTGACCTATTAATTATTTCAGAATTAGAAAGGCCATGGTTCCTAAATTATCTGGGGCTCTCTGTAAAAGTATTCTTAGTCTGGAAATACCACACCCAAGTATGGAGGAAGATTGATAACTGGCATCCTGGGTGGGCCTGTGAGAGGGAAAGCTGTGTGCTTGGACACTAATGAAACTCCATTCAGAACACCACAAGTGTGGTGCTGCTTCTTGCCCCCTGTACCCACACAAAAACCTAGAGATGGTCATGTCAACAAGCTCACCTCAGTTCTTTCCTTCAGTAGAGAGGCACAGAGGAGGAAGAGATTTGTTCTTTAGAAATTGCACCCTATCATCTATGATATGTTGTTTTCAAAGAGCCAGTGATTTGCATTACCCGGAAATCATCAGTGACATCCTCGTTGTACCTTGAGAGAGACTAGGCTAAAGAGAAAGGAGACATGGCAGGGGGTGGGGGAATGGGACTCATCGTATAATAGCATCAGACCCTCCTGCCAACCACCCTTATTTTCTGAAGATGTTACTTTTTTCTTGGAGACCACACGTGGGTCCTGCCTGTTAGGTTTGAAAAGGAGCAGAAGGACAGTAGTGACATAATTCTCCAACAATTTATGTTTTAATGTTTATTTATTTTTGACAGACAGAGGGACAGAGCGCGAGTGGGGGAGAGGCAGAGAGACAGGGTGACACAGAATCCAAAGTAGGTTCCAGGCTCAGAGCTGTCAGCATAGAGCCCAATGTGGGGCTCATGAACTCATGATGCAAGATCATGACCTCAGCCAAAGTCAGATGCTCAACTCACTGAGCCATCCAGGAGCCCCCTCCAGTAATTTTAGATGGCAGACCCGGAGTACCTAGTGCCACTGAGTCTAATTGCAGAAGCATTAATGCTTCTTCTGAAATAATGTGATTGGCCTATCAGGGCAGAAGGGCAGGATTCACATGGCCCAGAGCTGTCTCCAGGCCCATTAAGAGTATTCTTGTGTGTTTGGGTTAGCCAAAGTGGATCCAATCCCTGACCTCCAGGAGGGGCATCTAAAACAGAACATTGACATGGAAACTTAGAAAGGATTCCACAGCTGTGATTATAACTTAAGAGACGAGTTTCCATGCAATTTATGGAGAAAGCTGTTTATTGTTTTTTAGTCATCTCATGTACAGACTCATATAATAAACCAATCATTTTCCTTTTGCCTCACTCATGGCCAGAGGAGAAAAATTGGGTACCTCAAGTAAAAAGAAAAAATGACCTATTATCTTGATGGCCAGGTGCCTGTGTGTGATTATGAATGGAGGCACTAGGAAAGAAGAATTAACACACAGAACTTTTCCTCAAGATGAATGGCTTGTTTTAAAGAATATGTGTTTCTTTCTTTCTAGGAAAGAGTTACTATAAAACCACCATTTCTGTCGCTGCCTTGCACCCCAATCAGGACGAGCCATCTTCCGTTGTGCAAAGCACATGCAAGATGTCAACTCTTCCCTCCAAACATCCAACTCAGGGAGGTAGTAACTCCAAAGTTCACACTTACATATCCCAGAGTAGCATATTGGTTTTGTCCTTCTCTCTTTGGGGTCTTTTTTATAATATAGCTGTCAACATGAAAAGAAGAAAGTCGGCACTGTGCCAGTGAGCTCAAAGAGCTCCCTGATAGAGACAATGGTTTCTGAGCACATGCTGCAACACTATGAAAAGGGGTGAAAAATATCAAGTCACAGATGTTTGTCTGCTACGTGGAAAGAAAGCAGAGATGGGAGGACCCATCAAGGTTTGAATCTTAATTTGCTATTTCTTTAACATTCATGTCCCTACTTGACCCTACACGTGCCTTATTCTCTGACCTCACCACCTCCTTGCTCTTTCGATGCTCTGCATGCCACAAGCTTATCAGCCTTAATGTCTTTGTACTTATTATTTCCTCTGCCTCTCCCCAAAATCTTTGCATGGAAGATTCCTTCTTGTCATTTAGTTTTAACCTCAATGTCACCGCTTCGGAGATACCTTCTCTGACCTTACATTGCAAGTGAGAGCCACCCTCCACTGAAACTTCTCCCACAAACAGGCATGATCACATTGTCTGGTTGTGTTTTGTTTATACCCTCTAACCCTTGTACCATTTAATAAATTCCTGCCTAACATTGATGTATCTTCTGAGTTTTTAATTTTTTTAATATGAAATTCATTGTCCAATTGTTTCCATACAACACCCAGTGCTCATCCCAAAAGGTGCCCTCCTCAATACCCATCACCCACCCCCATCAATCCTCAGTTTTGAGTTTTTAATTTTTTTTAACATTTATTTATTTTTGAAAGACAGAGCATGAGCAGGGAAGGAGCAGAGAGAGTGGGAGACACAGAATCTGAAGCAGGCTCTAGGCTCCGAGCTGTCAGCACAGACCCCAATGCAGGGCTCGAACTCACAAATTGCAAGATCATGACCTAGACCGAAGTCGGACGCTTAACCGACTGAACCACCCAGGCACCCTGTATCTTCTGAGTTTTGATGCCCTGGGCAAAGCTGTGCCCCAGACCTTGGGCAGATAGACCCTCTGTGCAGGTCTCTCCCCTTAAAGATCCTGAGTTTCATCTCTGGGTCTCCCCTCTGCTCCCTTCCCTGCATTTACATTTCTACAGTTCCACATCTAGAATTTACCTACACTATTCAGCCCACAGTTTGGCTGTCTTGGTTTTAACTGTAAGCAGGTCTCAAAATGACATAGATTGGCACCTGCTGAAAGCTCTCCAGAGAATCAAGTGGAGCCTCCCTGGGAACCAGCACAGGTAGTAATTGGCAATGGCAGGCTGGCCTGGTCTTTCCTGGGTAGCCTTGGTGGTGGGAGCAAATGTGGGCAAGGATGGCCGACTACACCCCAGCCGCAGTCAACACCCCTGGAAATCAATGTTTGATTATAGTAGAATGGTCCAGATGGTTCAAGGCCCCAAAGCCCCTGTCCAGCTGTCATCTGCACGAACACAGAATATGGAGGATAAGGTGGTATTTAGGTATTAATATTCACTTTGTGGGAAAACCATACTACCTTAGAAATAACTCAAACATTTTTAAAAAAAAAATTTTTTAATGTTTATTTATTTTTGAGACAGAGAGAGACAGAGCATGAATGGGGGAGGGTCAGAGAGAGGGAGACACAGAATCTGAAACAGGCTCCAGGCTTTGAGCTGTCAGCACAGAGCCCGACGCGGGGCTCGAACTCACGGACCGCGAGATCATGACCTGAGCTGAAGTAGGCCGCCCAACTGACTGAGCCACCCAGGCGCCCCTCAAACATTTTTTAACAAATGTCATTCTGCAGAAAGATCTCTCTTTCTTTGTAATATGATATAACATATATAACAAACTGCCACTCTCTTAAGTAAAACCAAACCCTGGCCCTTCAGAGTTGGCCATGGAGGGAGAATTTCTATATGAAGCAGACCTCATCCACCTGACTTCTGTTCCAGGAGATTTACTACTCCTTTGAGAGTCTCTGGGAGATTGCTTCTGCTACCACCAGACTGGCCCCAGGGGGGTGCCGCCCCCCATGACAATATGTTCTGCCCCTCCCTGGGGGAGGGTCTCAATCTTGGCTGTACATCCCAATCTCCTAGGTGATGTTTGGTTTGATACAGGACATCCTGGTTTGGACCCTATCCCAGTCCTATATAGCATCTGAAGGCCAAGTGGGGACAGTGATGGTCGTGGACTTAGCAAATGACTCTGGGCCAGAGTTGGGGGTGATGATCACTAAACGTGGATGTACAGACCTTAAAATCATCCCTTAGTTTCCATTAAGCAGCATGGATGAAACGAGATCATTTTAGAAAGATCTTAGGGAAGTCCTTGGGAAAGAAAAATAAACAGAGAGTAACATCCAAGTAGATGAGCAAGATTACAATTTTCTGGTCTGGAGTTCTCTACAGCACCAGTTTCAAAGGAACAGTAATCTAGAAAGAAGTTATGTCAAAATTAAAACATGTAAGAAGTTTCCATAGTCAAATGAATTTGGAACACGCTAGTTATTTGCTCCTAATCTTGACAGCAATGATGCAGCATTGCATTTTGAAATCTCCTAAAAGTCCTACAGTTAAAAGAACCCATTGGGGTTGTTCAACCCGTAATTTCCTAAATATATATCACTGCTGAAACCCAATAACCAAAGACATCGTGAAGCACATCTAGATTCTTTCAAAGCCCACAACAGGGCTCAGGGAGTGTCTCATATGACTCCCACTTCTCCACTTGGCCCAGCTAGAGTTCTTGCCACCTAAGGAGTCTTATTAGTTTTGGACTGATCATCCTCTCTTGAGAAAAACCCACCCCTAAAACCAGGCCCACTCCACAGGCTACCATATCAGAATTTGATACAATAAAACTTCTCTCCCTTCAAGAGATATGCACAGTAGCAAAGAGGTCTTTGTCTTAAAATATGAAAGCAATGCAGCTAATTGTACATCCAGAAGAATAGAAAGTAAGCCTTCTTCATGGCCCTCTGTCAGCTCATCAACCCATTATTACATGAGTAAATGCAGGGTTCTGCTTCAACTGTGGCTGAGGGTCATCCAGATTCTTGGCAAAATGGATCAGGAGGCAAAGTTTGTCTCCAAGGAAGCACCTCTCAGTTCCCTCCTCCTCCCACCTAAGAGAGGACCTGCCTCGTTGGAAAGCACCTTTGCTTTCTTCTCTTGAGTTCTCTTCTTGCCCTTTCTGCCACAGAGTGGAGGGGAAGAAGAAAATGAAATCCTTGTTGCAGGGCAGAGATTAGAAAAAGAAAAAATGAAAATAGTAAAAGAAGTTCCCTGAGACTATTGGGTAAGGACACTGTGAAGGCAGAATATATTGTGTCTAGGGTCCCTAGCTGAATTTGGAAAACTTTTTCCCATAGACCATTGCTTCTTAGCCAGGGACTATTTTGTTTCCAGATGACATTTGGCAACGTCTGGAGACAGTTTGAATTGTCACGTCTGGGGAAGGGGTGCTCGTGGGAACTAGTGGGTAGAGGCCAGGGATGCTGCTAAACATCCTACAATGCATAAGACAGTCCCCACAACAAAGAATTTTCTAGCCTCAGATTGCTAGAAAATAGTGGTAAGGTTGGGAAACTGCCATAGATCTATGATGTATTTGGTAATCCTGTTTGATAATCAGGCATGATGGCTTAAATAGATTTTGTAGGTCATCTTTGATATCTCACTAAAAGTCTCTCCACAAGATAACGTACTTTAAGCTCTATTTGGTCAAATAACATGATTATATGACTTACACACAGTAGCTTCATTTCCTTCATGGAGTGGAGGACTAATTAATTAATTGCTGACTATCCATCCCAATTGAGATAGAAACTTCTAGAACATTGCCTGATTGAGAGTAGACAATCAATATTTGCTGAATGAATGAATGAATTCAGACTGTTGGGAACTGCCTGGTTGTTCTCATAAGCAGAGCCCATCTCATCTATGTTTCCACATCTACAGCACCTGGTCCAGGTCTTTGCATAGAGAAAGAGACTCAATTCTGACTGCTGAATGCATGAATCTATGAATGTGAATAAAAAAATGGGCCAACAGTATCAATATCTCTGTGTTGCACTGTGAAAAACTAATGAACACACCCACCACTTTTGAGGATAGTTACACACGAGGTGACTGTACTCTGTGCTTCAGGTTCTCATTGGAACGTTCTACCAGGGAGTCAGGTGAAAAGTCTAGACTTGAGTGTTGGAGACAGTGGTTCTTATCAGAACACCAAGCCCAAACCGAGGAAGTGATTATTCCTCTCCCTTCCAAACCGCTTTCTAAGAATGTTTTGGCATTCTGCCATCAAAGGGTGCATGCCTCATGTGGTAGAAGTTAGTAATATGGGGAATCTGATGATTCAAATGTCTTAAAGTAAGAAAAAAAGGGAAGAAAGAAGAAAAAAAAGGCTTTGTGACAGTCTTCTCTTTCCTGTTATTTTCTATGGATAGCATGTTGATTGTTAAGAGCTGTGAAGATTTGAGGCGCCTCGGTGGTTCAGGTAGTTAAGCTCAAGTCATGACCTCATGGTTCATGGGTTTGAGCCCCGCATCCAGCTCTGTGCTGACAGCGAGGAGCCTGGAGCCTGCTTTGAGTCCTGTGTCTCCCTTTCTCTCCGCCCTTTCCCCACTCTCTCTCTCTCAAAAATGAATAACATTAAAAACAATTTTTTAAAGAGCTGTGAAGATTTGATACATTTCCTTTCCTGAGCGCTAGATCAGTATGAAGCAGTGTCATCATGCTACCGTTCTCAGCTTCCTCACCTATGGACACTAGTTTAGCTTCATTTTTTTCCCCCTGTGATACATCTTTGCATGATTAGCAGGTCCCTCATCAGGGATTATAGTAGCCTGAGAGGTGCCAGCAAAGAAGAAGGCAACAAGTTTAGATGAGGAGAGTTAAAACAGAAGAGAAGCCAGTTTGCAAATTGTCCCAATAATGTTCTAGGGGTGTTTCTCTGGAGCCAGATCCAACACAGGACCACATGTTGCATCTACTTGTCATGCCTCCTTCTGTTCTTCTAACCTCAGACACTTGCACATCCACTCGGTTAATTGGACAGTTTTCATAATCGTTTTTGTCCATAAAATTAAGTTTCTGAAGGAAGCATTAATAATATAATATTTTACTCCTGAAATGACACTTATTTCCACATCAACTGACAATGGAATTTCAACCTGCAAAGCACCACAAGAAGACTGGTCACCCTCAGTTACATCTGGAATATTTGACTATTCAGATACTGACACTATAATTCAACAGTGTCTAACCCATCTTATTTGTGTTGTTATGCTGATTATATGTGATAACTTAGGCACTCACATGCTTGCTGATGCACAAGGATGGGGATGCCAGAAATGACACGAGGTCAGCATTCAACTTTGGCCTTTGAAAGGCCAACACCAAAGGCAAAGAACTGATTTTGATTAACAATGAGGTTGTTACTCATTATCAGGGAAGTACAAATCAAAATCACAATGAGATACCACCTCATACCTGTTGTTAAAATTAACAACTCAGGAAGCAACAGATGTTGGCAAAGATACAGAGAAAGGGGAACTCTTGTATTGCTGGTGGGAATGCAAACTGGTGTAGCCACTCTGGAAAACAGAATGAAGGTTCCTCAGAAAATTAAAAATAGAACTACCTTACAACCCAGCCATCACACTACTAGGTATTTATCCAAGAATACAAAAATGCTGATTTGAAAGGGCACATGCACCCTGATGTTTATAACAGCTATATTGACAATAGCCAAATTATGAAAAGAGTCCAAATATCCATTAACTGATGAATGGATAAAGAAGATGTGGTGTATATATACAATGGAATATTACTCGGAGATGAAAAAGAATGAAATCTTGCCATTTGCAACACTGTGGATGGAACTAGAGTGTATTATGCTAAGTGAAATAAGTTAGAGAAAGACAAATATCATATGATTTCACTCCTATATGGAATTTAAGAAACAAAACAAATGAACATAAGAGAAGGGAAGCAAAATTAAGATAAAAACATAGAGGGAGACAAACCATAAGAGACTCTTAAATACAGAGAACAAACTGAGAGTTGGGATACTGGGTGGGGAGTGCTCTAAGTGGGTGATGGGCATTAGGGAGGGCACTTGTTGGAATGAGCACCAGGTGTTATATGTAAGCAATGGATCACTAAATTCTACTCCTGAAATTATTATTACACTATATGTTAACTAACTTGGATTTAAATGTATATAGTATAAATATATATAATATATTTAAATATATAATATACAATAATATATATTAAATAAACAAAGAATGAGGTTGTAGCCAATTTTGTGCATTTATAAAGTGTCTATCAAAGGTGAATTTACTGTGAGGCTAAGAAAGTTTAACCTGGGACTCTAGTGGGTGCTAGTTGGGAGCTACATGGGAGGGCCCCTGGCAACACGTTCTCATGTCCCCCTGTCTCGCTTCCTCTCAGCCTACCTTTTAGTCCAGCAATGCTGTAGCAATCATCTTCATGCAGGTGGAACTTGGCAGCACCACACACCTCTCCCTGCCCCAGAGCTTCTCTGACTTTAAAGTGAGGGATGTTGGGGAGAACCCCACCCAGTACTCACACATATACAGTTGGAAAGTGCTAGAAAATTAACTTTCTAAGAGTAGCTCTTAATCAGTGGAAGATGGAGAGCTGGCGAGTTAAATACTCCCATCTTCCCTTCCTTGGTTGGGCAATTCTGAAATACATTCTACATGGTTTCTCAAAAAGTCCCCAAAGCACTAAGTTGCATTTACCCCCAAACATGAGCAAATTAAGAACCTATCCTTGCAAGGATCCAAGAAAGGAGAAGCCAGGAAGGAACAGTAACACCAACAAATCAGTCAAAAGAAAAATATGAGAGAAAAATTAAAAGACATAGAGTTTTCACCCAGAAGCTCACATCTTCATTTAAAGAGCTCTCCAGAAGAAAAAAACAGAGAAAACAGGAAATCATAAAAGAAATTTTCCCTGGCTGAGCAAAAGCATGAGTTGTCAGATTGGAAGAGTCTTTCTAGTGACTTCTCAAGAGAGAAGAAAGCCACTTACCTAAAATGAAAAGAAAAATAAGCATCACATTTTATATGGCAACACCACTCTTTATATGGCAATGCCACCCTTTAAGTTTCAACACCAATGTACAAGATAAGGTGGAGATATTTCCATTGTGTTGGAGATGAAGCCCTTTGATAGCTCTTTCCCAGATAGAGTTGTCTTTCCCAGCTTCCATCTCTGATTGTTGTGGAGGTCTGGAGCTCTGCCAAGCCCTGCTTTCTTATCCTCTCAGGACCCTATATCAGGATAGTCTGTCTCCACAGAAGGAATTTTCCTTTCTTCAGAGTGTGGTTGTGTTTTCAACCTAGAATCAAACACATGTGTTGGCTGTATAACCCAGGGGAGGCTTGGTTGCTGGACTGTCCTCTCCGTTCTGTCCTCAATGGTCCCTCCCTTCTCCTTCCATTTGTCTGATCTTGAAATTTCTCTGGATTGGTTCTTCTCTTTATGGGTGTCTTGGATTGTTTTCTGTTCACATCTGTTAGCAATACAATTCCATCCATTTTCTATCTTCTTTTCAGAAATGTCTGAACATTTCTCGTCTTTAGATGTGTTTGTGTTTTTCTTGGTCATTGTAAATTTGTGCTTTTTAAGATACAGCTTTTTTTTATTTTAGTATATGCAGGATTGGAGGAAAAGTGAAAGGTTATGTTCAGTTTGTCTTCCTCCACTATCCTTTCTGTGTGCATTCTAATTTTTATAGACTATAGAAAAAGTATATTGTGAAATATATGCATACTAAAAGTCACATTATATGAGTTACTTTATTTATTTATTTATTTATTTATTTATTTATTTATTTAAAGAGCATGAGTATGAGTAGGGGAGGGGCTGAGAGAGGGTTAGAGAGAGAATCCCAAGCAGGCTTCACAGTAGTCCGATGTGAGGCTCGATCCCATGAACATGAGATCATGACCTGAGTCAAAGTCAAGAGTTGGACACTAAACCAACTGAGCCACCCATGCATCCCACTTGGCATTATACTTCAAACATTTCCCTACAGAAAAAACTCCATTGCATTTTCTTCAAATGTAAAAGAGAGACAATATCATGGGTAAATTTAGCTCATGGCAGAAATAGGAACAAAAATTCAGGGTCTAATACTTTCTTATGCCATACACAAAAATTAATTCAAAATGGGAGAAAGACCTTAATGTAAGACAGGAAACCATCAAAATCCTAGAGGAGAACACAGGCAGTAACCTCTTTGACCTTGGTCATAGCAACTTCTTACTAGCCACATCTCCAGAGGCAAGGGAAACAAAAACAAACATGAACCGTAGGGATCTTATCAAGATAAAATCTGCACAGCAAAAGGAACAACCAACAAAACTAAAAGACAACATATAAAATGGGAGAAGATATTTGTATATGACATATCTGATAAAGGGTTAGTATCCAAAACATATAAAGAACTTACAAAACTCAACACCCAAAAAAACAAATAATCCAGTTAAAAAATGGGCAGAAGATATGAATAGACATTTTCCCAAATAAGACATCCAGATGGCTAACAGACACATGAAAAGATGTTCAACATCACTCATCTTCAGGGAAATGCAAATCAAAACTACAATGAAATACTACCCCGCATCTATCAGAAAATGCCTACAATTAACAACATAAGAAACAACAGGTGTTGACAAGAATGTGGAGAAAGGGGAAACCTCTTGTACTCTTGGTGGGAATGCAAACTGGTATAGCTACTCTGGAAAATAATATGGAGTTTCCTCACAAGGTGAAAAATAGAACTACCCTACACACAGCAATTGCACCACTAGGTATTTACCCAAAGGATACAAAAATACTAATTCGAAGGGATAATTGCACCCCGATGTTTATCATCATTATCAACATTATCATCATTATCAACAATAGCCAAATTATGAAAAGAGCCCAAATGTCCATTGACAGATGAATGGATAAGGAAGATGTGGTGTATATACACAATGGAATATCATTCAGCCATCAAAAAGAATGAAACCTTACCATTTACAATGATGTAGGGAGCTAGAGTATATTATGCAAAGTAAAATACATCAGTCAGAGAAAGACAACTACCATATGATTTCACTCATATGTGGAGTTTAAGAAACGAAACAGATGAACATAGGGGAAAAAAGAGAGAGAGGCAAACCAGAAAACAGACTGTTATGTATTCAGAACAAACTGACGTTTTCTGAAGGGGAGGTGGGGGGGATGGGTTAAAAGGGTGATGGGCATTGAAGAGGGCACTTGTTGAGATGAGCACCAGGTGTTATATGTAAGTGATGGATCACTAAGTTCTACATATGAAACTAATATTGTGTTGTATGTTAATTAACTGGAATTTCAATAAAAACTTGGAAAAAATAAATAAAATTCAGGGTCTATTAATTAACAAAATTGACAAATGTAGGGTGTATTATTTTTCTTCTTTAATGTCAGATCTTAAAACACCTGGATATCACACAACCAAAAATTGGTCAGTATATTGATGTGTTTGTCAATTTAGCTGTTTTGTAGTCCAGTCATTTCAGTTTCTTCATGGTAAAATTGTATCAACAATGCAAGGATTCAGTGACTGTAAAGGGAAACCTGTATTCTTGTTGGATATATGTATTTTTTAATCTATGTTATACTCATAACATGAAGTAAAGATGCAAGGAAATTGCACAAGAGTTATTTTTAAAAAATGTCCTCATGGAAAAATCAGGATGGAAGGATTGTATAAATATTTGAAAGTCAAGGGAAAGAACATAGGTAGATAAGAAAACTCTTTCCCCTCTCCTGGGGAGAGGAAAAAAGACTTCTTTTTCCCTCCGAAAAACATAGGGAAAATTTATGACGTGGACCCTCTCCAAAAGACCGAACAGAAAGAAAATAAATGTATGCGACAAGGATGCAACTCATGTTATAGTTGATGATGTTAAGAATAAAAGAGTATGAGGAATAAAATAGTGATATTGAGTCTCTGTGTAAAGCTCAGTGGGGAGGGTAATAGTGTTTTATGAGAGTTTACTAAAATATAAAGGAGTTCACCAAGAAACAGCAATAGTTGAAGCTAGAAGTATGAGGCTAGATGCTTTGCAAGGTATCTTTTTGGTTCACAGAGGAATTTACTCAAAGTTCCAAAGAAAATGTCTTCAGCACCCACCACACTTACATCAAATGAACACTTTGGAGGCAAGCAAAATAATGTCCCTCCCACATCCAAAGATGTCTACCTCCTATCCCCAGAATATGATACCTGGATTATTCAGGTGGGCCTAATCAGATCCCACCCATCCTTGAAAATGAAGGACATTTCTCAGCAGCTGGAAAGGATACGAGAGGGAAGGAGGAGAGATTCAAAACATAAGACGGACTCCATATCATTGCAAGTTTTGAAGCTGGAAGAAGAAGGCCACAAGCCAAGGCCTGCAGGAGCTTCTAAAAGCTGGGAACAGCCCTCCGCTGATGACAAGGAAACAAGGACCCTAATTTTAAAACCACAAGGAGTTGAATTCTACCAACAACTTGAGTGAATAAGAAGTGGATTTCCCTTAGAGCCTCTAGAAAGGAATAGAGTCTGCTGCCACCTTGGTCTGAGCCCAGGGAGGCTGTGCTGCCCTTCTGACCTACAGAGCTGTGAGATAATAAATTTATGATCATTTGATATGATAAATGTGTTGATGTCACTAAGTTTGTGGTAATTTGTTATGGCAGCAATAGAAAATGAACACAACTTTTATCAGATTATCTCTACCAAGGAGGCCCAGATAAAATCACATATTTGGACCTTGGAGTTTCCACAAAAGGATATGGATGTCTTGAAGGAAGAGGCTCATTTAAAACTGGAGAAATTTCAGTGTGGGCCATCAGACTCTATGGTACCTTTCTGAGAGTCAAGACTCAAAGGTAGGATTTGAGGTGATGGTGGCCCCATGTTTGCCTCTGATGGGGTCACGAACAAGGACTTTTCTCTCTGTTCGTGTGGCCCTGAGCAATCTTGTGTCCAAATGTTCCTGCTGCTTCAGATGTCTCTGCATCATGACTTCTGCCCACAGTGCTACCCAACATTCTCCTGGGCTAAAATGTGTAACCACTTCATGCTTTGTTGGATGAAAGGAAGAACACAGATTCTAGAAAACATCGTTTTATTTGTTTTTCCTCAACTGTTATTTTTTCTTTTGCCCTTGAGTGTTTAGCCTAGCCC
The DNA here is from genome assembly GCF_027475565.1 of Acinonyx jubatus. Classification (NCBI taxonomy): domain Eukaryota; kingdom Metazoa; phylum Chordata; class Mammalia; order Carnivora; family Felidae; genus Acinonyx; species Acinonyx jubatus. Next base: position 127,338,557 of record NC_069385.1, on the reverse strand, counting down.
AAACTGGGAGATATTAAATTATTGAGGTTTAGTGGTTGATGGCTATATTTGTAAATATTTTGATTAGCAAATCTTTAGACATTGTCTGGACAAACCCAACCTTTAAATTTAATGTTTCAATTTACAAAATACACACACAAATTTATGCCTAAATTATACCCATGATATATGTGAAAATTACATTCCACAGACACTAGTCAATTATGCATTGTGGTAACTCAGATTTAGAATCAGTTAAAGACACAAAGAAAAGTTTGGTATAACAAAGTATTCACATGTCCCACAAAGCTCACCAGAGTAACTGGGCTTAATTGAGAGTATTAGCTTCTTCCTTAATCTTTTTTTCTTTCCTTTATTCATCAAACATATATTGAGTCAACACTATTATGGATTACGTTAGTGCTAGAAATTAAATGATTAGCAAAACATGTATGTTGTTGTTCTAATAGGACTTAGAGGTGAAAGGTCATCCATACGTGAAATAACAATGTCAATAGACAGAAAGACACTGAAATAAAAGTGTTTAAGGAGAGTGTATAGTAGGAAGCTATTATGAATGTTTGTGTCCCCTCAACATTCATTTGCTAAAACCCTAATCCTCACCAGGATGGTATTAGGAGGCAGGGCCTTTGGGAGGGAATTAGGTCATGAGAGTAGAGCCCTTATGAATGGGATTAGTGCCCTTATTAAAAGAAAACATGGAATATGATTTCTTCCTCTCAGTCATGTGAGGAGGCAAAGAGAAGAACAGAAAACCAGGAAGAGGACTGTCACTAGACACCAGATCTGTCAGCACCATGATCCTGGACTCCAGCCTCCAGAACTAAGAGAAAGTTCATGGTGCTTTGTCTGTGGTGCTTTGTCACAGCAGCCTGAACTGGCCCAGCTGGGGACTTAGAACTGCTCTGGAGGTCAGAGAAAGCACTCTGAGGAAGTCATGCTTAAGCTGCACTGTGAAGGATGGGTGGGGCCAGATAGGAGAGATTAGCTTGTGTGGGTCCTGAGGGGGGAGCGTGGGGGCACTGAGGACTAAGAGAATCCAGGGTAGCAGGGAGAGAGGAAAAGAATTGCTGGAGTAAAGGCAAGGAGGTGAGTGGACAGGGCCCAAGTCTACGTACTTTGCTGGCCCTTCAAAGATCTCAGTCCTTACTTAAAAAGCCAAAGGAAGGCATTGAAGATTTTAAATGGAGAAAAAATAGTCATATTTTTGACTCTTCAAAAGATATTTGTGACTGCAGAAGATAGATTAGGGAGGGATGGGGGAGGCAAGAATGGATTTGGGGAAGAATGGTGGCCTGTTACCGTAGGGTGAAGTAGAGCATGAAGGAAGAGCAAGTGTCAAGACCACTCTTGGGTCTGGTCTGGGTATGGGATGGCTGGTGGGTCTTTCAACCTGGAGGACCAGATGTGGAAGAGAAGAGGTGAGGCCAAGTTGGACCCAGTGACTTTGAGACTCCCAGTGGAAATGTTGACAGGTCACTTGGCTGTGAGTCCCAAACTTGGAGAAGCTATGTTTGAGTATCATAAGCAAAGAATATCATTTGAAGTCATGGGTGCAGAAAAAATCAACTGAAAAGCATAAATCACTTCAAGTCATCTTTGAGGAAAAGCATAATTTTTTAAACGTTTATTTACTTCTAAGGGAGAGAGCACGAGCAGGGGAGGGGCAGAGAGAGAAGGGAACAGAGGATTGGAAGTGGGTTCTGTGCTGACAGCAGCCAGCCCAATGTGGGGCTTGAACTCACAAACCACAAGATCATGATCTGAGCCCAAGTCGAATGCTCAGCCGACTGAGTCATCCAGGTGCCCCTGAGGAAAACCATAATTTAAAGGACAGATAGAGGAGGATGCACTCTGACAAAGGAGGCTGAGGAGAAGCAGTCTGGAGATAGGATGACAACGAGGAGAGGGTGGTGATGTAGAAGCCAAGGGCAAGGGTGGATATGGACTTGGACATTTCTCTGTATCTCCCTATATGCTCATGACATGAGCTGTGCCCCTAGTGGTTTTATCACAGCTGTACTCTGTGAGACTCTGTGAGACGTTTTTGGAAACACCAGGATGACCTTCATTCATCTTCCCCTCATAAGCTCTGTGGAACCTCAAAGAGCGACTGACCTGCATGGCCAATGGTGCCTCCCATACCCTCCTCCGCTGGCGGAATAAAAGGAATTGGTATTTTTAATGAGAGAAGTAGCAAACACATTTTATGTTAGTGTTAATGATCCCATAGAGAAAGGAAAATAATGATGTAGCAAAAGAATTTCTGGAGTAATGTTCTTGGGTTAGCCAGAGGGTACATCATAAGATATGAAGTCGTGGGATTAGCTTTAATAAGAACATGGATAGGTAGTCCAAGGTCACAAATGGGAAGGCAGAGCTAGTCGGTGAAGGCAGGTGGGTAAGTGTGGGGGCAGTTATTGCTGCAGGAAGACTGTTACTTCTTGGCCCCTGTTGTCTCTATAGCTACACTCTGGGGAGGAACAGAGAAGAAACAGAGTCAGAAGGCATGAATTGGCTTTATTATTTCCCCAGCTGGGAAATCTCCCAAAAGTAGTTAACCAATGAGGAGTATTTTCTTTTTCACAGGTAAAGTTTTATTCAAGATATATAAAATATATTTTTATATATTTATGATGTTATCAATATTATTGATATTTAGTTTTTCCAGGTTTACTGAGATTAATTGACATACAGCCCTGTGTAAGTTTAAGGTGTACGGCATAATGACTTAATTTACATATGCTATGAAATGGTCACCATATCTCATATTGATACAAAAGAAAAAAAAAAAAGGAAAAAAGCTCTTAGTTGTGATGAGAACTCTTAGGATCTACTCTCTTAACCTCCAAATATACCATACAGCCCAGTGTTACTTACAGTCATCATGTTGTACATTCCATCCCCAGTAGGAGGTGCTGTTTCTGGTTTTGTTTGTTTCTGTTTGTGTATATGTGTCAATATACATATATATATATTTGAGAGAGTGCAAGTGGGAGAGGGGCAGAGAAAGAGGGACAGAGGATCCAAAGCAGGCTCTACGCTGACAGGCTGACAGCAGAGATCCTGGGCTCAAACCAACCAACCATGAGATCTTGACCTGAAGTCAGATGCTCAACCGAATGAGTCACCCAGGAGCCCCTCGGAGGTATTATTATAAACTCATGGGTTTTTACATACGTGGTGTGTTTCAATGAGGACCAGCTGTTACTCCTCGTTATTCATTATTGTCCCACCTTTAGGCACTAGGAGCCTTGCAAATTGATACCTGTGTCCTTTTGACATGACCTTAGTAGTCTAGTCTTTATTTCCTTTCTTTCTGCCTTAATTTCCTGCCGTAGCCCTGGAAATGGCCACCATTCTAAGGAGCCTGGTTTGTTTTGGTGATGGAGAGTATCTAGAGACCACACTCTGAGCACTGTAGTCTTGCAATTTATTTTCTAGGCCTGCTTGTCCCTTGATCCGCAGTAGGCAGTTTTGCCAGATAGAGCTTCCTGAAACCCAGTTGGTGCATGTCTCCCCTGGGTTTGAATATCCTACAATGAACATTTACTGCCCCCAGGACACGGGCCATTCAGGTGAGTCTGGAACTCAAGGTCTCCTGCATCAGCTTCCCTGCGCTCATCTTTCCACAAACATTGGAACAGAGACAAGAAGCGTGCTGGCTCCTGGAGAAGTTCGCTCCCATCCCATGTCCACGTCAGAGGTGGGTTGGGCCAGAGTCCCAGCCAGAGACATCGCGGGGGTGGGGGCACTGTGAGGAGCCTGCTCTCAGATGGGTGCCGCATGCCTCCTACGGTCTTCCAGGCACAGGTGCTGGCCTGTCTCTGCATTTGCGAGCTGAGTGATTCTGGCATGTCATCCCTCACCACCGGCTGCTCATTCACAAAAAGGAGATGACACCAAACTCACAGGGCCTTTGTGAGGATGAAGTGAGAAGACCCACATTGAGCACCTGGCTCAGGATATTAACAGACAGTAAATAACCATTGCTTGTCCTTCTCCAGATCACTGTACACTCTGTTATACAATCAGATGGCTCTGAATTTAAAAATACTGAGTCCCTCTGAAAGCACTGAGGCTATTTTTACCTGTCCCTTCACAAAAGGTCACAGGTGTGCCCTGTTGTTGGGGAGAGGGCAACCCTGAGTCACTTCCTCCCCCACGGCTGGGCCTGCTGAGCCGCCCTAGATGGGACCAGGCTGTTCACGGAGAGCTGCCCAGGCCCCAAGGATTCCTCCTTGTTGACATTCAAGAGGGTTTTCAAAAAATCACCGTCCTTGCGGGAGACTGGGCTGACTTCCCACTTCCTGAATTGCTCATGCTTCTTTACCTCTCAGTCATCCTCTTTCTGAAATTGACCACTGCTCTTCCCGAAGTTAGCAATGATTAGCAGGCAGTTGATAATTCAAATTTAAGGCTGACTTATTTGGACTCAAAGCAAGTGATAAGACTCCTTCCTTTAAAAGATGAGGGGAGGGGGCGCCTGGGTGGCTCAGTCGGTTAAGCGGCCGACTTCAGCTCAGGTCATGATTTCGCGGTCCGTGAGTTGGAGCCCCGCGTTGGGCTCTGTGCTGACAGCTCAGAGCCTGGAGCCTGTTTCAGATTCTGTGTCTCCCTCTCTCTGACCCTCCCCCGATCATGCTCTGTCTCTCTGTGTCTCAAAAATAAATAAACATTAAAAAAAATTTTTTTAAATAAAAAATAAAAAAATAAAAGATGAGAGGGGCACCTGGGCCACTTGGTTGGTTAAGCTTCTGACTCTTGGTTTCAGCTCAAGTCATGATCTCATGGCTCATGAGTTTGAGCCCCGAGCCCCGAGTAAGACTCCACAGGGACTCTGTGTTGCCAGCGCAGGATTCTCTCTCTCCCTCTTTCTCTGCTCTTGTCTCTCTCTCTCTGTCTCAAAAATGAATAAACATTAAAAAATAAAAAAGGAGGGCACCTGGGTGGCTCATTCGGTTAAGCATCTGACTCTTGGTTTTGGCTCAAGTCATGACTTCTTGGTTTCATAAGTTTGAACCCCACTGTTTCTGTGGAGCCTACTTGAGATTCTCTCTCTCTCCCTCACTGTCTGCCCCTCCACTACTCACGCTGTCTCTGTCTCTCTCAAAAAAATAAATAAATAAACTTTAAAGATAAATAAATCAAAAAATAAATAACGAGCACCTGGGTGGCTCAGTTGGTTAAGTGTCCAATTTCAGCTCAAGTCATGATCTCATGGTTCATGAGTTCAAGCCCTGAGCCCCAGGCCAGGCTCCTCTGTCTCCCTCTCTCTGTCCCTCCCCTGCTCACACATGCGTTCACTCTCTCTCTCTCAAAAATAAATAAACATTAATATAATATAATATAATATAATATAATATAATATAATATAATATAATATATGAGAGTCAGTGGGGGTGTCCAACTCTTGGTTTTGGTTCAGGTCATAATCTCACAGTTGGTGAGATCGAGCCCCACATTGGGCTCTGTGCTGATAGCATGGAGCTGCCTGGGATTCTCTCTCTCCCTCTCTCTGCCTCTCCCCTCTTCTCTAAATAAATAAATAAATAAATAAATAAATAACTTAAAAAGATGAGAATGAGTGTATAGCTGTGGTCTACAACTGTGACTACATATTGGAAGGACAGAGGAGCTTAAAAATACTGACACCTGGGTCCCACCCTCAAAGACTCTGGATCATTGGCCTGAGGTGTGGCCTGGGCATTAGACTATTTTATACACTCCCCATGTGACTCTGCTGTACAGCAAAAGGTGAGAACAGACATAAGGTGAACGCAGTTTCTCTGCGCCACACAGGAGAATCATCAGCTGGGGAGCTACATAGGAAAACTTGCTTTTCTCTGGCTTCTAGAACTCTTGTGTGTATTGTGACTCCAGGTGAAGGGAGAGAAGGAAGCACCTGCCAGGTCATGGAAGGCTTGAACCCCATGTTGAAACATTTTCAGCATATTTTAAGCTTGGTCAAGTATGCATTGTAGGAAATATTGTCTGGCAGTGTGGGGAGAATGTGCAGCAGTGGGCATGCGTGCAGAAGACCAACAGTCCATTGAAGGCCCCTTGTGAGATAACAAGAGCCTGAAACAAGGCAAGAGCCATGGCAGATGGCAAGAGCATGGAAAGCAAGAAAGAGGGGGCTTCACTATCTCCTATGGGCTCTGGCCCAGATGCCTGCCTTCTCTGTGCCAAGCCCACCCTACCCATTGCCCCTTGGCTTATTGGGACTTTTGTGTGCAGGCCTCTATGTCTCCACTGGGGTATCTCTTAATCAGCATAATGAACCACATTAATTATGCTTTTGTTTCGGGCCAGGCATTTGTCTAAGAACTTCTCGCTTTACCATTAAGAAAACTGAGGCTTAGCAAGGTTAAGTGACATGCGCAAGGTCACACAGCCAGGGAGACGTAGAGCTGGATGCACGCAGGTTTCTGACTTGACCCCTACACTCTCTGTGACTCCCCCTTCCTACCTGTGGCACTCAAGTGCCCCTTCCCCTGGCTGAGGCCATCTCCTTTTAAATTCAGTCTGAGAACTGACTGAACCCACAGGCTTCATCTGGTTATCCATCCTGGCCAGCCCAGCCTTGGAGTCTTAATGTCCACACCAGCAGGAGGTTCCAACCTGTATTTGCATCAGGTAAATTGGCCACCCTGTTAAAATAGTTCTAATTGATATGATTTCAACTTGTACTACCTCATAACTAAAAATATCCCCTAATCCCTTACGTTTTCCACATGCTAAAGCATTGAAGCCTCATAATTTTCTTTTCAGGAGAAGAAAATTAAAAATAGTATTGGTAATGAATTTAACCTTTGTGAAAAGTCAGAAAGGTCCTACATAAGACTGAGTACAGGCTCCCAGCATTCCTGGAGAAATCTGGAAGGCAGGAAATTTATCCTTTGAGAACTTCTACATGAACACTGTTGGAAATGCCACCTAAAATTATGGCCACAATAATTGGAACTAACTTCTTAAGGCTCTGTCAGTTTCCAAGTGATCATTTACTTCATCTTCTTTACATGTTATGTGGTTGTGATTGACATTTAGTGAGTACATGGGATATGGCAATGCTGGACTATGCATTTACATAAAGTACTCTCATTATGATGTCCCTATTTTTCATATATTTTTTAAAGTTTATTTATTTATTTATTTATTTTTGAGAGGGAGAGAGAGAGTAGGGGAGGAGCAGAGAGAGAGGGAGAGAGAGAATCCCAAGGAGGCTCCACCCTTTCAGCACAGAGCCTGATGCGGGTCTTGTACTAACGAATCATGAGATTGTGACCTGAGCTACAATCAAGAGTCAGATGCTTAAATGACTGAGCCACCCAGGCTCCCCATGACCTCCCTATTTCACAGATGAGGAAACTGAGGCTCAGAAAAGCTAACTTGTACAAGTTTCCAAGATGGTGTGTAACAGAAACTACATTTGAAGCCAGATCTGTGTAACCTGGACACCATGCTTATAACCATTAACTGTATCGTTAGGACTCTCGATAAGAACAATTATAGCCTCATGTATACATTAATACCTGCCACTTTGCACACCACACCTATTAGCAACATTTTCTCTGAGCTTTGTTTTAAAAACTTATATATTGGAATGGTTTTCCCTATAAAGAGTATTGTAATAGTTCCATTTAACTTTGTTGTGTGTAAAATGATATCACTGGCGTGTTTCAAATACATTTACAGTCAGTGATGGTTAATATTCAAAAGGGTAATGATTGGGGAATCATTTCTTATCAAGATCTTTGCCCAGCAGCTATGTCTCTGCTTGCTGTGTGATACTGTAGGGGTGTCAGTCATCTGGGCAACCTGTGATTTAGCCTTCAACTCGGTGTGGGACACCAGGGAAGGGCTCTCCTTCTTGGAGTCTCAGTTTCTAAAATATAAGGTGTCTTGCAGCTCCCACCTTCTGTGATTCTCTCTGGAAAGCAGCTGGTAGTACATTAGTGACTCCCCAAAGAGTCCTTTGGCTCTATGATTTTACAGTTTCATTGTTGGATATAGCATTGTCCTTAAAAACAAGAACCTGTCTATACTTTGCAGACCCTGTATCTCGCAGTCTATGGTATTCATTAACATCAACCTCTGATTAAACAGTTGATTCAATAAGATGTTTCTGAAAAAAAGTAAAATAGTCAGAACTCAGGCATTTGCATCCTATGAAGAGTAGGAAATCCAGTCTGAAAAGCCAGGCAATTTGTGTGTGGGTGGGTGGGTGGGGGGGTACCCAGTTCATTTGGTAACAACCAAGTACATTCAGTAATTCCATTCATCACATGGCCTTGCCAGAGCCACCTGCTGGCAGTCTTGCTTTCTCTGTGTAGTTGAGTGTTTTGGAAATTACAGTCTCATTAGTTTGAAAGAGCTCTTTGGTGATTATTTTGGGAAAGCTAAGAATTATTTGGTGATATGGATAATTTCCTCTAACTCAATTTGGCGGGGTGGTGGGGTGGAATTTTTTGTGCTAGGTGTTATTTAAATCTGGCAAATCTGAGATTTGGGTACCACAACTGTAACACTACCAGACTGGGCTCCCTGAGGTCAGGACTGATACACAATCTTACCTGGCACAGAGTAAGAACTCGGTGAGTGTTTGTTGAATAAATGAGTACATGAATGAATGGTTATATTCCAGCATCCAAGAGGGCTTTAAATTCAAAATTCTTGACTTTTACTTTATAGGAATCACTGAGTTTCCTTGGGGACTATATATAATTATCTCCTTTATGTTATAAACATATTCTATGTGTTTTATAGATTCTTCTAATACGGAAGAGGATTGGATAAGAATAATGGTTTATGGTTGTTAAGATTTTCCAGTAGGCTTTATGATTAGAGCATATGGCTTTCCTTAGTATAAAATAATATGTGAACAGAGACAAGAAACCACATAAGAGGAAAATAAATGCCAGAAGAATTTTCCTTCCTCATTTAGGTAGAACTGAATGAAGAATTTGCTCAGGTTTTACCATAGAGAAGAGTCTTGTAAAAACTTCAGTTTGGTATTCTACTGGCTCTAGGTGAAATAACACAATAACCCCAGTAAGTTTTTTAAAACTATGCTATTCAAGTAAAACAACACCTTAACTATAAATATGATTCTTCAGCTTGGATAAATGAATATAAAAATGAGTCAACTAATGTATCAAGTTTGAGAACTAACATTATCTGGATGATTTTTTAAAAGGTCACACCTAGCTGGCTCAGTCAGTGGAATGTGCTACTCTTGATCTTGGGCATGTGGATTCAAGCCTCACATTGCGTATAGAGATCACTTAAAAATAAAAACCTTTATGAAAAAACAAATAAAAGTCACCCTCTAAAGGAAATTCTGACACATGCTACAATGTGGATGAAACTCGAGGACACCATGCTCAGTGAAATGAGCCAGTCGCAGAAAGGACAAATACTGTATGAGCGCACTTATACATGAGGTCCTTAGAGTAGTCAAAATCATAAAGACAAGAAAATAGAATGGTGGTTGCCAGGGGCTGGGGAAGGCAGAGTTAGTGTTTAACAGGAGAAGAGTTTCAGATTTGAGAAGAGTCATGGGGATGAATGGTAGTGATGATTGCACAACAGTGTGAATGCATTTAATACCATTGAACTGTATACTTAGGAATGGTTTAGAAGGTAAATTTTATGTTGTGTGTATTTTAGCACACACACACAAATTACAAAGTGAAAAAAAGGTCACCCTTTGTCTTGGTCAGCATAGCGTGACTTCTAGAACTTTGTGTCTTCCTTACTGTGTGGACAGAATGAGTATAATTTCACTTTGGTCATGTTGGGCAGAAGCGTGATATGGTGGTGGTTGCTGTTTGGATTTTTATTCTTTTTTAAAAAAAATTTTTAATGTTTATTTATTTTTGAGAGACAGACACATCATGAGCATGAGAGGGGCAGACAGGGAGGAAGACACAGAATCCAAAGCAGGCTCCAGGCTCTGAGCTGTCAGCACAAAGCCTGACCCAGGGCTCAAACCTCTGAACAGTGAGATCATGACCTGGGCCAAAGTCAGATGCTTAACCGACTGAGCCACCCAGGCGCCCCGTGGATTTTTAAATATGGGAAGAAGTGTGACAGATTTTTCTGCACTATCTTTGTTAATCCAGCATTATCTCTGCCCCCTTATGTGGTGTATTCTACATTGCTGAGGAAAAGTCTGCAATTTCTTTTCCTTGTATGGTTTGAGTTAAGGTTTTCCAATAAAAAAGTGGAAGAAAAGAACTCTGTCAGGCAGCGGAGATGGTTTGCTATGGCTTTTGCAGGAGGGGAGCACCCTCTTTCCCAAGAGCCACACACTGAAATCCTTGATAGCAGCTGTCCTTGGCTTTGAGACACCCTCTTGAGAACCACCTGCTTTGGGGCTGTAGGCAGCTGGAGTCTGGGTAGCAGCTTCCCTGTGATTCCTGCTCTTCCAGATTTCCTGAAAGCAGACTTCCCTAGCCCTACTCAACAGTCATGTTTTTCTTTGGATTAGATCTCTTTCAACTTGAAATACTTGGTGTCTCCTTTTCTCCTGAATGAATCCTGACTGTTGGACCATTTTTGCCTTATTGGACATTTTAGGGAAAAGTCTGTGTGGTCCAATCTCACTTCTGGGTGACCCTGAGTCCCAGAGTTCTGGAAGTCTTGGAATAGAAGAGGGAGGAGCTATCCAGCTGTTAGGGGTAAATGCAAGTCCTACCTGGGCAAGCCCAAAGCATGAGGTCCCAAGGAGTGAGGGGAGAGCAGGAAGGGTGTTGTGTGTAGGCAGAACCCTGGAAGTTCATCAGAAATAATGGTTAGTAGGGAGAAGGGGCTTTTCAGAGAGTCTGGGTGGGGAGCTTGGCTGTGGAGCTGCTGGGTCAGTTTTCACAGACATATTTCTCTAGCCATGAGAGGGCATGTATGAGGAAAGACCCAAAAACTGAGTAAATACATTGTCTTTATAGGGGAATAATATCATGCACAGTTTAACCTGCTTTGACTGAACTGAAACCATGTCTTTTACAATTAAAAATACTATACCTTAAGGACTTGTGGTAAACTGAATTATTTATCCTATTTCTTCAATCCTCAGCAGTAGCACTAGATGGCCACATTTGGCCATGGCTTCATGGTGTGAGAAATATACTTTTCTGCCCCTTGATTTGGGGCTTGGGCATGTGACTTGCTTTGGCCAATGGGATGTTAACACATGTTGATGCAAGAGGAAGCTTAAAATGCACTTATGCGGTCAGGTTCATTCTCTCATGCATGTACCATCCCATGGGAAGAATGTACCATATATAGTCAATGTCTCTCCAGCCTGAACCCCAGAATGAGTCATATGAGGTAGAGTCTGCAAAAGATCCAGAGGCATATGAGTGATACATAGTTATTTTCCATGGAGAATTTAGGGTTGTTTGTTACCCAGTAAACTTGTAGCAATAACTACCTGACACAGTTACATATAGCACATCATAGATACTGCTCTTTATGGAATAATTAATGACTTTTCATGGATAGTTTTTTTTAAGAAATTTTTTAATGTTTATTTTTGAGAGAGACAGAGCACAAGCAGGGGAGGGGCAGAGAGAGAGGGAGATAGAATCTGAAGCAGGCTCCAGGCTCTGAGCTGTCAACACAGAGCCCAACATGGGGCTCAAACCCAAGAACCATGAGATCATGACCTGAGCCAAAGTCAGATGCTTAACCAACTGAGTCACCCAGGCGCCCCAGAGGATAGTTTTGAACACATTCAATTTTCACAATCAATGTACTGACTTTAGGCTCAAATTCATGCCGAGAGGAGATTCTGTATCACCTTCAGTGACCACTTTGTTTTATTTAGTTTGATGAGTAAAAATTGTTTCAGTTTGTTACAGTTGATATCCTAGCTGGCTTGTGTATCATCTAGGTAATGGAGAATAGGCCTAGAATTGATGTGGATCAAAACAAAATCTGCATTCACAGGTCCACAGAGGCCTCTTCTTCTTGTCAGCATTTAAAAATGGTGCTTTCAGATAATTTCATAATTATTTTTTTCCATTTTGCTTAGTGAAATTTACACAGCAGAGAAGTGTCTTTGAGAATGAACAAACTAAAAAAAAAAAGGCATGAACAAACTGAGAAATATACATGATCATTCATTTGGCACTATCTTCTAAAATTTCACACTTTGGGGATAAGCAAAATTAGTATAATTTGCTTCTTAAATTGCTTACTAACATTGTAAGTGAGCCAGCGCAAGAGAAAGGAAATTATAGCTTTCAGTGGAATATGACAAAGTGAGACTTCGAGAGTTTTAGTGAACAGTGATGCTGATGGATACCAACCCTACTGACCCCAGCACTGATGGCTCCCAGAAGGAGACCTGAACTGTCTGACCCCCTGAGTCCCCTTTTGCTTATAACTCCAGACTCTGGGTGGTCAAGGGGCAATATTTTAGTCACCAAATTTCTTCACCGGCTTTTGCTACCTGAGTTGAATGTGGTAAATTATCCTGACAGTTATTCTTTTAAGATAAAACCATCTTCTTTCTATTGGGTAGAGATTAGGGCATATCACGGTTGCTATGGTGAGTATCAGACTCCTGCCTTGAGTTTGGATAGTGCCACCCGATAGCCAAGAGAACCCGGTTTACATGAGCAGCTCCCCCCATACTCTATACAGTCCATCTGGGGGAGAAGCTGGGTTCAAAAGTTTCCCAGTCCATTTCTGTCTGGGTCAAAGACAAACAAGAGATATCTGTGGAGTGGCATCATTAGTTACTCCTCGTTACTTGGCTATTTTCTCTCCAGGTCTTGGGTGGACAAAGTATGGCTAAAATCCCAGGACCACCTGGGTCTGAGTCCCTACTTCATCATTTTATTAGTTGAGTGAACATGGGCAGGTTACTAAATGAACTTGGGCCTCAGTCATTTCATCTGTAAAATGGAGGCAATGACAGCACCCACCCTATAAGCCTACTGTGAAAATTAAACCACATAATCCTGTAAAAGGCCTGGCCAGTACCTGGTATACAGTGCATTCTCAACCAATGTTAGCTGCTATAAGAGAAATAACAGTTGTTCTCATGAAGGCATCTTCTGCCATAAAATAGGGCCCCTCCCAGGTACGGGGGACTTTAGGCACAATGACAGCAAAGAGACAGTTCCCTGTCTGCAACCCCACCCTTGTATCAGCCCCCAGAGGCTCCAGATAAGAATGGCCCAGTATTTAAGGATGTGCCATCTGGCATCTTGACCCCCTCACCAGGTTCCAGTGGATGCTTTCCACCCTCATTAGGACACAAAGGCTCTCTCTCAACACCTCCGTGATGGATGGAGGGGGCCGCCTACAGTGGTACCAGCCACACCTGATTCCTGAGGAAGATAACGGTGAGGGAGGATGACATCCCCAGCCTGCTGGGGCTGGTTTTGATGTCTTATTTCAGATCCGTTGTAGCTGCCCCAGGCCCCCCAGGCTGCTCTCTGTTGTGGTTTGACAAACTCGTCTGTCACCGGGTACATGCCGTTTGGGGCGACTGTGTGACAGGCAGGGCCATGTCATTCCTGAGCCACACAGTGACACTTACTATGGAAGGCACCACATAGAAAAGCATGTGCACAACCTGCCTTTCATTTTTTTCCCTGTTTGGCCCCTTTCTTAGCTCCTGACATTGTAGTTTGGAAAAGACACACCTGCTTTTCCACTCTGCTCCAAAAAACACTGTTTAGAGGCTTCTCAGCTCCTTCTAGGAAGCACTGAAAGAATACCAGGTCATGTGGTGAGTGGACAAATCTCTTCAAGCTCAGTGCAGGGGATCTCACCACACGAGCTTTGCTACACCTGGGAAGATGGTCCTCTACCTTCCCTGGCTCTTATCTTCACTTACTCAAACTAAATTGTAAGTTGTGCTCGCCTGCGCCTTATTTCAAAGTGGGTCGGCTAGGTATTGTGCAAAATGCTGGGGTGCAAAGCCCTGCCCTGGAGGGCCTGACAACCTATTGGAGGAGCCACCAGGAAAAGACTGGCTGTAACATCGCATGTGGATGGTACACATCATGATACAACAGTGGAGTTGGACAGAAGGACAGACAAAGAAGTACCTGATTCTTCCTAATGTACCTCACGCAAGTGGGTGTGGAGAGGGGAGGTGGTCAAGAAAAGACTACCCAGAAACTGATAAATCAGAAGGTTCTAGAAAGAATTCCCCAGGAAGAGAAAAAAATGAGCAGGTTTTTGATAGGAGAAAAGATATTTCTTTTTTTTTTATTTTTATTTATTTATTTTTTTAACGTTTTATTTTTGAGACAGAGAGAGACAGAGCATGAACGGGGGAGGGTCAGAGAGAGGGAGACACAGAATCCGAAACAAGCTCCAGGCTCTGAGCTGTCAGCACAGAGCCTGACGCGGGGCCTGAACTCATGGACTGCGAGATCATGACCTGAGCCGAAGTCGGCCGCTTAACCGACTGAGCCACCCAGGAGCCCCAGGAGAAAAGATATTTCAATCTGAAAAAAAAGGCATGAGAAGGTCAGTGGTGTGAGAGTCTGGGAATGGCAGACTGGAGCACATTCTCTGCAGAGTCTGGAATGTGGGGTGTGAAGAAGGAATGATATTTGAAAGGTCGGTAGGGCCAAAACAGTGAAGAAAATATACGTTTAGGGGACTTCTGTGGATTCTTCCTCTGTAGAGTACCCTCAGGCCACACCCGTAAAACCAGTGAGTTGCCCCAAGTTCATATGGCATCAGAGAGAAAAAAGAACCGGAGAAAAATAAAGGGAATGATGGATATTTATGCTGTTATTCCTTTTGTTCCATAATGTTATTCATGCCTCAGACGAAGATTCACATTAACAAATGTGAAATAAATTGCCCAATAATTGGTGTATTCCACAGAGTGTTATGTTTTACTTTTATCTCATGCTAAAATAAATTTTATTTTAAAATTAAGGGAAATACTCCTTTCTTCAAGATTAATCTTTTTTTTTTAACTTTATTTATTTCTTTTGAGAGGGGTGGAGGGGGGAGAGAGAGAATCCCAAGCAGGCTCTGCACTGCCAGCACAGAGCCAGATGTGGGTCTCGATCCCACACACTGTGAGATCATGACCTAAACCAAAATCAAGAGTTGGACGCTTAACCTGACAAAGCCACTCAGTTGCCCTCCCCATCCCCACTTTTTTGTTGTTGTTGTAGATAAAGGTCAAAGGTAAATCAACCTAGAAATGATCTTTTTTAGATTAAAAACTCAAATGCTTCTTTTTAAGAGAAGAAAAAGTGAATGAAGTCAGAAGAGTGAAATGTCTTGCTTAAGTTAAGATCTGAACATAAGATATCAAATTTCCAGTTCAATCCAACAAATGTATTTGAAAAAATGTTAGTAATAGGAGATAAGCCACCTTAGGGAGTCCCATTTTATAGCTGATGAAATTGAGGTCCTTCAAGAGGTGAAATGGGGGCACATGGCCTTAAAGTTGCCACACAGGCAAAACTGCCATTGAGAACTCCAACCCCCAAGCCAGTCAGTGTCATCTGGCTAGGACACAAAGTTCATTACTCTTTATCACAGCAGGAGAAGCAGCTCACGTGCTCCTTGAAAGCGGTTGGTGGCACCATCTTTGTTTGCAAAGGGCAATGCCATTCTACAGAAGCTCAGAGAGGACCCCTCCCTGGGAGGTGTTTATTTACTGGAGACCTCAGCTGGAGAATTATGACCCTATAGGACTTTGTCAGCCTTCTGCCCATTATAGATGGCGGTTCCCTATCTATGGAGCACCTTTGTGCCACATTCTCTGCTAGCCCAGGGTTACAGACTCTTTGCAAGCTGACCACCCCTCCTAAGGAGTCAGACAAACTCACAGAGTCACCTTCTGGATCCCAAGATCCACCTGGGATGTGTGAATGGTTTGTTGGAGGACCAAGGCTTGAATCTTCAGAGCCAGGCATGGGCAGACATTGTCACCTGCTTGATGTGACCCAGATTTCTTTTTTCCACTGCAATTGAATTTATATCTCTATTTAATCTTGTTCCTGTGTGGGTTTGGCTCTCTGCTTTGCTCTCTCAGCTCCTTAGAAATGTGGCCTTAGTAACCGAGGGGGAACATTTGCTTTCACAGTGTGTATAAGTGACACAATGGGGCAACGTAGCCTGATCACCAGCACTACGGAGGCATTTCACTCACACACCTTCCACAAAAAGCTCCTTTGCAGTCCACAGTGGGATTACTAGGAACCAACGCTGGCCAAGCTCTCAAAGAGAAAATAATGACAGGGAAGAAAGCTTGAGAAGAGCAAGGCAAAGAGAATTGAGAGACATGTATACAAAGGAGTAATAAATAGCACACATCAAATATCACTCTCAGAAAAATCTATCAACCCACATATTCTACAAACGTGTATTGATAACCTACTACATGCCAACACTGTGCCCACTTGCATGCCTAATTGAGCTAGAATTGCTGCCCCTGATCTGACTCATTCAAACTGAAATTCTGTAATTGAGGGGAAAGAGGATCTAAAAAGCCAAACTTTCCAAAATGCCAAACCTGAGCAAATATGACTGACTGTCCACCTCAGTCAACCTCTCTACTCAAAGACCGGTCTTGTCACTTCCCTTTGGCTAGGGGTATCCCGAGATGCTTCACTTCCATCCCTATCAAGAGTAGATCACCTCACTGCACACTTCAAATGGAGAAGCAACCTCCAGAATTATGGGGTTTTTCTATTTTATATATATTTTTCAGAATTATGGCATTTTATAAGTAAACCTTTTATTTTTGGAATAATTTAAGATTTTCAGAAAGTTTCAAAAATAGTACCCATAGTTTCCATATACCTTTCGTTCAGTTTCCCTGATGTTATCATCTTATATCACCATTACTTCTAGACTTTATTCCCTAATTTTCCTACTATCCAGGCCTTTTGTTTTGTTCCAGAATCTTCTCCAGGATACCACACTGCATTTAGCAGAATTTTGTTTTTCAGCCCATGTGTTCATAGAGAAGATTACCAAAATTAAAGGAGGTTGTTGCTAAGTATTTAGAATTAATAGACTAATAATTCCAAAGGATTAGCTCACATTTCTCCCGTCTTGTATCTATACTCACAGCCTAAATAATTAACTAAGCAAACAGTCGTTTTTAAAAGAAAGTTTTAAGATTTTTGTTATTGTGGTAATTGCAAAATGCATTTTCTACTTCTGGCTCTCCTTTGCCCAGAAATAGCAGCAACTAACTCTTCATAGTGGACAACAGAGATTTCCTTCAGGGCTGGAATTCCTGTTCTCTTGGAGTTCCAGGAGTTTCGAGGAAGAGAAGGTTGGCTTCATTTTCCCTGAAGGGCATGGTGAAGTTTCTGTTCTCTAACTAAAATGTAAGAAATACAGACTCCTAGAAACTCACACCCAGGTTGTGGGGTTAAAGATAAGCCAGATTCCCAGCTACGAGGTGGTCTGCATTTCTAGACAGTGTTGTTAGAATTTGTGTAGCAACTTTTCATGAAGACGTTCTGAAATGGAGGTGGCCAGAGGTGAAGATCCAGATGTAAGTTCAGAGATGGGCTTACTTGGGACCCCCACACTGGTGTACCAAGGAGTCTGGAGTGCCTACTAGGCCCTTCTTTGGAGCAGACTGGGGTGGAAATAGTTACATAGGTTTCTGATGAAATCTATTAATCCCAAAAAGATGGTGTTTCAGATAACTCATTTTTGCCACAAATTCTGCTTTTTCCTTCATTAACCAACATACTGGCTTATTTATCTACTTAACAGAGAGAAGGATTTTGAGGGTGACGGCAGTGACAATTGTCATTCATGTTATTGCTGAAGTATTCAGTGTTTTGACATAGGGTGCATGCTTAGTAATAATGCTATTTAATCAAGAAGGATCAATGACAACTTAAAAGATCACCAAATTGTAAAGAGCTACTTTGGGGAACAGTTTGTGTCCTGTTGGCTGTGGGCAGGGCTGTGGGCAGCTTGTGTCTTTTAGCTGTGGGCAAGGCAAGGAAGAAAATGAAGAGAAGGGGTAGAGGAGGAGGGCATTCACTCTGCATGGATGTGTCTGGACACATACAATCTGGGTACATCTTCTTCTCTCACTTTGGGAAGGAAACATTTTCCCCTGCACACTTTTATTTCTGATTTATAAATTCTTTTCAGAGAAATATTTAACCCCAAGAAAGCTTCCTTTAAGACATCATTTTATCTTTTTTCCCCACGGATAAGAAAAAAGTAGAAGTGATTTTAAGCTAAAAAATATTTCTCTTAATAACTAAGAATAAATCACATGATTTTAACTACAACCTTCAAAATATTGTTTTTCCTCATTTAATAAATGATATTCTGTGCTTCATTCTTTAAATGAACTATACAATTATTTTTTAACAAATGAACTACAAAATCATCTGTGTTTTTTGTTGTTTGAACTGCATGTATATTAACATACATTGAAATTTAGCCATGGGTTATAGCGTTAAAACAGACAAAATAGGGGGTGCCTGTGTGACTTAGTAGGTTAGGCATCTGACTCTTGATTTGCACTCTGGTCATGATCCCAGGGTCGTGGGATTCAAGCCTGTGTTGGGCTCCATGCTGAGCATGGAGTCTGCTTAATATTTTCTCTCTCTCTCTCTCTCTGCCCCTCTCCCCCACTTGTGCTCTCTCTGTCTCTAAAATAATAATAATAATAATAATAATAGACAAAATAGGTTTATTTATGTAATTTTATAGCTTTATTTCTGAATGATAAGAAAAGGGAAAGGATTATAGATTACTAGTTCTAAGCTCTTCACCACAAATACTGCATTCCAGGATAGATAGTCGACATCTATATAAATGAGGAGGGTGGTTTTTGGTTCGTCTGCTATTACATTATATAAAAACAACTGGATAGGTTTTTGCCAGGTGTAGAGGATATGTTTGGGATAACATGACTTAAAAGATATGCTGTATGACATAGACAGAATTCCATTTGGACATCTAAGATTCACTGACAGAGAGAGGCAGACATTCTCCTAAGTAGCAGAAACAGGTCAAATGAGATGACCTCGCGACCACCAGTCAGAACTGACATCTGTATATTAGGATGAACTGAACTGGAAACCTAGAAAAGCAGTGATTTCATTTATGAGCCCCAAATTAAAAATCAGTGGAACAGATGCACCTTATTGCCAAAGTTAATTTGCAACAGATATACTTCTCTCCTGGGGAACCCAGTGCTTCTCTTGGGTGATCAGTAGCAGAGATATATTTATTTCACAAATAATGCTTCTACACATTCTTGTAGAATATAATTCTTGGATCCATTCCTCTTTACAGTATGAGGAAGCCCAGCCCCAGACCTCAATAAAAGAATAGTCATGTTGGATAAGCTCATTGTTTAGATGTCTTCTGTTTAATATTGGTATTTCAGGATCTTAGAGATATCTTGATATGCTGTGAAGAATTTTGATCAGATGAATACAAACTTCACACCTAATATAGATTCTCTAGAGGCAAATTTTCAGAATATCATCTTCATGCTCCTCATTAATTTGTTGAATTTCTTCATTAGTTTCAAATGCTTTCTGTCTAACCAGTGGTCTGTTGTGTGAATAATTGAACAATATTTGACTAAGATTACAAACAAGTGAAATTGTAGAGTAGCCAAACATTTCAAGGCTGCTGCATGTTTTAGCTGAGCAACAAACCAGGTGCAAGAGTCATGAGCAGACTTCTCTGATCTTTATTCACCACCACATAGATCACTTGGTGTGGTCTTAGGCTCTCAAATGGTTCTATTAAAAATGTATTTATTTATTTATTGGTTGGGGTGCCTGGGTGGCTCAGTCAGTTAAGCATCCAATCTTAGCTCCGGTCATGATCTCGAGGCTCGTGAGTTTGAGACCTGCTTCAAGCTCTGTGCTGAAGGCTCGGAGCCTGGACCCTGCTTCAGATTCTATGGCTCCCTCTCTTTCTCTCTGCCCCTCCCCCATTTGTGCTCTCTCTCTCTCTCAAAAATAAATAAACATTAAAAAGTGTTTTTATTTATTTGTGATTAAGGAACACATTTTACATTAAGTTCCAACATTGAAAAGTAAAAAAGCATGCTATAAAAACTTTCCTTCTGACCCTATAGCCCTGTTCTTCCCATAGATGACTTACCATTACTTGGTCTCTGGCAGAGGTATGTTATGACATGTAAGCAAATATACATTATATATTTTTTTGATTTAACAATACATCTTGAAGCTCAGTCTATATCATTACAAAAAGAGATGCCTCATTCTCCTTAGTGTCTGCAATTCAATTGTATAAATGTACTATAACTTATTTAAATTCTTTCCCCTTGGGGGACATTGAGGTTGTTCCCAATCTGTTGTCATCAAAAACAATGCTCTAATAATGAATAACTCTGTACGCTGATCATTTCTTACATTTCCACATATATATGTAGGATAAATTCCTACAACTGGGAATTGCTGGGTCAAAGAGTTCATGCATTTGACTTTTAATAAATATTGCTAAATTGCTATTAAATAAATATTAATTGCTTTTAATAAATATTGCTAAATCTCTAATTTAGAGATTGTACAAATTTTGACACCAGCCAGCTATACATGGTTTAATTTTAAAGGCAAGATATATTTAAATAATTTAATTAGTTAATTTTCTAAAAATGAAAGGGAAGCAGATGCCATGACCACTTTGGACACTGTCAACCCAACTGAGGCAACTCTCCTTAGTGTTCAACAGAAATCAGTATCAGCCAACCTCAGCTCTGCCAGCAACTGCAGTGCAACTTTGGGCAAGTCTCAGTTTCATCTGGGAATGGACACACCAGTGGGTAACTGTGCCTTCTGGTCTCCAGTGTGGTTCAACCAGTAGAAGTATTATCTGACACTCAGGTGTCAGGCCTAGACTGGAAGTCAGGAGCCAGGAGAAAACAGACCAGGACCAAGCATGGAAAGTGACTAAGTCCAGGGAGGCACCAAGAGTAATAACAGCTAACATATGTGTGACACTTTCTATGGGACAGACACTGATCTGAAGACTTTTCATGTGTGAATTCCCTTAATCCTTATAACAACACTAAGAGATAGGTACTATCATTGTTTTCCTTTTACAGATGAGGAAACTGAGGCTCAACAAGATTACTCAAGTAGTAAGCCACAGAACTAGGGTTTGAAGCTGAGAGGTCTGACTCTAGGGTCTCAAAGAGACCAAAGGATAAAGACAAAATGTACTATCAGCTTGCACAGGGGCCTATCTCAGAAGGTAGGCAACTAGGAGGTGGGTGTCTCTGGCAGGATGAGAAAAAGAGAAGGTGGGTTGGTTGACAGATAAATGCAGATACACTCTTCCTTGGAAGTTTACATAAACCTGACCTTCAACCTGCAAGTGAGGGACCTGGCCTCATGGTCTGGCAGTTTGTAGTGCTGTCATTCCAGTTGTGTGTGGCACCAAACACCAGAAAGTTGCCGTATCTTCTGAAAGATGAAGAGCCAGGAGAACCAGACATGATTTTCCCAGCTTGGGATCTCATTACTTAGGTGGCTACTCATCGTAGGGCTGTTTGGACACACTTTCCTAAACTCACAGAGCTTTGGAGATTACAAAGACTGCCAGTACTAGGAACCCCCTACTCCAGGCCTTTTATAGAATGTTTGCAAACAGAGTAAACAATACAAAAATATTCATTCCTCTTAACTGAAATCAGGAAAGCTTAAATCTGTGGGCAGAGAAGAAATAACCAATTTATTCTAAAATTGCTCCTTTTTTAAAACATTATCAGGGCAAATATCTTACTAATCGGTTGATTATTGCTATTACAAGCCTGTTTAGACAAGAAACAAGATACACCAGCAAACCTTTTTTTTCCCAGCAGAATTTATCCCTCAATTAAAAAAAAAATACTGTCTAGTTTTTTCATTTATGCACAACTTCAGTAGACTGGCTTAAATATTTGTTTAAAATTGTAGGTGTCCATCCAGGAGAGCAGCCCACTGCTGCAAAGACCCCATCATCTACCCTACAAGCAATGGGGTATACTTCTGGGGGAGGTGTGAATTGAGGGGCTCAGAAGAGGGGTCTAAAGGTGGACCTCATCCAGTAACTATATGGTGGGTATTTCCCCTAAAGGAGCTTCCAATAAATTCACACCATGGACTTCCAAAATAATTAGCATTTGGATGTCTGCTATACTGAGTGCATTGGCTGTAATGTCACTTAAGTAAGAGACACTTGTCCCTTGCCTTATGTCCCTTTCTTCTGGGAAAACCCAGAGACCCAGAGGAGAGGGTAGGAAAGGCACTGGGGTCAGACAACCTCCCTCACCCCCCGCATTCCAAAGTCAGACCACAGGATTTCCCATACTCCAAGGTCTTTATGCTGAAACTCCACTGTTGCCCAAGGGAAGAAAACTGGAATTATATTTGAGATTGGAGTTTTAAACTGGATAATGCTTTTGATAACAGAATTTTGCTAACTAGTTATGGAATATGCCCAATTTTTCAATATGGAGCATAGAGGAGAAATTTGGTATAGCTTAAATGGAGAAGTACAGGGAGTGGAAATCCATTTGTGTATTCACTTTTCTGAGTTCAGACAATTTCACAAACCCATTGTGAGTGTGAGAATTGCAATGACAGAAAGAGAGGAGAGAGGGTCATGAGAGCAGATGCATGAAGGCCCAGAGAGGTTGTAGCACCTTTAAGGGGTAGAAACTCCAAAGGGCTAAGGTTCAGAGGCCAGGATGTGAGGGCTGTGGTATGTGTGGGAGCATGTAGGGAGAGATGTTAGCAAGGTAAGAAGGAACCAGATCATAAAGGGCCCTGGAAGCCATAATCAGGAAGCTGGTGTTATCCTTAAAAAAGGGGAGAAAGTTGTGGAAGTGTTTTAAAACTGGTGGGGGAGGGGGGAAGCAAGATGGAACAAGGGTTGGAAGAAGGCAAAGTTGAAGCTGTTGTGCTAATCTAAGCAAGAGATGATAATAAACTGGTCTGGGATTGTTGGCAATGAGAATTAAGAGCATCGTAAAAATTTGAGATATATGTAAGAAGCAAAATAAACAGAATATGTAGGGAATGGTTGGATGATGGATAGTAGGGTAGATGGAATATAGAGTGAAGAAGATGAGGGGAGCCTGTGTGACTCGGTTGGTTGAATGTCAGACTCTTGATCTCAGCCCAGGTAATGATCTCACAGTTCCTGGGATCAAGTCCTGCATCAGGACTTGGAAATTTCCTGCTTGGAAATCTCTCTTTCCCTCTCTCTGTCTCTCAAAATAAATAAACAAACATTAATAAAAAAAAAAAAAAGATGATGATGATACCCAGGTTCTACTTTACCCGATCTTGAATTGATGGTGGCAGGTGGAACTTCAGTATACTTCCTGAAAATAGACCCATTTCTTAACTTAGACCCTCTGGATACTGTCCAGTCCTCCCAGGCCCTAAAATGTCTACTGCTCACATCCTGAGTGGAATGCTGACACCCCAGCTAGGCAAACCAATTGTCAGGGTCAACTAAAAAGCAAAAAGCCTAATTCAGTACAAGAATTGTCTCAGTTAGCTAGTGCTAGAATAATGCTGAATAAAAAAACCATCCCCAAACTCAATTTCTTAGAAGAATACTCATTTGTTCTCCTGAGACTGCGCGTTGGCTGGGGCAGTTCACCTAGGCTGGACTACAGTGGGCGTATTTGGGCTTCAACTATTGATCTGAGTCTGGCTGCGGTGGCTCTACTCCATGTGTTCATTCTGGGCTGAAGAGGCAGTAGTTACCCTAGAGAAAGCACATCTCATGGAAGATGGAAGATGGAAGGACCAAGAGAGCAAGCCCAATCATGCAGGTGTTTTCAAGCCTTTGGTTACATCATGTCTCCTAACACTGTATTGATATTGACTAAAGCAAATCCCAAGGCCAAGGCTAAAGCCAAAGGTCAGGATAGTATGCTTGGTGCATAAAGGTAAAAGTGGGGCAGGAATGACTATCACTAGACAACAATATAATTCACCATATGGATATAATAGAAGTGTTTTATTTTATTTAATTCTACAAGACACATTATTATAGGCTGTAAAGCTAGGTAAGGGGAATAAACTTACTACCTCAAGCAAGGTTACTCTGCAGTGAAATAATATCTAGACTCAGTAGGGCATTGAGAGAAATTCCAATCCCACTAAAAATTCCCATCATTTTAGAAGTTAGAGGTTGCAAGTCTTTCCCTAAGAGGACTTGTTGTTCCTTTCTAGAGGTTAGTTCCATATTCTATTGAGTTGCTGCCAGGTTAGCAGTGGTACCTGATCTGTGGTCATGTGGACCCAATGATTAAGCAAGCAGATCACAGA
The DNA here is from genome assembly GCF_027475565.1 of Acinonyx jubatus. Taxonomy (NCBI): domain Eukaryota; kingdom Metazoa; phylum Chordata; class Mammalia; order Carnivora; family Felidae; genus Acinonyx; species Acinonyx jubatus. Next base: position 127,314,264 of record NC_069385.1, on the reverse strand, counting down.
AAGACCAAACAGAAAACACATAATTCAGCCATTCATGAATTTATGCCAGGATATAGCTTCTGATTCAAGGAACAGCATAAATATTTTAACCTTTTTCTGTGTAGAAGTGATTTCATATTCAGATTCAACCATTATTAATCACTATTTAATATAACTCTGGTTTTAACTTCCAGACTTGAGTTCAGAAACCTTCTGAAGTATGTGCATTCTTGTCAGTGCGTGACTCCAATACCGAGGCTTTCGAGATGTTTTCTCATAAAAACCCTAGCCAGTGACTCGCAATTTTCAATTTCCTGTGTCTTCTGTGTTACTAATACTGTTCCCTTCTTCCATTGCCTTAATGAAAGTTTCTTATATGTCACTGCAAAGTGTCAAATCTCACAGAAGCCCTTGGAACAATGTTTTATAAAGGTTTTAAGCCTGTTGCCAACCTTTTAAAATAGGTGAGATTTCAAATCAAAATCTTAGCTTTTCTGGTTTTTCTCAAAATATTAGAAGATCTGGCTAATGGAGTCCTGCCATTGTAGGGTGTGAGGACTGGCTGGGGCTGGGCAGCCGCTGCCCCCTGCAGGCTGGGCTCTCACCCTGCAGGGGGGGCCCTCTGCCTCTGTTTCTGCTGCTAGCTTGGCTCCTGGAGGGGGGTTGTCCCCCCACTTTCCATCCTTGTACCATCTTTGCATGAATGATGGCCTCTCTCTAATCCATGTGATTTTTCTCTGTGCGCAGCCTCCTTCTTTTCCAAGAGAAGTGAAATTGATTTGTCGTTCTCCTCCATCTTTTCTGCAACTCATCCCATATATCCTTCCTAGGTGAGAAGGTTGCTCTCCTGCATCAGCATAAAAGCCTGTGGCGGATGCTTTTCCACCAGAAAAAATATCTCCCTGGCCGTCATCCAACTGTCTTACCCCACCTTGCTTTGTGGTCTCTAAATCTCAGTGTGTTTTGAATTATTTTGCATAGAACACCCAAATCTCTGAAGATTATCCTCTGCCCTAGTGCCTCCAATTTACATCAAATGATTTCAAAGTGTCATGTTTTCTTTAGAAGACATTTGGAAAGCCACAATTTTTAAGCAAAATTATATAATGATTTTTTCACACCTACTTCACAAGTTTTTTTCCCCTCTGAAAATGTCTAAAGAGTTCCCTACTGAATAAGGAAGGGCCTACGATCCCCCTTGGTGACCCTTTGTGGTTTCTTCAAGCTAGAACAACTTTTAAGTCTTCTTTTAATTAATTTTCCAAAATGTTCCAACTCTCTACCCAAGGATTTCAAGGTGGATTCAAGAACGATGATAAACGGAAGCACAGCACTCTTAGCTGCTAACTAAATTCTTTCTTAATCATTAAGTAAAAAACCAAATCAATATAATTTTAAGGGAGAACAAAACATATAGTGAAAGGTTAGCATTCCATCTTGCTTGGAAATGGAGGCAGGTGTGTTTTTTTTGTTTTTTGTTTTTGCTTTGTTTTGTTTGTGTGTGTGTGTGTGTGTGTGTTGCTTATAAAATAATGTGTATGTGGCCTCAGCTTGCCCATTGTTACGCAACTCACGGGAGCCCCGGGAGCAAACCAAAGGCAATTCCAGAAGCCCACTGAACCACACGGATGTGGGAACTCCCAGATTCCTCCCAGGCAGAGGCACTGTTTAAGCAGAATAGACTTAATCTAGCTGTTTAGACACATCCCATGCTCCCGAAGAATCTATTTCTGGCTCTGGGTTTCATTATAAATGTCAGGACACCATATAGTTATGGTTAAAAAGGCACTTTCATTAGGAGTCCCTCTTCCCAGACATTTGCAGCTTTTTGAATAAATTACCCTTTGGGATGAAATTTCTTCTCGATGTGAAGGTAAATTAGTACGGAAAACTTAACAAAGTCCACGTTTTCTTCTCCTTTTGGTGGGATGCAACACCAGTATAAGGGAAATAACGAACAATGCCTTCCATTAGGATCTGGGAGGCATTCATTGCTAAAGTCCAGGTAGGATCACCTATTTGACCATTCTTTTTTTTTAATTATTATTATTTTTAATGTTTATTTATCTTTGAGAGAGAGAGAGACAGATTGTGAGTGGGGGAGGGGCAGACAGAAAGGGAGACACAGAATCGGAAGCAGGCTCCAGTCTCCGAGCTGTCAGCACAGAGCCCGATGCGGGGTTCAAACTCATGGACCGCGAGATCATGACCTAAGGTGAAGTCAGATGCTTAACCAACTGAGGCACCCAGGTGCCCCTGTTTGGCCATTCTTAGTATTTGCAGACTCATTGTGGATTTTATGATCAGTCTAGCAGTGAGTTAAAAGGAGGGAGGCTGTCAAAGAGAGAGAAGGGAGAAAGAGAGGGATACCTCTGTTACCCCAGTATATACATATATCTCCATTCAGGAGGGCTAAGGCCCAGAAGCTAAGGTCAAGGGTTGTTTTCTTTAGGGTCAGTGTTAAAGCAGCACCAAGGTATGCTGAGTGTTGAAGCTCTCACTAAGCAAAAGCATGCAAGAGGAAAAGCCAAAGTTCACATACCAATGTCAACAGGGCAGAGAAAGGATCAAGGTCAGGAGTCTAGAGTCAAGAGTTGAGTTTATTGGGAACAGAACTACAACAAAACCAAGATTGGTAAGATGCTGGTTAGGCCGGAGGGGCTCTTTGGCGGTCGCCTCAGCTGGCCCAGAGATATAGAGCTTGAGGATGCTTCCCAAAAGAAACGCCAGCAGTGTGACAGTGACAAAAATGGGACCAGTGTCCACGATCCCTCCTCATCAGCTGGGAAATACAAATGCCCAGACATCAGTGTCATTGACATGACCTGAACATCTTGTCTGTCCTATGAGTCAAAACAGCATGGATGGAGACAGGTAGCCTTCTGCATAAATGCCCAGTTATTTAACTGTTTTATATTTTTTGGTTTGGGATGGCAAACAATTAGTAACTATAATGGTCCCATATAAAGCACTGTTAAGTGCTTTGAATTAAGAAAGGTTTTTGTTGAGAGTCTGAGTGTTTGAAATATCGAGGGCTGTATCTCACCTGTCCCCAGTGAGTGGGTGTGGAGAGATGGGTTACCGCCGCTCTCTCTTGACATCACCCCCAGCAGAGTGTGAAGGCTCCTTACCGCCAAAAGAGAAAATTTCCTCCTTCCACCCCGGAGGCTCGAATTTCTTCTATATTCTGTCTCCTACCTTCCCTGCATGTGTGGGTGAACAGTAAGTGCCTTTGACACTTTTGAGCAGACCTGTGTTAGGAATGAATCTCTAAGGCTCTTAAAAACCACCCGCTGAACAAGTAAAAGTTGTCTTTCTCACCCTGATAGAGATTTTCCAACTTTTTAATAAAGTATCAAGGTAGAAATGGGCTGTACTTTGAGCCACCACACTAGTTATGAACAACCAAACGTTTCTCCTGGCACATTTGTAGTTCAAATAGACCCTTTGGATCCCAAGCGCTGTGTAAAAGTTGACCCACTGGATGTTTGCAATTCCAAGGTTCAGGATGAGGACAGATCAGCTCCTATGGTGGCTCTGCCCCTTCAGGGTCCAAACTTCGGTTCAAAGATTCCACAGCTTAACTGAATTTGAACAATAGTAACTGAGCATCTTGCCAAAAGAGCAAGGAAAGGGGTTAATTGGCATATCCTCCCATAATTGCAGTAAAAGTCATCTTTAAAACAGGGATCATTTAGGAGCGCCTGGGTGGCTCAGTAGGTTAAGCGTCCGACTTCGGCTCAGGTCATGATCTCACGGTCCATGAGTTGGAGCCCCGTGTCGGGCTCTGTGCTGACAGCTCAGAGCCTGGAGCCTGTTTCAGATTCTGTGTCTCCCTCTCTCTCTGCCCCTCCCCTGTTCATGCTCTGTCTCTCTCTGTCTCAAAAATAAATAAAAACGTTAAAAAAAATTTTTTTTAAATAAATAAATAAATAAATAAATAAAACAGGGATCATTTGAGTCATATTCTTGTGAGAAAGGGGGAGTGATACAGATGAAAGCATGCAGACTCTGCTTACTTTACAAGCCTATCTAGAATAATTCAGGGGAGACAACAATATGTGATTCTTTTCTCCAAGTAAATGTGTATTTCTTTCAGTATCAAGTTGCTGAAGATTCTACAGCAATGATGGGCAGCCCTGCTATGGTAAGAATGTTTTTATCTTCACAAAAAGCACATGTTGAAATCCTAACCCCTGAAGGTAATGGTATTAGGAGGTAGAGCATTTTGGGAAGTGTTTAAGTCATAAGACTGGAGCTCTCGTGAATGAAATGACTGCCTTTTGAAAGAGACCCCTGCAGAGATCCCTAGCCCCTTCTTCCATGCGAGGATACAAAGAGAAGTCTGCAACCCCAAAAGAGGCCCTCACCTGAACCCAACCCTGTTGGAACCCTGATCTTGGACTTTCAACCTCCAAAACCTTGAGAAATTGATTTCTGTTGTTTGTATCCACCCAGTGTGTGATACTTTGTTGTAGTAGCCTGCATTAAGTAAGACATATCATGCCCTTTGGAGGATACTGGTGTTGCTGGGCCCTGTTAATAAGGGTATGTATGCTTATAATTTTTCCAGCTGTCAGCCGGTGTTCAAGCCACAGGGTGAAGCTCATTCAGTGACCAAGGTTTTAGTCTTGCCAAGTGACTAAGTTCAACATGAGGGGAAGAGTCACTGAGGAGCCCCATGTCCACCATGGTTATCAGCCTGGGAGCTTGGGAGTTGGAAAGAATGGTCTAGCCTTTTGCTATACCTCTCTATGTGGGAAAGGTTCAGACCTCTTTACAAGGGTATCTCTTGCTTCCTGATTCGCATCAAGCACTCATGCATCCACTCCCAGGGGCATTGACCGATGGTGCTAGTTTTTCTGACCCTTCCACCACAGAACAGCTATTTCTGTCATCCTGGTATTCTTATTGTTCCACAAACCAGGCCCACTGACATGTAAGCTTTGCTCACTCTCCTGGAATACTTCAGCTTTCTGCCAATACTGAGTCAGATTCATTCTTGAGGGCTGAGCCAGTTTTCTGTCCTCAAGACCTCCCGGCCCTGACTCTGGTCCTCCCTGAGGTCCTCCTCTTCTGCTAACTGTTGCTTTAGCTTTCCCTGTTCATCAGTTGTGGAATGAATATTTGCTGAATCTGAGCCCCCCAGTGAAGCTTGGTCTTGCCAGGTGTCTGAGCTCATACAGTCCAGAGCAGGGGTACATGGGGAGCACCACGTCCACCATGGCTATAAGCCCAGATCTGGGGAGCTGGAAGGAATGGCCTATCATAGCCTTTCTCTATCCCTCACCTTGTGGAACAGGCTTGGGCCTCTTTACAGGAGTCCACCTTGGTTCCTAGCGTTCTCTTGTCCCCTTGACAGAATGGCTGTGATTGTTGAAGAGTCCTGAAAGGATCTTGGAAAACAGACCCTGCTTAAGTCAAATCCAAAAGCCCTTGTGTCTGCATTCATGTTGGCTTCATTCTTTACCTTATTTCAAAGAACATGGGCATCAAAGAAGCCTAAGATCCTTTGTCTTAATTTTATTCAACAAACTTGCTGAGCCTGTATCTGTCAGAATCCATCCATCATTCGGCATTAGACATAGGTTGGACAGGGAATGGATGGGACAAAGGGGGATTCGAGAATGACTACATAATGGTGGCTGTGTTCATGAACTTAAAATGAGCTTGAGAAAATCATATCAATAGCTGAGTACAATATAAATCCCATTAATATAGATATTATAATAAAATTGTCATGGGTCACAGGGGTAGGTGAAATCCACCCCAATTCAGAGGACTACAGAAAGCTGCTTGACAAGATGTCATTTTCATTGAATGTTAAAAGCTGAAGAGAATAGGTAGATATAGAAGTGGAGGGAATAATGTAACATGTAGGGCTGAATATGGGAAAGTCATGTAGACTTCAGCAAGGTATCCTTGTGTTTGAGTTCCTGGGATGTAAAAGGAAGGGATTAGTGAGAAACAAGGTAGGAAAGAAGGGCTGGAGTAGAAAAATGGAGAGCTGTGTTCAGAGACAGGGCCCTCTGGCTATAAACCAGCCACCTGATCCTCATGACATGTTCTCATGACTGAAGATCCCCCACTGCCCTGCCACTTCCTCTCCTGCCTTATTGGAGAGTTAAGAGCCATATGCTCTTTCCCTGCTTTCTCCCCAACACTTAAGGCAGTTATGTTTAAAAACAATGGACAAATGGATTTATTTTACCTTAACTTATTCCGTTTGCAGCACTTTGTTTCTATAGATCCAAATCTCTGTCAGGCATCACATTTTTTATGCCATAAGACTTCTTTTAACATTTCTTGTAGTGACGGTCTTCTGACAATGATGTCTCTCAGTTTTGGTTTGGTCGAGGAGGTCTTTATTTTTCCTGCATCTTTGAAAGGTATTTTCACAAGATATAGAATTATGGTGTAATCCCATTGCCTCTGGCTTCTTGGTTTCTATCGAGAAATGTGCTGGAATACTTACTTTTGTTTCTCTTTTGGTACTGTGTCTTTTATTCTTTGTCTGATCTCAAGATTTCTCCTTTATGATTTTGTTTCCAATAGCTTGAATGTGATATTCCTGGATGTGTGGGTGGTTTCTGAGCTTCATGTGTTTCTGAAATGGGGGCTGTCATTCATATTGGAAAAATCTTGGTCATGAGTCCAGACATGTTTCATGTTGGACCTCAAAGATAGCCTTGGTGCTTCTCCTTGTCTATTCTATTGGACTATCTCTGGCTCCAATGGCCTTAGCTAATTTGTTACGTAACCCACTTTTTAGCACCTGGCAGATATGGCCAATTTTCAGTCTGTATTGACCAGACACCTCAAAACAGAAGCAGACACATGCTAAGCAGCTAGGACTTTACTTTGCTGGCAGTATGGGAGCCATGTATAATTTTTGAGTAGGAGAGAAACTTGATCACAACAGTAGTTTGGGAGGCTATAACTCTGAGTGCAGAAAAAATAATAAGCTATAAGTGGTGGAGACTGATAGTGGGGATAATAAGTAAAAGGCTGATGCAAAGATCTTCTTAAGAGGAAAATCTGGGGTGCCTCGGTGGCTCAGTAGGTTAAGCATCTGACCTTGGCTCAGGTCATGATCTCATGTTTTGTGGGTTCAAGCCCCATGTCAGGCTCTGTGCTGACAGCTCAGAGCCTCGAGTCTGCTTCAGATTCCTTGTTTCACCCTCTCTTTCTTCCCCCACCCTCGTTTTCACTCTGTGTCTCTCTGTCAAAAATAAATAAACATTTTTTTAAAAAGAAAGACAAAAGGAAAATCATGGAGGAAGTAAGCAATGGGAACTTCTGGGAGGAACATTCCAAGGATGTATCCATAACAGAATTTTCCAAATTAGTAATGAACCATTGTTATGTAGAACACTAACAGGAGTTCTAACAAATGTTCTGTGGTTGAAAAATGTGGAAAATTCTGTGTCAGATGAAGTTAAACAGGTTTCTAAATTGCAGACATTCTCAGAGACTTTAATATGGGAATGCACTCAGACCATCTCTTGGGAGGGGTGAGGGTGTGGTATGTGGTGTTTCCCAAATATGCTGACCAAAGTATGCTGTTCTCATAATGCTTCCAATATCTTCAGTGCTTCATGGAACATCAATTCTGGAAGTACATCTCAACAAAACCATAAACATTTGAATTCAGTATTAAGGAGTTAGGGACAGGGGTAAAGGAGAGGGAGGAAGATGTTGACCACAACTCTGAGGTTTAGCCTGAGTAATTAACCAGATGTTGAGGTCAAAACTGAGATAGGAACATGAGAGAGGTAGCTGACTTGGAGGGAAAAAATGAGAAATTCACTTTGGGGAATGAAAACACATATGCTGAAAAGAAGAATGGTTCTTTGATATTTCCTGTAAGAGTGATTCATCTCTGCATTGGAAATTTCCAACTGATTTAATAAAAAATAAACCTTACATCCTTTAAGGCCATTAACTAGAGCAAAAATCTATCCACTAAGTGGAAAGCTGGATTCCAGAGACTTGGTATTAGTTTCCTAAAATTTCCTTCCCTTGGATCTCTCCATATTATTACAACCACCACCATCATGACCTTGGGAAGGACCTTGCTCCCCCTGTAAATAAAGCCCTCACCCAAATTAGGAAACATGATATTCCCTACTAACACCCAACAGTATGACTGAGATCAAGCTGGAATGTTACTAAAGGCTTTGGCTTAACAAAATGAAAGAAATATAGGTAGTCATAAGAAACTGGTAATCTGGCCTACAAACTATTGCTTCCTCACCTTCCATTTAGGACCTACTCAGTTTTCCCTCTGTCCTTCTCTTATGAAGGCCATCACTAACTCCCTCACTCAGGAGCAATCTGAAAGACAATTCTATGTCCAACAGTCCCTGACACATAGAAGGTGTTTGATAAATACTGTTGAATTAAACCACATTGTGTTTAGAGAAAAGCAGAGGTTTGTCTTCTTGTCTGGTTTCCTGAACAAAAGACCAGCTTTGTCTTCATGTGGCCAACAGCATGATAACCCCATTAGGACACAAAACACAGCACAGATTGCAAAATACAAAGCGCCTCTGCTTTCAGGTAGAATGATCACGTGTAGGCAGAGGGTAGTTCTACTGCCTGCCATGTCTGCCTACTACAGGGAATGGCTTCAACCTTGAAGAGAATCTGTCCGTAAGTACAGGGTGAGGAGATAGAGGGGAGGGAGGGGTGATTTGTGTGCTGCTAACATTCTCTAGGGTGTATGTTGGACAAAGTGTGATGAGGTCCAGGGATAGTTTCCTTCTCCATGGCCATGTCCAATCAAGTTTGGCATACCTTACGGAAGGATGCAGATGACATGCGGTATCTCTGTTTAGAATGAGGTTTAAGAAACTCAGCCATCAATCAGTGATCCTTCTGTGGCCATGTGTGAATCTAAAATCTTAGATGAGCAACTCCATACAAACAGTTAGGAACAATATCCTAAGTTATCTGGCTTCTTCTGAGTGTTTCCTGACCCCACATTTCAGCTTAGATGTTGCTGTCCAGCATCTGACAGCTGAATCAAACCTTCAAAGAATTCTTCAGTGGTGGGAAAGGTGTTTTGTTTTTATTTAAATTAGTTCTCTGTGCTGACAGCTCAGAGCCTGGAGCCTGCTTTGGATTCTGTGTCTCCCTTTCTCTCTGCCCCTCCCCCACTTGTGCTCTGTCTCTGTCTCTCTCTCTCTCTCTCTCTCAAAAATAAATAAAATATTTTTAAAATTTTTAAAAATAAATAAATAAACAAATTAGTTGTCAAACATTAGTTACCTGAAGCATTCACACAAAACTCCAGATTTCTAACTGGGGCTCCTGGGTGGCTTAGTTGGTTAAGCGTCTGACTCTTGGTTTAGGCTCAGGTCATGATCTCACAGTTTGTGAGTTTGAGCCCTGTGTCAGACTCTGCTCTGACAGCATTGAGCCTGCTTGGGATTCTCTCTCTCTTTCTGTCTCTCTCTCTCTGTCTCTGTCTCTCTCTCCTCTCTCTCTGCCTCTCCCCTGTTTGTGTGCTCTGTTACTCTCTCTCTCTCAAAATAAATAAATAAACTTAAAAAAAATGAAACTCCAGATTTCCAACTTCTCCTGAAAAATCAGAAGCTATGGCTACTCAGGTCCTGCAGTCTGTTGTCAGCTGGCTCTACGAATGGCTGTTCCTGGTAGCCATCTGGTCTTCAGTCTTCCACAGCCTCTCCCATCCCACTGAACCCATGCAACTTGCCTGCCTTGTGGCTGTAAGCATCAGCAGATGTGAGCCTTGGTTCACACAAGGGCCTACTCTGGGCACTGTCATCTGATGGGAGATGTGGGCTATGTTCCTGAAATCCACCTCATAAAGAAATTCTGTGAGGAGCCGGCTAATTTCTGGGAACTGCTCTCCTAGAATTTCAGCAAAGCATGTCAGACACACTCATGGCCTTCCTAATCCAAAGAAAGCTATTCCTTAGCTACAAATTGTGTGTACTTCTGATTACCACCCAGGTAATGTCTAGGCAAGGCAAGCATCTTTTGTGTGTAATTGTATTTGAGACTGTACTTATGTGCCAAGGCATTTGGCTGACTGACATGTGGTTGGCTCTAGTGTGGTCCCCAGTGAATTTAGGAACATGATTTAATGACTCATTTTCTTTTTTTTTTTTAATTTTTTTTCAACGTTTATTTATTTTTGGGACAGAGAGAGACAGAGCATGAACGGGGGAGGGGCAGAGAGAGAGGGAGACATAGAATTGGAAACAGGCTCCAGGCTCTGAGCCATCAGCCCAGAGCCTGACGCGGGGCTCGAACTCACGGACCGCGAGATCGTGACCTGGCTGAAGTCGGACGCTTAACCGACTGCGCCACCCAGGCGCCCCTGATGACTCATTTTCAAACTCACTGGCAATGAATGAGAATTGGTGGGGGTCGGAGGTGGGGAGCCAAAGCCAGTCAAGACCATCAAGACTTTTAGGCCAAAGCCATGGGATACCCTTTCCCATGGGAAGGTGAGGGAGGGAGCAAGAAGCAGTGGGAGACCTCAAGGAGAAAAGCAGAGAGAAGCAGTCAGGGGAGGGAACTTTGGGGGAGTCTTTTTGCAGCAATATTTCTTTATAGCAAAAGTTGCACACTGGTTATCCCCGAACTAAACTTGGCCTACACATGTGCTTTAGATGGCCTGCACAGTGTTTGTTTTACATTTGAGCTATCAAGATTATTGTGTAGGGGTACTTTGGTGGCTCAGTCAGTTAAGCATCCAACTCTTGGATTTGACTCAAGTCATGATCTCATGTTTTGTGAGTTAGAGCCCCATGTTGGGCTCTGCGTTGATAGCATGGAAGCTGCTTGGGATTCTATCTCTGTCTCTTCCTCTCTCCCTCCCCCCTCTCCCTCTCTCTCAAAATAAATAAACTTGAAAAAATAAAACCACTATTCATTGAAAAAATATATTGTGTAAATTTTAAAATACAGACTTTTAGGGTTTTTTGTGGAAAAAAATAGTCCCAGGCAAGATGTTGCAGATAGGCATTCCGGCAGGACAAAAAGCCTCTGTACTAAGTGAAGGCTAAGCCCTTGTAGAGAGTATGCTCTCTGACTCACTCAGCCCCCATGCACACAGTGACCCTGCCTGGCTCCCTTCAGTCATCCTCATGGCCTACCTGCTCCAGGCAAGCATGTGGGTTGAGACTCTGCTTTCCAACAGTGAAATCTGGAAAAAAACAAAACAAAACAAAACCCCAGACGTCACCCTGAATCTAATCCTGGCTGAGTCACCTAGTCCGCTGTAATGGTGGCCAAGTCACCTCAACAAACCTGAGCCTCTATTTTGTCATCTACACAATGGGGAGGTCCTACAGAAAAACCCAGGTCCTTCCCAGCTCCAACAGTTATGATCTGCATACCTGTAAACAACCAGGAAGGGGGGAATTATTTAAAACCCAAACTGACTGAGGTTGAATTTACCTTTGAAGGTGAGGGAAGGGTGTACCAGAGGGTAGTGAATGTCGGTGATCCTGTACCCCTCCTTGCAGAGACTGGGGTCGGGGGGAGGGGAGCAAGAAAGGGTTTGGCCCACTGGGTTTGTAGAGGGGATGCCTGGAACCCAGCTCAGGGGTGCAGGCCAGAGAGAGCCAAGTTTTTCTCAAAAAGAAGCTGGGAGAAACTGAGTTTGCAGAAATGGCTGAGGTCTAGAACAGCATGTGCCCAATACTCACTTCTCAGCTGTTTAGTGTGTTCGGAGTAACTTCCCTTCAGCTCCCACATTCAGGAAAGGCTTTATGTGAGTGGGGCGTTTTGTGGGAAATCAAGAAAGGAGCTGAGATCCTCTGGCTCCCTGGGTCCTCATAGTGCAATGTAGTAGGGGCTGTCACAGGTGGAGGGCAGTGGCAATCCATAATCGGAACGGATTCAGGGGAGCAGGTACGATGGGCAAGGTGGCAAGGAAAATGGGAGCCCCACCTCTACCCCACCTTCTCCTCTGCCCAGGAGGGCTTGGGAGGACACAGGGCTCCCTCTACAGCGGTGTGGAGTGGGACTGGAGCCTACTCATTTGAATCGCAGGGATAGGGTTCCTTCCCTGCAATCTGGGATACCACGTATGTGCATGGCATTCTGCATGTGTCCTTCCATGGACTCACATTTCTGACAAAGGGCTGACAGGGCACACCTCAAAGTCACTTCTCTTCTCACATGCAGAAATGGAAAGGAGTCAGACTCACTACTTCCTTTGCTTGGGGGTATCTCGAAGGAAAGACTCCCAGAGGCCAGAGCTGTGGGCTCCCTGGAAACCTTCCTTCCCAGGTGTGTCTCTGAGCTGACATGAGGCTGGAAGCGTCCGCAGGTCCTGCCTGGGAGCCTGCACACAGCTGCCGAGGGGCACACTGCAGGGCATTTGTCCACCGGCCATCATGCGGGAGTCCTATCCACATCTTTCCCTGCCTTTTCAGAACCCACAGAAGCCCTGTCTGTCAGTCCTTTGTGAGCATTTCTTTTTGGAAAGACCGTTCGAAGGGAAGAGACCCGTTATGGAGTGCGTGTGCCCTATTTTCACACTATCTCCTGCCACTCTCAAGGCCTAGTTCCCAGGGGCAAGAATTGTGTCATTTCCAGATAAAATGTGAATGTGCCCCAGGGGACATGAGGATGGGGTGTGTCAGGCTCTGCTGCTGCTGAGGCATTTGCTCCCACAGGACTTATCAGTGCCTCTCACTGGGGTTGAAGGCCTCACATGGCATGGCCCTGTTCCTCTCCCACTCAGGGCTATATCCAGGCTCTGTGGGCTAGGCCATGTCATAGAGCATTTTAGGACAACTATTTCTAGGCCACCTAAAGGAAGCCAGAAGAGTCATAATCAGACTCATTCATTCAAACAACATACCCCTTGAGCAACCTTTACCTGCTAGCTTCCGGGGAAAAGCAGTTAACATGAGGGAGGCAGTTCTTTCCCATATTGAGCTTACACTCCTGCAGGCCTTAAATGACTAATTAGACAATTTAGTATTTACAGCAGTCATGATTAGTGGTATAAGGAGGTACCAGAATATGAGAGAGCATATAAAAGGATGACCTAATTTTGGGGTTGTCAGTGAAGGCAGCTCTTTGGAGCTACAGTATTTCATTGAATCAAAAGTGTCACCAGTTGTAACACACTCCATTATTCTGTGTACACTAAGAAAGAAAAAGATGTTTCCAATTAAATATGACAGAAGACTTTCTTATAACTTATAATATTTATTTTATTTTTAATTTGACATAAAACTTTGTTACCTATCATTTTGTGCATAGCTAAGAGAGGAAATGTAAGCAAAATAGGTCCTTAATGAATTCTTAAAATGTCTTTATACTGAGTCCATTTCTTCCTAATCACCTTCAACTCAGAGTTTATGTCTCCTGGTTTCCACACATTCTCATCCTCTATGCCATTAAGAGCACTGGTGATGCGATATTTCTTCTTTTAAAGTTTTTTAAATGTTTATTTATTTGAGAGAGAGAGACAGAGAGAGACAGAGAGAGAGAGAGAGAGAGAGAGAGAACATGAGTGGGGGAGGGGCAGAGAGAGAGGGAGACACAGAATCTGAAGCAGGCTCCAGGCTCTGAGCTGTCAGCACAGAGCTGGAAACGGGGCTCCAACTCACAAATGGTGAGATCATGACTTGAGCCAAAGTCGGATGCTTAACTTACTGAGCCACCCAGGCACCCCCTGTGATGTGATATTTCTTAAAAGAATCTATAAAAGAACTAACAGCTATTGTTTCTGTGCTTTTAAGTCAAATTTGCAACAATGTAGAGCTGACATATTTTGAGTCCTGCTTGGGAAATGTTGCTAAGCATGTCCAATCCACCATTTCCTCCCTCCCATGACATAGCCACTTGATTCCACGCATAGCCAATGCACCCCAATTTTGGAGACATTAAAATGTGAAGGAATATGTGCTTTCAAACCAATGAAACATGGTAGTTTCTAAGATGAGATCTTATGGATGAGCAAGAACTAGCTATGCAAAAAAGGGATGGACAAGAGAGTATTCTGAAGGGAGGGAGACCACATGTAAAGGCTTGGAGATGAGAAAAGTGTGGTGCATGTGACTGACCCACAGAGTAGGGAGGAGATGACAAGGAATAAAGTTAAGTGATAGGTAGGGCTTGTCCTTACCTGTGCAAGTCCTTGCAAGCCATGCCAGGGACATGGAATTTCATCCTAAGAGCAATAGGAAGCCTTTGAAATGTTTGGGGCAAGAAGTGGGCACAGAAAGGTGAAAGGCAGATGCATTAGAGAGAATCTGTACAAGATATTTCCATCTGAAGTCTGGAAACTATATGTGAAAGGTCAAGCATAAGCCCTAGGAGTAGCCCCATGAGAGAGCAATGGTGGCTTTCTAATTGGAATTTGTGGCTGGATCCTGATTGGATAGGAGGTGGTGAAGGGGAGGGAGGGAGAAATCCAAGATGACTCCCAGATACCTCTTGTGAGTCAACAAACACTGCATCCGGGCCAAGTCTGGGGATGGAAATAACTAATTGGTTTTGGCCAACTTGCATCTGCAGAAGCTCCAAGACAGCCAACGACAGACAGTCCATAGACAGTAGGATATATGGATCTAGAGCTCATAGGCTGGGCATTTAGGCAGGAGAGGTGAATTTGAAAATCATCAGAACATGCCTGGCAGCTGCGGTGATGTGCATGCATGTGATTAGGGAGAGGGTGCAAAGTGAGACTTGGAAATGGCCAAGAGCTGAGTCTTGAGGAACTTCAAACTTTGGACTTGGGTGGTGGAGGGTAAGCTGTCAAAGGAGCCCAAGGAGGAAGAAGAGAAACCAGGACAGTGTATCACAGTGGCCAAGAGATGAGCATTGTCTGGGATGTCGCCTCCAGTGGTTCTTTAGAACTTGGGCATCTGCATACCTTCCTGCAGAGTATGGCTTCTTCCATATTGCCTCTGTCTTCAACATTTACCTCCTTTATAAAGTATTTTACTTTGAACAAGCTCGACTTAATTTGCCTTCACATAAAATATACACCTATTCATTATAACCTCTCCTGGCGGCCCTCAAGTGCACCCAACTTGCCCAACTTAAGCCCAACTCTCCAGCAAGCTCATCAGAGTCCTGTCGATGAAGTTGTTGAGTGCTTCTGAGAAGAGAGAAAGGAGAGAGAGGGCAAAAGGAAGAAGCAAAGGAGAAGAAGAAAGCCAATGTTTATTGAGCACCAACTCCGTACTGTCATTATGCTTGTCTAATACCAGCAAAATGGTGCAAATGAGTATCACTATCAGCAACTTAAAGGCTCAGAGAGGTTAAATAATTTGAGTTAAGTCACACGGGTAATATACTGTGTATATAGAGCCAAATCTCCAACTTACATCTATCTTCTCGAAAAATATGTTTTGAGGGGCAATCTTTTGTAGGAAGCTCATGTGTGTTTGTGAAATGCAAGCACATCAACTCTGAGGCAAAACCACCATAGTAAAGGGGAAGATTCCAGTGTGAAAAAGAAGTGGTAATAGTTGACAACAGAAGTCTAAACGTAACCCTGATGAATGACCTCCATGAATAATTTTGTTCTTTTTTCTTTTTTTAGTGATATTGGTGGGTTAGAGTTTAGTAGAGATATCTGTACTGTGATGGATATATTAGTGGCAATTACCAGTGAGAAGTCTCCTTCATGGGGTCTATTTTAATGGGAACACCATTTGAAGGAGTTAGCGGTGACAAACCTATTTATTTCTCTGCTTCACTTGTTAGCTCCTTTCAGCACAGTAGGAAACTACAATCTAATGTGGCCCAGATTCCCTTCAGAATAGCCAGGGTCTTCGTAATTCTCATTAAGGTGTCTCTGGGTAGAGTCTGAGGAAGGAAGAAGGCATGTATGAGAGCACCAATGAGCTGTAACCATCTCTTTTGCCTGGAGGAAGCGCTGCTCTGTGATAAATACTCAAGAAATTAACAAATAGGGGTGCCTGGGTGGCTCAGTCTGTTGACTGTCCGACTCCAGCTCAGGTGATGATCCCCCAGTTTGTGGGTTCAAGCCCCGCAGCAGGCTCTGTGGTGACAGCTCAGAGCCTGGAGCCTGCTTCAGATTCTATGTCGCCCTCTCTCTCTGCCCATCCCCCCTCATTCTCTCTCTTTCTCTCTCTCTCAAAAATAAATAAACATTTAAAAATTTTTAAAGAAATTAACAAATAACTAATGTTCCTAAAATTAACCTAAGGGGGAGTGGGGGAAACCCAGGTAGCCAAGAAGAGCTGCAGTGCAGAGACATGGTGGCCTGTGGAGCCTCCCCTGACCATCCAGCAGGTCCTGAAATGTGGTGAACCCCGGCTTGTCTGCTACCAGGATGGACCGCAGCGGCCTCCTGCCCTTCCAGCTCTGGTGCCCCTGGCCCTTTGGCACCTACTCCCAGAACCAGCCACTCCCACCTGCCGCAGCCCTCAAGCCATCAGCCTGCCCAGAGCCGGGGGGTTGAGCCAGACCACAGGCCTGCCCGCTCAGAGAACACCCCACCCACCTTGGCCACTGACGCCCCTGCCTCCCAGCCTGCCCCGCTCCTCTCCGCAGCAGCTGCTGGCGATGAGGGGCGAGTCCTGCTGGACACGTGGTACATTATCAAGCCCGGGAATACAAAGGAGAAAGTGACCTTCTTTGTGGCCCACCAGTGTGGTGGGGACAGCCGGGCCAGCTCCATGAAGGTCAAGGGGCACTGGGGCAGTGACAGCTCCAAGGCCAAGCGGAGGAGGCGCTGTCTTCAGCCTACTAAGGCTCCACCGCACCCAGGGGGCCTAGAGGGCCCCCTGCCACTGAAGGGGCCCAGACTCAGCTGGTGAGGATGTAGACCTGCTCTCTGTGGCCAAGATGGTGGCCCTGGTGGAACAGCGGGCCGCCCTGGCCCTACAGAACTACCCATGCCCTGGCACCCCAGCGCCTATGGTCTCCGTGTCGGTTGAGCAGGGTGGGCCTGCCAAAGGTCTGGGGTCCAAACGGAGGTCTGGTGGCGGGGACTGCAGCCGCATAGCTGAGGCAGTGGCCCACTTTGAGGCCCAGCGGGACAGCCCTCCAGCCAAAGGCCTCTGCAAAGAGGAGCGGCCTGGGCCCGGCCCAGGGGAGGTGCGCATCGCCTTTCGTATCTCCAACGGCCGAGAGCCTCAGGCTCCCGATGACAGCTTGCCCAACGGGAGCAGCAGCTGGCCAGTTGTGCCTACCCTGGCAGCCCAGGCCCCGGGGCCTGAGCCAAGGACAAGATCACTAGTGACCTGTACCAGCTCATCAGCCCCTCTCGGGATGTCCTGCCCAGCAATGTGGAGTTCCTTCTTGGCTCGGGCGGATGAAGCCAGCGAGGGGGAGACCACGGTCCCTGCCAGGCCTGAGGACATTCCCCCGGCGCCCCCTCCAGCCCCTGCCCAGGACTGCGGCGCGTCAGGCTTCCACGTGGACGTGGTAGTGACGGGTGTGGACGAGTGCATCTTCTTTGGCAAGGATGGCACCAAGAATGTGAAAGAGGAGACGGTGTGCCTGACGGTCAGCCCCGAGGAGCCGCCCCCACCCGACTCTTCTTCCTCCAGTCCCGGCGTCGGGATGGGCCCCCCGAGTTGCCCCCAGCCGACTTCCCCGCCACCGCTGGACGACGCTGAGGGGACAGCGGACACCTCCCTGTGCCGCCTGTATCGGCACGTGTCACACGACTTCCTGGAGATCCGCTTCAAGATCCAGCAGCTGCTGGAGCCGCCGCAGTACATGCTGCTGCTGCCCGAGCAGGTGCTGGTGAAGGTCTTCAGCTTCCTGCCCACGCGGGCCCTGGCGGCCCTCAAGTGCACCTGCCACCACCTCAAGGGCATCATTGAGGCGTTTGGTGTGCGGGCCACAGACTCGCGCTGGAGCCGCGACCCCCTGTATCGCTATGACCCTTGGAAGCAGTGCCGCAAGAGATACGAGAAGGGTGACCTGTTGCTGTGCAGCTAGCACCTGAAGCCCTACCACCACGACCTGCCTTACGGACGTTCCTACTGGGTGTGCTGCCGCCGAGCGGACCGCAAGACGCTTGGCTGCCGCCTAGGTCTGCAGGATAACAACTGGGTGCTGCCCTGCAATGGGCAGGGAGGAAGGGAGGTGAAGCCGGGGGAGGTTTGTGAGGGGGAGCCCACTGTGTCCACCCCTCCCCCCCCCGCCCCTGGGAGCCCAGGGCCAAGACTGGGTCACCCTCCAGGCGGTATTGATCCCCTTCCAGAACTGAGATGGGGTTCAGGGGGATGATTGAGAAGGCACTCTAGTCTTCAGACACGGGGCCTGTGGATCCCTCAAGTAGGGTGGTTTTTATCAGCATTTCAATTTCTTCTCCATTCAGCCCCAACACCCTCCTTGCCACTCTACACCCCAGGGACCCACCAGCAGGGAGCAGACGGGAGCTAATTTTGGTACTACTTAAAGGTTCCCCCATTCTGGCCCCCTTCTGCTGCCCACCCCCCCCCCCAACACACACACAACCCATGCCAGCCAGTTCTTTGTCTCTGGAGCTGTGTTCTCCCAAGAGGATGTAGCATGCAAAGTCAGTATCTCTCCTGACTTGCAACACCAGGGCTTACCTCCTCTTTAGGAATTGGGGGCCATCAGATCACAGATCAGATGTGGCACTTTTCACAGCAACCTACCATTTCTAGACCTTTTCCCCATTAAAAACAATAAAAAAAGAAAAATTCCTGTTTTCTCCTTAACCTAAAGCTACCAGTCTCTTCAGAAAATAAAGCTGAAATATAAAAATTCCCTATCTCCCATTATTTAAACTGTTTCCATTGCTTCTCTACGCCCCACCCCACCCCCCCAAAAAAGCTGTGAAGCCCTTTGCCTAGCTCTTGACAGTGTGGGGGCCGGTGGGCAGGGACTGTGGGTTTGGATTTCTGGATTGTTTTTCCTTACATTCTGGGTATTTGTTCAGGCATTGGGGTCTCTCCAGCCCCAGCCACATGAGTTTCTTTAGAATCCTTTGGACACCTAAAACCTTGATTTTTCAGGCAGTTTGCCCTGGGGTATTTTCGTTCAGGGTTTTTTTTGTTTTGTTTTTGGTTTTTGGTTTTGGTTTTGGTTTTTTATCCTTGTGGTTCTGGAAGCTTCTGGTGTGTGTCATCTGACCAGTTTTGAATTGGTCCTTTCTATAAAGTCAATATTTATAAGGCAAAAAAAAAAAAAAATTTAACCTAAGGGGACCAACCCTGGTCTCTCTAGCCCAGACAACATGGCAAAGTGTGAGAGCAGATAGTGGTTGTGATCCATGAGGCTGTTTCCACAGCAGGGCAGGTAGCTGCTTTGGTCACATGTGCAGGGCAGAGGGAAGTAGCAAGGTGGTGGTTGCTTCACCCTGTTTCTTGGACATACAGATAATCATTACTGGCAGTTTCATCTTGATTCTCAAAGACAGAATCTGTGACAAAGAAGCTTAGTTCTGTACAATCATGGTGGGCAAGGTTGCTGTCAGTATCAGAAATGCACATTTGTTTGTGGTACCTCAGCACCACATAATTAAGGAGGCCGAAACTATAGAGATTCTTGTGTCCATGTTCAATAGAGGCTCTTTTGGATGGGAAACTTCTTAGGTGAGCGTGAGGGTATAGAATAAAACAGAAGCAGGAATCACCTGAAAAGTATCCTATGTCTTCCTGGGGAAGACACACTTCAGGTGATTCCTCTCCTTTCCCTTCCTCACCCCTGTCTCTCCAACAAATCCAGATGTGAACATCAAGAAAGTAGATGAACAGGAGAAGCTGGTGACCCACTAGAACGACAGCCAAACAGTGTCAACTGGACTTCCTTTTTGCCAAATAACTTGAAAATCTGATGAGAGTACTAAAGTACAGCACTAAATGGTTACTAAGCTGGTTTTTTCTTCCTGGGTTCACAATTATACCACATTTCCCAGAGACCTTAGAGTTGGAGGGAGCCATGTGACATACTCTTGCCAATGGAAACTGAGCAGAAGGGATGTGCCCTGGCAGGCAGTGAAGAGGTGATGTGCCTTCTCAATCTTTCTCTGCATTGGCCTTTGTCGACTGGTGAGTGGATATGAGGAAACTCAAGGCCACATGTTAAAGATGGCTGTGCCTCAGCACAGAAGAAAATTGGTTCCCTGAATGGCTATGTGGAACAGAGCTCACTGACCACATCAAACTATGACAAAAACAAGCAATAAACTTTTATTATACCAAATCACTGAGATTTTGAGGATCGTCTGTTACAGCAGTCACCATTAACGGATACAGCTACACAGCCCAGGATTATGGATCTTTGCAGTAAGCCTCCTTCTTCCTTACCTCCTGAAGTCTCTAACGGCTTTGCAAAAATCAGGGTTGTGTTTTTGTCCTTTGCTTTTTAGTTCTTACTGCATTTGTTCAGGGACAAAGCATTTTTTGAAACAATTTTTAATGGAAACTCAATAAAAAGACCTCAAACCAATGTAGCAACTTGGTAATTAATCATTCAAAATGAAGCATTGGAGTTCAAGGCCTGATGTGCTATTCAAATAAAATTATGAATATTTGTTCCAAAAATCCAGCTAACATTTTGGGGGGGAGGGGGAAGCATGCCTTGTTTTCTGTTCTGAGCCTGTTTTTGGCTCTTGATCTGTCCAACACTCTGTACCAGCTCTTCGGAATGTGTGCCTCATGTGTCCTTTTCTGATGAAATGTCATGAGCTGGCCTTTGACATTCAGCATTTCCCAAACTTGGCACCAAGAGGTTTTGCCTTTGTTCACTGTAACACAATTGTTGTCTTTTCCCCAAAGTGGGATTTCTGATTCTCTTCTCTGAATCCTGAAAATGGATTTTCCTCACTGCTCTTACCTTGATTTTGAGTTGTGGGCCTGAAGGTAGTATCATAGGAACCATCAAAGCAGTTAGAAATCAGAAAAGATGAAAGTACAGAGACCTGTATCTGGTGAGTTCCTGCCACAGTGGCTTGACTCAGCTTTCCTCCAGTCTTGAAAACTTCTTCATTCTTCTCCCTGTCTCTCTAAATCCTGCTAATGCTTCAAGGTCTGGCTCAGTGTAAGGTTTATAAGACTTCCCACATGGACCCTCACTAGGTTAAACTTTTTTTTTTTAAACATTTTCAATTTTTTTTTAACGTTTATTTATTTTTGAGACAGAGAGAGACAGAGCATGAACGGGGAGGGTCAGAGAGAGGGAGACACAGAATCCGAAACAGGCTCCAGGCTCTGAGCTGTCCGCACAGAGCCCGACACGGGGCTTGAACTCACGGACCACGAGATCATGACCTGAGCCGAAGTCTGTCGCTTAACCACTGAGCCACCCAGGCGCCCCTAGGTTAAACTTTTCAAGAGCACAAAGAACACGTTTGGTTTTGTTCATAATTTCCCCAGCATATACTGCTCTGACTGCCATTTGCCACATGTTTTTAAAATATATGCTGAATGCATTGATGACTTGGAATAAATGGATGAATTTTAGGTCCTCTGCCCATCTCAAGTAACTGAATTACCAGGAAGAATGGAAAGGAAGAGACACTCATTCTTCTCCAAACACACATTATCTACACGACATCATTTAGCAAGTAAGTGCATTTAATGCTCATTTTGACAGTACACAGAACCAGCAGCATTTGCTTTATGCACTTTGACAACA
Organism: Acinonyx jubatus; assembly: GCF_027475565.1. NCBI lineage: Eukaryota > Metazoa > Chordata > Mammalia > Carnivora > Felidae > Acinonyx > Acinonyx jubatus. The sequence continues at coordinate 127,292,691 of NC_069385.1, read as the reverse complement.
TTTCTAACTTATCTGGGGGGGGGGATAATAATCACAAATGACAGTGTCCATGACAACCTCCAACCCAAACCATAAAATAGATCATTGTGTTCTTGCATTAAAAAACATTGAGATATGATAAACTTTTCATTTTATTTCTCATGTTTTATTTTTTTAATAGAAATATCCATTGACCTACATGGCATTCTTTGAAGAATATACAATGCTGGGTGTGATAAAATATTGCTCCTCTCCTCCAAAAATGTCTATGTCTTAATCTCCAGAACCTGTGGATTTGTTATGTTCCATGATAAGGAAGAATGCAGGTTGCTGATGGAATTAAGGATGTTAATCAGCTGACCGTAAAATATAGGAGATTATCCTTTATTATTCAGGCAGCCCAATGTAATCACAAGGGTCCTTTAAATGTAGAAGAAGGAAGCATAAAAGTTATTGTCCTAGTGATGCAGGGTGGGAAAGAATTGACTGCCATTGCTGGCTTTGAAGACAGAGGGGACTGTGGAATGTGAGCAGCTTCTATAAGTCAGTAAAGGAAAGAAAATAGATTCCCTCCTAGAGTCTTCAGAAGGAATGGATTTTAGTGCACTGGGACCCATTTTGGAACTCTGATCTCCAGAACTATGAGACAGTACAGGCATACCTTAGAGATATTGGTTCAGTTCCACACCACTGCAAAAAAGCAAATATTGCAATAAAGCAAGTAAAATGAATTTTTTGGCTTCCCAGTGTATATAAAAGTTATGATTACCCTGTACTGTAGTACATTGAGTGTGCAATAGCATTGTCTAAAAAGAAATATACATACCTGAATTTAAAAATACTTCATTGCTAACAAATTGCTAACCATCATTTGAGCTTTCAGCGAGTCCTAACTGCTGATCACAGATCACCATAACAAATATAATAATATGAAAAAGTTTGAAATTTTGTGAGAATTACCAAAATGTGACAAAGAGATAGAAATTGAGCAGATGCTGTTGGAAAAATGGCACTGATAGGCCTACTTGATGGAGGGTTGCCACAAACCTTCAGTTTGTAAAAAAATAAAATGCTGTATCTGTGAAGCACTGGAAAACAAAGCACAATAAAATAAGCCACTGAGTTTGTGGTACTTTGTTATAGCAGCAATAGGAGACTAATATACTGAGATTCTAAACAAAACAGAGGAGAAGGGGTACAGATGCATTTTACAACTTAGCAAAAAAAGATACAACAAAAGCATTTATTTTTCTCATTTTGTCCATTTGGGCTTATTTTTTCTCTCCAAACATTCACCACCGGCAGAGACTAAGACATATGCTCTTTCAGTATTCAACACAGGGCAATACAACACCAATAGAAGGTGGCCAGAAACAACTATTGGTTAAAAATATACAGTGGATGGCAAACACATTCTGTTATTCAGTAAAGTGGAACTAATTTGGTGTTTTTCCAGGAACTTTTTGGTGATAAAGGGAAAGCTCACAACTCGAAATAAAATTATAACATACGGATGCTCTCCTATTGTCGGGAGGTTTGAAGACACTAGATCTTGGAAGAAACAGGCAGATCTCCATGGCAGGAAGGACAGGGCTTGGGTGGAAAATGCCCTTGACAGGGCATCCCATTAATATCCAGCTCTTCAATGACCTGGTCTTTAGCAGAGATGATAATAGGTAACTGTGTCTGACAGATGTGAGTTTCTGCTCATCCTCTCTCCCATTTGCAAGGGACATGTCTAGGAACAGAGGAATATCAGAAGGCGGGGAGGGAAGGGAGAGGGAAAAGAGGTGATGAGCCTGGACTATTTTAAACTTTAGTAATTGGTGCCAGAATGGTTAAGAGTAGGCATGCATTTTATATAATACCCAGACCTAAAAGAGATTATTTTCCAAAGGGAGAAAGAATTATTAGCAAACCCAGGGTTTCATGAAAACATGAAAAAGTTTCACTGGTCTTTCCAAGCATTAGTTCATAAACCCAGGCCGTTTTTCTGAAATGAAAGCTATAGACAACTCAAACACATTTCTGGGCACTTATCTGTTAATAACATGAATGTTAGATACCACCTGGGTTTGCTGGAAGGATTAACTGAATTCATATTTTTTAACTGTTTAAACAGTGCCAGGCACATGGTAAGAAATGTGGAGGTGTTGCTGACCATTATTGTTAAATCAAAGTAAACCACCTTATTTAGAATAATGAATCAAAAATAGAATGTGACCCTTTCAATCTATGCAATCACATACAGAATTTAAGTCATGATTTGGTGGTGGATCCACCACCAGATTTGTGTGGTTTCCCAGTCCAAGAGAAATAAAAGGAGCTAAGTAAGCTGAGTTCCTCATACAGGTAAGACCACACCAGGGGGAGAGGGAGCATGTGACCATTGGGCCAATCTCACTGAGCTCCAGCACTAGTGATGTCACAACAGGAAGCCGCATGGCTTCAGTGTGACTCTCCATGCATCTGTATGTACATTCTGCACAAGCTCCAGTCCTGATAAATATCTGTTGATTGAGTGAATGAGCTGGACAGGCCACACACACACACACACACACACACACACACTGAGCCTCCATAGCCCATTCTATAAAATAAAAAGAATGCATTTCGATAATTTTTAAAGACCACCCCATTGCCTTCTTAATAAAATTTTTTAAAGAATCAATAATCTTAAAAAAGAAAGATATTGAAAAATAATAAGGGAATCTGCGCTTATAAAACAAAAGCAAATTTAAACAAGTTTACCAGCACCTGTTCCTTTCTCAACTGCCTTTTCCTTTAGCTCTCAGACTTTGGGGGAGATCACATGACAATAGTGATGTATTAAAAAAAACGGTTATAACTGCAGTTGTAACTGGCTGGCTCAGTCGGTAGAGCATGTGACTCTTGATCTCTGAGTCGTGAATGAATTCAAGCCCCACATACTTACTTGATCAATCAATAAATCAATTAATTAAAATTTTAAAAAATGTTATAACTATTTTAGGTTGGGTTCTCTGGAAACAGATATGAGGTAGAGATTGGCATGTAGGGAGTATTTTGTGGAGTGGTCTCAGGGTCAACTTGAGGGTTGACCTTAGTGTCAATCCCAAGGGGATAAAGAAAGCAGGGTGACAGTGGCACCTAGGTGTCTCAGTTCATTAAGCATCTGACTTCGGCTCAGGCCATGATCTCACGGTTTGTGATTTTGAGCCCTACGTCGGGCTCTGTGCTGATAGTTCAGAGCCTGGAGACTGTTTCAGATTCTGTGTCTCCACTCTCTGCCTCTCTTCTGCTTGTGCTCGCTCGCTCTCTCTCTCTTTCAAAAATATATAAATATTTTTTAAAAATTAAAAAAAAAGAAAGCGGGGTTAGAGAGAGAGGGATGGGGGTTGAATGCCTTGCAGTCACAACAGAGGCTTCAGTCAGTCCCATGATGAGTTCTGACATGGTCCTTCAGAGCTGTCCCAGCTCGAAGCAAGCAGGCTATGCACTCACATTTCCCTGACTTCCTGCCCCTTTGGCCAATCATTGACCAGTCTTTGGAGCTGACTGCCCATGAGGAGAAAGGGAAGCAGCCATGGGGGAGGTGGCTACCTTTGGTTGAGGGTACTTCCAGGGAGGGACGCAGCACCCACACCACAGGAACTGGGAGAATGAGAGCCTCAGTCTTTGTGTTAGTTATCTGTTGCACAGAAACAAATCACCACTTAGAGTTTTAAAATAGCACATATTTATTATCTCATCATTTCCATGGAGTAGGAGTTTGGACATGGCTTAACTGGGTCCTTGGTCAGGGTCTTACAGGCTGTAGTCAACGTGTTGATTGGGTTGTGTTTTCATCTGAAGCTCCACTAAGGAAGAATCCATTTCCAAGATTATTCAAATTATTGGCAGAACTCATTTCCTTGCGGCTGTATGACTGCAGGCCTGGGTTTTTGCTGGCTATTGCCTGCTGGCCACTTTCACACCCTAGAAGTTATCCATATTCTTTGCCACATGGGCTTTTCTAACATAGCCAATGACTTCATGAAGCCTTCAGGAAGAGTCTTTCACTTGCAGACACTGTCAGTGTCTATTTCAAGTGCATTCAACTGATTAACTCAGGCTCACTCTTTTGATTGACTCAGAATCAACTGACTTGGGACCTTAATTACATCTCACAATCCCTTTACTACTGCTAATTTCTATGGACTAGAAGCACACTACAGGTCCCATCCAGGAGAGCTGGGGAGGGGAGGAGAGATTACATAAGGCATGAACATCAGGGGGTAAGAATCGTGGAGGCCATCTTGGGATCTGTCTGCCATTGTCCTGAAGGGGAAATCTGGTTGTATGCTATAGATCCACTATAATAAACATAAAATCTGGTAAACAAGATTCTTCAAGTGCCAAGTGATTTTAGGCTGACCCATTTTGCAGGCAGCTTTAAATTTGGGGGGATTTTAACAGCCAACAGAGATAGTGTCAAGGTCTTCATGGTGGCAGGGGACAATACCACCTAAAACCTAAATATGTAGCTCTCAATGGGCAAGTTTCAAAGGGGTGGATGTTAGCACAGCCCTTTGCACATAGTGAGATTTCATAAATGACAGTTGAATGAAATTCAGTGGGATAGAGAGCAGCATTTTATGCTGCAAGGGAGTTGTGAGTCTCCTCAGTCTGAATCTTCTGCTGAATGTCTAACCATTCATAAGTGGCCAGACTGTCAGGGAAAATAATGGCTAAGTTTGACTGCCTGTAAAAGTCCATAGAAAAGTGCTTCTTTTGCCAAGTGAAAATACCAAGGGGAAAAAAAAGTCTTTCCTAAACTATAGAAATTCACCTTTATTTAAAAAAATTGAAAATATGAAAAAATTGAAAATTGAAAAAAAAATATGAAGCCTGTATTACTTTGATTCCTAAACCAGACAGAGACCCAGTAAAAAAAGAGAACTACAGGCCAATATCCCTGATGAATATGGATGCAAAAATTCTCAATAAGATACTAGCAAATCGAATTCAACAGCATATAAAAAGAATTATTCACCATGACCAAGTGGGATTCATTCCTGGGATGCAGGGCTGGTTCAACATTCGCAAATCAATCAACGTGATACATCACATTAACAAAAAAAAAGAGAAGAACCATATGATCCTGTCAATCGATGCAGAAAAGGCCTTTGACAAAATCCAGCACCCTTTCTTAATAAAAACCCTTGAGAAAGTCGGGATAGAAGGAACATACTTAAAGATCATAAAAGCCATTTATGAAAAGCCCACAGCTAACATCATCCTCAATGGGGAAAAACTGAAAGCTTTTTCCCTGAGATCAGGAACACGACAGGGATGCCCATTCTCACCACTGTTGTTTAACATAGTGCTGGAAGTTCTAGCATCAGCAATCAGACAACAAAGGGAAATCAAAGGCATCAAAATTGGCAAAGATGAAGTCAAGCTTTCGCTTTTTGCAGATGACATGATATTATACATGGAAAATCCAATAGACTCCACCAAAAGTCTGCTAGAACTGATACATGAATTCAGCAAAGTTGCAGGATACAAAATCAATGTACAGAAATCAGCTGCATTCTTATACACTAACAATGAAGCAACAGAAAGACAAATAAAGAAACTGATCCCATTCACAATTGCACCAAGAAGCATAAAATACCTAGGAATAAGTCTAACCAAAGATGTAAAGGATCTGTATGCTGAAAACTATAGAAAGCTTATGAAGGTAATTGAAGAAGATTTAAAGAAATGGAAAGACATTCCCTGCTCATGGATTGGAAGAATAAATATTGTCAAAATGTCAATACTACCCAAAGCTATCTACACATTCAATGCAATCCCAATCAAAATTGCACCAGCATTCTTCTCGAAACTAGAACAAGCAATCCTAAAATTCATATGGAACCACAAAAGGCCCCGAATAGCCAAAGTAATTTTGAAGAAGAAGACCAAAGCAGGAGGCATCACAATCCCAGACTTTAGCCTCTACTACAAAGCTGTAATCATCAAGACAGCATGGTATTGGCACAAAAACAGACACATAGACCAATGGAATAGAATAGAAACCCCAGAACTAGACCCACAAACGTATGGCCAACTCATCTTTGACAAAGCAGGAAAGAACATCCAATGGAAAAAAGACAGTCTCTTTAACAAATGATGCTGGGAGAACTGGACAGCAACATGCAGAAGATTGAAACTAGACCACTTTCTTACACCATTCACAAAAACAAACTCAAAACGGATATAGGACCTGAATGTGAGACAGGAAACCATCAAAACCTTAGAGGAAAAAGCAGGAAAAGACCTCTCTGACCTCAGCCGTAGCAATCTCTTACTCGACACATCCCCAAAGGCAAGGGAATTAAAAGCAAAAGTGAATTACTGGGACCTTATGAAGATAAAAAGCTTCTGCACAGCAAAGGAAACAACCAACAAAACTAAAAGGCAACCAACGGAATTCGAAAAGATATTTGCAAATGACGTATCAGACAAAGGGCTAGTATCCAAAATCTATAAAGAGCTCACCAAACTCCACACCCGAAAAACAAATAACCCAATGAAGAAATGGGCAGAAAACATGAAGAGACACTTCTCTAAAGAAGACATCCGGATGGCCAACAGGCACATGAAAAGATGTTCAGCATCGCTCCTTATCAGGGAAATACAAATCAAAACCACACACAGGTATCACCTCACGCCAGTCAGAGTGGCCAAAATGAACAAATCAGGAGACTATAGATGCTGGAGAGGATGTGGAGAAACGGGAACCCTCTTGCACTGTTGGTGGGAATGCAAATTGGTGCAGCCGCTCTGGAAAGCAGTGTGGAGGTTCCTCGGAAAATTAAAAATAGACCTACCCTATGACCCAGCAATAGCACTGCTAGGAATTTACCCAAGGGACACAGGAGTACTGATGCATAGGGGCACTTGTACCCCAATGTTCATAGCAGCACTCTCAACAATAGCCAAATTATGGAAAGAGCCTAAATGTCCATCAACTGATGAATGGATAAAGAAATTGTGGTTTATATACACAATGGAATACTATGTGGCAATGAGAAAAAATGAAATATGGCCTTTTGTAGCAACATGGATGGAACTGGAGAGTGTGATGCTAAGTGAAATAAGCCATACAGAGAAAGACAGATACCATATGGTTTCACTCTTATGTGGATCCTGAGAAACTTAACAGGAACCCATCGGGGAGGGGAAGGGAAAAAAAAAAAAAGAGGTTAGAGTGGGAGAGAGCCAAAGCATAAGAGACTGTTAAAAACTGAGAACAGAGGGTTGATGGGGGGTGGGAGGGAGGAGAGGGTGGGTGATGGGTATTGAGGAGGGCACCTTTTGGGATGAGCACTGGGTGTTGTATGGAAACCAATTTGACAATAAATTTCATATATTAAAAAAATTTTTTTTGTATGTAGGTTGTATTTATAAACTTTTATTTTTTTATTTTTTTTTCAACATTTTTATTTATTTTTGGGACAGAGAGAGACAGAGCATGAACGGGGGAGGGGCAGAGAGAGAGGGAGACACAGAATCGGAAACAGGCTCCAGGCTCCGAGCCATCAGCCCAGAGCCTGATGCGGGGCTGGAACTCACAGACCGCGAGATTGTGACCTGGCTGAAGTCGGACGCTTAACCGACTGCGCCACCCAGGCGCCCCTAAACTTTTATTTTTAAAATAGAAGCCGAGTAGAGGGAATAATAAAAAATGATCTGAAGATCCAAGACAGGTCCTGCAGGAACCCCAAACTACCAACAAGAGTTATGGGCCCTGGCATTTTGGTGTGGAGACAATTCCAGCCACTGAAACTATGTGGCTGATTGACAGATGAAAATGGAGAAAACTGTTTCAAGTAGGAAGGGAACTAACTGCCTAATTCTTTACATATGTGATTGTCAGTTAATACTTTAAGGTCCATGCAACACCCACTCATCTTCATTTTATAGAAAAGGAAGCAGTCTTTGCCCTCATGTGGCATAGAGTCTACTTTGGGGGCCAGACAAGGAGAGGCCATGTGACACTGGGGGTCTGTGCTCTGGGAGAGAACACGAAGGGGCTGCCAGGCAGGGGGAGCACTTCACCCTGCGCAAAGGAGGCTTCCCAGCAGGAGGAGATTCTGAGTGGACACTGTGTCTTTACTTCATGGGTCAGTGGGAGAAAAGAATGCCATGTAGGATGGAAAGGGCAGCCAAAGAGGAAGCCTGAGCCTTCTGCTTTGCAGTTTGCCTGGAGTCACCTACATCACTGTGTCTTATGTGGAAGGGGATAGCTTTGGGCTAGTTTAACTCACATATAGATAGATGGGAAGAGGCTAGATAGACAGACTTAGCTTATACAGCTCATAAGAAGTCCTACTTAGGGGGCACCTGGATGACTCAATCAATTAAGTGTCCAACTCTTGGTTTTGGCTCAGATCATGATCTCATGGTGGTGATCTCATGGTTGTGAGATAAAGCTCTGGGATGGGTTCCATGCTGGGTGTGGAGCCTGCTTGAGATTTTCTCTCCCTCTCTCTTTGTCCCTCCCCCCTCAAAGCCCTGCTTAGGAATATAGTACCTTCCTTCCTTTGGTTGAAGGTCATTTACCCTCAAAATGGTTTCTAACAACTTAGATTTCTTCTTTGATGAGTTTTGGAAAATCAAGCCCAAGCCACCCAAAGATAAGGCTTAATAGGTCCTCTTTCCCTAGCATATTATTCCTCACAATTAACTGTCTTCATTCTCTCATCTGGAAACATGGACCCTCTTAGAGTTAAGAAACCACACAATTAGAATTAGGGTGATCATATAATTTATCACCTAAAGTGGACACTTCAGAGAGTGAAAGGGAGCATGAATAATAATTATTCTAGGACAACAGACAAAAACTGGGGCCATCCAGGCAGACCATCAGGCTACCTGTGCTGAACTCAGCCCAATTTTTTTAAGTTTATTTATTTATTTAATTTGAGAGAGACAGAGACAGTGCAAGTGGGGGAAGGGCAGAGAGAGAGGGAGGCAGAGAATCCCAAGCAGGCTCCACATGGTCAGCTCGGAGCCCAATGTAGGGCTCAACTCATGAAACCCTGAGATCATGACCTGAGCCAAAATCAAGAGTTCGACGCTCAACCCACTGAGCCAGCCAGGCAAACTCAGCCCAATTCAACGCTAATTAGCTACAGAATGGAAACAGAACTTTCCCAGGACTCCCAGAAGCTCCTGTATCTGGGTGATAAGGAGGAAGGCAGCCATGTTCTTCCTGCCTGAGTTACACAGAGTGTGCCAGACTTTGTCTAAAAAGAATATTGTTACCTAACAGGACTTTAGGAGCCCTGTGTTTAAGAAAAGTCTGTTCTCTGAAAATGAGAAGAGCAGATAATAAACAGTAGGCTCATTAAATGCCCAGATTTTTAAAAATTCAGCAATATCTATTTTTAGAAAGCTCATTTTTACTCACTCTAAATATTCTCCTGCTCCACCCACGAGCAAAAGTGATTTTGTAGCAATTGACTCTGAGGCTGCTGACGTCATTAGGTAGGGAATTAGACTGGAGAACTCCCAGGTTTGCAGTGAAACTAGTGAACACTGACTTGTAATGGAGGAGAGCCACCCATCTGGAGGAGATACAACCTAGACTATGATTATAAAATGTGTATTGAGGAGGCCTGGGAAGCACTTATACCTAACTGGAGGACCAAGGGATAGCTTTAGTGTGCAATGGAACTGATGAAGAGGAAGGCTGTAGCCTAATCAATTCAGTTAATGTATCTGAAGACAGTGTTAGCCAAACAAGATGGTCTGCACAGAATCTAAAAGAGAACTGAACAACCTTGCATGTGACAGTGCTCCTCCATCAAGGCCAAATCTTTCAGATTGGAAAAGGTGGTTTTCTTTGTTAAGAGTCAAGGAAAGCCCCTCTGATTTTGGCAAGGCTTGAGTGAAATCCCATACCCCCCACCAAATCCTCCTCAACAACCCACTTTCCATTGTTCTGATTCTCAATTTATCCAAACAACTTTGAGTGACACCGCATCTACACAGAAATTCTCTGAGTCTCTAAATCTACTGATAGTTCAGCAACAGGGTCTAGTTGATAGAATTCCTCACCAACAGTCATAACCAGAATCTGAAATTCTCCTAAAATATTAAGAGGATGAAAGATGATAGTTTCATTTAAATTTTTTAAAAAATTTTTAAACATTTATTTATTTCAGAGAGAGAGAGAGACAGCGTGGGAACAGGGGAGGGGAAGAGAGAGAGGGAGACACAGAATCTGAAGCAGGCTCCAGGCTCTGAGAAGTCAGCACAGCTTTCTCACTGGAGAGAATTTTCATATCTTTTGTTTACTAGTAAGCCTCTTCTAGATTCACTTCATTTCTCAATGCCTGTTGGAAAATGTGATTCTCAGAGCTAAACATGATGTTCAGATGTGGTCTGACCATTGAAGAAAACAAGACAACCACTCTTCTCTTGATTGGTCCAATTAAGTACCTCAAGTCTGTATGATTCAGGACTGTCAGCAAGTCAGCTAAGCAAGAACTCTGTTGTGTGTGTGTGTGTGTGTGTGTGTGTGTGTGTTATTGTAATTCAATTTTTAAGTTTTAAGATAATTATAGATTTCCATATAGTTGTAGGAAATAATACAGAGAACCGTGCAACCTTTACCTAGTTTCCTCTAGGAGCAACATCTTACAATACTGTAATGTAATATAACCAGGGTATTGATTGACACACATATGCAGTCAAGATATAGAACATTTCCATCACTATAAGGAACCCTCATTTGCCCTTTTATAGTCACATCTGTTTCTTCCTTCCCCTACTCTCTCTTAATCCCTGGTAACCACTAATCTGTTTTCCATTTCTACAATTTTGTTATTTTAAGAATAAGTGGAGGGGCACCTGGGTGGCTCAGTCAGTTAAGCCTCCAACTTTGGCTCAGGTCATGATCTCACAGTTGGTGAGTTCAAGTCCCATGTTGGGCTCTGTACTGACAGCCTGGAGCCTGCTTCAGACTCCCTGTCTCCCTCTCTTTCTGCTTCTCCCCCACTCATGCACTCTCTTTCTCTCTCACAAAAATAAATTAAAATATTTTTTTTAATTAAAAAAAAGAGTAAGTGGAATTGTAGGGTAGGTAACCTTTGGGATTAGAATTTTTACTCACCATAATTCTCTGGAGATTCATCCAGGTTGCTGTGTGCATCAACAGTTATTTCTTTCCATTGCTGAGTAGTATTCCATGACATACTACATTCCATGGATGTACCAAAGTTGGTTTAGCCATTCATTTATTGAAGGACACCTGGGGTGCTTCCAGTTTTTGGCTATTAGTAAGAAAACTGCTGTAAACACTAGAGGTTCCTGTGTGAACGCAAGTCTACATTTTTCTAGGATAAATGCCCAAGGGCACAATTGCTGAGTTTTATGATAGTTGTATGTTTAATATTCAAAGAAAATTCTGAACTGTTTTCCAGAATGATTTATATCTATTTTTGATCCAGATCTGTAGTTAAGCTGGTGTACCCCAATTCAAAGCTGTAAAGCATTTTGTGTTTTGGTGTGCTTGTGCATTTTTGTTCTTGGACCTGAATGCAATGTGCATTTATTTTCCTTAAATGTTATTTTGGTAATTTCATGCCAATATTCCAAGTCTTAAGATCTTTCATATCTGCTTTCTCTCATCCAACATATTAACTGTTCTTCTTGACTCCATTTTTTCTGTACCTTTTGTAACCATGTTTATTAAAGCTTTCTTCACCCAGAGCTTGAAGGGGGAGAAAATGGAATAGGACAAAACCCTAAAGCATGACACTGGAGACAAACTCTCCAGGTGAATCTTATCAGCTGATCTACACTTTCTTCCCTGTCTATAAGGATAATACCAGGAAAATTTCCAAAGGATTTGCAAAAGTCTGATTCCTCTGTATATAGCATTTCCATTCCTATCAATCCAAACACTTCATTTATAAAAGAGAGAAACATTTAAGTTCCTAGATCACACTATTTCACTGTGAATACACTTTAATTCTTACTGAGAGACATTTTCTTTTCTCAGTTAACAGAGACGGAAGACATTAATAAAATTACTTTCAACATGGTGGCTTTGCTCTTTTTTTCTTTTTGAGAGAGAGAGAGAGCACAAGCAGGGGAGAGGCAGAGAGAGAGAGAGAGAGAGAGAGAGAGAGAGAGAGAGAGAGACTCTTAAATAGGCTCCACACCCAGTGAGGAGCCCAATGCGGGGCTTGATCTCATAATAGTGAAATCATGACCTGAGCCAAAATCGAGTCGCATATTTAACTGACTGTGGGTGGCTTGATTTTTCAATCTAGGCTGCAATGCCCATTTAGGGCATCAAGATTTTGGAAATAGGATGCTGACAATGATGAAGATGATGGTGGTGGTGATGGTGATGATCACAGCTAACACAGGTAGCATGCTTACTAGATGCCAAACATTTCTGAGAACTATGAGGTTCTGTGTCATTTTTATACCTGTATCTGGTTTGTGAATAATTGTATCATTCATAGGGATTGGAAAAATGAGTGTTCTTTTTAGATGCACAGCATGGCTGCCAGACACTTTAATCATAAGCTTTACTTGGGATTGTGTCTGAATTCTTGGTAGAAAGGAAAATTGGTAATATAAAATCAAAGCCAAAGAAAGCTTGTGCTTTATTAGCTGATTATTGTAGGCATAACAAGGCTTGAGAAGCCTAATTACCTTAATTTTAGTCGCTGTGTAGTATATCCTGAGAGCATTTTATATCTCTGCACTTTTCACATTTGAAACGTGACAATTCAAATAATTAAAACTAAAATCCAGAGTTCAATAAACACAGTATTTTAATTTTATTTCTTTATGTATTTATATATTCCTATTATTACTTATTTATTTTATTTAGCTCTCTTCTGATTCTCAAGAAAACCATTGAGTTAGTGATACCTGATAGGATAAAGGAATATGCAATTTAAAGAAATAATTATACAATAACACGGATATAATTTGATTTATACTTGTAAGTGGTACGGGGAGAAACAGAGCTATATCATACTTTGAAGAGTGATAGTAATAATTATTCAGATTTAATCATTTTATTAATACAAAATTAAAAAAAAGATTTTTAAAACGTTGAAAATCAGCTTGGCTTAAGAATCTTTTGGTGGCAATTTAAGCAGCCACGGAAGGTGGAAATCTGTACTATATTAGAAGAGAGAAACAATAAAATGCAACACATCCCACTCGCATGTGAGCATACAACCTTAGTTATAAGCAAGAATCATTCTGCCTCACACTATAATGACATTCCAGAATCAGATTGAGGAGTCAGTCCCAAAATGGGATTAAAAAAAAAATCATATCTTGAAGGAAGTCTTGGTTGACATGTTCATTTACTTTGTTAAATCCAAAGGGTCTTGAGTGGCAGCTATACAGACTAATCCAATTGTTACACAGGAGGCACTGCACTATTTCTTAATATGTAACTTCAAAGCACTTGAAACCATTAAGTTGGTTTGAACATGATACAGAAAGTACTGGGAGGGAAGGTGATATTAGTGGTCAAGAGCATAAATGCTGTCAAGATGAAAAGGCTCTGCTAGTTGATTTATTATCACACCAAAGAGCAGATAATAGTCACGTGACCTCATATGAGTTTCATTTAGCATCTCTTAGACTCCGTTTCTTGTAAAAAATGGCAATTAAAATTGCCTTGGAGTATATATGGAAAAAAATCCCTATTCCTGTATCTTGTATAGTATGCAGGGGCAAATTATAGTTTCTTTTGGTCACTTACTGCATTATAATAATGACTATTGCTTATTACTTACTTATTGAGCATTACTATGTGCCAAGGCTAAGGAACATTTTTATATCCTATCAAATCCTTACAATTCTATTGGAAAATGCCAATTTTTCTCATTTTTTGCTGATGGGAAAACTGAGGCACAGAAGTTAAGGGAATTAGCCAAGATTCCCAGGTAAAAGGGGGGCCAAGCCCATACATAAAGTCTATCAGTGAGATGGCAGAAATCAAGCATGTGATCACCACACTACACACACACACACACACACACACACACACACACACACACACTGTGTATTTATTTATAGTATAAATTAGCTTTCAATGGACTAGAAATAAGAAACTGGGCTAAGTTGACTGGGGCACACACCAACTTCCCTGATTTCAGGCTAAATGGTCTTTGAGTTTCTCTAAACCCATTTTCTTTTTCTTTTTCTCAGTAAACAAATATTTATTAATACCTTATTACTTTTTATGAACCTACAAATGGTGTTTTAGGAAAAATAACATTTTAAAAATGTGATGCAGTCTCCATTCTAGACGACAGTCATTATGCACACAGTGCACTACCCTCTGCCTTGTATCAGTCTGAGCACTGAAGTACCTCAGACAGACCAACACCTCAGCCCTCATGGAGCTTCCATTTTATTCTAACAGCTTTGTTGGGATATTATTTGCATACAATAATATTATCCTATTTAAAGTGTATGACTCAATGATTTTTAGTGTATTTAGAGTTGTGCAAACATCCCAGAGTTGAAGTTTAGAACATCTACATCACTCCAAAAACAAAATGTTGACTTTATTAACACTCACTTCCCCTCCCCAACCTCCAGCCACAGGCAACCACTAACGTGCTCTCTGCCTCTATAGGATTACTACTGTGAACATTTCTGTACCTGAACGAAGTGGTTTTTTGTGATTGGCCTCTTTCACTCAGCACAATGTTTGCAAGTCTCATCCATATTATGGTATTTATCAATACTTTATATTTTTAAGATTTTTTTAAATTTTTAAGTAATCTCTACACCTAACGTGGGGCTCAAGCCCACAACCCTGAGATCAAGAGTCACATGCTCCACCAATTGAACCAGCCGGCTAATTCTCAATACTTCATTTTATATTTATTTTTTTAAATGTTTATTTATTTATTTTGAGAGAGAGAGAGAGAGAGAGCATGAGCAGGGGAGGGGCAGCGAGAGAGGGAGAGAATCTCAATTAGGCACCATGCTCAACATGGAGCCCCATGCAGGGCTCAATCCCATTAACCATGAGATCATGACCTGGGCTGAAATCAAGAGTTGGATATTCAACCTACTGAGCCACCCAGGCACCCCAAGATATTTTTCAAGTAATCTCTGCACCTAACATGGGGCTCAAACCCACAATCCTGAGATAAAGAGTCACACACTTCACAGACTGAGTCACCCAGGCGCCCCAACACCTCATTTTAAATCCTGAATAGTATTGCGTTGTATGGGTAGACCACATCTTATCCTTTCATCAGCTGATGGACATTTAGGTTATTTCCATTTTGTAGCTATTATGTATGATGCTGTTATGCATTTTGTATACATTTGTTTATAAGTTTTTGTGTGGACATGTGTTTTTGTTTCCTTGGAATGAAATTCCTAGCAGCAGAATTGCCGGGTGATGTGATTGCTCAATGTTTAACGCTTTGAGGAACTTCTAAATTGTTCTTTAAAGTGGTCACACCATTTTACATTCTTAGCAGCATGTATGAGGGTTCCAGATTCTCTACATCCTCACCAATGTTCATTATCCAACAGTTGTTGTTGTACGTCTTTTTGCTTCTATGGTGTGAAGTGGTATTCCATGGTATTTTTAAAAAAAATGTTAACGTTTATTTATTATTTCTGAGAGACAGAAAGAGAGCACAAGCATGGGAGGGGCAGAGAGACAGCCCCAAAAAGGAAAGGATACATGCTATATGAGGAACCCTGGAAACATCATGCTAAGTGAAAGAAGCTAGTCACAGAAGACCACATATTATATAACCCCATTCATAGGAAGTGTTCAAAATAGGGAGATCTATAGAGACCCATTAGTGACTTAGGGCTGTGGGGGAGAGGAAATGGGGGTGATAACTAAAGGGTGTGGGGTTTAATTTACAGGTTGTGAAAAGTTTCTAAAATGAGCTGTGGTGATATTTGCATGTTATCTGTAAATATAGCAAAATCCATTGAATCATACTCTTTAAAGAGGAAGTTGTATGGTATGTGGATTATAATCTGGTAAAGCTGACATTCTTTAAATGACTTTTTAAACATTTATTTATTATTTTTGAGAGACAGAGACAGAGAAAGTGCGAGTGGGGGAAGGCAGAAAGAGAGGGAGACACAGAATCTGAAGCAGGCTCCAGGTTCCAAACTGTCAGCACAGAGCCCGATGCGGGGCTCAAACCCATGAACTGTGAGATCATGACCTCAGCTGAAGTTGGACTCTTAACCAACTGAGTCCCCTAGGCACCCCTCCATTGTGGTTTTGATGCCATGTCCCGAACAACCAATGATGGTTGGCTTTTTTTCATGTGCTATTGGCCATTTGCATATCTCCTTTGGGGAAATGTCTATTCAAATCCTTTGTCCCTCTTTAAATTGGGTTATTTATCCAGGAGCCTGGGTGGCTCAGTCTGTTAAGTGTCCAACTCTTGATTTCGGTTCAGGTCATGATCTCATGGTTCATGAGTTCGAGCCCCACACGGGACTCTGTGCTGACAGCATGGAGCCTGCTTGGGATTCTGTCTCCCTGTCTCTTTGCCCCTCCCCCTCTTGCTCTCTATCTTGCTCTCAAAATAAATAAATAAAAATAAATAAATAAATACATAGGGTTATTTATCTTTACTGATCTGCAATTGTTCTATCTGTACCCTAAGTGTAAGTCCTTTGTCAAATATATGATTTGCAAATATTTTTCTCCCATTCTAGAATTTGTCTTTTAACTTTCTTGTGGTATTGTTTGAAGCACCAAAGTTTCAACTTGTTTCTTTTTATTTATTTATTTTTATGGTAAAATATGCGTGACCTAAAATTTATCAATGACATTAAGCACCTTCACAATGTTGTGCAACCATCACTACCATCGACCTCCAGAAGTTTTTTCCACCTTCCAAAACTGAAATTACATGCCTCTTAAGACTAACTTCTCATTCTCCCCTTCCCCTCAGGCCCTGACAACCACCATTATACTTTCTGCCTTTATGAATTTAACTACTCTAGGGATCTCATATGAGTGGAATCATATAGTATCTGTCCTTTTGTAACTGACTTATTTCATTTACCATAATGTCTTTAAGGTTCATGCATGCTATAACATGTGTCAGAATTTCCTTCCTTTTTAAGGCTGAATAAGACCCCATTTGTATATATCACATTTTGTGTATCCACTCATCCATTGATGGAAAAAGTTTTTAATTTTGATGAAGACCAATTTGCTTATTTTTTTATTGCTTGTGTTTTTGGTGTCACATCTAAGGTATCATTGCCTAAGCCCCAATCATGAAGATTTACTCCTGAATTTTCTTCCCAGAGTTTTATCTCTCACATTTTGGTCTATGATCTATTTCAAGTTAATTTTTGTTCAGAGCGTGGATATCCAGTTGTCCTTGTACCATTTGCTGAAAAAAAAAAAAAACAAACTATTCTTTCCCCCACTGAATTGTCTTGGCACCTTTGCTGAAAATCAATTAACCAGGGGCACCTGGCTGGCTCAGTCAGTAGAACATGTGACTCTTGACCTCAGGGTTGTGAGTTCAAGCCCCACGTTGCGTGTGGAGCCTACCTGAAACAAAACAAACAGAAGGAGAAAAGGAAAATCAATTAACTTAAACATAAGATTTCATTTGGGGATTCTCAATGATATTCTCATTTCCTTATCTTTAAGCGAGCAATCTGATCTAGATTACAGTTACTTTAAATTTGCCTGATCAGAATCACCTCTCATGTTTGTAAAAATAGACATTCCCAGGTATTTTCTCTGGTGATTCTGATTCAGTAGACTTAGGGGTAAGGCGGGAATTTGCTGTTCCTCCAGTCTTCCTTAACTCAGTTACCAGCAGCACATTTCCCCTGGTTCCTCAGACCAAAAACTAGAATGTAGCAGTGCTAGTTATTAAGCTACTGTCTGTTATTCCTAAACTCACCCTTCTCTACTCTGCTCAGAAGTTGGGCTGGAGCTCTGGAAACCACATACTCCATGGCAGCTGCTCTACGATGTGTTCTGCCAATAAGAAATGTGAGGGGGAGACTGAAAACCCAGGGGGAGGGAGGGAGAAGGACTTGCCCCTCCCAGTTTGTTCCTGATTATGTGTCGTTCTGTGGGCATAACGCCAGGGAAGCATCTTAACTCCAGTAGCAGCAATTCCTTCCCATTACCAGCAATTAAATCTATTTTGTAGGATTTTAAAAAAATATTTGCAGAAACAACTTTATTTAAATCTCAGTTAAGACAGCAGCACCCACCAACCAGTCAGCACCCTCTTGACAGACATCTGGGTTACATGCCCACAGCACTACTCTGAGTTCAGACACCAACACCAACACCAAATACGCAGCACCTCCTCAGATGTCTAAGTTTTAGCTCCCCGAGGTTATTACTCTAAGTTTCTAAGTTTTAATATTCTTAATATCTTCCCTTTGTCCCATTGACCCTACATTTTGGGAGCTACTTCCTGGAATTTCTTCCCCCATACTACTTTAGGCTTTGTGTTGCATCTTTTCAGTTACCTATATAACAACTAGTTAATTTTAATCTTTTTAAAATTTTTTTAATGTTTATTTATTTTTGAGAGAGAGAGAGAGACAGAGCATGAATGGGGGAGGGGCAGAGAGTGAGGGAGACACAGAATCTGAAGCAGGCTCTAGGCTCTGAGATGTCAGCACAGAGACTGACACGGGGCTCAAACTCACAAGCTATGAGATCATGACCTGAGCCAAAGTCGTACACTCAACTAACTGAGCCACCCAGGTGCCCCACAACTAGTTAATTTTATATATGAAATACTCTCTTTTTTGACTTCCACTGCATGAAGAAGTACCTTGTTTGGAAGTTGCTTATTAGGCAACAAGCAGCCCCAGGACTATGGTTCCTTAGAGAAGATAAAGAAACAGGGGTTCTCTATCATTGTCCCATCTTCATACTTAGAGGTAATCTCCACTCCATGGTTCAGAGAAGAGGAATCCAAGCAGAGTCTATTGTTCTCACTGAATTGAGGAGACAGAGAAAGACGTTTGGAGATCCTGAAACAATGGGATTTTGCAGAGCAGACTACCAGGAAGAAGGGAGTTACACAGAGAAAGAACTCACAGATCTCACTACAGTTCTGTTTAGTCTTTGGCTATGACTACTCTGGGCATGCATAGGGGTAAACTCCATGAAGCCAGGCAAAGAACAACTATCAGAGAGCTACAAAAGAAACAGATCTTAGGGCTAGGGGATATTTGAGATATTTGAGTTCCAAGTAGCCTAAGTGGAGTGAGGTAGATGAACACTTGGGCCATTCCATAGAAAACCCAGAGGGGTCACACTTTAATAATAGGGTTTAATTATCCCTAGAGTAAAAGCTACTCTGGATATACCTTAATAAAATTTGAAAACAAGCCTTGAAATAACCACGCTGACGTGAAAGTAACTTCACTGCTTAAGTGCTAAAACAAACTGTAGCACCTTTTAAAGGAAGACAGCATACAGGAGAAAAATTAGGCAATAGAAATCATGTTGTCTAAGAAGCTGGCATCAAAACAAGATGAAGCGTGTAAGGATTTTATTAGGGGAAGTATCTGTATGTGGAAAAATGTGAAAAGAGCCTAATAAGGGTGGGAGAAGTGTCAAAACATAATAAAATCTGACCCTGAGGGAAGAAAAGAGAAAGAAACTGAAAAAAAGTGAACAAAACCTCTGTGACCAATAAGATAACATCAAGTGATATAAAACACGTATAACTGGAGTCCAGAAGGTGAGGAGATAGAGGAGGGGCCAGAACATATACCTGAAGGAATAACAGCGGATTTTTTTTTTTTTTGCAAATTTGATGAAAACTACGAACCCCTAGGCCCAAAAAACACAATAAATAGGAAAACATAAAGAAACCCACATCAAAACAGATCAGAAACAAATTTCTGAAAAACAATGAAAAAGAGACAATTTTAAAAGCAACCAAAGGAAAGAAGACAAGTTTTATAGAGAGAGTAACACAAATAGGGATTAAAATAGACTTTTTGTCAGATCCCATGCAAATCAGAAGACAATGCAATGGCATGTTTAAAGTTCTAAGAGAAAAATCTGCCAAACTGGAATTCTATTCCTTGTGAAAATATTTTTCAAAAATGAAGACAGAGTGAAGATTGTTCAGACGAACAATGAGACACAGTCACCAGTAGATCTTACTACAAAAAATAGTAAAGGAAGTTTTGCTGTTTCATGGCAAGAAAAAGAAGTTTCTCGGGGTGAAGAAACATGATTCAAGATGGAAACTTGAATCTACACAAAAGAAAGTAGAGTGCCAAAAAGGAAAATGTGGGTAAATACAAAAGGCTTTTGTTGTTGTTGTTGTTGTTGCTGTTGTTGTAGTTGTTGTTGTTGTTAAGTCTGTTAACCTCTTTCTGTTCAAATAATGGGTGTGGTCTCTGTTTCCTGGCTGAACTCCAAGTGATATAAGAGCCTATTTTTCTTTTCAAATCTGTCCCATCAGCCCAGAGGGCTCTGTGAACCACATTCTGTTGGCTTCCCATTATTCCTCTCTCATGGCTTCCCATTATTCTTAAAAACAAAAAGAATACACTACAAAACAAAAAGAAATCACTTTCTATTGACTGCCTACCACAACCCACGCACTGCTTTTCTCCCAGCATTCTCCTTAAAATCCAATCTCTTTACCATCTCTGATCTGGCTCCTGCAAATTTCTCCAACTGCAGCTACTATCCCTGCCCACTTGCTGTTCTCTAAATCACACCAGCCTTTGGGTTCTTCAAAAACATCAGGTGTGTTTCCATCTCAGGATCCTTTTATACTTGCTGGTCCTTCCACTGAATGCTCTTCCCTCAGATACTTTCATGGCTCTCTCCTTCTTCTTAATGGGATCACTGTTTGAATACCACAGTCTCAGAGAGATTGCCTCACTCTATTAAGTGTAGCAAGCCCCTGGTTTCTCCCCAACTACCTTCACTTTCCTGGGTTTTATTTGTTGCTTTTTATTTGAGTATAGTTGACATGCAATGTTACATTAGTTTCAGATGTACAACATAGTTTATATAAACAACAACTTTATGTGTTATGCTGTGCTCACAAGTGCAGCTACCACCTGTCACCATACGATGGTATTACAGTATTATTTACTATATTCCCTATGCTGTGCCTTTGATTCCCATGACTTATTCATTCCATAATGGGAAGCCTGTATCTCCTACTGCCATTCACCCATTTTGCCCATCCCTCCCCCTCTCTCCCATCTGACAACCACCAGTTTGTTCTCTGTATTTATAGGTCTGATTCTGCTTTTTATTTGTTTGCTCACTTATTTGTTATTTGTTTGGTTTTTTAGATTCTACATAGGAGTGAAATCATGTGGTATTTGTCTTTTTCAGTCTGACTTATTTCACTTTGCACAATACCCTCTGGGTCCATCCATGTTGTTGCAAATGGCATGATCTCATCCTTTTTCATGGCTACATACTATTCCATTGAATATACATGCCACATCTTTCCTGTCTATTTGTCTATCAATGGACTGTTGGGATGCTTCCATATCTTGGCTATCGTAAATAATGCTTCAGTAAATATAGTGGGGCATACATATTTTTGAATTAGTGTTTTTGGAGTTTTTTTTGGAGGGGGGGAGGTAAATACCCAACAGTAGAATTATTGGATCATATGGTATTTCTATTTTTAATTTTTTAAGGAATGTCATATTGTTTTCCCCAGTGGCTGTACCACCTTACGTTCCTACCAACAGTGCATGAGGATTCTTTTTTCTCCACATCCTCACCAAAACTTGTTATTTCTTGTCTTTTTTAATTTTAGTTATTCCAATGGGTGTGAGGTAATATCTCACTGTAGTTTTGATTTGCATTAGTGATGTTGAGCATCTTTTAATGTGTCTGTTGGCTACCTGTACGCTACCATTCACTTTCTATTCTGTTACCCTGCTCAACTGACTTCAAAGCATTGCAGGTGGAAGTTAAGTGACTTACCTATCTTCCATTAGATTTTTGGGGCCCCTGGTAGATTGCATATTGACTCCCCCAAAATGTCTACATCCTAATCTCTATAATCTGTGGATATTTTACCTTATATGGCAAAAGAACTTTGCAGATGTGATTAAATTAAGGATCTTGAGAGGATGAGATTTTGCTGGGTTATTTAGATAGACCCAATGTAGTCATTATGGTCTTTAAAAGAGGAGGGAAGGAGGATCACACTCACAGAAGATGGTGTGACAATGGAAGCAGAGAGACAGAATAGGACATGTGATGTTGGAAGCAGGAATTTGAGTTATGAGCTTTGAAATATTGAGGAAATGACTATGAGCCAAAGGATGTAAGTGGCTTCCAAAAGCTGGAAAAGACTCCCCTGGGGCTTCCAGAAGAATCAGTCTATACCTTAACTTTTTCCCAGTGTGACTTATTTTGAACCCCTGCCTTCCAGAACCTTAAACCATTTATTAGTAGATTGTTTTAACCCACTTGTTTTGTGATAAGTTGTCACAGCAGCAAAAGCAATCTGATAAAGGTTCTTATTTTAGAACAATATAAGTGCCATGAAAAGAATCACATGAGGGGCGCCTGGGTGGCGCAGTCGGTGGAGCATCCAACTTCGGCCAGGTCACGATCTCGCGGTCCGTGAGTTTGAGCCCTGCATCAGGCTCTGGGCTGATGGCTCAGAGCCTGGAGCCTGTTTCCGATTCTGTGTCTCCCTCTCTCTCTACCCCTCCCCCGTTCATGCTCTGTCTCTCTCTGTCCCAAAAATAAATAAATGTTGAAAAAAAAAAAAGAATCACATGATCTTTCTTTATCTTGTATCTTATATCATCAAATTAATCATATCAGGTGTCCTTTTGGAATAGATCCCAAATCCAACAACTTCAGAAGACCTCTGACACTGAGACCACAGTCCAAGATACTACTTTCTTTCACTGGGAGTACTGAATGACCTCCCAACTGGTCTCCCTGCTACTACTCCCATCCAAGTACTAATCGGGCCTGACCCTGTTTAGCTTCTGAGATCAGATGAGTTTGAGAGCGTTCAGGGTAGTTTGGCCATAGACTCCCTGCTTCTACTCTTAATTTCTAGTATGGTCCACAGAGCATCCAGAGGAATCTTTAAACATGAGTCATATCACAGATCCCTGCTGAAACCTTCAGTGGCTTCTCTTGTCATCCCCAGGAAATTCCTCAGTCCTTACTGGGGCCTCAAAGCTGTACATCATCTGGTCCTAGGATGCCTCTCTGACCTCATCCCCAGTCATTATACCTCTTGCTCCCCTAATAAAGCATTTAAGTGGTACAAACAGAATTTGAACCCAGAACTGTGCTCCAACATGATGTCAGCTTGAGTAGGCATTCCAACCATATGCCAGTGAAAGCCTCTCTGTCTCAGGGTTCTACCTCACTGGGTCACGTGGGACTCAGCTGCTATGCTGGTTAAAATACAAATAGCTGGGCCACTCTCCCAAAGATGTCAATTCAGTAGATCTGACATGAGGCCCAGGAATCTGCTTTGAAGATTTAGGTGCACATGATAGTTTGAGAATCCCTGCACTGCTCAATGAATAGAGTGTAATTCACCTATACAGGTAAAAACAGCGCCTTGTTGATAGGCATGAATGAACTTGATTTAGAAAGCCTAAGACCAGAAAGATCAATTTATGTTTCCATTATCAGCCTCAGCTGAGCAGCTGTGCAGAAGCCAGCTTAATTAACTACATTATTATGGGGAAAGCCAAATAATTAAGGAAAAATTATCACTATATCCTTTAACTACTATGTTTATTCTGAGGCACTGAAATAAATGTTGGTTTTTCCCAGCCTCCTCAAAGCAGAGGCTGGGGTAGGGATAACAGCAAATGACTTTATCAGTGATGTCAGGATAAGCACAGAGATGATGTCAATTGGTGTTAAAAAATTTACTTGGATGGTCTGGACCAACCAGCCAGGATTTGGAGATCAAGAGCATAGCATGAGGAGCCTGACCCACCTGAATTCAATTCTGTCTTCTTGACCAACCAGCTGTATAACATTAAGCAAATGATTGACACTCTCAGTCTTTGTTTTTCTATTTGTAGGATGAGGCCACTAGCAGAACCTATTTTGTGAGGTGGTTATGAGGATTACATTTGAGAATATCTTCAAAGCATTTATTTCTGGCATGCAGGAAGCATTCAACAAGTGGTTAATTTGATTATCACAGCTACCATATTAATTCTCTTCCTTGCCTTAAACACTGGCTAACTTTGCTTGTGTAAAAACATCTTAGGGATTCTTCCCCATTGACGTTTCCTGGAACACACTCTGCATTCCATTCAGAACTATTCATGAGAAATGATCCTTGACCCTGGGACATGATCCAACAGCTGATAACTGCACGAAGCAGGTGGCTTGACTGTTTATACCTCTGCTACTATACAAAGCGCTCATGACCTGGTAGCATCAAAGACCTCGCTCATCACTGTTTTTACCCTCTACTTAAATATCTTGTGTACAGAGCAGAGTATCTGCTCAAGAAACACTTGTTGAATGAATACACAGGTAGAACCCTTTATCTCAAGAATGACATAATGCCGTGTGCCAGCTAGGATTCAGTAGAGGTCTTGCAATTCTCCTAATAAAAGCTATATGAGCAAGTCAGTTTCTTCATGACTTCATTGTCATCACTGTATAGATAGTAATGTTTTGTGTAGAGTAGGAGTCAGTCTTTTTACAGTGCAATGCCTGAACAAAATTGGGTTTGAGGTAAAATTTTTCAATAAGTATTAAAGATGTTCTCCCTAACATTGGGGGTCTTATTTAAGTGTCCATAGGAGAAATTAGACAGGATGGTTTTGTTGGCCTCTACTCACTGGTCTTGGCTATTAGCCTCACGCTATATTTTGCCTGGAGCTTGAGATTCTTGACAGTGAATTATTACCTTCCGGATGTCTCATAAAAATAATAATAAAAGAAAAGATTATATGAAGAAACCCAAGACCTTGTCAGCCTTCGTGAGCAGACACCCATATCCTTTTAGCCACTGCCAACCTTCTAAGAGAAGACTGTATGAAATGTGGTCCTGTGAGTGGCCCCAGTGTGACACAAGGTTAAGAGTTTGGGCCCTGAAATCCAGCTCTACTTTTTGTTACCTGTAAAATTTGATGAGTGAATGTAACATGTGTGGAACATGCCCTGGCACAATCATGTTTATCATTATTACCTGGAGGAGTGATCCTTGTCTGTGTCAGTTATGGTCCAGTTCCAGGACTAGGAATTTACTGCAGCTATATTTTAGGGAGTGTAATACATTGGAAGGGCTGGAGGAATGGCTGCCAGAGCGTCCCCAAGTGACGGCCTTGGGAACTGGGTTCAAGAGCACACAGCTACTGAGCTGAGATGCAAAGACCAAGAGGCTATGCTGCCACCACCAGGAACCTGGGGACTGGACATGGCTGATTTGGGCCACGACAGCCACCAGAATGCCTTTCAACATCCATGAAGATTAAGCTGGACATGCTGCCCCAAATCCCTCCCTATTACCCTGCTTGTGAGCAAAAGCAGCCATGGAAGCAAGAAAATGGCTCCCACCTCATTCCTGCCTCTTAGCCTGTGTCTATGGTAGCCTGCCTCCAGGATGACCCCCAATGATCCCTGCCTCCTGGGGTTCACCTCCTGGTGGAGTCCCTCCACCATTGTACCAGCAGTGGTTTGTGTGGTTAATAGAACCCAGCAGGAGTGATGGTGCATCACTTCCAAGACTGGGTTGTAGATGACGCTCTGATGTCTATCATATGACTTCTATCCCTTGTTCTCTTCCTTTCTCAGATCCCTTACTCTGGGGGAAACCAGAGTTGCCTTGTCTTTAGGACATTCTTGCAGTCTTGTAGCAAAGCCCATAGGGTGAGACACTGAGACCTCTTACCAACAACCATGTGAGTGAGCAAGGAAGCAGCCCCTCCAGCTTCTGAGACAACAGTCCCAGTAGACTTCTAGGCTTTATAAGAGACCCAGAGCCAGAACCACCCAGTTAAGCTGCTCCCAGACTCCTGACCCTCAGATCTAGGAAAGAGAATAAATGTTCACTGTATTAAGCAGCTAGGTTTTGGACTAATCTGTTACTTAGCAATAGAGAACTAAACAGCATCTAAGTGGGAGGACTCAATTCACCTCCCAAACCCTAGCTGCAAGGAATATGCAATGTAGTTTCAGCCTTATGGCTGTGCAGGGCAGAGAAACACAGGAGGAAGGGGCTGGTTGCTGACTGATCCGATCCACACACTACGCCACACCATTTCATGCCAAGGATGCCAGTGTGATCGTGTTTGTAAGCAACTAGGGATCAGACAACCAATACATTTCAGACAACTCTGTCTTACAGAATCTTGTCCTTCTTTATTCACAAACTAAATCCTTCTTTTGCTATGATCATTGTCAGCCACCAAGAGCAATTCGCTCCTCTTTGCTCCATTAAACAGAGAGAAGCGAATCCTTTCTGCGTCACATAATACAAAAAATATCTCAAGATTCTCCACTCAGTGGAGAATTATAATAAGTAGGGCTTATAATAAAATGCAGATACCACAGTGACAAAATAAACCCATGCAAGTCACCAGGCTAAGACATGAAGCTCTATTGTGGACCAACTTTTGCTACTGTTGATCAGTTGATGAGCAAACTATTTGAGCTACTCTGCTGCCACTCCTGCCTCCTGCCTGGTGAGAATGAGCAGCTCAGGGAGGTACATACTGCAGTATTTACAACAGAAACTCTTTTCCTTGATGGTTCTCAAAAATGCCTCAAGGGAAAATGTCTGATGCTTTATAAAAATGAATGCATCATCTTTGAGGGGCCCCACACCAGGAGGAAGTGACTGAGATAGGAGCTAACGGCATCAACAGAGATATTTTTGTCTTTGTTTTCCAGAAGTCACAAGGACTGTTTAGCAAAGAAATGGTATGATATGGTGGGGACCTCTGCTTGGGAGACAGAGGAAGGCTCTGTACAGAGGAAGTAAGGCAGGCAGTTCTTCTAGGGTGGCATCAAGGGTGCAAACCATTAACACCTCTTTTTGGAGAAATTATAACAAGGCTTAAACAGAAGAGGCAAGAAGAAACTGTGCAAATGTCCCAGAGTAGATGCTGTGAATGAGGGACAGACCTGCACAACAAAGGATTTATGAACTGGTGGCCTTGAAAAGACTTACAGAGGGTGGCAGGCAGGAAAGAACATTTAATTTGTACTTTGCGCTTGTATGTTTTTTAACATAGAGCACTCTGAGAGGAATTTACTTTTTTTAATATATATTTTAAGGTTTTTTATTTATTTTGAAAGAGAGAGAGCATGAGCAGGGGAAGGGAGGGAGAGAGAGAATCCCAAGCAGGCTCCATGTTGTCAGTGAGGAGCCCAACGTAGGACTAGATCCCATAAACTGCGAGATCATGACCCGAGCTGAAACCAAGAGTTGGACACTTAACTGACTAAGCCACCAGGCACCCCGAGAGGCATTTACTTTTTTATAAAGAAGGGTTTTTAAAAATTAAATATAATTTATTGTCAAATTTGTTTCCATACAACACCCAGTGCTCATCCCAACAGGTAAGAAGGGTTTTTGCTTTTTGGTATTTTTTGAAAAGCAAAGGTATATATATTATATATAAATAAATATATCAATTTCCTGGCTCTCTTAGATTTTTTTTTTAAGACCTAAAAAAGTCTAACCCAAAACACGCTGAATACAAGTATCAGTTATTAAGAGGCCGTTGCTTTCTGTCCCTAACTGGTATGCAATCTAATTTCATACAATCCACACAGACATCAACACCCTAAATAGCCTGTAGGACTCAGAGTTTTTTAATTTCTGCATGTCAGCTGGTGAACAAACACTCTGAGATGATGTGTCCTGTGGTACCACCTACCCGTTCAACTTCTGACGTGTTGGCATCTCTAGGTAGTGGTGAACTTTGCGGGGCAGTTTTATTGTACTTGGACTCTCTTCTGTTCTAAACCTGGCGGACTATGGAAAAATCATAATTGCTGGCTTCCTAAATTTAACAGATTTAATGTAAAGATACAAATCGTTGCAAGATACAAAAGTACTGAATCCTAGTCTTCAGTCAGAAACCAATTATACTTAATCTGATTGATTCTTTGTTCAATTATGAAGGAAAAGAACAATATTGGAGACTATTATGAAAAGATTACATATAAAAAGCAAATGTAGTTGGAGACCTTACGATTTTTCAATCTCTAGGAAAGGAACAATGTAAGAAAAGAGTTGTTACACTCTCAGAGAACAACAGGAACACATTATATGCAAATAGGGAGCATCATGCAAACAGACTCTCTAGGAGCAGTTTGTTCACTGCCATGCCATAAATTAGGCTCCCTTGATCCTTTCAGAGATAGAAAACTCGTTGAAATTAATCATTGTAATTTAGAGGGGCTCAGGATGGTCATTGAGATGCCAAGAACCAACAGACCCGGGCATCTCTGTATTCTTCCTTCCTTCCTTGTTTCTTTGCTTCCTTCCTTCTTTATTCTCTCTCTCTCGGGGCTCCTGACTGGCTCTGTCAGTTGAGTGTCCAATTCTTGGTTTCAACTCAGGTCACAATCTCACAATTTGTGAGTTCAAGCCCTATAGCAGGCTCTGTGCTAACATTGCAGAGCCTGCTCGGAACTCTCTCCTCTCTCTCTGCCCCTCCTCTGCTCACTCTCTCTCTCTCTCTCTCTCTCTCTCTCTCTGAAAATAAATAAATAAGTATTTATTCTCTCTCTTTCTCTCTCTCTTTCTCTCTCCCTTTTCAATTTATTTATTTTTTAATTTTGCCAATTTTATCATTTTTACTCTAAAATCCATTATTTCTATTTCTTTCTTTCTTTCTTTCTTTCTTTCTTTCTTTCTTTCTTTCTTTCTTTCTTTTGAGAGCAAGCAGGGGAGGAGCAGAGAGACAATAGGAGAGAGAATTCCATTCAAGCTCTTCCCTGTCAGCAGGGAGCCTGATGCAGAGCTTGATCCTACAAATCATGATATCATGACCTGAGCTGAAATCAAGAATTCAATGCTTAACCAACTGAGACACTCACTCACCCCTCTCTCTCCCTTTTTACAAATGTGAAATATCCACTTCTTTAACTACATACACATTCACAACATAGATAGGTATAGGAGTATATGAAGATCTACAGATGCATATACATGTAAATACAGTAAAGTCTTCTGCCCAATTCTGTTCCATTCCAACCAGGGGAGTTATTTAACTGGTAAAGTTGAGAAGCTATTTGATGATAGGAGAATACACTTGTGGACTGAGATAGGGAAATCATCATGCAACATGGTCCAGAACAATGTTGTGTCTGAGATGGGGTTCCTTTTTTTCTTGGCTCAGTAGGAGATTGAATGACAATACTTGAGACCTGCAAGCTTCTGGAAGAGAACTGAAGAGAACAGATCTGTAAGAAATTTGAGAGGCTTTAGAGATGGACACATCCAATTTTCCCAATGTCTCACAATAGCTCTTGTTTTATTGATAAAAGAAAATCAGTGTTTTTGCCTTTTGATGAAGAATTTCTTGATGTGGTAAATTTGATGAAGGGAAGGATGCTACACACACACACACACACACACACACACACACGTGCATGCACTCAGTTCCATGCACAAAAATGTTTACCATAGCCTCATTTATAATGGTCAATAACAATGACAAAAAGCAGGCAACTGAGGAATGCTAAGAGAGTTATAGGTAAGAAAATAATGATGTCTATGAATCATTCATGCTATCTTAGGCTCTCTGGGCTCTAAGATAAACTCAAGCCAGTAATGACAGAGGAGCTATCCAAAAATGTCCTTGGGACAACAGGAATGATATGATAAGCACATACCAGGAGCTGGGATTTGGCCAGGCCCCAGGAGACCAGGAATTCGTTCCAAGTTTCTGGGGCTTTAAGAGGATGAGGTCAAAGATCTTCACTGTATGGTTGTGTCACTTATGAGTTCTTGCTACTCTCCCCTCCTTTGTTCCATTCCCAAGTTCCTCAACAAGAGCAACTTCCTCGTCTGTCACCTGGAATCTCTTCTTCCCAGCTCACAGCTTCTGCTATGTGTCCTAGTTCCTGTTTATTTATGTTAGTCATGTTTTTTTATTCCTTGTATGACTTTAACTTGCCTTGGCCCATGATGACACTATTGCATCTTTCATTTATACTTTAGCTGTCATTGGTAAATGACAGAATCTCTGTTTCCATCTAGCACTTCTAAAAGAGAGAAGTTGACCAGTTGAGCAAATAGCCATCACCCTATTAGGCATGAGCCTCTAAGCCCCAGGCCTTCCGGTAGGCTGCTGATAAGCCTGTGGATTGCCTGGTGTGGGTGAGCAGTCGCCAGGGAGGGTGGGTTATTACATTATAGAAACACAGTTATGCAGGTTGTATTTCCAAAACAGACTATGGGTGAGCAGTCTCCCTTATAAGGGACTCCAGGCATGGGCAGGCACCACAATCTGCATCTCTAGGACCAACCTGATGAGTGCATTACAATTGCCCACAGAGTGTCTGCATGCACTTCTAACAGGGAGTCAATGAATCCAGCTTGTCGAGAAGGTAATTTGGCAATATATATCAAATAACTTAATGTTCATAGACTTTGCCTGATCATTTTACTCCCAAGATTTTTATACCAAGGGAATGATTAAAGATGAACACAAAGATCTACATGTAAAAATGTTCCTCAGGAGATTATTTATATTAGAAAAAATATTCAAAAAGGAGATTTGTTAAGTTATGCTTTATATAGGTGCAGTAGAATACGATGCAGGTATTGAAAAGATGGTGGAGACAAATATACAATAGGTAGTAGGGATGTTCAGGATGAACAGAAAAACAGATTTAAAAGTATGGTGTAGTAAGAAATATATTTGGTCTTTGTCCCCAGTTCCTGGCACAGAGCTTCTAAAATCCCTTGGAATTTCCCCAATGATAGGACTGTCTTTTGTTATTCATTAGGAGCCCCTTTGGTTACACCTGAGTTTATTGGAAGGGGGGGTGGGGCTGCAAACTGATCTCTATAAAAACTCATGAACAATGAGATGTGATGAGCTTCTGAATTGGAAAACACATCCATGTGCTGGGACGGTGGTACACCCCATCTTTACTGGGACAGAAGCTCCTGAACTCAGCATCCTTCAAACATTGTCCTATGCACCTCCTCATCTGGCTGTTCATTTGTATCCTTTAGATTAAACTGGTTTAAGTAAAGTGTCTTCCTGTGTTCTGTGACCCATTCTAGCAAATTATCCAACCTGAAGAGGAGGTTGTGAGAACGCTTGTTTTATGGACATTTGGTTAGAAGTATGGGTGGCCATTTGGCCTCTGGGCTGGGGGTGGTCCTGTGGGCTGAACTCCTGTGGAGTCTGATGCTGACCCTGGAGACAGAGGAGGTCAGAATTGTGTTGAATTGTAGGACACCCAATTGGTGTCTGAAGAATTGGATATTGGTGTTAGACATCCTCCAAATAGGAAAATATAGAAAAAATTCCCCAATATTATTTATAAACACACAAACACAAAACAAAGGAGTTATGTAACAAAAACTTAATTATGATTCTATTTTATTTTTATGTGAGCAATCATCTGATGTATAAAAAGATGCAACTAAATGCAAAATGGTACAAAATATCAATTTCAGGGTGCCTGGGTGGCTCATTTGGTTGACTCTTGATTTCAGTTCAGGTCATGATCCCAGGGTTGTAGGATAGAGCCCCACATCAGGCTCAGTGCTGTGCATGGAGCCTGCTTAAGATTCTCTTTTCCTCCCTCTGCACCTCCCCTGCTCCTGCACTCTCTATCTCTCTAAAACAAAAAAAAAAAAAACACACCACAAGATATCGATTTAAAAACAACAAAAAGTGAGTATATTTAATCATACTCAGCTTATAAGAGAGCACATGGGTAAATAGAATAATTCATTCTATAGCATAGTGCTATATGAACTGGGGACAGAAAAAGTTGGTAAAGGAAGGCAGAGGAACTCTTAAGAATTGGAACTGAGCTTGGTGG
Organism: Acinonyx jubatus; assembly: GCF_027475565.1. Lineage (NCBI taxonomy): Eukaryota > Metazoa > Chordata > Mammalia > Carnivora > Felidae > Acinonyx > Acinonyx jubatus. The sequence goes on along the minus strand of NC_069385.1, from coordinate 127,260,689 downwards.
GGGGGGCGGCGAGGGGCACATCTAGGTGGCTCAGTTGGTTAAGTGTCCAACTTCGGCTTAGATCATGATCTTACAGTTCATGAGTTTGAGCCCCACAATGGGCTCTGTGCTGACAGCTCTGAGCCTGGAGCCTGCTTCAGATTCTGTGTCTCCCTCTCTCTCTGCCCCTCCACTGCTCACACACACTTTCTCTCTCAAAAATAAATAAACACTAAAAAAAAATTTAAAAAAAAGAATTGGAACTGAGGGGCTCCATAATCATCTGGCATCTACTCAGTGTTGTACCTATGGTTAGAAATGTACGTGATGCGGGCACCTGGATGGCTCAGTGGGTTAAGCGTCTGACTTCAGCTTAGGTCATGATCTCATAGTTCAGGAGTTTGATCCCCCCATGGGGCTCCATGCTGGCAGTGCAGAGCCTGCTTGGGACTCTCTCTCTGCTCTCTTTCTGCCCCTCCCCCACTCGTGCACACACTATCTCAAGATAAATTTTAAAAACTTTAAAAAAATAAAAAAGAAATGTACATAATGGGAACTCCAGGGATCTTCCATATCCTTCCTTTAAGCTCCCCCCACCAATCAACTGTGGCCACAATGTAACGGTTGTGCTGAGTTACTCTCTATATTAAGTAGTTATCCTCATGGGTTCCTTTGTGCATGGTAATCATTCAAACCTAGGATTCTCGGGAATCCTTAGAGCCACTGGATACTCTTGACCCAAATTCTCAACTTCAGCCATTTAACAGTCAGTTATACATTTAGCATACAGGTAGTCCATCTTTGACTGTACTAAGTCAAGTTTGCCTTTAATAGACAAGTTGATAAAGTTGGTATCAACCAGAATGTCATAAGATGGGCCCAGCTATGTCATATTAAAAGAATACACAGGATGGTGTTGGGCAACTTCTCTTTCCTTGAGTGCACTGGAACCTTTCTTTTCTTTCTCTTTAGGCTTTTATCTTTCTGTTGAAGCCTCTGATATCTGAGACTAAGCATTTACTTCACGGTCATGTACTTTCTTGCCTTCCTTTGCTTCCCCATGTTCATGCTGCACTCTTATTTCTTTTTAATTACTGTTATTTCCAAAGGGAGAGATGTGTGTGCTTTTTCTAAAAATTGTTATTATGAATAGTTATTATGCTTACAACTGGAAACAATAATTTAGCAATTAATGTTTACAAAGAGTTTGTGATAACACTCATAATGTTAAATGAAAACAAGAATACAAAATTGAACATTGTGCAGTTACAACTTTGTTAAAAATATGGAGCAAAAAGGCGGGAAACACATTGCAGGGTGGGAATGTCTATTTCTGAGTGGTGGACCTACAAGTGACTACTTTTTTACCTGAGTGTATTTTGCTTGCTTTTCTAAAATGGGCATATGTTGGTTTTCACCTTTTTTTTTTTTTAACTTAAGGAAACTTGAAGTTTATGGAGATTAAGAGATCTATCCAAGGCCACAGTTGTTCAGCAGAGAAACTGGGATAGGGGGCCAGATAACCTGACATACATGGAGTGGACACTGTGATGTCCTGCTCAGATCCCCTTCAGAAACAACATTTCTTCCCCCAGCTACCAGAAGTGTTAACACAAGACAGTGTGCAAAGGCCAAAGTGCTAATGCTGGAAAAAGCCACTTTCCCAAGGTGAGCCACTCTTTCGTGGCAGCTCACACCCAATGATGGAGGGTCACAAAAGACTCCATTTGGGGCAACTCTAAAGGGTCATTCTGCTTCATAGTCCACAAGGAGTCACCAAAGATCTTAGCACTGTATCACAGCTTGACACCTCCCTCTGCCCAGTCGTGCTTCTGTCCTCTCCCTTCCATGAATGTGGTTTCTCCCTAATAAACATCCTGCACAATAAGCTTTATCTCAGAGTCAGCTTCCCAGTGAACCCAGCCTGTGACAGTTGGTAGGTATCAGGAGTGGTTCAAGAAAGGAGACATTATAATGAGATATTGGAACAAGATCATCTGCCACCCAGCTGAGGATGAAAACTCTCTATCACTGGTGGAGGTGGAGTCCAGAGCCCACGGCATAAAACAGAAGGACAATTGCTAGAACTTTCACCAGGGGTGAAATGGGACAGCATATCTGTGGTAGGGGAGGCATCAAGCATTTGAGAAATATGAGGGAAATCATTGCTATAAGAACAACAGAATTGTGTAGCTACTGCTGAATTTGCTAGACTTCTGGAAAAAGATAAAGAAAAGCCGGGAGCAACTAATCAGCAATGAAATCTAGGCTGGAAAGCCAGAGGGCCTTCTTGGAAGCATAGAGGGAGGCTCTTGTCTCTGTGCTGGGAGACTGAAGACAAGGCAAGGAATTGAATCCACAGGGCAGCAGAGTTTGAGAGAGACCACTCTTTCAAACACGTCACACCTGTTGCTCCAAGGTCAGGTCCTGGAAAAAAAAAAATGGGATCCCAATACCCAAGGTGAGGACACGGGGGTTGAAAGGCCCAAATCTGCTGGTGCCCTGGAGCTTGCAGAGAGCTCCCTTAACCCAGCCCCATGTTTGAAGCCTGGCTATAGGTAGGTGCACAGGCCTCTCCTCCATAAAACACATGCTCCTCTTGGGGTCCCAGCCACCTCCACTTCTGGCATAAGCCTACACTAGAGCTAATAGGGCTAAGGCACAACACAGCCCAGCTAGGGTCATTCTGGGTCTGGGAAGGAGGAAAGGAACAATATCTCACAGGAGCAGCAGGACCCAGCCAGCTGAAGCAGCAGCCTAGGCACGTGTGTGGGGGCCAGACTGTGTGTTGGAGCAAGGGGGGCAGAACACAAGGTATGATAGTGGAAATGCTATAGGTTTGGAAGCACTCACCCAGGATTCCAGATGGAGCACCCAGGGGACAGCCCCAGGAGACAGTGCGGACATGCTTGTAATGGAAAAGTAACCGCTGCACGAAGTAAGGTAGAATTGCCAGCATTTTGGTGGCATATGGTGGAGACTGTTCAGAGAAATGTGCACACTCAAGTGGATATACTGTATCAGGTTGGAAAACACAGCAGAAGAATATGCTCCGAAGGAGGGTCCAGGGGATGTCCAGGGGATGCTCTTGTTCCCAGGGCACTAAGGAAGACACATGTGAGACAGGCTCCAACTTCCCTCAGGGACTCAGTGATGGCTCTGTAGGAGATGCTGCCACAGAATTGAGCTTGCCAACAACAGGATAGTGGGGTGAAAAGACTCTGGAACAAGAAAGACCACGTGATAGCATGTCACCACCAGGAGCCAGGTGAAGGCAATTATCATAGTGTCCAGGTCAGAGGGGCAGCCACAGAGCTTGACCTCCAGGGAGGAAACAAATAGTCACTAGAACTCAGGGCCCTCAGGGGCGCCTGGGTGGCTCAGTTGGTTAAGTGTCCAACTCCTGATTTTGGCTCAGGTCATGATCTCTCAGTTCATGAGTTCAAGCCCCACATCAGGCTCTGTGCTGGCGGTGCAGAGCCTGCTTGAGATTCTCTGTCTCCCTCTCTCTCTGCCCCTCCCCTGCTTGCATGCTCGCTTGCTCTCTCTCTCTCTCTCTCTCTCCCTCTCTCAAAAATAAATAAACTTTATTTTAAAAAATTTAAAAATTTAAAAACCTCAGGGCCCCTAGGGGTAAAATAGATGGGCAGCCAGTAAGGATGGCATTCTATCTGTGCAATCCAAGAAATCAAGAATGGATGAGCTAGGTAGTGCCCCAGTTTTGCTCAGTTCCCAAACCTGATCCAGAACCTACAGACTGAAGGAGAGTCTCCATCCTCAGAAAAAAGGAAGGGAAGGGAAGGAGGAAGGGAGGGAGGGAGGGAGAAGACAGGCAGGTAGGCCTTGCAATCATGGAAAGTATACATGGTAATGATTTCTCATGTCTTCCCTAATGGAACATAAAGTCATTTACTTGGATTACTGTACACTGGAGAAAGCAAATACCCAAATATTCTGAGGACATTGTTGACATTGTAAAGCCATAAAGCAATGTCATGCCTGCCTACCTTAACTGAGGAACATAAGGGGGCTGGGTAACAAATGGAGCCCTGGCCTAGGCCCAGCTCACAATGGGCCCACTGGGTCCATAAACTCTGTCCCAATGGTCATTTCCCTGGTCCCTGAATGTCTAATTGGGAGTGACATACTTGGAAGTTGGCACAGCATCCACATTGGGTCCTCAGCCAGTGAGGGAAGAGCTATCACAGGGGAAAAAGTCAAGTGGTGCTGGGAGCTGGCAAACTTTCTATAAAGGTCTAGGTAGTAAATATTTTAGGCTTTTCAGACCAAGAAGCAATCAATACCCTCAACTCCTTGAACAACTGTTCCCACCCCCAAAATGTAAATGTAGTCTTTTTTTTACATTTTACACTTAAAAAATGTATAAAACCATTCTTTGTCCTCAGGTTGTACAAAAACAGAAGTATGATTTCCATCATGTTCGCTATATTTAGAACAAATATAAATGGACTGAGAGATCTCCCAGGATGCACAATGAAATACAATTTCCCTTGGGGTCAGATAGTCCCTAGGATTGTTGGATCTTGGACATATCAAAAGCTTATTTACTTTTTTCAAAACTAAGAAAACTCATCCCCAGAAGAATAAATTTAGATAAAAATATTTAGCCTGGGAGTCTAGTTCCTCCATTAAATTACATGCAAAGTTTTGTGTGCATGTGTGTTTGTCCATATGTTCAAAGATAGTAAGAACCTTGATATGGTGGTGCCATGCCTCATTGCAGCCCAGACCCCTGTCTCCATGAAATTGAAGGTGAATGTTTGCCTGGCTTCCCCTGTGAGGACTCACCATCAACAAAAGTTTCCTGGGCTGCCACCAGGTCCCAAGGGCTTCGGGCATCTGAGGGACTCAAGGGGAAAAACTATCCCAATCGATAGACTGAATGGTTCAATAACTCATTTTGCTGCCAGGGCAGTAAAATAAATAAATAAGAACCTGGCTGGAAGTAGAAATTGTCCATGTTCAGTGCTTCTCGGAGGCCAAGTTGATGGGCTTTAATAGCTTCAGTCGGCACAGGACACAGGCAGACTGTCCCAGCAGTGTGCCCTCTGTTTCCTAGGTAACCGAATTTGAAATAAGATGATGACTGGAACTGGGTACCGAATCAATTTGTTGGAGGTACAAATGTGGGAAAGGCAAACTTCACATAAAACCTCAGTCTGCAGCATCCGCATTTATTATCATTTCAGCTTGTGTGTCTCTACCGCTCAATTACCTGCCACCCAGCTTAGCCAGCCCTTCCCTCCCAACTGAAGAGCCCCACCCCCTGAAAAAAAGAAAATCACAGTTCCTTGTGCTGTCATGATCAATAGGATGCTTCTCTCCATCAGATGAAAAGAGCTAGAGGCAGATATGCATGGGGAAAGCTCTTTTGTGTTACAAGCCTTAGTGGCGGGGTTCTGGCTAAAGTAAGGATCTAGAAATTGCTACGTGATCCGCCATCCATCCGATGTGGTTGTGAAGAGATTGCTCCAGAGTTTCTCCAGAGGGAAGGAAATTCCTAAGTACTGTAGCTAGTGGGTCACCAATTCTTAGCCTTTGTCCGGCTTCAGTTTCAGGGAGTTTCAGCAGTTACCACTTTGGCTGGGTCAAGGGTAGGAATAGGGATAGGAATAAGGAAGAACCTTCCCTGGGCAACTTGTGCCCCTCCCATCCTAACACTTAACCATGGTGTATTGTAATTGCCTCAAGATTTCTTAGTGTCATCTATTCTGTTCTGGACTCAATCAATGGCATCAGCTTATAACATATGTAATGAATGAATCAATGAATGAATTTTAGTGGAGATAGTAGTGAGAAATCCCTTAGTCCATGCCAAGTCCTTGAGTTTTTTTTTTTTCCTCTTGTCACAGCCTCCTTCCCAGCGTCAGTCCTTATTTCCCAAATTTACAAAGAAGGGGAGCACATTCCCCCACCCCTGAACATAGAGGGCCCCAAGGAGAAAGCATTCTCCCCAAACCTGACACATAACGGTACTTGATACATACTTGCCAATTAAGTTGCTCTGATTATCATGCAAAATAATTTGACATGATTTTAGAAACAATTTTGGGCTTCCACCTTTTATAGTGTCGATTGGATTATTTAAAAGCTTTTACTGAATATTTCAATCAGGATAGGCAGGTATCAGCTAGCCTTGTCTTTACAGGGCCAAATAGTAAATATTTTCTGCTTTCCAGGCCATGCTGTCTGTGTTACACCTATTCATCACTGTTACTGCATCATGAAAGCAGCTGTATGTATACCCATAATGAATGTTTATGAATGGGTGTAGCTATGTTCTAATAAAACTTATTTATAAACACAGGTGGGGGGGCCAGATTTGGCCCATAGGCAGTAGTTTGCCAACCCATAAACTAGGCTAGGTTACACTAACAAAACCACCAAAATCTCAGAGGCTATGCACACTGAAAGGTTATTTCCCCCTCACGCTACATGTCCAAGATGGATGCTGGTGGCAAGGAGGTTTTTCTCCAAAAAATTACTATACACCATTTTAGGACACCTGCACCTCTATGTGAGGCTTCACTATTCTCCACAAGAGAGGGGGTGGGCAATAAGGTAAACTCTGGCAACTAAATGTCTTAGTCCAGAAGGACACACCTCACTTCTCTTCTCATGTCTGTCTGGAGCTAATCACTTTGCCATCCCTAAATTCAAAAGTGTGGAAAATTGTAATCCAAAATTAGCAGAGAACTGAATATTGGTAAATCAGAGAACTATGCACCACATTGAGCATTAGAATGTGCAGAGCCCTATTTGGGACTAACAGGAAGCCTCTGTCTCATAGTGGATGAGACAGATGTGCCTCAACAAAAAGTGGATGCAAAGTCACTGTGATAAGTGAGTAGTGGGTAGTGTGGCATCTACAGTCCCTTTAGCTGCAAACTCTGTGATTGGATCTAAGTGTGATAAACACACAACAACACATGGAAGGGATAGCAGGATCACTGCTCTATTTACACACTCAATGGACAGTGCAAATTCTGACACAGGATTCTCCCCACCCCCTCAGTGCCTCCAGCCTATTTCTAGATTGAGGAATATGGGTCTGCAGGGGATGAGGTGAGAAGGGCAAAAGAGAAGAAAGCAAACACAGCTTCCAGCAGGCAAAAGTCATCATGTACATTTCAAAAATGATAAAAGACTTACCTGGAACACAGTAGAAAGTCGCCAAGGACAGACATTTAACCCAAGCAAATTTTACACTATGTCAGCAACAGACACCAGTAGGCTCTCCTTTTGAACATCCAAATATAACTGGTCAGATTCATGTTCTAAATGGGAAAAACACCAGAATTGAAAAGCCTGGTGTGAGACTGTCAGTGAAAGTAAAAGTTAAGACACACACACACACACACACACACACACACACACACACGGCACATTGGTACCCTCGTCCATAGGGCCCTCAGGCACTGGGGTGGCAGGATGCCCCTGGGCCAGCCCCGTGCAAGGGGGACTCCTGAGGTGGAAAAGCTCAAGCCTCAGGGAAATGCTTTACCTGCTTAATGAAAAGTCCGTTTTGTCAGTTCCCAAGAATACTTACCTTCTCCCCAGAGACTTCCAAGAATTAATTAATACTAAATGCTTGTCCGGCCCTTTGCCAATGTAAAGGATCTGTTTAGTCTGAAAGGCCAGAGGAAGCACAAACAGGAGAGTTGGGCTTTATTTTATAAAGACTCCACCTGTATTCATGCACAGAATGACCTTGCCATGTGGAAAACACAAGGGAAAGAGGCCCTTCCTATTTTAGGAAGTGTCATTTCCACACCACACAGAATGCAGGTCACACATTGCTAGATTCTCTCTCTCTCTCTCTCTCTCTCTCTCTCTCTCTCTCTCTCTCTCTCCCTCCCTCTCTCTCTCTCTATATATATATATGGCATGTATATTCCACATTATGATGATATATGGACTGTTAGGGATACTACTAAAGATAAGAACTTTGTTATTTCCTCTAAGACCCATTTCTGAAATCTGCAATAAACAACAGCAGCATGTGGCTATTTCTTGGGATTCCAGTGGAACAATAGAAATAGAGAACAATTCAAAGTTGTTTGTTGTCTAGAGGAGGCACAGAGGCAGAGGGGGGCCTTACCTGGAGCCAGTCAAGCTGTAGAGTCTTAAGGAACAGTTCCCAAGGCTACCCTTGATTCTGACATCATCTGTAAATTCAGGGACTTTCCAAAACTACCTCCAGTTTCAACAGTTCACTGAAAGGGCTCACAGAACTCACTGAAGGCTGTTATACTCATGGCTACAGTTTATTACAGGGAAAGGATTAGAACCAACCAAAGGAAGACACACAGAGGACAGAGTCCAGGGGTTTCCAAACACAGGACTTCCATTGTCCTCAGGAGGTGACACCCTCTCAGCATCAGTGTGTGAGGATACACAAGGAGTATTGCCAACCAGGGAAACCCACCCATGCTTTGGTGTCCAGAGATGTTATTGGGGCTTCATTACATAGGCACGACTGATTGATTGATTGCCCATTGGTCTGAACTCAATTCCATGTCCCTCTCCAAGGAATTTGGACTGTTATCACATAGTCTGAGGGGCCCATCCTGAGCCACCCATTAGCATAAGCTATCTGTGGTCCAAGGGGCTCAGTTGGATAACAAAGACTGTCCTATCACTCAGGGAGTTCCAAGGGTCTAATGGTTACCTTCCCGGAGCCAGGGATAAAAGTGAGATCTCTCTGGGCGAAACCAAATTCCTTACTACACCTGTCCCAAAGGAGACACCCCCAGTAGCTTTGCCTGGGAAGTTTGCTGAAGACAGAGAGGTCTAAGCAGTAGCATCCAAGTTTCAAGGGAAAATGATATGTCCCCATGGGAGTAGTCAGTGGATTATCTGTTTATCATTCCTCTTCATGCCTAAGTCTTTTCTGGGCTGCATAGCTTCCCAGAACATGATTCCAGACCACAATCTCTTCTCTTCTCTTTTGTCCATTCATGAATTTCATTTACCCATAGCTCAAGCTCCTTCTCAAGCTTCATGTTCTTTGTGAAATGTGACAGTTTTGAAAACTGGCTGAAGGTAACAGGAACTCTCACTCATTGCTCGTGAGAATGCAAAATGGTGAGCCACTTTGAAAGCCAGTTGGGCGGTTTTTCACAAGACTAAACATACTCTTACCATACAATCCAGCAACTGAGCTCCTTGATATTTACTCAAAGGAGCTGAAAATTTATGTTCACACAAAAACCTGCACAAGAATGTTTATAACAACATTATTCATAACTGCCAAAACTTGGAGGCAACCAAGATGTCCTTAAGTAGGTGAATGGATAGATAAATTTTGTTACATCCAGACAGCATAATATTATTCAGCACTATGAGCTACCAAGTCATGAAAACACATGGAGGAAACTTCAATGCACATTACTAAGTGAAAGAAGCCAATCTGAAAAGTCTACATACTGTATGATTCCAACTCTATGACATCTTTTCCAGGAAAAATTTTGGGGACAATAAGAAGATCAGAGGTTGGGAAAGGTTAAGAGGAAAAGAGGGATGAATAGATGCAGCACATCTGGGAGGCAGTGAAACCTTTCTGCATGATACTATTGATGAGGGAGCATGGGGCAAGCTGAGGGCAAAGTGCAGGCTAACAGTACCCCTCCCCACCCCCACCAACCCCAACAAGTCTGATATTCCTTGGACACTCCAGGCTACCCAAAAACAGGGAAGGACAAAAAAACAAATGGTTAAACTGATAAGAGTCTCCACCAGTTTACCAGAAAGGACAATCCCATCATAGCCTAAAGTCCAGGAACTGTCTTAATGGTAATGCTTTGTTAGGGGGAAAAACAACCTTAGTTTGACAATAGCTAGGCCTCCAGTAAGTCTTTAGCAAGTGAAAGTCTCTTTGGAAACTCCCTCTCCGCTCTCTGACTCCATAACACCCTCCCCCACACACTTACAATGCAGCTCTTCCTGCCCATGGGTCCTGTCCCCATGCTGTAATAAAATCGCCTTTTTGCACCAAAGACATCTTCAAGAATTCTTTCTTGGCTGTTGGCTCCAGACCCCATGAATCCCCATCACCCCAAAACTTCATCATTATGACAGTGAACGCATGTCACTTATATTTGCCAAGGCTGTAGGGATCACACCAAGAGTCAACCCTAATGTAAACTATGGACTCTGGGTGATAATGATGTGTCAGTGTGGGTTCATTCATTGTAACAAATGTACCAGTCAGGTGTAGGATGAGCAGTGCCAGATGAATAACTCTGGAGTTATTTAAGTGTGTCTTCCTTCCCCAGCTGGGTTGCTGCTCTCTCTGGGGCAGGGACCAGCATGCATTTGGTGTCCAAACAGCATGGGGCAGGCACAGAACTTTGTACAGAATAGGTGTTCTACAAGAATCTGTTAAAAAAGAAAAACCATGCAGGTCGCCTTGATGGTTCAGTCAGTTAAGCATCCAACTTTGGCTCAGGTCATGATCTTGCAGTCCGGGCGTTTGAGCCCTGCGTCGAGCTCTGTGCTGACAGCTGAGAGCCTGGAACCTGCTTTGAATTCTGTGTCTCCCTCTCTCTATGGTCCTCCCCCACTTGTTCTCTCTCTCTCTCTCTCTCTCTCTCAAATAAATAAATAAACATTAAAAAAAGAAGAAGAAAAACTATGCAGACAAGCATCTGCATGACATCATGGTCTCAGTGTTGCCTGACAATAGCAGGGTCAGGTGGCACTGCTACATCCTCACGTGGTCAGCCCAAGACAGTCCCTCTCCCTGCCAATGCTCCTCCTCTTATACCACCTCACTTACTCTCTAGAGTCTCAGCCTTTGGAAAATTTTGGTCCAATGAGTTCCATTCACCCCAGTGTCAAAGTACTTAAACCTCTCATTGTATTTCCTGAGAAGCTGTTGATTGGATTGGGAAAACACACACATGGAGATTCCTGGTACCACCCAGAGTTGACGTGGGTGTGGACAAATGGTCACTGACTTGGACTGCTGCTGGTATGAGAGTTCTTTGATGTAGACATTTTGGAAAGTAAATTGGCACCATGTATTGAAAGCTGTAAAACAAAAAATGTATACCTAATTCTGAGAATTTGTTCTAAAGAAATAGTGTATGAACAAAAGCACTTAGTTTTATGGATCTCTGCATTATCTATAAGAGGAGAGGAAATTGCTACAACGAGATGCCCAACAATAGAGACTGCTTAAACATACCACGATCTACCCACAGGTGACATGCTTTTTCTTCATTCTGTACCAGGCATGGTTCCATAGGAGAGAAATGTATGAACGACACAGACAGACAGTCTGGCCTTGTGGAGCCTGCATGCTGGGTTGGGGAGGGCGGGTAAAGGCAACAAATGTAACACATTTTTCACAAAAGTACAATACTTGGTATGTTGGAGAGTGATGTTGACTGTGGAGAAAAATCCAACAGGGCAGGAAGATGGAGAGTGTATGGAGAAAGGGTTTGGGTAGGAGTTAGAAAATATTAAATAGGCTAGTTGGGGAAGGTCTCATTGAGAAGATGATATCTAAGTAAAGTTGGAAGAGGCAAAGGAACAAGTTGGGGGTAGGGAATGTTCTAGAGTATTCTAGAAAGGAAGAACAGAAAATGCATGACCCTAAGGCTGGAGCATATTCAAGAAACAGCAAGGAAGTCACTGTGGCTGAAGTGGAGTGAGCAGGAGGGAAAGAAGTAAATAAGGTGAGGCATATGGTATAGGGCCTTACTGATCACAGTAAGAACTTTGAATTTTAGTCCATGGAAGGAGGAGCCTATAGAGGGCTTGGGAGAGGAGCAACGTGATCTGACTCAGGTTTTTAAGTAATCACTCTGGCTGCTGTGTTTAAGACAAGCATAAGGGAACAAGTCAAAAGGGGAGGGTCTATTAGGAAGATGTTGCAATATTCCAAGGGTGCCTTGCACCAGGGGTAACGCCGTAGCAAAATTCTGGATCTGTTGTGAAGGCAGAGCCAACAGAATTTGCTACCATATTTGGACACAGGGTATGGCCAAAAGGCAGAAGCCAAGAAGAACGGTCATTCTGAATCCTATGCAGAAGGAAATCCAATAACAGAAACTATTCTGAATATATTTCTAATTGAATCAGGTTATAAAACAATGTTGTTAAAAATTACTCTATTATTGGAAAAGAAAATACAGATATATGCGAATACAAAAAGACTTGAAGGATATCAACTGAACTGTGAGAAGTTGTTACCTTAGGAGCAGGATTGCTGGTAGTTTTTATTCTCTTCTTTTGCCTGTTTTTAATGTCTACTTTCCCAGCATGAAAACACATTGTTTTTTAACCACGGAAAATAGAATAAGTCATTTTAAACTGACCCTCCTCTCCATCCTCCTAAAACTGGGTCAGTCAATACAAGACCCTCTTCCAGATAACTTCAGGGTTTCCTCTGTTTTCCTGATGTTAATTATAGCTACTTAAGACATTATGTAGTTTCAAAGAGAGACGACAGCAAATATTTAGAAATCCTTGTATTCTTTCCCAGAAGCAATCTCAGGTAGAAGGGCGGGACTGTCTGTGCCTTGTGATGTGAGTAGACAGATTCTTGGGAAAGTTTGTGGCAAAATACAGTACAGTAATGTGTGGGTTTTTGATTCATACCAAATTATTCAACACAAAAAGATGCCCATAATGGTATCAAGAATGACTGGGGACACCTATTGGAAGTGTGACCGCCTTGCTGTGGAGGCTCTGTCTCTTGCTTTCTGAGGACAGCAAGACATGCATGTGTGGGAAAATGGGGGAAAACATGGTGCAGCTCAGACCATCAGCCTTACAGATGGGTGGAAAGAAGATGAAGCAGTGTGCTGGAGCATACAGGGACTTCTTCCTGGAGGTTGTGGAGCTGACCCCAGGCCCAGAGAAAGAGAAGGGGAGGATGAGGGTAGGCACAGGGAACAAAGGAGGAGAGCCCAGATTAAGTAAAGGGCTTGTTACTCAGTCAGTGACATCTTTCCAGAGAAAGCCCTGTAGCAATGCTTAAATAGCCTCTTCGCATGAGGGCCTATTACTTCTGGCACTTGTCCACACAGTCACTTTGTCCATGGAAAGTTTTCCATCTCCCTGAAAGGAACCTCTATTTGAGTTAGGATTATTTAACTAATCTTTTTCTTCTTTTAAATGAACAGTTAAGATGGAAAGTTTTAAATTATGTGCTTGATGATATTTATGTGTTTAAGAAATGAATTATTTTAGCACAATAATTTGAACATTGTGCCAGTATCACAGTTAATGACTAAGTAAATGACTCCCACTTTTGGTTTGGGTAAATATTTCTCTCTCCATTATCATTTATTCCCTTATGGGAGCCATAGACTGCATCATAAACTCAGCACAGAGGATTGTTCTAAGTTTGTTTTATTCACTATTTAGTAGAAGCTACCTATAACATCCATTAGGGGAGATAATGGATTTCGTTCCTTTTCTAGAAAGTCTGTACTCCTATGACAGTCATAAAATGAGCATTTTATATGCTCTGGGTCTGGATTGACCCAAGTTCTCAAATTGTGCAGGTTTGGAAGCAGGCATGAAAGCAATTCTCTGCCATTCTAAAAATATTCAGTCTTTTCCACTGCCTTCACTGTGGAAAGAAAATGCTGGTGCAAGACTGGAAGATCTGGAGGAGGTGAGTCTGTGTAGGTGCGTGTGTCTGAGACGGTTGGGGGAAGTCATGGAGAAGAGGTGACCACCAGCAGACCTATAAGCTGGACCCAGTCAATGGGAGGGTCCTCAACCCTTTCCCTGTCCTTGAAATATGGGTTCTTCTTGCTCCTCCTCCTCCCAGAAGATGCTCCAAGGACAAAGCCTTGAGATAATGATGTGGTGTTGAGAGCACCTGCATGACATGTGTGACTGAAACCAGTTAAGGCTTTAAGATGTGGTGGGCAGGTGTGGGGATCCATTCATCTTGCTGCTGAGCAAAACAAACCTTGTATGTAAATTCCCTTTGCTCAATAAAACAGCCACCTACCAACATAGAGTGGCCTGAGTCTTTCTTCAGTCTCTCCCTGCCCCCTGAGTATGGTGGCCAGTTTCAGATTTCACCCAGGGAAACTCCAAAAGGGGTCATGAATCAATGAGGAGCCAGCTGGTAAACTGAGTCAGTGATCAGTGACCATACATGTGTGACCCAGGCTCACATGGCATTGAGTTCAGATGTTTTTCCTTCAATACAAAAGCATCATCAACAACCACAACAGATGCAACCCATGGAGTGTCAAGTTGTGCCCGCTGTGTACTGAAGAAGAGCACTCGCCTGTGTGCTCCTTGACGGCAGACACCAATGTCAAGAACCCCATCGTGGGAAGGTTGCAATATCCCTCCTGCCCCCTGCCCTCACACATCTCTCTACCCTCTTCCCTCCTCTGGGACTTTCCCAAAGAACCTGTCACAACCTAACTTACTAAATATTATTTATTGAATCTTGCTCAATGTCTGTCTCCCTCCCCTACAATGCAATCTCCATGACTGTTTCATACAGTGTGGTTCCCAATTACTAGTACAGTGTGGGTACTCAATAAATATTTAGTGAAGAATGAATGAATTATCCCCCAGTGCCTAGGAAAGCACCTAGAACACAGTAGGGACTCAATACATAGTTTCAGAATACATGAAGGGATCCACTGATTAACACCTTATGTCATTTAATCCTACATGATAGTTATTATTATTTTCATTTGACAGACAAGAAAACAGGGACATAAACAGGTTCAGCAGTTTGTTCAGGGACATGGAAATGGTTAACAGCAGAGAGAGGATGCAAACAATTTTGTCTAGTGTCAAAGCCCATATAATTATGCTAGACTGAATAAGACTGTTTAATGTGGAATTTGGAAACAGATCCATTGAGAACGCATAGATTTACAGATATATATGTGTACATTTCATTACAGCTTGTAAACACTAGTGGCTTAGAGACAAAAATCTAAGATCTGGCCCAGGTTCTCTCTCTTTTAAATTGAGGTATAATTGACATGTAACATGATATTAGTTTCAGGCGTACACCATAATGATTTGATACTTGTATATATTGCAAAATGATCACAATTAGTCTGGTTAACATCCATCACGAAAGATAGTTACAAAATGGTTTTTACTTGAGATGAGAACTTTCAAGACCTACTAAGTGAACAACTTTTATGTATGCAATACAGAATTACTAACTATAGTCCCCTTGCTGTACATTATAATCCTCAGGACTTGTCTTATTTATAACTGGAAGTCTAATGACTTTTGACCCCCTTTCACCCATTTCGCCATGCCCTCCCAATCCTAACCTCTGGCAGCTACCATTCTGTTCTCTGTGTCTATAAGCTTGGTAAGTGGTGTTTCTTTTTTTCCCCATAGATGCCACATCTGAGTGAGATCACATGGTATTTGTCTTCCTCTGACTGACTTATCTCAGCCTGATGCCCTCAAGATCTCTCTGTATTGTTGCAAATGGCAAGATTTCCTTGGTTGAATAATATTCCATTGTGTATATCTACCACAATTTCTTTATCCTTTTATCCATCAGTGGACACTTAAGTTGTTTTCATGTCTTGACTATTGTAAATAATGCTGCAATGAACATGAGGCTCCAGATAAATGTTCAAGTTAGTATTTTAATTTTCTTTGCATAAATATTAAGCAGTGGAATTGCTAAATCTTATGGTAGTTTGATTTTTAATTTTTTGAGGAATCTCCATACTGTTCTCCACAGTGGCTGCACCAATGTATATTTCCCCCAACAGTGCACAGGGTTCCCTTTCTCCACATCCTTAACAACACCTGTTATCTCTTGTCTTTTTGATAGTAGCCATTCTAACAGGTGCAAAGTGACTTCTCATTGTGGTTCTGGTTTGCATTTCACTGATGATTAATGATGTAGACTATCTTTTCATGTAACTATTGGTTGCCTGTTTCTCTTCTTTGAGAAAATGTATATTGTGATCGTCTGCACTTTTTTAAATCAGATTGTTTGGGGGTTTTTTGTTATTAGTTTGTATGAGTTCTTTATATATTTTGTATATTAATGTCTTATCAGATATGCTTTGCAAAACTTTTTCCCCATTTGGTAGGTTTTCTTTTCATTTTGTGAGACTACATCATATTAAAACCTTCTTTACATCAGAAGAAACCACCAACACCCATTGAAAAACAGTTAAAAGAGAACTACCATATGATCCAGGAATGTCACTTCTGGATATTTATCCAGATAATTAGGGAGGGTGTTTGTTTGTTTGTTTGTTTGTTTCACAGCCAGCATGGAGTCTAAGCACAACCCTGAGATCAAGACCTAAGCTGAGATCAAGAGTCAGATACTTAAGCAACTGAGCCATCCAGGTTTGGATGGTTTCTTTGGATATTTATCCAAAGAAAACAAAAATACTAAGTCAAAAAGATATCTGCACCCCCATATTCATTGCAGCATTATTTACAATAGCTAAGACATGGAAACAACCTATTAATGGACGGATGGACAAAGAAATTATGGTATATGGAGAGAGTGGAATATCAGTTAGTCATCAAAAAAAAAAAAAAACAACAGTGAAATCTTGCCATTTGTGACAACATGGATGAACTCTGAGGGCATTATGCAAAGTGAAATAAGTTTGACAGAGAAAGACAAATCGTATGATCTCTCTTATATGTGGAGTTTAAAGAAGGAAGAAAAAGGCTCATAGAAGCAGACAACAGATTGGTGTTTACCAAAGGTGGAAAGAAAGGGTTAGGAGTAAATGGGTGAAAATGGTATAAGTCTATTTTTAAAATATTTTTAAATATGAATATGCCCAGGCTTTCAGCCAAAAAATGGAAAGGGAGTTCCAAGCAAGAGGAAAAAGTGAGCAAAGGCAAGAAAGCTGCAGCAATGAGCCAGAGAAATGAGGCAGGACTGGGAGGGCAGTTTCCCCAACATCCAGAACTACCTTGGTCACTACTTTACAGCTGAGGAAACTGAGAGTTACCCACTCAAGGCCAGGCAATAGCTACAGGGCCTTTGACGTTCCAGGTTCCTGCCATTCTTGCCTCAGTGGGTCCAGGCTATGAGGGTGGCTAAATACAAGCCTTGTCCAGCAGGAAACATGTCTCTCTTCTGCTTGTATTTCTAGAGAAGTACAAAAGGATAGCAGATATTCATGTGTCTACCACTCAAAATGAAAAATGTTAACATTTTGTCACATTTGCATGGGGTCCTATTGCCCATGATTATTCCCAACAGGCAACCCCAGTGGTGAATCTGGTGAGGATCTAGGTTTTTATAATTCTGCACCACACCACACACATGTATCTATAAACAAAATACACCATGTGTGTTTTAAACATGCACAGGCAGGACTCAAACAACACATACCATCATACCATTCTCCTGCCTGCTGTTTTCATTCAATATTGTATCTTCGAAGTTTATACAGGTGGAATCATACACTTACTTATATAAACCATTTCATAGTATTCCTTTAACTTATTTACCTGTTTTCCTCCTGACAGACACTTTAGTGGTTTTCAGATTTTTGCTATTATGTCTCATTGTGCACACATGACAATTTGTCTAGAATTCGGATTGCTTGATAGTAGGTTATGCACGTGTTGGCTCTAGTAGATGTTTCCAAAGTGGGAGGAGGAGGAGGAGGAGGAGGAGGAAGAAGAAGAAGAAGAAGAAGAAGAAGAAAGAGGAGGGGAAGGGGGAGAGGGAGGAGGAGGAGGAGGGCGGAGGGGGAGAAGGGGGAGGAGGAGGAGGAAGAGAAGGAGAAGGAGAAGGAGAAGGAGAAGGAGGAGAAAACTTGGGCCAACCCATCCCCTTTCTTCTAGAAATTTCTCCTCTCAATCCATCTCTAGCAAATAGGAACATTCTGCTTTGCCAAAACATCCCAGAGAAGAAGACTGGTGCAGAATTCTCTTCTAGGGAATTGCAGTGCTGTGCCATTTTGACACGAATGTTCTGCCTTAACACTTTCCCACTATAGTTAAATCCTCATCCTTCTTGTCCTAATCTATGGAAACAGTAAGAGGTTGCCATCATTTAATGATATCCTTTTACATACCTCATGATAGTTAATAGTTTTTACATTGGATGGAGCCCATGTTTAATTGGAATTAAAGGGTGCTGAGAATGTACAAAGCCATTCTTGTTTGCAGTGAGTTATTCATTGCATTTGTGCTTGCCTTCTTGAGTAGACATCTGGAACTGTGCTACCATAATTATTTCTTATTGTAATGAGTTGAACTATACCCCCACCTACCCAAATAGGTTGAAGTCTTAACCTCCAATACATTAGAATGTGTCTTTACTTGACAATAGGGTCATTGCCGATGTAATTAAGTAAGATGAGGTTACGGTGGAGTAGAGTGGGCCCTGGTCCCACACCAGGGCTGGTGTCCCTATAAGACCGCCATGTGGAGACTCACACAGCAGAACTCCATGTGGCGACAAAGGCAGAGACTGAAATTATTCAGTCGCACCCCACAGAAGGCCAAAGGTTGCTAACAAAGCACCAGAAGCTAGAGGAAGCAAGCAAGGATTCGCCTAAAGTTTTCAGGAAGAGCATGGACTCACTGACACCTTGAATTTGGACTTTTGGCATCAAGAACTGTGAGATAATACAGTTCTCTTATTTCAAAGACACCTGGTTTGTGGTGCTTGTTATGGCAGCCTGAGGAAACAATATAATTATATAAATGGTTTCTCTTTGATCAAGTATCTAACCTGTATTGATCTGGATGAAAGTGTGTCTCCACATTTCACTCATCTCCTCCTGCTTTGAGAGACTTTGGAAGCTTCTGAATGAGGAGGCTATTTTCAGAAATAGTAATGAAAGTTTCAATTTTGGATGTCTTTAATTATAATGTAAAAATGAGTAACACTCCTTCCAAAAAGAGCTACCCTAAATCCATCTGGGATTCAAGGAGATACTGAATTCAAACAACGCACTACTGCCATAGTCCTTAATGGATGCCCAATTCTCTCTAAGAATAGCAGAGCATTATTCTAAAATTAAAATAATCACTAAAGCTGGGTGACAGAATGCCTTTATGTGGGCCTCTACAGGCCTGGCTATGCCAGATTTAATTAAGGAGTTTTATGTGCATCAATAAATTATTATCCAAGGTAAAATTAAAGTTATTCGATTTGTTCACACTCAATTTCGTTTAGGTGTACAATTAGTGGTATAAGTCTATTGCAAAATAATTCAGCCAAGAAATCAATTTTAGCACCTACAAAAAGCCCAACCAAGCTATAATTACAATCTTCCAAATGCTAATTGTGTACAGTTTGGGATAGGAAATATACATATATTTCATCTCACTGTTTACAACCAAAAAATTATACTTGCATAAAACATGAGAAAATTATCTTCATTATTTATGACCCTCTAAAGGCTAAGATGTTCCTTTTAGGGGCCTTTTGGATGGATCCACATTAGAAATTATTGTCTTCCCTGGCTGCATATGTACCATTTCTTCTTCTTGTGGAGTCAGAAGCTAATGTGTGCTGATGCAGAGAGCCCCATAGTAGGAGGCAGCGGGGACCAGAGATCAATGCAGGAGCTGGGACCTCAGGGAAGAGCCTGGGTTTGGGGGAAATGTATGTCACCTATAGTATCAACGTGTTCTCATCTATGAGAGAAAGGTCACAAGTTGGGGGATGAGCAACTAATGGAATAATTGATAAAAATGATGTTCATTTCCAAATAGGAAATTAGTTGTATGCTCCAGGCAGGCCATAAGGTAACCATACTTGATGAAAACCAGTGAGAACTAAGACAACATTCAGCAGATTGTTCTGAGAGTCATAATGGCCTCTAGAGCATTCTCTCTCTAAAAATACTGGACAGAATCATTTGGAGCAATATAAGAATGCAAAGGTGGTAGATACCTGAGTTGGATTTTGTTATTTTGACAATGATCTCTTGCTATCCGCCAAAACCACATGCGCTGTGACAATGATGCCATGCATTTGCATAGCAAGTCACAGTGTACAAAGGTCCAACATGTGTATCTCTCCCTGGGAGGTCCATTTGCAAGTGATTATTACCGCCACATCTGTTTTTCAGTTGGAGAGGAAACTGAGTGAATTGAAGAAGAAAAAGGACTGGGTAAGTGGGAGACTCAGCCAAGACTCCACAGCCATGCTGGTAACATATTTTGACATACATCTTTCACATTTGCATTTCACAGAAATTCATTATTTATTTATTGTAAAGAGTTACTCTGTTATGTGCTACACTGCTTGCCTGGGACTATGGGGAGAAATTCCTTAATATCTTAGCACCATAAAGAACTGTTCTCCTGAGCATTGGGCTAGTTACCTATTCCAGCACATTCTCCCTCTAGAAAAATGGATGGATGTTCTTCTGGGTCATTTTTATGCATAGTGACACTTATGTGTCTCTCCAAGGTGCCCAAGTTCTGAAAGGGAAAAGTAAGGATTGATTCAGAGAATGGGAATGGGAAAAGTAGGTGGAATAGGTAGAACTGAGGAGAACAGGAAGATGTCAGCTTCCCCTGACACTAACCCAACTGATTGGCTCACTTGTGTAGAATTTCATGTGACTCTGGTACTAAGTTTGGGGGGAGATGGTGACAAATGCAGTGCATTCAGAGAGAGAATGGGGAGCAGTTAGGAAAAAATTCCCATAAGGAGTTTTTGAAGTAACTGGAGATGTTGAGTCCTGACTACAGAAGTCTCGAGGAAACACTGTACATGCTTTCTATGATGTGGAGAGCCACCATACAAAGAGGCAGGAGAAATTTTCCGGTGAATGCACAGGACATAACGAGATCATTGGAAAAGAACACCAGGAAGAAAATTTCCTTTCAATGTAAGAGAAGGTATTTTAACAATTCTAGCAGGCAAACAATGGTCAGGGTGTCCTGTAGAACTTTCCACCCTTGACTGGAAGTATCCAAACAGTGACTGGAGAGTTGTCCTAAAGGGTACCATTTGGTTCAAGCAAATGGCTCTGGGGTCAGTTCAATGGTACCAAGTTCAATGGTACCAAGGGTACCATTTGGTTCTAGCTCCAACTGCCCATGACTTTACGAATAAGTTCTACTTGGTTCCCAGGGTTCATTATTTTTTTGGTGTTTGCCAGAGACCTCTCCATGGGGCAGTAAACCTTTCTCCCTTCTATTATCTCATGGTCATTTTAGAATGTCATTTCTTTGGCTCGCTCCTTCTTCCCTGGCTCCTTGGGTCTGAAGAGTGATGCCATACTCTGAAGGAATCAGGAAGTGCTGGTGGAAAATTTCTGTTAATTGCCAATATATTTTTTATCTTAGTAGACTTTTGTGTTCTCTCTGTACCTCACAGTTTGTAGGCATTTAATGAAGTTTTAATGGTGAATGAGTGAGTATGAATATTATCTTGGCAGCTAATTTTGAAAACAATATTCCAGGCTTTAAGGAGAAAAGAAAAGGGAAATAATCCAAAAAAATTCTAAACCTTTTAAAACAGCTCTAAGTTAGAAATTGAATTAATTGCTCATGATTTTTAAAAATACTCTTAGCAAACTGGAAATAGAAAATTTCCTAAAATGATTTTTAAAACACTATAAAAATATATAGCCTACATCATGCTAAATGGTGAAATATTAAAAATATTCTCTTTAAAATCAAATCAGATAAGGAGGCTTGCTATTTTCAGCTCCAGTGAACATTTTACTAAAGGTTCTACACTGTGTGATAAGACAAGAAAAAAGGTATAAATAATGCAGTATAAAAAACAAAATTGGTAGAGGCACCTGGGTGGCTCAGTCAGTTAAGTGTCCGACTTCAGCTCAGGTCATGATCTTGCACTTTGTGGGTTTGAGCCCTGCATCAGACTCTCTGCTGTCAGCATGGAGCCTTCTTCAGATCTTCTGTCCCACTGCTACCCTCCCCCGCTCCCTCAGGCTTTCTCTCTCTCTCAAAAATAAACATTTTTAAAAATAGAGCAAAATTCAGGTCATGATCTCATGGTTCATGAGTTCAAGCCCCGTGTTGGGCTCTGTGCTGACAGTGCAGAACCTGCTTGGGATTCTCTGTGTCCCTCTCTTTCTGCCCCTACCCTTGCTCATGATCACATGCTATCTCTTTCTCTCTCTCAAAATAAATAAACATTAAAAAACGCAAAGTTTTAAAAAATAGATCAAAATAAACAAAGGTGTATCACCACAAAAATGGTCTCTTCTTAATTTGGCCTTGTTGAATCTGCTTTCCTGTCTCTGTTGTCAGTGGCTAAGCAGCACATTAACAAAAGTTTGCTACTCACCAAGTTCCTGTGAACTCTCCAGGTCCACCTGGTCTGATTGTGTCTTGCTTCTCAGCATGGCCAGCCTCTCCTGGGCTCCAGCCTATCTTCAGCAAGCAGCTTTACTTTTTGGAACCATATCTTATCTCCTGTCTTTACAGAGCAACTCTCGTAAAGGGGCACAAAGCAAACCTTGTCTTCCCTGCCTTATATGATTCTCTATAATCCCCCTCTTAAGGATTTAGCCCAGGTTAAATGTTGTTTATTTGCTTAAAAAAAGAATTTAAATCAAATTGAGTTTTTTATACAGCCTACATATTAAATAAGTATGAACAAATATATGTTATGGGGTCAGAACAGGCATATCGATTGATGAGAAAACAGGCATATTGATTGAGCAGTATGGCTGAAAGATCCAGTCATCTAAGATCTCACTGAGCACTTATCAGCATAGGGGTCAACAAGAGAAAGAGATGGCCCCTGCCCACCATTAGGCAAGCAACACCATCTATCATACAGAACACAAGTAGATAATATATGCAAAAGAGCTAGATGGACTATTCCCATAGACAGATGGGGGAAAATGTGGGCTAGATGACAGAGCATTGGGTGATTCACACATAACTGGTTGAACTAACATACCCAGCAGAGCAGATTAATGAACAAATGTCAGCATATCGTGAGATCTCTATTGGCTCTACCCTCATCCCAGTCTTGTCCAACATTTTTATAAATGATTTGGACAAAAGAGGGGTAGTGTAATCAACCAAATGTATGTTATCATGAAAGTAGGAGTGATAGTAAATATGCTGAATAACAGAATCAGAATCCAAAAACCTGCAGAGTGGATCCAATTAGCCAGCCCGGTTAGGGGTGATGTGTCCAGATAGAGAGACAGGATGTGTTCACCATGCCCAGTGCTGTACTTACCACACCTGCGTGGTCCTTTGGGGGCAACATATGCAAATGGGAATTTTACAGTAAAACAAACTCTAGGCAAAGTGACCAGGATAATGTGACTGGAAACCAGGGTAACTAGATGTGCAATCTAGCACAGGAGATGTAGCCTATGACTACATGTGATCCATTGCCATACATTTAAGGGAATACATATGAAATGAAATAGGACTTCAGCTTATTCCGTGTCATTCCACAAGGCTGAACTAAGACAAGACAGAGTTTGACTTTACGGGAAAGAAAAGGAATATTGGCTTAGTACCTATCTAGTGCCAGAAATGATGCTTAGTGTTTCATAATAATCCTCCCAACAACCAAATAAATTGTTCTGTTTATCTATGGCTAAATAGCAAACCACTACAAAACTTAGTAGCAGCTTAAAATAGCCATGTATTATTCTTCTAGCTCACCTGTCTGTGGGTCAGAAATTTGGACAGGGCAGAGCAAGGAGAGCTTATCTCTTCTCCGTGATGCCTGGGGCCTCAGCTGGAGTGTCTTGAATGGCTGAAGGCTGTTCAGGTGTCCCTCTTGGTCTCTCTATCCAGCCTCCAAGGGTGGGCTTCCTCACATCATGGTGGCCTTGGGATGGGTGAACCTGTTAGGCAGGGCTCGGGGCTCCAAGAGGAGAGGCAGATGTCGCCCCTCCTCTCAGGTCTAGGCTAGCAGCTGGCAGAGCAGTTCCTCTTTACCGTGCTGGTCAGGCTGGTCCCAGGGCCAGTGCACATTTGGGGAGAGGGAAAAGGAGAGACAGAGAAAGCCTCTGTGGCTGTCTATGACCCAACACACTGGGGAAGAAGCACAGGATCGTAGGGACCGGCAGAGCCAGGACTCAAACCAGAACTGACCAGTGATCATTCCACTCAGTACCTTCAGGCCCTCAGTGACCTCCCAGATGTTCTCTCAATGTGCATGCTTCTTTTTAAAAATTATTTAAGTTTATGTATTTATTTTGAGAGAGAGAACACAAGCAAGGGAAGGAGCAGAGAG
Organism: Acinonyx jubatus; assembly: GCF_027475565.1. Lineage (NCBI taxonomy): Eukaryota > Metazoa > Chordata > Mammalia > Carnivora > Felidae > Acinonyx > Acinonyx jubatus. The sequence continues at coordinate 127,236,526 of NC_069385.1, read as the reverse complement.
AGAGAGGGAGAGAGAGAATCCCAAGTAGGCTCTGCACTGACAGTGTGCAGAGTCCAATGAGGGATCAAACTCACAAACCCATGAGATCATAGCCTGAGCCAAGGTCAAGACTTGGACATTTAACTGACTGAGCCACCCAGGCACCCAGCCCCCACCCCCGCTACCTTGCTTATCTCCAAATGTGAACCACGCATCTCTGTTTGAATTTTACAGCAGCCCCTCAGACTCAGCAGGCAGATGTGAATCCTAAACTTATCACGGGCCCCCTCTCCATCCCAAACTGGGCACACCCACTGCCCCTAACATCCACCTAGTCTCCCAGGCTCAGCACATCCTGGCGAATCTGTTCTCACTCGCTCACTCATTTCTTGGGCCCCATGTCAGTCACAAAGGCCTGTGAGTTCACTTACACCACAACAAACCAGGGATCTGGCCTGCTGGTTGGGATACCCCTCTCCAAGCTCACCTAACTCCAGTCATACTGTCCTGATGCTCCTTTGTCCTCATCCCCGCCTTCTGAGCAGAAGCTCAGACAGCATCTCCCAGATGCCACCGTGGCGGATATAGCACCTTCCCTTCGCCCTCTCAACCCCTAAGCTCACTTTCTTCTTCACGGTGTTTATCCTTACCTGATATGGCGGTATCTATTTATTTGCTTATTTACTGACTGTCCCCATCTCTCCCTGGAACAGTGCCATTCAATAGAAATACAACATGAGGGGTGCCTGGTTGGCTGAGTCAGTTCATCACCTGACTCTGGCTCAGATGATGATCTCACAGTTTGTGGTTCAAGCTCCACATCATGCTCTGTGCCTGCAGCCTGCTTCAGATTCTCTGTCTCCCTTTCTCTCTCTGCCCCTCCCCATTCGTGCTCACTCTCTCAAAAATAAAGAAATTAACTTTAAAAGAAAGGAAAGAAATACAACACGAGCCCTGTATGTAATTTCACATCTTATGGTAGCCACACGTTAAAAACCAGAAAAGAAGCAAGTGACATTAATTTTAATCATATATTTTATTTTGCTCAAACGTCCAGTGTATTATCATTTCAACATATAGCCAATGCAAAAAAAAAAAAAAAAAAGATTAATGGAATCCTTTCCACTTTTTGTTCTCTGTTTTGAGTTCGGGTGCACATGTTCTCCCAGCACTTCTCATCGAGACTCGCCTGTTTCAAGGGCTCAGTGGCTCCAAGAGCAGCACAGCTCTAAAATATAATAAGCCCCAGGGCTCAGAGGGCTTGTGCTCCTTGTCCACCTCTCTCTTCTCAGGGCCTGCAACAATGCCTGGCACTGAGTCAGTGTTTGTGGATTGCATAAATACCATAAATTACATCCCTTGTCTTGGTTCCTCTCCCTCCCACACCAGCCCCAGTCCCCCTCACCTCTTGTATGGCAGGCACCTCCTACCTGTTGGCACCTGCAGGTGTGGCCGGTAATTTCCTTTTCCTGGAACCTTGTCACCAGTTCCAGAAGCTACTAGAGAAAGGCTCTAAGGGAGCAGCCCGGGTGCTGTGTCTGTGCCTGCCACCAGTAGCAGCAACATTCAAGCTAGGGAAGCTTTAGAATCTGCCTGATCTGGTGGCCCCACCTGCGGGCACCTGCTGAAGGCCTCTTCCCCTTCTTTCTTAGCCAGAGTGTCTGGGTCTCTGGTTCTCTCCTCCCCTCTCCCTGCCTTTGCCCTTAATCCTGAGCTCTAGGGTGGAATCCCCTCAGGGATTTCTAAAGGTCTTCAGTGTAACTTAGGTTGGGAACACTGACATCTGATTCTATGCTTTTATAAAAAATTTTTATTTGAGAGAGAGAGGGAGAGAGCAAGCAGGGGAGAGGGAGAGAGAGAGGATGAGAGAGGAAGAGAGAGAGAGAGAAAGTCTTAAGCAGGCTTCATGCTCAGCACAGAGCCCAACTTGGGACTCAATGCTACAACCCTGGGATCATGACTTGAGCCAAAATCAAGAGTCAAATGCTCAACCAACTGGATCCCAGGCACCCTGACCTCATGTTTTTTGACTGAAGAAATTGATGGCAGAGGTCTGTTTGGTCTGAACTGGTGCCTACTATGATGGCTGGCTCTAAGGACCCACTGCCTGCCCATTTGTCTGCTACTTCTGTGACAGCTTGGTGCCAGCCTGCTGCCCGAGCTCTTGGCCTTGGCTGACAGTTCCAAACTTCTTGTCCCTGGATGTTCCATCTAGGTGTGGCCCAGAGTGGTCAGCTGGCTTTGAGTTCCTCCTCTACGGATTCTTTTTTGTGCCTAGGTGGTTCAGTCAAGCATCCAACTTTGGCTCAGGTCATGATCTCACAGTACATGGGTTCAGGCCCCACATGAGGCTCTGTGCTGACAGCTCAGAGTCTGAAGCCTGTTTTGGATTCTGTTTCTCCCTCTTTTTCTGTCCTCCCCCACTTGCACCCTTTCTGTCTCTATCTCTCAAAAATAATAAATAAACATTTAAAAAGTTATTTAGGGGCGCCTGGGTGGCGCAGTCGGTTAAGCGTCCGACTTCAGCCAGGTCACGATCTCGTGGTCCGTGAGTTCGAGCCCCGCGTCAGGCTCTGGGCTGATGGCTCAGAGCCTGGAGCCTGTTTCCGATTCTGTGTCTCCCTCTCTCTCTGCCCCTCCCCCGTTCATGCTCTGTCTCTCTCTGTCCCAAAAAATAAATAAACATTGAAAAAAAAATTTAAAAAGTTATTTAAAGAATGTCAGCTTTACCAGCTTATGATCCACATACCATACAACTTCCTTTTTAAAGAGTATGATTCAATGGATTTTGCTATATTTACAGATAACATGCAAATATCACCACAGCTCATTTTAGAAACTTTTCACAACCTGTAAAAGAAACCCCACACCCTTTAGTTACCACCCCCGTTTCCCCTCCCCCACAGCCCTAGGTCACTAATAGGTCTCTATAGATCTCCCTATTTTGAACACTTCCTATGAATGGGGTTATATAATATGTGGTCTTCTGTGACTAGCTTCTTTCACTTAGCATGATATTTCCATGGTTCTTCATATAGCATGTATCCCTTCCTTTTTAGGGCTAAATAATATTCCATTGTATGGACATATCCACTCATCAGCTGATAAGCATTTGGATTCTTTCCACCTTTTGGCTATTAGGAATAATGCCGTATGAACACTCATGTACACTCCCCCATCAGTTTTCCCCGTATCTTGCTGCCAGGCTGATCTTTGACAAACATGGGAGAGCAGATCAGTTTATTGTTCTGACACTTCCAGGGGCTTGGCCCTTCACAACTGGAGTGCCCTCCCTTTCTCCCCATGCTATGGAGGGAGCAATGGAGGAAGCAATGGAGGAAGCAATGGAGGGCCATGGTCAGGGCAAAGGCTTTGGACTCAGAGGTCACAGTTATAGTTACCAGTGGGCTAAGCCAGACACAAGACCAGCCCAGTTTTGGGATTTGGGGACAGCAGTGATGATTCTTTCACTTTGATTTACTATCCACTAGGCAACAAGCAGATCAAAGATGCCAGGGGCTGTACTCCACAAGGCTACCTTCTGACTTCCACAGAGATGTCCAGGCTCAGAGGACAGCTGGCCACCCTCCATGTGAGCCCACAGAGCCCAGCACTGCCCCTTATCAGCTAGAGAGGGACCATGACAGCACTTTAGGGTCCTCCACATTAGCACTGTAGCCACACTCATCTGTGTTCTACCTCTGACTGCCTCATCAGGTAACACCACAGTGCTTATTATCCCCTGTTTATGGGGATAATAATACACCAACCTCACAGGATTCCTGAAAATCCATGCATGCATGCATGAACCAGGCCAGAACACGGAAAGCACTCTATGCATGTCAGCCACGATCTCTTCCCAAGGCAAACACTTTGCTCTGTGGAGACTTCTCTCCCACCTGTGCTCATCCCCTCTTCATACCTTGCATCTAGATTCTCAGGTTAACCAAGTTCTGGCTATTTCTATTAGTTTCCTACTGCTGTTGTAACAAATTGCCACAAACTCAAATGTGATGGCTTAAAACACACACACTTATTATATGTGCCTTCTGGAGGGCAGAAGGCCGAAACTTGTCACAGTGGGCCAAAATCAAGGTGTTAGCAGGGTTCTGTTTCTTCTGGGGACTCTAGGGAAGAATTGTTGCCCTGACCTTTCTAGCTTCTTGATGCTGCCCACAGTCCCTAGCTCACAGCCCCCTCCTCCATCTTGAAAGCCAGCCAGCAATGGCTGGTGGAGTCTTTCTCAAATTGGGTCAGTCGGCCTCTCTGAGTCTGTTGTCACATCTCTGCTTCCTCCCTTGAGATTTCCTTGGCCCACCTGGATAATCCAGGATAATCTCCCCATCTCAACTCAGCTCGTTAGCAATGTTTATTCCAGCTGCAACCTAATCCCCTCTTGCCACAAAACCTTTTGTCATGGCAGCTCCACGTATCAGAGTGCAAATATCTCTGGGGAGCATTATTCTGCCTACCACACTATTCTTTAATGTTCAGTTATGGCCTCCCCTCGCCACTTGGGATTTCCCCAAAAGACCCAGTCCTCTGCCTCCTTTCCTAAATGCCCAAAATACTTATCATCTGTAACCTTCATGTTTACATAGCTTTTGTGCCATCGTGTACTCTTCGTGTACTCATCGTGTAAGTGAAATATAAAGTCCAGAAAGGCAAGGACCACGTCTCACCCCCTGAGAGAGGCAGCGTGGCAGAGCAGAAAGGCCCGGAACTGGGAGCCAAGGGGCCTTGCTTCCATTCTAGCCTCTGGCTGGGAAACCCTGAGTGATTTTCTGGACATCTGTGATTCTCATTTCCCTCTCTGTAAAATGGGGTTCATCCAAACTCTAGCTATAGCCACTGTTAAAAATCAAAACAAAGCAACACATCAACAAAAACAAACTACTCAATCAAAAAAAAATGGGCAGAGGTCTTCAATAGACATTTCTCCAAATAAGACATACAAATGACAAAAAAAGCACATGAGGAGATACTCAACATCACTCATCAGGAAAATGAGGTACTACTTCATGTCCATTGGGATGGCTATTATAAAAAGAAAAACAGAAAATTACAAGTGTTGGCGAGGATGTGGAAAAATTGGAACACCTGTTCACTGCCAGTGGGAATGTAAGATGGTGCTGCTGTTGGGGAAAACAGTATGATGATTCTTCAAAAAATTAAACAGAGAATTACCATATCATCCAGCAATTCCACTTCTGGGTATATGCCCAAAGGGAAAGCAGGGACTTCAACACCCACGTTCACAGCTGCACTATTCACTGCAGCCAAAAGGTAAAGCAACCCAAGGGACCATCAACAGATGAATGGATAAACAAACTGTGGTATACTCATACAATGGAATATTGGGGCCACCAACAGGGATGGTCCCACCGCCCACCAGAGACACAGTCTTAACAAGGAAAGAAATTCTGGAACATGCTACCAAGTGTGTGAACCTTAAGGCTACTATGCCAAGTGAAATGAGCCAGTCACCAAAGATGAATATTTTATGATTGCATATATGAGGCTCCTGAACAGTCAGGCTTATAGAGACATAAAGGAGAAAGATGGTTGCCAGGGGCTAAAGGGTCGAGCAGGAGTTAGTGTTTAATGGGGACAGACTTTCAGTCTGGGAAGATGGAAAACTTCCGGAGATGGATGGCGGTGATGGTCGCAGAACAACGTGAAGGTACTTATGCCACAGAACCTTCCACTTAAAATAGTTAAGATGGTACATTTTATATTACATATACCTTACTGCAACAACAACAAAAAACCAAGCAATGTAAGTAGAAGTGCTCTGGTAACTATAACATTTGTACAACTTTAAGGTGACGGTTTCCTGATATCCTATTACCTCCTCACCATTTTCCTGCTCATATTCCAGATCCCAATAAATAGTGCAGAGTTGCCCAGGCACATACATCTTCCTGTCCTTTTCTTTCCCAGCCCATCTGCAGATGTGTGTAGCTAACCATCTTACCTGATGATGTCTCGTAAACTATAGCAGTCTGAACATTTTTAAAAGTTTTTTTTTAATATTTATTTATTTTTGAGAGAGAGAGACAGAGTATGAGTGGGGGAAGGGCAGAGAGAGAGGGAGACACAGGATCCGAAGAAGGCTCTAGCCTCTCAGCTGTCAGCGCAGAGTCTGACGTGGGGCTCAAACTCATGGGCTGCAAGGTCACGACCTGAGCCAAAGTCGGAAGCCCAACCGACCGAGCCACCCAGACGCCCTTGAACATTTTTAATGTGACAAAACATGAAAAGGGATGGAGAAAGAAAGGTAGAGATATGTGTGCATTGTGCATTCATGGATTTGTGTTTATAATCCAACGATGTTATTTTTCAAGTCTGCCTAAAGCTGGTTCCACCTGCTGGTTTCTTTTGGTGACCCAAATACGTGTGTGCATTCTCCATATGCTTTGGAGTCCGCACACAATGAGCTGTGTTTGTCCCTCGACTGACTTTATGCAGTGGAAGCAGAGCACACAGCACGTAGACCAGGGAGCCCGAAATCCCGAGCCAAGCTGCACACAGGGTAGGTAGGAGCTGGGGGAAGCAATAAGACCTAATAACCTCACCCATTCTCCTAATTGCTTTCTTCTCACAAAGAACCACACCAGAGGCTCCGGTGGCCCTCAGGGAAATCTCTGCTTGTTATGAGGCCAGTGGGCAAGCCTTCCCTCACTGTGAAATGCTGGCAGTTTGTGTCAACAAATCCAATTTCAGTCAATCAATAGCCCGCCTCCTAGCTCTGTCCTCCAGGCCCCACAGAGCCGGGAGCTGGCTTCCCCTTCCTCCCAGCCCTGCCCACAGGAGCCCTGGCAGGAAGAGCGGCTGGCTGGGTACAGAGGATGAACAGGCAGTAGGGTCCAGCTGGCTGTGGCAGAGGGCCACCAACAGGGATGATCCCACCGCCCACATGAGACACAGTGCGGCGTATGGGTTACAAGCGCCAGCTTTGCACAGAGAAGCCCAGGTACAAGGGCTGGCTGTGCTACTTTTGCCTGTATGGCCTTCGGCAAGCTCTTCACCTCTTTGAGCTCCAGGTTCCTCCTTTCTAAGGCAAGATGGTAATGGTGCCCACATCCGGGATTGTTCAGAGAAGGATTACAATGCATGCAAGGCACCCAGCTCGTCTCTGGCCCATATTAAGTATAAAGAGGGAGAGGCACTGGAGATCTGCCAAACCTTACAAGCCTGATAGGACAGCACATGGGAGCTACTGTGGAGATTACAGTCATCGTTAGCACCATCATCATGACCCCTGTCTTCTGGACGATTGTGTGGGAAAACAGCTCAGGACTCTACTGGCAGAGAGGGAACCAGCCCATGTAGGTCTACCAACATGAAGGAGAACCTTTGACCATACACTAGTTCATGAAGGTTCCCTAAGCAGACATGCTTATTAGATGTCATCAGTGTTTGTAAAAAGAAATATCCAAACTGTAGGGGTGCCTGGGTGACTCAGTTGGTTAAGCATCCAAGTCTTGATTTCAGCTCAAGTCATGATCTCATGATTTCATGAGTTCAAGCCCCACATTGGGCTGTCTACTGACAGTGTGGAGCCTGCTAGGGATTCTCTCTCTCTCCCTCTCTCTCTCTGTCCCTCCCCCACTCACCCTATCTCTGTCTCTCTCAAAATAAATAAACTTAAAAAAATGTATATCCAAATTGTAGTGTCCTCATCAGATGCCTGGTACCTGACCTCAGGAGAGTCATTTGCAGGCAGATGCTCCCAAGGAGGTTTGCTCCATCACCTGGCACAACATGGAATAGGGACAGGGTTTGACCTCAGACATACTGGTTTTCCAGAGAGCAACGCAAAAGGACTCCACAGCGGTTCCCTGAGATTTCTGCATTTCCCCTGGGAAGCCAGAAAGAACAGAGCCCTCCCCAAAAAGGAGCCCTCTCACCTGTAGGGGAGGTCACAGTTTCATAGATCTTTGGGTGCTAGAGGTCCCCACTGGGCAGCAAAGAGTTAACACAACCCTACTTCTTGCTAGCTGGCCATCATGCCCAATAGATTGGGGGTTGAGACCCTTCTGCATGTGCACGATCACGTGAATTCCCCACAGGGCCAGGAGCAAAGCCCCTCAGAGTAGGACACACAAGGACAGGTTCAAGCTAATCAGGCAGCACAGGGCTCCAACTGAAGCTCCGGAAATACGGAATTTGTAACTAGCCGAGGATGCAAACATTTCTCCAGCAGGAAATGGTTAGAAAGAAAGACCATAGAGTGCATTTTGCGCCTGCCGTTGCTGCTGCTGTTTTGCTTAATTGGGAAAGGAAAGAGAGTAATTAGAGGTGAGGTTTCCAGATGCAGAATGCCTTAATATTTATGGAGTTTCTACTCTGAGGCAAGCACTGTGAGAGACCCTTCCACGTTCATTATTTCATTTTGTGCATCACAATAACCCTGCCTATCCAGTATATTTACCTTTTTGTTGTTGTTAAATGAGGAAGCAGAGGCCCAGATATAACCTGAAAGCTCAGGGACCTGGCACTGAGCAGGTACTCAGTAATGAGAGATTAACGGAGACCTGCCCAGGGTCACAGTCAGCAGGAAAGATTCAAATGCAGATTCTAAAGGTCCAGGCCACTCCTGACCCCACTTTGCTCTCTCCCTACCTGCTTGCTCAGGGCAGGAGACTAGAAGGCCTTCATCAGGAATGGGTTTTGGCTTCTGGGAAAAACTTCCAGATGGAGAAAATAAAGCTTTTTCTAGAGGAATCTGCTTTTACAGGAGCAGCCATATCTCCATGCAGCCCAAGGGGAGATCCCTCTGAACATTTAAGGTAGTCTCAGATATTCAGAGGAGAGAGCCAAAGATTCTGAATTTAAAAGAAAAAGGGAGTGAAAGACCCCCAGGCTAATAAAATGTGAGTTATATCTGCTATGAAATTGGGCTTTCCTATGAAAGCACGGGGTCAGTGCCTGCTTCCTTTCTGGAATTTACCTTACGGTGAGTACAGTGAAAACCAAAAGAACAAAAACCAAGTCGCCATGCATGTTTGGGACATTTGGGATTAGGATATATAAGCACAGTGGGAAGAGTCCTAGAAATTGCTCCCAGAAATTTGATTACTGGATAGAAATGATAGGAATCTGGATTTCCAACCAGACTTCTTGAGTTCCAGACTCTAGCATATGAAACTTCTTCCTGACACTCCATGCAGAATGCACCATGGGCATATACAACTCATCATACCTGCAGTCAAATGAATGATTGGTTGCTGCTTACACCCACCCCCATGCCCACTGCCACCAACGGGAACATGGCCTGCCTTCTCTACTTGGGTTGGAGGTATCATTGTCGTCCACCCAGCCTCTCAAACTAGATACTTGGGATATGTGTCAGCCCTCCCTCACCGATCCAGCAGGCTGCATCCTGCCAGATCTCTCCTTCACACTGTCACTGACCTGTGGCATCTTTCTTCCATTCTCATACTCGAGCTTCTAGACCAGCCTCCCCAGTTGTAGTCTTACCCTCCTGTGCCCATCAGTGGTTCCAGAGACATTGTTCTAAAATCCTAATTTGATCATGGCACTCCCCTACTTATCAGCTTCCATCACTCACCAGCATTGCACACTCTAGAGTCCAAGCCTCTTAGCAGACTCTGAAAACTTGCATGATCTCCATAGATGGACAAATTGGGCTTGCCTCCAAAGTGCCTCCCACCTAGGTTAAATAAGTGCCACTGAGAGGGTTCATTTTATGTGTCACCTTGGTCAGACATACTAGTTGGCTTGGGCTGCCATGTAAGATACCACAGGCTGGGTGGCTTAAACAGCAGAAAAGTATTTCCTTGTGGTTGTGGAGGCTGGAAGTCCAAGATCAAGGTGCCAGAAGGATTGGCTTCTCCCAAGGCCTCTCTCCTTGGCTAACAGACGGCTACCTTCTCACTGTGTCTTCATATACCCCTGCTTTTTTTTCTCTGTGTGTCCTAATCTCCTCTTTTCATAAGGACATCAGTCATACTGGATAAAAGCCCACCCTAACAGGCTCAGTTTAACTTCAACACCTCATCAAGGGTCCTATCATCAAATACAGTCATATTCCAAGGTACAGGAGGTTAGGACTTCAACATATGGATTTGGAAGGGACATCATTCAGCCCATAACAGCGATAGTATCCAGTTTGGGGGTCAAACACCAGTTTAGATGTTGCTGTGAAGGTATTTTTTAGATGTGATTAAAATTTAAATCAACAGTCTTTAAGTAAAGCAGGTAACACTCCATAACATGGGTTGGCCTCATCCAATCAGTTGAAGGCCTTGAGAGAAAAGACTGAGGTCCCCTGAGGAAAAGAGCATTCTGCCTCCAGGCTGCTTTTGGCTTAGAGCCAATCATATCAATTCTTCCCCAGCTCTGGGATTTCAGACTTTCCAGCCCCAATAATTGTGTGGGACAATTCCTTAAAGCAAATCTCTCTTGGGGCACCTGGGTGACTCAGTTGGTTAAGCATCCAACTTCGGCACAGGTCATGATCTCACAGTCAGTGAGTTTGAGCCCTGCATCAGGCTTTGTGCTGACAATTCAGAACCTGGAGACTGCTTCGGATTCTGTGTCTCCCCCTCTGTCTAGCCCTCCCTGGCTTGTTCTCTGTCTGTCTCTCTCTCTCTCAAAAATAAATAAACATTAAAAAAAATTTTTTAAACAAATCTCTCTTGATATATGTACACATATCTTTTTGGTTCTATTTCTCTAAAGAACCCTGACCAGCCCTAACCACATACCCCAAAAGATACCTGAAAACACATAAAAATGTAAATACAGAGGTAGGCAGTCAAGGGTTGGTATGGTGTTTCCAAAATCACCAGGGGCCCAGGCTACTTCCATCTTGATACTTAGTGTGCTATCTCATGGTCCTATCTGGCTGCTTGAGCTCCAGATATCACGTCTCTATTCCAGCCAGCAGGAGAGAGGAAGGGACATAAAAGAGAACACCTCTTCCTTTCAGAGATACGTTCTGTAAATTGAACATGAACATCTCGTTAGCCAGAATTTGGTCACATCTAGTTGCAAGGAAACTGGGAATGTAGTCTTTATTCCAGAATATGTGTGCCCAGCTAAAATCAGAAGGTTTTATATAATCATAGAAAGGAGGGGTGGATATGGCATTGCACCACAATACATTTGCTACAAGTACCGGCTTAAGTGGGTGCCAATAGGAATGAATTATTTAGAAATTAAGAGATTAACGTGGGCAGGGGCAAGCAGAGAGAGCTCTATGATGGAAAGGGGACCTAGGCTACTTTTGAAGGAAGGGTTAATTCTCTCAAGCAGGAGAACATCCCCGCAAGCTTGTCCCAGGGTGCGCATAAACACTACTGTGAGCAGCATGACACTGTGGGGGGGGGGGGGGGGGGAAGGGGGCCGGGCTGCTCAGCCCAGGATCGGCAGAGTGTGAGGCCAGTGCTGGAAGGCAGGCTCACTCTGCAACAGGCTGGCAGGCAGCAGCTGCCAGCCGAGGATGGACAGGCTGACGGCTAATGGGACCCACGGCCAAGGGCATGGCGACCCTTCCAGCACTGATTCAGTCTTCAGAGACCAGGGGTCGGGGGAGGCCGGGGAGTGAGGGAGGGGCCGTGGGATTGCTTCCATCTCCTCAGGGCAAGCCAGCCAATGGGCGGCCTCGCTGATGTTGTAATGCTCCAGCTCGGCATTTCATTGGCCAGCTCTCTTTCTGGGCTCAAACTATTTTTTCATTCCCGCCACCCCTACCCCCCCCCACCCCCCCCACCCCCCCCCCCCCCCCGCGAAGTCGCAACTAGGCATAAACAAGATGCAGAGGAGCAGCGCTGAGCCCAGATGGGTGGAAGAACACGCCCCTCAAGTGCTGTGTCGTCTGTGAGGACAGAAACTGTGACAAGCCCCCAAGCCCCTCACAGGCCTTGGGGAGGCTGGGCTCTCCCACCCAGGCACAGGAGAGATTTCTCCCCCCTGATATTTATTTTTGTTTTCACAGTTTTACAATTCATGTTTCTTACTGTACGGTCGCTCAGGGCTTTTAACACAACAAAGGACTCCGTGAAGCTTCAATAGGGATAAGCCTGTAAGTGAGTAGCATTTCCTAAACCTGGTTGATCTCAGAGTCTTTTACTAGCAGACCATATTCCACTGGACACGCTCTAGAAGATGCTCCGCTAGCGAGTAAGTCACTCCGGAAATCCCAGCTCTTCAGGAAGTCATCCTCCCAGGGCCCCTCCCTGGGCTGGGTTATCTGGCCTCCACACCCACCTTGGGGTCTGCCCTTGCCAGGCTCTGCTTAGTTGGAGGCTTGTGGCTTAATAGTCATGAGCAGCAGCCCAGGGTCACTCGTGGCCCCAAGTTGGGGTGGGAGGTGGAGGTGAGAAGTCTGGTGCTGGGGGAGCCTTACTCTCCCTCCTATGTCCCCCTTTGCACCCACCTGTGGATGCCAGGCGGCCAGCAATGACTGGGGCCCTTCTCAACACCAGCATCCTTGAGTGCTAGAGATGGATTCTGCACTCAGGGTGCTCCCTGGGAGGACCCAAGGCAGAGAACTAAGCAAGTCACTGCAATACCGTGTGCTGGGTGCAAGACTGGAAGTCATACCACATATGGTCATGGCTCTGAGGAAGGGAGTGATCGCTCTATTTTGGAGGGGACAGTGGGACGGGGCACCAGGGAGAAAGGGGATATAAGAGGCTAAAGACAGAAAGAAGTCAGTGCTTGAGGTGGTCAAATGAAACCTCTACGCAGTTTAGGGTCCTCCAAAGTGTTCGCATCCCAGGAAACCAGGCCTGAGAACCAGACTTATGGGACAAGGGCTAAGCTCACCAGTGCACTCCAAGTTAAAAGCAGGCCTAGTGCCTGTGCAGAGGGTCAATGAGCCTGGGCTGGTGTGTGCTCTGGCCAAGCCCATGCCTGGTTTTCCTACTGCAGCTCCCAGATTGTGTCTGATACCAGAGAGGGAACTTCTGTCAGGTGATAGCCACGTGGTCAGAGGCGAGCAAGCCTCTTCATCCCAAGCGGGGTTAAGCACGTTGTATGGCGGTGGGGCAGAGGCATGGGAGTTGCTGGTGCACTGAGGCTTGGGGCTAAAGTGGTAAGAAGAGGCTGAGGACAAGATGGAGCAGAGGCAAGGTAAAAGTTGAAGAGCGGGAGGAAAAAGATGGCAGCTTGATGTAGTGTTGGTGCCCCGGGGATTAGAAGCTTTGCATTCTGGCTCCAGCTCGCCTTCTTCCTGCCTGTGTGACCTTGGGCCAGGCATCTCTGATCTGGGCTAGTTCACTTTTCTATAAAAGGAAGTGGGGAGAGTAGCGATGATCCTTAAAGCCCCCTCCTTCTCAAGTGTAATAACATCTTCCTTTCTGGAAGGTCCCTTACCAACTGCAGGTGTTACCACTGTAAACAGGAACGGGTAGACAGGTGTGGGTGGCACAGTGATCCTCATGAGGGTGGGGTGAGGCTGCTAGCACCCTGGGCTGACTCAGAACGGTGCAGCACACAGCCCTCCGCGCCCCCCCCCCCACCATCTCTCTGCTTTCTACCTGCTGAGCCCCCCAGGACACTGCAGCTCATGTAATAGTCTCCTCCAGTTCCCATAATGGTCCTGCAGCAGCTCCTGCAGGCTCAGCCTCTCTCTGCTGGCAGCAGGCTGTGAGTTCAGAGGGAAAATGAGCTCCTGGCTCTTGGGAAGGTGAAATCAGGCTCCAGAGTCAACCCAGGACAGTGGTAGAGCCACAGTTTCCCCTGGACACAAGGCCTGTGCAGGGCCCATACAGCGGAACTCTCACTTATTCCTCCACCCTGCAGAATCTAAATAGAAAGAGAAGGATCAGCCTTTGCTCCTCATTTGATATGGTACCCTTTCTTGCAGTTGTTTCCAAGCCATGTTTACCTAAGAGTGCTGTCTGTAAATGCAATCTAACATGAAAGTGTAAACAACAAGTATTCAATAATTATTCCTTGAAATAAATGTGTATCGGGTGCAGTGTTGAGAACTTGCTACACACTGATGGTCCAAATAGACCTTCTCCCTGCCTTCAGAGCGTGTGGTTTAGTGAGTGAGACCACACATAAACAAATATTTTATGGACACTTATGATCAATGCAATGAAGGAAAAGAAAGCGGGGATGTGTTTAGGTTGATTTGTCAGGATGGATTTCCTGGGAAGGGATGCTCCTGCCTCTAACGAGGACCTGGTCAGTGTGAAAGCTGAGGACAGGGCCAGGCAGAGCCTTCAGTGACTGACAACACCCAGAAATAATGAGCAACCCCCACATGCAGATGGGACAGTGAGATGCCCCTGCCTGGTGGGAGGTGCTGACCTTCTCCACAGCGCAAGCCAAGCCAACAGCTCCCACCTGTGCCCCCAGTGGCCTGCCAAACATCAAGTCATAGGTTAATAAAATGTACAAATACAGAGATTTTCACACAATCGATACACATTAAGCATTTGAAGGTGACCAGCCCCATAAAAAAAAGCATCAACAAATTCAACAAAACAAAGAGCTTACAACTGGGGAAACTGAGTTACTAGCGTATCAGAACAGAAAGTTTTAGATCCATGTATTTAATATCTTCAGAGAGATAAGGGAAGATGTATATATCACATATATCAAGAGAAAAGATGGGTATGACTCAAGAGCCTGGCAATTATGAAGAGAACTAATGAGAGATCTTAGAAATGAAAAATATAATTATGCAAAAATTATTCCGACTGTAGTGTGGAGAATGAATACAAGGAGGCAAGACAGATAGAATCCAGTAAGGGATGACAGTGGCTTTGGCCAGGATGGGGGCAGAGCAGAAAGAGAAGAGTAGATGTATTCAAAATATATTTTAATGAGGATTCTGCAAGACTTTCTAACTTGCTAAGGGTTTGAATGTGAGGATGAAGGAGAGAGGGCACTCAGGGATGATTTCTAGAACAAACACAGAACTGCTTCCTGCATAGACCAGGGAAGCCCCTTTACCCTGTGTGCATCAAAATGAGTTAGTTGTACAACCCATTGTACAATCTCCAAACTGCACCTTTTGAGGTTTTCTCTTCTCCTTGCTCTTGACCTAGAGGGCTTGAAAAGAAGAGGAGAGAACTGAGTCCATCACTGAATGTGGCCATTATGTTTGTCATCCCTGGTGCCTCAGGGAGGGTCATGGCTGTGAGGGGAGAGAAACGTGACCATTGCAGATTGGGTGCCCTTGAAAGCAGACCCTGAGATGGAGTTTTTCTTGCAGAATGTTAAGGAGTCAACAATGAAGGAGTGGGGGGCGGGGGGAAGAAGGATCAAGCAGAGAAAGAAGTAGAACCAAACCTGATGACAGCCTTGGTCAACCCCATGGGGGATGGAATGACCAGACTGTTATGCACTTTCATTCTTCAGTCATTAGATTTGGGTAGCACTCCCCATTGCCGGAATAGCAAGTCCTTATTGAAGGGTGGCACATTATAAAGATCAGCACAGTGATTGAAGTCACAGAAGCCCCCCAAGTGGCTTGAGGTGCGGCCTTGTGTACATCTTACTGTTCCTTGTACTTACCTGGTCTGAGGTCTTTACTAAACATATCTCCATATTGTGGGGAAATCATAAGTTCAGAGGCAAGGGAAGGCCTAATCAAAGCCAAGAACATCATTCATTGGGGTAAAAGAGAAAGGAGTGGCTTTAAAAATGGTCAATATGGAGCTGAAATCATCTCACTTATGGCAAACTGTATAACCCTAAGCACAAATCTTGGGAAGTTCATACCCTGAGATCCAGAGTCTACAAGTTCACAATATAATACCTTATTGAGAAAGCAAGTCTAAGTCAATTGATAGAGACCCTCTCTGCTGATTCAAATTCTGTTTTCACATGACCTGGCTGGCAGTGGGCTGAGACTCATCTCTCAGAACACTTGGAAGCCCTAAATGTGGACTGATGAACTGCAATATAGAACATCTTTGAGTCCCTACATCATTCAGGGATTCTATATTCTACTAAAGTCTGCTTATGTGATATTTGGGATTGTGAATGTAAAAACTGAGGCAGGAGGCAAATGATAATGTATCCAAATATGCTCTCTGCTATTTGGTTCAATGGGGCCTGGGATTTTTGAAATTCTGAAATAAAGTGGTTTACTGGGCAGTGTTCCATGGAGGGGAATAAGGAAGCAGGATAGGGAGAAGGAAGCCAAGCAAAATGCAAAGCCAACAAAGCCCCATGCTTGAAAGGTGACTGCCTCATCCCACACAGGAGGTCTGTGGACCATGAGCCCCTCCACTCACTTGTCAGAGGGATGGACATTGGCTGGCAATTCCCATTCTCCATGTGCTCAGGCAAAGCACCTTCCAGAAGTAGCCCTCTGACAAAGAATGGAGTCTAGATATTGGGAGAAAAAGCAAACTGGGAACTGAGGGGCATGGAAGTAGGAAGGGAACCTGAGGATACAGACAGAGCAGAATGGACACCACAATTGCCAGGAAGAAGTTCCAAGGTTATGGAGTCAGCACCACTGTGTCCAAGACCATGCTGCCTATTGTGGAGAAGACAGAAGTCCCCAGACTCCACGGCTCTCATCAGTAACAGATGTCTGTTCCCTCAACATTTCAAACCAGGCTTAAGTTTCCTCACTGTTCAGATATGGCTTCCTGGGATGATGGCAGTGAGCATCAGTGAATGTTAGGGGTCATAGTTGCATCTGGAAAATGACTGGCTTTTCAATGCACTGTATTCATAATGATCATAGCAACAAATACAACAATAATGTGGCTGAGACTATGCTCACCACACCTATTTTCTCTTCCTGGAATACAGCAAATCTTTCTATTCAAGCACCCTTGGGTCTAGGTAGATTGGGTCTAGTACCCTTGGATCTATTCTCAATAATGTCATTGCTTCCAGGTCAAGGCAGTAAAAGCAGGCGTGAATTTCCTTCAGAAACCTTAAAGTCCACATGCTGGAGATAATGATTCCACAAAATAGAAGGGCAGCATTCTTGAGTCCCTGGGTCACAGGAGAGCCACCTGACCACAATTATCCACACTGGACCCTGTGTTAGTGGGAAATAAACTTTTGCTAAGCCATGAAGATCTTCAAGCTGTGAGCTGTTAGCTTGCTCTGTTACATTTAACGGCAATAACCACAGAAACAACAACCTGTCATGTAGTATCATGATTTTCCTTTTGTAGGTGAGGAAATTGAGGATCAAAATGGTTAAAAGGCTAGGAATGGCAGAGGTGGAACTCAAAGTTTATCTTTAATCCCAGCCTGTGTTCACTGTCATGTAAAGCCTAGTGTGACTATGTTTGATGCTTTCCCACATGTCAGCTTTGATGGGACAGAGAGGAGAATATAGAAACCTGGGGTCTCTTGGGTGGGATATGGAATGGGGAGGTAGGACACAGAAAATAAAGGCTCTCCACATCAGAAGCCAAGCTTTAGGCACTCTGCAATTTTGCTAAGGGCTTCCCCACCTGCTCACATATGGTCTTCCCTCAATATCCTCACTGTAATGAAGTTGTTTCTTCACTACAGTATGCTCATTTGTCTTGTGTGATTCTAATGACTACTTGCTACTGAAGAGAAGAAATGAGGTGATTTAAGTGTCCAACCTTAAATTCTCAAGGCCGTGCCCCTCAACTCCAAGCAGAAGCAGAGAACCTCTTGTATCATGTAGACATCTTGCTTGCTTTCTGTTCTGCCACTTACCCATTTCCTTCTTAATAAATCTGATTTTCCAAGTTACCATATCCTTTGGGGAAGTCTAAGCCATTCCTCTAGCCAGGAGTGAGCGTTCATGGCCTAAGCTAAATATGTATGATGGAGTGATTTCCTTGTCAGATTATTGGCTTAGGCATGGGCATGGGTCAATGGACCTAAGCAGAAAGTCTGCTGATGAGGTTTCTGGGAAGGCCCTCCTTTAAAAAATAAATAAATAAATAAATAAATAAAATAAAAAAATAAAAATGTTTGCTTTTCTGTCTTGGGGCTTGGGTGTGTATGTTGTTCCTGAAACCAGTCATCATGGGTCCATTAGGAGAATAGTCTATGAGGATAAGCCAAAGATTTAGGATGGCAGAGTAGTAAGACAGAAATAACCTGAGTCTTTAAGACATTGGTGAACTTGTGAATTAACCAAAACTGGAATTTCTGCCCCTCTGGACTTATTATGTGAGATAATAAACTGCTTAATTGTTCACATCATGATGAATTAGGGTTTCTATTACTTGCAACCGAAAGCATCCCAATGGATTCAACTGATAATGTTGCCATATGCTCTAGGAGGGAGAGCACAAGAAGAGCTTAGTGGCTCCCACAATGCTTAGTGGCTCAGTTGGCTTTCTTGATAGGATCTTAGCTTCCACCCATGCCCTGTGCTCTGACTTAGAATAAATCCTTCCACATTTCACTTACTCATGACTCCGTTCATCTTAGCCCCACTGCCCTTCAGAGGGAGCATCCCCTGAATTACTGCACAACAAATCCTCAAGTTTCCACCCAGTTTCCCAGCTGCCCATTCTCATTGCTGCAAGCAGGAGAAAGATGTTGAACACCACGAGTCCTGGCAATTCTTTGTAAAAGATGGTGACTGTTTTCTTGGGTTTCCATAGGTGAGTAATAGGAAGGAAAAGAAGCTCATTTTTTCTAACATTAGTTAATTCACATAAGGTCACATTTTACATCATTTTAATTAACTTTCATTGAGTTCATGTTCAAAATGGGAAAAAAATATGTTCATTAAAATAAGTCATGAGGACCTTAGGTATAACAGTATGGGGTATTTAAACAGGTTAGAAAATTGGAAATCTTTTCCTTCTGCTCTGATGCATGGTGGGGTTTTGTGAATTCCTAACTTCTCTCTAACATATCACCTTTGCAGAATTCAGGAAGAAATAGACTTGAAGGTTTTAACTCTTTCAGGAAGCCTTTTCTGAGATTTCTCACCCCTGCTTGTTCCCTTCCTCAACCACTGGCTAAGCCCCCTGTCCCATTAACACTTTGCAAACCTCTGTCTCACAACTACTACGTTATTTGACATTAATCATTTGATATTTTATTTCCTCCACAACATTGTGAGGTTCTTGAGGGCAAGACCTTGTGTTATTTCTTTATCTTTTAGCAAGATGGTTGGCATACAATAGGTGCTCAGTATAAGTTTATTGAATGAATGAAAGCCAGGAAAATTTTTCCTGGGTCTCATTTTAATTTAAGAAAGGACAAGTATGTATAGCACTGTGCAAAATGAAAATTAAAAGGCAAAGTCCTTTAATAGTAGTATTGAAGGCCTGAAGAATGTGCTGTCTATGTCAGAGTGGCTGGTGGAACACAGCTGGCAGCTGGGCTGGTCTCTGAAATGTGGGCTTAGGACAAGTGTGGGTCCATGTGCCTCACACACCTGGGAATACAGTAACAGAGTCTTAAAGCATACCCCGTGACAATCTGCACTAATCTGGAGGGTAGGAGCTGCCTGAGGTGCATTTGTTCTATGTTTTGGCTTTTGGGATTGTCCCCAAATGAAGCACAAGCATTTTTCTTAGCTGAACTGACACTGATTCTCCAGATACCTGTCCATCTAATTCATAAGGCCTCCATGACTCATTTTCCATTTCTCAACAAGCCCCTGTCAGATGGAGTTTCATCCCACAAGTCCTTGCTGAGCCTGGCAATGTGCCCAATTACATAGCAAGTCCAATTGCAGGACTACAGGTTCTCCTTGGTGCCCCATTTGTCCTTCCCCATTGTCCCCAACAGCCACTTCATTCACTGTCCTCATTCCCCTCCCCCTGTGGAATGACCTGCCATCCCCACTTGGTCAACAAGTATGAAATTGTCTGGAAAAAAAGGCAACAGTCTTCTTATTTTTCAAGAGGTGCTTTGTAGCTGGGAAAGTTTGAGACTGAATTTCCCCATGCTCAGATTTACCTCCCTGTTGAAATTTGTAAGTAGTCTTACTTTTTCTTTTTCTTTTCTTTTTTAAGATTTTATTTTTAAGTAATCTCTATATCCAACGTGGGGCTTGAATTCACTACCACAAGATCAAGAGTCACATGGTTGGGACAGCTGGGTGGCTCAGTCAGTTAAGTGTTCAATTTCAGCTCAGGTCGCAGTCTCATGGTTCATGAATTTGAGCCTCACATTGGGCTCAGTGTGGAGCCTGCCTGGGATTCTCTGTTTCCCTCTCTCTGCCCCTCCCTTGCTCACACTTTCTTTTCTCTCAAAAATAGATAAATAAACAGAAAAAAAAGAGTCACATGCTCTACTGACTGAGCCAGGCAGCTGTCCCCTTGTGTGACTTACTTTTAAGAAACTCCAATATTTGGATTTCTAAATGTAGATTCAAACACTATTCACACCACAAAAGGATTTTCCCATCTTCAAAGGACTTGTCCTTAGACTCCTACAAATCAATAAGAATAAGTTAACCAAATAAAAAAATGAACAAAATGCTTGAACAAGCCTTTCCTTTCAAAGTTTATCCAAATGGCTGTTAACATAGAAAACTATGCTCAATTGCATTAATCAGGCAAATGCAAATTAAAATCAAATTAATACCAATAGACACCCACCAGAATGGCCAAACATTCTGGTAAATGAAAAACAGAAAATAATAAGTGTTAGCAAGGGTGTGGAGGAACTAGATTCATATACACTGCTAGTGAAATTGGTACAACATGTTTAACAATATTTATAAAACTGAATATAAACATAAGCCCTGACTCACAGATTCCACTCTCAGGTATGTGCCCAATGGAAATACACATATATACCCACCAACACACAGGTAGTAGAATGTGCTGATCAGCATCATTTGTTTTAGAATATGTCTGGTAATTATGCAAATGTTAATCAACGGTAGAATAGATATAAATAAACTGTGATATAGTCACACAACAGAATATTCTTCAGTGATGAGAACAGATAGACACTACATGCAACAATGTGGATGAAATTGATGAACACAACGCTAAGCAAAAGATAGACACAAGAGTGTATCACTTTAAATAAAGTAAAACCTGGTAAAACTAAGCTATGTTCTTGGAAATCAGAATAGTGATTATCCTAAGGGGGTAAGAGATTGGAGGGAAGCATGGGGAGGGCCCTCTAAAGTTTTTATAATGTTTTATTTCTTGATCTGGATCCTGGTTACATAGATGTGTCCAGGTTGTGACATGTGCACTTTCCAGTGTGTGTATTAAATTTCAATTAAAAAAAGGTTTTTTAAGTATGATGAAATTTATAAATTTTTCATGCCACAATAGAACTTTCTAGAATTATATTTGCTATCCAGAATGAAACATACCACCAATGTTCAATTGGATTAAGTATTTTCCCTCCCTAGTGTCTTTACTAGCTTACTAATTCTGGAAGGCTAGGGAACTGAGTTAGGATTTAGGGACTAACTTCTACATGCATGGCATTGGATCATGTGTTTTTGGTATTCTCTAAATAGCCTATGTTCCTGCACTCCAATTGAGGCCCAGAGGACAGAGACCATTTTTCATTCTCTTTTGTCTCCCCACCCCATCTCTTCCTCAATGCCCAGCTGCCCTGAGGATTCTTCAGAGGACATAGTTTCAGGCTGGAGAGGATTCCTTACTTCTCTAACTCTGTCACAGAACAAGCTCTGAGATAGGATGCCTTTCTTTTATGAAGCAAGAATTTATTATGTACCTGTAATTACCTCAGTTTACCTTCACATTCTCAAACCTATGCCTATTTTACGGAGGAGAAAACTGGGAAGCATCACTCAAAAGGCAACATCCTTCAGAAGTGACAAGCTGGTCACAGGATTCAGTTGGCTCCATGACCACACCATACTGCCTGGTGTTTTCTAGAGAAGCCTCACTCTGCAATTTTAGTTTCCAAAAGCAGCCACCTTCTTTCTGCAGGTAACAACCTGGGCTGGCTGGCCATCCCTGACCGGCCGTGAGTTTTGATGTCCCTTCATTCCGCCCCAGGGCCTGGAGACAATCATTCAGAACTCCCCTACTAGAGGCCCTGGTTCTTCGCAGGTTCCAATGGGGCCCAACACAGGGTCACCCCACTCTGAGCCTGCCTATTCCTTCTCTGCAGGAGAGGAAGGAAAACCCCAGAATTTTGCTGGCTTCTCTGTGGCAGACATGGAAGCTGCTCCTGCCTGATCAGTACCTGGGCGAGTCTGCTCCGGGTGCACGGGCCCTGCAGATGCTGTCAGAGCTGCCCATTTATAGACAATGGCCGGGCGCCCAAATTTTCCCCAGGCAGCCTGACTGCACGCTTCACCTCCCAGCCCGGCTGTGTGGAACTCTCCATCTGTATTGATCACACTGGCTTACCACTGCAGACAGAAAACCGCTCTGTAATCTGCTGGGGAAGGCACAGCGCTACCCGGCATGGCGATTACAACTCAGCTCAGGGAAATGAGCCTCTGGTCTTGAGCTCAGCCCAGCAGCCTTTTTTTCCTCAGTGGAATTTTCCCCAGGCTTGCTCGGCGCAGACTCAGGGATAGCAAATTGACCACTCCTCAGTGCTCTGGTGCTGCCATGGAAATCAGTAAAGGCAGCCTCAAGGGTAGGGTCTAAACCAGCACATCTTGATGGAGAGCATGCACACCCATTATCTGTGTGCTCAGGGTCCCCAAACTCCAATCTTTGGCCAACCTCCAATGACCATTTTCTGCACTTTATGCCTCCCTCACCCTTGGCAGAGAAATCGCTGCATGATCCCAGCAAGAGTGATGGAGTTGCAATGTGGCCAGGACTTTAGAGGCCATCCGGTGCTCCTTTTACCAGTGAGAAAACAAGCCTAGAGAAGTTAACTGACTTGCCCAAGGTCACACAGCCGTGCAGGTAGAAGTTGTATGAAAAGAATCCAGGCCTTCTGATTTGATGATCACCTCCCCCTCCCCCACAGCATTCTAGGCTGTTTTTCTTTCTTTACTTAAGGGACTCCTCTAAGCCCTGCACAGTTTTGGGCTACAGATTCAGGAGAGCCTAGAGATGATCACTTTCCTTTGGGGAGGCCAGAGAGATTTGTGAGGGGACCCACCAGGGATGACAGTGCTAAAGGAGAGCACACCCCAGGGCCCAGGTGGCTCACAGAAAAGTAGGCAGAAGGTGAGCATTGTTTGGGCCACAGCAGGGAAGAGTGAGGGGAACACATGTGTGCACTAAGTCAGTGTCAGCTGCCCTCAAGCATCCGAATGTCCCAGGAGGGGCAGCAAATGCCTGCTTCCCCTGGCAATATTGACACCCGGACCAGTGACTGTCAGGTAATTCCTGTGCTCTGTTCACTGCATCAGTTGAAACTGAAAATGCATCACCCTCCAGGAGGGTTGGCATGGAGGACATCTGAGGCAGTGAAGGCAGGCGTCAGGTTGGTCACACCTCCAGTATATTCAGAGATGATCAGAGGAGGGTCGCACAATGGCTGGATGTCCCCAGCAGGCAGCCTCTGCAATTCTCTCCTCTCTTCCCATCCCCAACTTTCTGTTCCCTGCCTTGGGCCAGTTTTCCCCCTCTCCCTCTCCACCCCATCTAGACTTTCCAGGCCTGTGTCCCACTTTCCGAAGGACCTGCCTATGAGGTAACTGGCTAGAGAATTGGGCCGATGCAGAAGGATGGCCATGGTGGCTGGTGATTTTCACAGTTTGCCTATCCTTGGATAACTTCCCAAATCTACATCGATGTGCCAAGTCCGGGCCAGTCTCCATGCCTCCGTGGGCCTCTGTTTCCACATCTGAAGCTCTGGGTCTTTTTAAGCAAGAGCAACCATGCCTCCCATGAGGATGGTGCTATTACTTTTTTAAAAAATATTCTTGTCTTAAAAAATGTTTGTGCTCTGAATTCAGACAGCACAGACCTGAGCTCCAGCTTTGCCCCATCTTCACAGCCTGCCCTCCAATCCTCAGTGTCCCCATCTGTATTATGGGGTTGATAAAGTCAACCACATGGTTTGTTTGAAGGACTGAGTGCAATGATGCATGGGAAGTGCTCAGCCCAGTGTTATCCCAATAAATGTAACATGTTCACATATCCTCATCATTTATGAAGCAGGTAGGGCATATTCGAGCATCAAAATGATAGATGCATAAATGGAACTCCAAGAAGTGACTCATCTAGAAGCAGAGGTTTCAGGGTCTGTGGACACCTCCCAATGCTACCTCCTCAGTATCTCTGTTTCTGATGAGCTATCCGCCACTCCTTGGAAGGTTTGGAAAATGCATAGTGGGTTCTCATTGCTCACACAGTCCTGACTGCATGCAAGAATCCCAGAGTAAAATCTGTGTGTCTGACATTCCTCAGGGTTTGCCCTCATGATTAATTTTATAGATGAAGAAGACCCAGAGATGTTGAGTGGCATACCTGGGGGTCACACAGCTTATTCTCCCCTCACTCCCACCTCCATCTCTGTGCCCAGAGATACTGTCCCTTCTCCTGATTCAAGGTTCGATCTAGGTTGTCCTTACTTTGCCCATTCACAGATCCTGGAGAGGGAACTCAGGGGTCTTGTAGTCCAGGACCTTTTGGGCACAAAAAGGCCCTCCTGAGCAATGCCTGACCCAGCCCCCTCGCAACTTATCCCAAGTTGGTGGGATTCCAAGGTCACACTTTACTCCTATCTTCCACGTAGCTGCAGTTGTCCAGTGGCTGTTCCTCTGCTCAGGCCAAAATGTGTCTGTCAACTCCACCCAGTAGGCCTGGGGTTAGGAAGAGGCCCCAGAGAGGGCCATAGCACAGCAGGTGAGACCAGGGACCCAGCTCATCCTGGGGGGCACACAGCCCAGTGAGCTACCACCAATCTGCAGGGACAATGAGCCCAAAAGTCACTTCTCCAGGGGGCAAAGCCTGACCTTCCCTCGTGGCTCCAGTGGGGCCAGAAGCACAGCCAGTTCCCCTCATCTGCCATCTGTGTCTGCTGTGCTGACTTCACTCTCAGGTTGCAAGGACAGTTGAGTAGATGCCATCAGAGAACACAACTCCTGAAGGAGCAGCGTCTGGGCGGGGATGGAGTTCACGTTCACAGGTGTTTGATGCTCATCCTTATTAAACCCAGTCCAGAGAACTTATTCCTGGCCAGCACATGTCCTGGCCTCAGAGGGGAGGAAGGCAAGTGGGCAGCAACCCTTGAGAGGGTTTTCCTCTTGGGATAATATTCAAGGCTGGATGAAGAGAGGGTGGTTGGCCCTGCCTTCCACAATGTTAGGGCTACTTAGGGGTCCAACTCCAGTTTTTAGGAAGGAAACACAAATATTTTCAGGCTTCAAGTGAAGCAAAGCATGTGCCTTGTCTCAGAGGAATCCAGTCACAACCTTCAAACAGGCTCACAGTGCTCCCCCCAGGACCCTCCCCAGCTCTTGTCCCTCTCCACAGCCCCCCGCCCCAGGTTGGGCCTCACAGTCAGGAAGAGCTCAAAATTCCAAGCTGTTATTATGACCCCACAGGGGGCCTCTGACATCCCCGTGAGCCAACACTGTGCATGGGGAAACAGGGCTATGACTGAAGCAACATTTGGGCCTAGAACCTCACTGCTGCCGGGCTCGGAAGCCCAGGGATCTGGCAGGTCTGAGCACAACAGCAGCTCAGGCCCGTCTGTGCGTCCTGAGCTGCCCTGTCCCTCAGCTCTCTGTAAGTGCTTGGGGATGGCAGGGAAAGTTGGGCCCTAGTGGGGAGTCCCTCCCAAACAGTGGGCATGATGAGGCCTCTGGGTGTGACCCGAGAGCCCATTTGACCACCAAGCATCCTGCAGCCCACTGTCCTCAGCTGTTTCAGCAGATCAGCTGTGCTCATTCCAGGTCTTTAAGTTTATCTCATTTTTTTTTTTTTTTTTTTTGGCTCCCTCTGAGAGGCAAATGTTCTAACAAAGATGTGAGATACTGGAACAAGGCATTAATTTCAATAGTCACTTAAAAGCAATTGCTTGGGAAATATCTCATTTTCCCATTAAATGCTGCACAGCCAAAACCTCAGGTGATTCTCTTCCCTTCCTCTCCCTGGCCCCTTCCACCTCCATGCGCTAACCCCCCTTCCCCTCTGCCAACAACTCACAACCAGCAGATCATTTCCCAGTCCTGTCCTAAAATTATATCCTGAGTACATAAATGATTCCATTTGGCTAATAAGCAACCTCTAGACAGCAAATGCCTGACAGGTGACTTACCCTAAAGAAATCATCCTGGAGGGGCTTCCCCCCAAGGTGGGTGTCTTCTTAGGAGCACAGAGCAGGTGGCTAATCGTGTTAGCAGCTTTGTGAACACTCCATTCTTGGTGCAGGGGGACTGGCAGGCACACAGGGGCCTGGAGAGGGGGCAGCCTGCCCTCTGAGGTCTCTCCTTGCTAATGAGACATGGCTGATGTAAAGAATGCATTTCCAGGTCTTCCCTGGCCTTCCACTAGACAAAAGTCTGAAGAGGCGTGTCTTTCAAGACCTGTCTCAGGGGAAGCTGTGATCCAGGTGGGGCTGAGCCTGACAGATGTAGTGGATGATTTGAAAAATTGATTGTGGTCTTTCACTGCAAAACCGGGAGAGAAGTCCTGGCTGCCTCCCTTCCTCCCCATCTGAAGGCCCTGGGGCCTGACTGAGACAGAGCTAGAGGCTGGAAAAGGGGAGTCTTGGCCTGTCCCCCATTTTCCCAGTCTCCCCATGCCCCTGACCCCCAACCCCCTACTTGTCTTCCAACTACAGGCTCTTCTCTCTGGTTCCATTACTGCAGGGCCCCACTCTAAGATGCCATCTAATGTAATCTCTCTCTAAGGGAGACCCACAAAACACACCTGCCCCCTCTTTCACAGAGATTCTGATTATTATTATTATTATTAAAAATAAGAGTTGACTATATGTGACAGACCTCCGCAGGCTCAATTCCAACTGTCAATTTCATTGACAGTTTACAGAAGAATTGAGGCCCAGAGAAGCTCAGTCATGTCCCCTGAAGTCACACTGCTGTGTTCTGAGGATTTGAGCCCAGATTCTCTTGGTTCTGGGGCCTGAATACATGATTGCATGGCAGCACTCTCCATCTAGCCTGCAAGACTCAAGGAAATTCATCTCCAGTGAGGGAGTTTCGAGTCCCAGCAGTGAGGAGCTCTCTGGAGCAGGGTACTGACCCCATAGACTTCATATGGCTTCACAGCTGCTGGCACCTGCAGCCTCTCCTCCCTGAGTAAGAGAGGAGCATGGAAAACAGTATGGCAGTTCCTCAAAAAATTCAAAATAGAGCTACCATGAGATTCATCAATCCCACTTCTAGGTATGTATCAAGGGAAACAAAATCAAGTTCTCAAAGAGATATCTGCACCTCCCTGTTCATTGCAGCATTATTTATGACAGCCAACATATGGGAACAACCCAAGTGCCCTTCAAGAGATGAATGGATAAAGAAAATGTGGTCTATACGTACAATGGAACATAACTCAACCTTTAAAAAAAAGGAAATCCTACCCTTTGCGAAAACATAGAAGAACCTGGAGGACATTGTACTAAGTGAAGTAAGACAGACACAGAAAGAGAAATACTGCATGACACTTTAATGTATGTGGAATCTAAAATAGTCAAACTCATAGGAGCAGAGAGTAGAATGGTGGTTGCCAGGGGCTGGGGGATGGGGGCACATGGGAAGATATTGGTCATAGCCAAATACAAAATTACAGTTATACAGGAGGAGCTAGTTCTGGGGATTTAAAGTACAACATGGTGGGGTGCCTGTGTGGCATATTCAGTTAAGCATCCAACTCTTGATTTCAGCTCGGGTCATGATCTCATAGTTCATTGGATCGAGCCCCATGTCAGTCTCTGTACTGAGCATGGAGCCTGCTTGGGATTCTCTCTCTCTTCTCCTCTCCAGCTCTCTCTCACTCTCTCTCTCTCTCTCTCTCTTTCTCTCTCAAAATAAATAAATAAATAAATATTTTTAAAAAATAAAGTACAACATGGTGACTCTGGTTAAGAATATATATTATACTTGACATTTGCTAAGAGGGTAGATCTTAAGTGTTCTCACCAAAAGAAAAAAAGGAAGAAGGAAAATGGTAATTAATCAAGGTGATAGATAGGTTAATTAGTTTGATTGAGGTGCTCCTTTCACAATGTATGCGTATATGAAAACATCAAACTGGGGGGGCCTGGGTGGCTCAGTTGGCTCAGGTCATGATCTCACAGCTCGTGAGTTCAAGCCCTACATCAGGGTCTGCACTGGCAGCTCAGAGCCTGGAGCCTGCTTAGGGTTCTGTCTCTCTCTCTCTCTTTCTGCCCCTCCCCTGCTTATGTTCTCTCTTTAAAAAATAAACTTAAAAAAAGAAAGAAAACTTCAAACAGTATACCTTGAATATATACAATTTTTATTTATCAATTATACCTCAATAAATGTGGGGTGAAAGGAGAGACAGACCAGGAGCCACCAGCTCTGCATACAATTATGAGTCTCATCTTACTGATTCCCACCTTAGGGAGAGAAGCTGAGGCTCAGAGAGGCTGAATCAAATGATAAGGTCACATAGATTTAAGGTCTCTTCTCTTCTCTAGGCGATGGGCTTTAAGGCTGTCGTTCTCTTCTTCCCTGTAATTTGATGGCTCTGAGTTGCCCTTCTTGGGCTTTGGTGCAGCTGAGCTCTTGCATCAGCCTGCATATACATGTGCACTTAGAGACGTGAATGCTGTAATTTCCTTGTTCACGCACAGTCTATCCCAGGGCTGGGGGGTGAGACTGCAAGAGAAGGGGTCTTGAGGGTCAAGACCATGTGGGAAGGCTGGGCCACTGAACCCAGAGTGTGGCTCAAGTCAGCCAGCCCAGCTCCTGAAGCCACACACACATAGGAAGGTGTTATCCCATTTCAGGAGCTGCCCTGATGCCACAGGAGGCCACGCAGCTGTTGGAGGCTGCTCTGGTCTGTCTGGGGTCACTCTAGCCAAGGTCTGGTCTTTCCTTCAGAGCAGAAAATCAAAGCACATTGAAGAAAATCCTGAGAAGGCTATCATTTTCCAAACTTGAATGCCTGGGGTGGAATTCTGGTCCGATGTTTGGAGGACTGACTTTTGTGAAGTAATGTGTCTGGGACAAATGATGGTTCCTTCTCTTCCTACTGTCTGGTCTGCTCCTGCCAGACTCGCCAGCAGAGTGGAGAGAAAGAGCGATTGAGTTCTATGATCTAAGGGATCCCAGGTGCCCCAAGGCAGCCATAGAGCCACACCATTTGGAGAGCCCAGTTTTATGCTTTCCACAGCCTCCTGCTGCTGGTGCTTGAGGAGGATGACAAAGCAGCAGCAGCTCAGCCAGTCCAGGCCCAGGAAGCGTGGGGCGAGGTTCTCGGTGTAGGAGTGCGATCATAGGCTTGGACAACAGAGAGACCTGGTTCCATTGATATATTCCATGTAAACTTGGGCAAGTCTCAGCCTCTCCAAGCCTCAATTTCTTCACCCGTGCATTGGGGACAAGAGTGTCAATTCTGCAGGGCTAGTGTGAAAATTAAATGAGAATCTTAATAGAAGCCTAGAAATGTCAGCATCATAATGATGGTAGTCTATTACTGCCTACAACTCACATTTTCTCAGCACTGACTGCAGACCAAGCTCTGTGCTAAGCATTCATATTAACTGTCCCAAATACCAATCAAAACTATGATGAGATGCCACCTCATGCCTATCAAAATGGCTAAAATTAACAACACAAGAAACAACAGGTGTTGACCGGATGCAGAGAAAGGGAAGCCCTTTTGCACTGTTGGTGGAAATGCAAACTGGTGGAACCACTCTGAACAGTGTGGGGGTTCCTCAGAAAGTTAAGAATAGAACTACCCTATGACCCAGCAATTGCACTACTAGATATTTACCCAAAGGATACAAAAAGTGGCAGATGCACCCCAATGTTTATAGCAGCATTATCAACAATAACCAAGCTATGGAGAGAACCCAAATGTCCATCAACTGATGAATGGATAAAGAAGATGTGGAATACATATACAATGGTATATTACTCAGCCATCAAAAAGAGTGTAAATTTGGTCATTTGCAATGATGTGGATGGAGCTAGAATGTATTATGCTAAACAAAATCAATCAATCAGAGAAAGACAAACACCATATGATTTCACTCATATGTGGAATTTAAGAAACAAAACAGATGAACATATGGGAAGAGGGACAAAAAGAGGAGAGAAGGAAACAAACCATAAAATTCCTTTAATAATAGAGAACAAATTGAGGGTTGGTGGAGGGAGGTGGGCAGGGGATGGGCTAGTTGGGTGTTAAGTACGAAGGAAGTCACTTGTTACGCTGAGCACCAGGTGTATGTAAGTGGTGAATTACATACACTGAATTCCACTCCTGAAACCAGTATTTCACTGTATGTTAACTAACTAGAATTTACATTTAAAAATTGAAAAAAAAATATTAACTGTCCCACATAGTCATCCTAAAAATCAAATGAGGTATGTATTATTACTATCCCCATTTTGTAGATGGGAAGACTAAGACTCCAAAAGGCTAAGTGGGCTTTCCAGAATCACTGCACATGTGTATGCAGACAGTAAGTCATAAGAAGCCAAAGTCATTGGATATCTACCTTTCTCTCCCGCCATTATCACACAATCACTTAAGTGGTGGTTGTTCCTTTAACTGAATGAGCGCACCTGCTGTTTCCAAGTCTGTGGACCTTCCCACATCCATACCACACAGAGTTCTTCAGTTATGCCATGAAATAGGACATGCATTGTTTTTTATTTTCAAAATGAAGAAAGCGAGGCATTGCAGAGTTAAGTTACACACAGCTAGCAAGTGGCAGAGAGTAGAAGAAAACCAGCATTTATGAGCACTTACTCTATGCCAAGCGCTGTGATTATATCAAGCTTCTGTTGTCGCCGATCTGCAGGGAAGCTTTGGGGGATGTTGGAATTTCCTTGACTTCTCATAACTACCCTGTGAAGAAAGTCTGATTGTTTATTTTCTTATGTTACAGACAAGGAAACTGAGGTCCAGAGCATTTAATTAGACTCCAAAGCTTGTTAACAAGGAAGGAGAGGGTTCCTTTCTGCTTTTTAGGGAATGTGTAGACAACCCCGATTCCCACCTGAGGACGAGATGGAGATGAGTTCTGTTCGTCCCACGTACTCCTGCCCACCCCCTAAATCCCACAGATCAGTTAGGGAAGGCTTTCGAGGCCCTGGCTTCCCAACAGAGTGAAGACATGGGTCAGAAAGGGCTGCTGCTTTTGTGGGTGGCCAGGGGGACCGAAATGCTATGCTCCCCACTCCTGGATGCTTCCCCATCTCCTCCTCCCTATGTCCCCAGTAAACCCCGGGAGGACTGGAATGCTAGCAAGTATGGGAAACAGCCAGAAGCCATACATCCAGCCTCTGGTGATGCAAGGGTATCCTGCACTCTGGTTGTGGTGGAAGTCATCTTTCCTAGACAGCCAGGCACAGCGCCACTGAAAAGATTGGTGTTGAGCAGTGTCTAGAAGGATCCTGAGGAACAGACAGACCTAACTGCAGGTGAAAGCTGAGGCCTATGGCAAGCCATCCTCTCTGGCCCCTGAGAGACCCGGGGGGTGGGCCCTTGTCATTATCTCCAACATTAGACCCCATCTTTTTGTTCGCTTCCAATATTGGTAACATAATTTGGGGCATACATCCAATATGGGAATGTTTATTGATTTGCAAATTCTATTAATGTGCCACTGAGCTAGTGAAGGCATCCCAAAGCAGACACCAATATTGATATTACAAGGGGATAATAAGAAACCCTAATTAGAATTTCTGATGCTTTCTCCCTGCACGTATGACAAGTCCCCCATGGTGTGGCCCCTCTGGCCTGGGAGCCACTGCTTTTAGACCTTGGTAGAGAGCCGGCTGGGACCCTGGCAGGGCTTGGGCTTCAGGAGGCTGTTTAGTGAGGGCTTTGGAAGCACAGGCTTTGGAGGGAGTGGGTTTGGAGCCCATCTCTGCCTCTGAGGAGACATGTGGCCTAGGAATTGACCTTCCTCCTTGAAGCCTCTGTTTCCTCACTGCTGAATGAGGCAGACAACCCTGTTGTGCAGAGTTGATAAGGTGACAACCATGGGGCCTAGCACTGGGGAGGTACTGAAGTGGCCTGGGTACCTGGATATCAGTCCCAAGGATGAGGTCTAAGTTAGGAGGGACTGATGGCACAGGAGAGAAGTCCAAGGACCAAGGACCCACTCTGCTCTTGAGCTCATCCCCTCCCCTAAGCTGGGTGGGCCTCCACGGGGAAGCCACACCAGTGTCACTCCAGGTAGAACTCCATTAACAGAAACGCACACATTCATAAGTTCGGTTTAATCCTTCTTCTGGCATCTTCCCAGTTTTGTTCGCAAAAGCTTGCATGTCCCTTTGGCAACTTAGAAAGCAGAGTAAAACCAGAAAAAGAATTCTGGAGAAGTAGAAATTTATTTTTGACCTGGAACAGCTTCATGATATGAGACCGACACTCTCTCCGAGTCAAGGCAGAGACTTGACCCCCACCCACTCCGCTGCCCCAGGCCATTTATTTAGCAGGACCCACATCATTCTCAGGAGGCTCCTGAATGACCTGGGGGCCCTATCATTAGTAGGATGTGTGAAGTCACTGACCATGCCCCGGGGTAGCTCCTGTGGCCTGGGACATGGTGTTCCAGGGGATAGCAGTCCAGGGCCAGTCCATCCCAATATGGCTCCCCCTGAAAGAACCACTTTCACACTGCTGCCAAATTAAACTTGCATTTGGGCAGGGGAGGGAAGTGGTGGGTAAAGGTGGAACATGGGGAGAACTGGCCACAGGCAGAGGGGGCAGCTGCTCTGGCTTCCCTGGGAATCACAGCCCTGTCTCTCATACATCCTACCCCAGAGCACTCACATCCGAGCTTTATGAGTGGGTATTAGATTCCACTGCGGCTGCAGTGGGCATGTTGATGGAGAGTTCAGCTGGGCTGCAAGGACACATCCCTGGTGCAGTCCTGGATCACAAACACTGTGGCTGGGGAGGGGGGGCGGTGGCGGGGAGGACAGGGTGACCTGGATACATGCTCCCTAATAACCCCACACTCTTTACTAGTTACCTTCAGTGTCTTTTGCCCTTCTATCCCCTTCAAAGTGAAGATACTCACAATACCTATCACCATCCTTAGCGCAAAGTTGCATAATCTTTCACTTTCCCTGAGCCCTGGCCTGCCAGTCTCTGCTGCAGCCACTGTGAGGACAGGACGAATTCATTTGCAAAGGACAAGCACAAGCCTCTGGTGGGAAACAAATGCAATGTACCACAGTAAATGGGAGCAGCTTAAAAAAAAAAAAAAAGGACAAAATCCATTGGGGACCCTGTTGCCATAGGAACTGGTGTTACAGCTTGCTTTCGATAATTAATGGAGGGTTTTGCTATTACAGTATTCTTGAAACTTCGCTCTCCCCTGTGCTGCACTGCAGAATGCAGCATCGCCTCCCCATTCATAAATATTTCATTACCACCGGCTGCTGCGTTTCATCATGGAGGATAACACTTGGCCTAATCCACCCCTCGCCAAACTCCTGTTGTCCTGTCAGAGAAGCAGAGCTTTTTCCCCTCTTCCTTCTGCAGCTTCCATTTACCTGGTGTGAAGCTTTCTTCATTCCCCAACCTCAAAGGGCGGCTTCACTGGCTTTGCTTTCAGATCCTGACATCTATCCCCCGTGCCTCATCTTCCTTTCCTAGAGGTCGGGTTGGCCTCCTCCTGAGGCATCTGTCCAGCTCAGGGCCCTGCTGCCTCTCTGTGTCCCCTTGGATGGTGGCCTGGGAGGATGCTGGCCTTTCCATCCTGGTTTTGCAAGGTGCTGGCTCAGCTTCAGGTCTCTCATGGTTCAGTGGAGACATGGCCTGACCCGTAGGGTCAGAGAGGGAGGAAGTGAGCCTGTGCTGCCCTGGGATGTGCTCACATGGTGGTTGCTGGTGCTAGTTTGTTCTCAGATTTCCTGTGTTTATCTAGATGAAATCATATCCACGTTTTTTTATTTTATTTTATTTTATTTTATTTTATTTTATTTTTTTAAATGTTTTATTCACTTATTTTGAGAGAGAAAGAATGCAAGCAGGGGAGGGGCAGAGAGGAGAGAGAGAAAGAACCCCAAGCAGGCTTCGCGCTTGAACTCACAAACCATGAGATAAATGACCTGAGCAGAAACCAAGAGTCAGACGCTTAACTGACTGAGCCACCCAGGTGCCCCTTTTCTTTTATTTTAAAAGAAGGGCTTGTTCCTCCTGGCTGCCAGGGCTGCCTGGCTCCTGGCTGCCAGCTGCTTCTGGAACCACGTGTGGACTCTGTGGTGAGAGCTGGCTCTGGCGAGGGCCCTTCACTGGAACTTGAGGGAAAGGACATTGAGCTATAAAAGGAGCTAAGGGCAAGAGGGAGGAGTCCTGAGCAAGGGGGAGCATGCACATTCATGTGCATGAAGTGTAGAAAACTAGTCTCAGGCTCACCTTCCCCCCAGGACTCAGCCAAACACACCTTCCCTCTTGTATTCCCTAAAAACGTTTTAAGGCTCAATTAGTGAACGTTTACTCAGGGCTCTTTGAGTCTTGCTCTAAGAAGAGGCAGGGCAGTGGGGGTGGATGGGGTCTGCTGCTCCTCCAGGTGAGGCAGCAATACTGGGAGAGGGGGGCTGGGGGCTCAGAAGCCCAGCTGCTAGCAGATACTGAGCACTGGCCTGGGGGGAGACTTGGGGAAATTCCCCCGGGCTCTGGTCTTGTTTCCCTTCTGCCTCCCATAAGAATATAAGCACCAGCGTCACTCTCTACCAGCCCCAACTGTACAGTCTCCCGAATTTTGATAAAAGGGTGTATGCCCTCTGTGATGCCTCTGCGCCCAGCCTACTCTGGGTCACTGTGGCTTCCCCTTTCCAAGCCATCCCCAGACTGCAGGGAAAGTGGGGGCAGATGCCTAGGAAGCCGCTCACTGCAGACAGGCCTGAATGCCTGGCCCCCCATGGTCCACTTTTCTCCACGCTCCTCTCTCAAGGCACAGGGTCTAGGCAGATGTGCACTCCCAAGGGCCAGAGCCAGGTGAAAGAGGCGCCAAGGACAGGAAGAACCAGACAGGATCAAAACTGGGGAGATCAAATTGTGCCAGGGAGTCCCAGGAAAGAGTTCAGGGAAGACAGAAGACAAGGCCAAGAAGGTTAGAAATGGTGGGACTTCTGCAGGAACCAGGAACCAGAAGCAGAGAGCCAAGCAGGACTAAGCACAGACACGTCCAGCCAATAGTCAGGAACACCTAGATGCTCCTTTGCAGTGGTCTCTACTGTGGGGCCCAAGCGAGTCAGGCCAGCTAAAAGCATGAATGTGGGATAATGTCAGCCTCTGTGATTGCATTGCTTTTACTGCTTTTAGCTCCTTCTCCAAACCCTGCCTACATCATAGATACTGGCTTGATGGGTGCTACTGAGTTCCAGAACCATGTCTCCCACAACCATCAGTCATGCCAGTGTAGACAGTGGGCCAGAGGCTACCCATAGAGACACTCTTCCCTGCCCCTGAATTCCCCAAGCTGCCTCCATGAGTTCAGGACTCTCTGACAGAAATTCCAGCCTTCTTTTCAGTCTGAGGGGGAAGCTAGTCCAAGACTCGGTGCTCATTCCAGAAGCCCCTGATGCCCTGGAACTATCTAATATTCCTATCTAAGTGCTTTGACTTATAAGACCAGAGACCTGGGCTCAGTTGAGCATCTGACTTCGGCTCAGATCGTGATCTCACAGCCCTCATTGGGCTCTCTGCTGTCAGCACAGAGCCTGCTTTGGATCCTCTGTCCCCCTCTCTCTCTGCACCTCCCCCACCCACACTCTGTCTCAAAAATAAATAAACATTAAAAACAAGACCATGGACCTAGGGTGTACCCTCAACCTCCTGCCCCTGGGGACATTTTCTGGAATCCTGGCCTGCTCTGATTCTGCAGGGCCAGTCTTCGAGGTGGGCTCATACCAGCCTCAAAGAGCCTGGACCTCTCCACACCTAGTCTCAGTGGGACAAGCCTCTGCAAGGCCAGCTCGTGGGAGTCCTCTTCTGCAAGTTCTCTTTCTAGCCTCATCTGTTCCAGTTTCTGGGACACAAATTTAACTCCCCTGCCCACAGTGCTCACCACCTTCTCTGCCTATTTTTTTCTTAACTGTGGTAAAATGTACACATAATATAAAAAGTACCATCTTAATCATTTTAAGTGCATGGTCCTGTGATATTAACTATATTCACAATGTCCTGCAACCATCACCATCTCCAGAACTTTCTCATTTTGCAAACCTGAAATTCTGTCCCTTTAAATACTAATTCCCCCTTCCCTCCCTCTGCCCCTGGCACCCACCCTTCCACTGTGTGTCTCTAAGAAGTAGGCTGATCTAGGAACCTCACGTATGTGGAATCATATAGTATTTGTCCTGTTGTGACTGGTTTGGCTATTTCACTGGGCATGATGTGTTCAAGCTTCCTCCATGTTGTAGCATGTACCAGAATTTCCTTCCTTTCTAAAGCTGAATAATATTCCACTGTATGTATACACATTTTGTTTCATCCATTCACCCATCAATGGACGCGTACGTTGCTTATACCTTTTGGCTAATGTGTGTAATGCTGCTAGGAATGCGAGGATACTAATATCTGTCTGAGTCTCTGCTTTGACTTTGGCATACATACCCAGAAGTGGAATTGCTGGACTGCATGGTAATTCTATGCTTAGTTTTTTTTGAGAAATGGCCATACTGTTTTCCACAGTGGCTGCACCATTTTACATTCCCACCAGCAGTGCACAAAGTTCCAATTTTCCCACATTCTTAACAATAGTTGTTATTTCCTTTTGTTTTTGTTTTTGTTTTTGTTTTTGTTTTACTACTCACCATCATAATGGGTGTGAAATGGTCTCACTGTGGTTTAATTCACATTACCCTAATGATTAGGGATGTCAAGCCTCATTTCATGTCCTTTTTGGACATTGGAGAAATGTCTCTTCAAGTTCTTTGCCCATTTTTCAGCAGGTGTCTCAATAAGTGTTTGTATTTTTGTTGAGTTACAGGAGTTCAGCTTGTTCTGGAGCTTTTGAGGCAGGCACCTTTGCTATGAATGAACCCGAGTGATATTCAGACACACACACCTTTCATTGTCCTTTGGAGTCTGGTCTCCCCAATCACATCTCCTTCATCAGGATCCACCTACCTGCCCTCTTGGGAGCCATCTCCAGTCGCTTTTTTTGCAGGCAGTAGTAAGAAGCACAGGAGCATTTTCAGGTTTGGGGACACCATGGCTCCCCTTGGGCAGAATGTGTGATGCATTGTTTTTGTGACCTTCCCCTTCCTACTGGTGCCCGGGCCTTGCTGACCTTGGGTCCCAGGAGCACTCTCCATTGATGACTTCTGGGAAGTTTCCACAGAGCTCCTGTATCACATTTTCCCAGGTCAAAGCCAAACATTTCATTACAGCTTCAAAGATTCAGCACCACATGCACTTCAGGGAAGCTCAAGGGCAAGGAAAAAGGAAACGTGGACCAGAAGTATTCTTTCAGTCCATTATTGCTACTATGAGAAGTGTGTAAGTACTCACCTTCCAGATCCCATTGTGTTCTGTGCCAGCGCATTTGCTGGGCATCTACTCTGAGCCACACACCAAGCTGGGTGCTGATCCCACAGCCTTCCCTGACAGCTTCACCTTATTCCCCACAGGTTTCTGCTTTCCAGCTCCAGGGAAGCCCCGGGGGAGTCAGTGCCACAGAAGGGAGAGAAGTCAGGGGAGAAAAGAACAAAGATGAAAAGGGTAGGAAGACTTTCCCTCTGTCTTCTGCTCCCATTCAGGGGAGGAGCCCCAACCCCACACTTGTTTGCTCAGGAGAAGTGGACCAGCTTCTCACTCAGGTCTGGATTTCGTGGAGCCAAGCTGTACTAAGGCAGAAGGAAGCCTGGGTCAGGGTCTGACTTTCAAGGAAAAAGTTTTCTCCTAACATTGAGGAAATCTGACATATTTGTAGGTTAGCTCTGCCATCATAGGGGAAGACATCTGTCCTTTAGAACAAGCCCAGGGAGCCAGGTAGGGAGTGGGGGACAGGGTGACGGAAGCAGGAGGGAAAGGAGGGAAACACTGGAAAAGAGAAACAATGGTAGGCAGAGGTGGGCTGTGGAGGAGGGGGAGAAAGTGTTCATGAATACAGAGTGTTATTTGAAGAGCAATTAGCACAGCACCCAGTGTCTATGACATGCTTAAAGAATGCCCATCACATCACCAACTAAGGCTGGCCCCACCAATCTATGAAATGGGGGGTTTCTACAGCAGCAACACCCCCTCTCCTCTTGACTTGCCGCCCACCCATCCCCACCCTCACTTTTCTGTGGAAAATAAGGACTCAGGGTGTGGCCTCTGGAACATTATAAATCTCTCCAGGTTGTGGAGGACGGGCGCTTCATGGGTAGGTGGACTTTCCAGCCCACTATCCAAGGAGGGTGCCTCAGCTTCTGTCTGTTCTATATGTATGTATCGGAAGGAAGTTCTCCTGCTTAAACATGATGGTGTAAATTACTGGCCTGGAGACCCTCTAACGACCCTTCCACCTGGGACATCTCATGGTCCCACACTGCCCCAGGCAGACAGTGATCGGTGCCCCCA
Source organism: Acinonyx jubatus (assembly GCF_027475565.1). Classification (NCBI taxonomy): domain Eukaryota; kingdom Metazoa; phylum Chordata; class Mammalia; order Carnivora; family Felidae; genus Acinonyx; species Acinonyx jubatus. The sequence goes on along the minus strand of NC_069385.1, from coordinate 127,198,031 downwards.
TCCCTGTTAGCCACAAGAAGCTGGCCAGGCATAAGGTGGCTGTAAAGAGGAAGCAGTTGGCCTACATCTCCTGCCCAACTGAGCAAGTGTGTTTGTCACACTGGGAATGGTTGTTCCCAGAAGTTGGAAATGGTTAGCAGAGTCCAACGTCCCCAGGAATGCTGGAATTTGATAAAGTGAGACTTTCTGGACCTGGTGTCGATCTAAGGAAGTGAAAGGGGACAGATTTTAACCTCACATGAGAGATTTTATAAAAAATGAAACTGATTTGGGGCGCCTGGGTGGCTCAGTCAGTTGAGCGGCCGACTTCGGCTCAGGTCACGATCTCGTGGTCAGTGAGTTCGAGCCCCGTGTCGGGCTCTGTGTTGACAGCTCGGAGCCTGGAGCCTGTTTCGGATTCTGTGTCTCCCTCTCTCTGACCCTCCCCCGTTCATGCTCTGTCTCTCTCTGTCTCAAAAATAAATAAACGTTTAAAAAAAATAATTAAAAAAAATGAAACTGATTTGGGGTCAAATGGAGACCCAAAGTAGAAATATTTCACAAAACATAACAAACAGCTGGGTTTTTTAAAAACCATTTCCCTTGTGCGTTCAAAGCCCACATGTGCATAGGTGGAGAGGCTGACTGAAAATCACACAAACCCAGGAGTCTGGTGTCAGCATCTGAATTAGTGACTCTCAACCCCGGCTACATACTGTGACGACCTGATGGTTTTGTTTAATTCTGTTGTTCAAGCCCCATGCTCACCAAGTCTGATTTAAATGGCCTGGGTGAGGGTGGGCGTAGGGATTTTATTACCTTATATCGGTCAGGATGGCTATTATCAAAAACAAAAGACAACAGTGTTGGTGAGGATGTGGAGAAAAGGGAACCCTCGTGCAATGCTGTTGGGAACGCAAAATGGTGTGGCCACTGTGGGAAACAGTATAGGGGTTTCTCCAGACATTAAAAATAAAACTATTGGGGCACCTGGGTGGCTTAGTCATTTGAGCGTCCAACTCTTGATTTTAGCTCAGGTCATGAATGCAGGGTGGTGGGACCAAGCCCCACGTCAGGGTCTGTGCTGAGCATGGAACCTATTTGAGATTCTCTCTCTCTCCTTTTGCCCTTCTCCCCAACTTGTGCTCTCTCTCTCTCTCTCCCTAAAAAATATAAACAAACAAACAAACAAACAAACACATAAATATAAAGCTATCATATGATTTAGAAGTCTCATTTCTGGGTATTTATCCAAAAGAATTCAAGATAAATCAGGATCTCAGCATTATTAGTACTCCTATGTTCACAGCAGCATTATGCACAATAGCCTAGGTGTGGAAACAACTTAAATGTTCATTGATAGGTGAATGGACAAAGAAAATGTGGTCTGTACTCACAATGGTCCACTATTCAGCCTTAAGAAAGAAGGAAATCCTATAATATGTTGCCACATGGGTGAACCTTGAGAACATTATGCTCAGTGAATGGGCTGGTCACAGAAGACAAAGACTGCATGATTCTACATACATGAGGTGTCTAAAATAGTTAAGTTCACAGAAACAAAGAGTGGAAGGGTGGCTGCCAGGGGCTGGGGACGGGGAAATGAGGAGTTATTAATCAACAGGCATAAAGTCTTCAGTTAAGCAAGATTAATAAGCTCTAGAGATTGTCTGTACAACATCTTATCTACAGTCAACAGTGCTGTACTATACACTTAGAGATTTGTTAATGGTAGGTCTCATGTTTAGTGTTCATACTACAACTTAGAAAATGTTTTTTAAATACTAACCAGATAATCATGATGGGCAACCAGGGTTGAGGGCCACTTACCCAAAACAACAATAGCACAACTTCCACCAATCTCACACCTTGGTACTTACCCAAAGGAGTTGAAAGCTTATGTCTAAGCAAAAACCTGCATGTGGATATTTGCAACAACTTTATTCATAAGTGCCAAAATTTGGAAACAACCAAGATGACCCTCAGTATCTTCAGGAGGTGAATGCGTAAATAAACTCTGGTACGTCCAGACAATGGAATATTACCCAGCATTAAAAGGAAATAAGCTATCATGACATGAAAAGACACAGAGTAATCTTAAATGCATATTTCTAAGTGAAAGAAGAGATCTTAACAGGCTACATGCTGTATGACTCCAACTCTATGACACTCTAGAGAAAGCAAAAACCACTGTCCATAATCTATGGAGACAATAAAAAAGAACAATGGTTATTAGGGCTTGGAGGACAGAGGACTGAAAAGGCAGAGCACAGAGGAGTTTTAGGGCAGTGAAACTACACTGTGTGATACCATAATGATGGAAACATGTCATTATGCATTTGTCCAACCCCACAGAATGTACAACACCAGGAGTGAACCCTAGTGTAAACTATACACTTTGGGTGATTATGATGTGTCAGTGTGGGTTCATCCATTGTAACAAATGTCTCACTCTGGAGGAGATGTTGATGATGGGGGAGGCTATGCATGTGTGGACCAGGGGGTTTACAGGAAATCTCTGTACTCTTCATCACTCAACTTTGCTATACACCTAAAATGTCTCTTAAAAAATCAAACCTTTCTTAAAAATTGCCTAATTTAACATGGGCAAGTCTTCTCACACACATGATTCACCATATTGAAATTTTCATTAGTAAAACAGAAGAGTGATACATTTTTTTTAATTTTTTAATTTTTAGAGAGAGAATGAGGGGAGGGGCAGAGAGAGAGGGAGAGAGAGAGAAACTCAAGCAGGCTCTATGCTCAGTGTGGAGCTGGACACAGGGCTCGATCCCACGACCCTGGGATCAGGACCTGAGATGAAACCAAGAGTTAGGTGTTTAGCTGACTGAGCCACTCAGGGGTCCCAAGAGTGATAAAGTTTTAAAGATTTGAGTCAGGTATGTATTGACAGAAATGAAATGTCCATCCTTGGCTGACGTGTCTTTTGAGGGAAGTGCTGAGGTACAATTTCCCCCAGCTAATCCTTACGATCAGGCTCACGACCAGCCCTCAGCATAGACTTCTGAGAAGTTTCAAAGACATTGAGAATACCTCAGTTAAATTAGCCACCCCCATATCAGTATTATCTCGAATTCTGCACCCAGAAATTCACCCTCTCCTCCCAGGAGTTTCTGGGAATGTCTATGTACAAAATATGAATAGCTAGGCGCCCATCACAGCTTTTTATACCTCTTCCTGGGAACAGGATTTGATAAGAGAGAGTAGGTAAAGGGAAGAGTGAGGAGCCCAGGGTTGAGCAGGGGGCCCTTCCCCTCCATCCCCTCCTCCATGACTGTTTCAGGGGGCAGCTCTGCAAAAGGGGCTTGAGGTAGGGATGGCCAGTGGTCTCCAGCTGACCCAGCTTCTGCCAGTGTGCAGGAGGCTTGGTAGGTCCTGCCTATTACGGCCAGACCTGCACCAGCGCCCACCTCTGGAAGAGAGGTCGGGCATGTGGGCACTGAGGCACTGTGGCTACTCTCTTATCAGCCCAGTGGCTGTGTCCCAAGAGGGAGTGACCCACCTCACAGGCCCAGGATGATGTGCCCTGCGGGTATGAATTCTATACACAGCATGCTTCAGTCTAGGGCCCCTACATAGGGCACAGGGCAAGGAGTTCTGGGATGTTTCCCAGTCCAGCTGTCACCAATGTCCTTTGAGACGCCAGCAGGGCACTGGGATATAGGCCACAGCATGTGTGGAAGTGGCATTCACTCTTGAAGGAAACCTGGGCTGTTTCCTACCACGGGGATAACATTGGGATATAGTGGGAAAGAGCTTCAGGCCTGGAGTCAAGAGACCTTCCATTTACCACCCTGTGCTTTTATTTCCTTAGATTTTAATTTCGCCATCTCTAAGCCAGTGCAAATGTCTGTGGTGCCTACCATCCTGGAAGGTTGTAAGGATCAAGTGGGGTGAAAACCTTTGAAATCTTATTGCTCTTTATGAGTATAAGTGATGGTTATCTGCCTGATGGGCCACTGGCCTTTTGGGGGAAAATGGGGTTAGTGTTTAACCAAATGCAGCTTACAAAGAAGTCCAGACACAGAGCAATTGGTTATACAGGCCATTTGTGTCCATCACTCACGTCACAGATGCAATCATTCTTTTGGGTTGCACGATGCCTGTTTTAGTAGCTTCCAAAACAACTAATCCTTTGATGTTAAATTAAAGAAAATTAATTTCTCATTGGAGTTCCCTGAGAAAGGGAACTTTGTTTCTTTTTGCAAAGGAATATTATTAATAATAATATTAATAATAATTTTTAAACTCTTATTCTGGTACTCCAGTACTACCATTGTGGTAGAATCTCATGGTGTTGCAAGCCCTAAAGAATTGTCTGAGGCTGCCACCCTCAGAAGGGAGTCGTGCTGGTCTTGACTGTCCCTGGTCTGCCCAGGAGACTGAGTGCACGAGCAGGAGGAGAGAGTGACCCACAGGGGAGGGGCGCTCACAGTGCCAGAGGACCAGACATCCCCACAGACAGCTCCCTTTGCCTCTGCTCTACAAACACCTCTTGGCTCCCCAGAAGGCACACAACACTAATGCCCTTATAAATAGGCTCCCCCGACTTGGGGAGTTAGCGGTTTCAAGAAATCCAATGGAAGAAACAGCCAGTGTTGCAATCCTGGCAAACGCTCTTGGGCTTTCTCTCTCTCTCTCCCTCTCTCTCTCTTTTTTTTTTCCTTTCCCCGTTTTAACTGTTAAAATTCATCTCCGACATCGCACACACGAATGAAATCAACAGTCTCTTATCAGATCCCAAATCTGTCAGCGATGTCTACCAGCCGCCTGGAGCCAAAAGCCTCTTAGCACATGTGTGACTTGAGCTGAAAAGGGGCTGGGACAACAGTGCAGGCAGTTTTGTTCTGGCACCCTCGTTCCCAAACATTTGCTCATTTAGAGCACGGCAAGCAGCGATGCCTGCATTCTCATCTATCTCAGTTCCATGGGCTTCCAGACATGGTTCAAGCATCTCCCTGGCATGCATTAGGGTCTGCCGTCTGCAGGCACCAGTCACCGGCCCATGGCTGTTTGACCAGTGGCCAAACTCAGTGCTCTCCCCCAGCCCTAGGATGCTAGCCCAGGTCTCCCCAGGGTGGGAAGAGCTGGGGGTACTGCCTGGGAGGAACAGGTGTCTGAGTGGATTCGGCTGAGCCCTGGTTCTGGGTTCACCCCCCACTCACCCTGGCCCAGTGCTTTCAGGACTTGGGTGCTTTGTATGGTAAGTCCACAGGCAGCTCCGGGAGTGCTGGACTCCAGGAAGATCCCATTACTCCTCTCTCTAAGACCCACCTTTTCCCATGATTTCTGCTAGAGAGAGACATGAGACTTAACAGAACATAAGTTTCCTGAGAATAAAGTGTGGGGTTAATCCATCTATGTATTCCTGGGTCTGGCACCTAAATACCAATATTAATAAGAACCATCATGGGGCATCTACCAAGTGTCAGTTACCTTATATAGATCTTCTTGCAGATATTAATATAGTTTTTAAGCAGATGAGTAGAATAAGCTAGAAAGTTAAGGAAATTTCCTGAGGTAGTGAAAGTGGCAAAGCCTCTATACATTTCCCCTTGACTTTTTATTATAATGATTGATGAATAAATACATCGAATGGATGTGTGGATGAATGAATGAATGAATGAATGACAGAGTGAGTGAATGAATAAATCTGTTATATTTAGTGAGTGAATGAATAAATCTGTTTTATTAATCAGTCTATGTGTCTGTCTGCCTGTCTGAAGACAGGGAGAGAACATGACCTAAAGGATGAACTTGGGTCGTGTAGCAAAGGTAGGGTACCCCACCAGCTCTGCCCCAGTGAAGACCCAGGTTTCTAGGTGGGGAGATGGGTGAGCTCAGACTCATGGGCAGTAGAAATAGGTGCAACTCCTTCCTCTGCGCCCCAGGCAGGGCCACATGGGAAGGACCAGCTTTGGTCAGGAAGCAGAACAAGTGGGAGAAAAGTATGGGCCAGAGTCTTTATTGTGGTTTCCTTGGGCTGGAACTGGCAAATCAAGGTGGGCAGGCTTCAGATTGGCTATTTTAAATAATTCAGCTCTGGGATATACGGGCTCTCCCTAGTAGTCTGGTACCTGGCTCTGGGGTGATTAGGGTATGTGGACAGTGGCCAGCAGTGAAAAAGCCCATGGATGGTGTCGTTGGGGTGTTCCTGGATTGGTTTGTTTGTATTTGAAAGGTGAACTCTGAAGGGGAGAGTGCTATCTCCAGGAGTTAACTAACCCTGGGAGGGGCAGTTCCTCCAGGGTCAGCACGTCCTGAAGATGTCAAAACGTCAGAATATAGAAAATGAAAGACAGTTGGGGTGCCTGGGTGGCTCCAACTCTTGATTTTGGCTCAGGTCATGATCTCATAGTGGTGAGATTGAGCCCTGCATTGGGCTCTGTGCTCAGCGTGGAGCCTGCTTAAGATTATCTCCCTCCCTCTCCCTCTGCCCCTCCCCTCATACACATGCGCATGTGTGCTCTCTCTCTCTGTCTCAATCTGTCTCTCACAAAAAAGAAAAGACAATGAAAGAGAGTGAATGCACTGAGGCTCCTGAGGACCCATCAGGGCAGAGGTCTGCTTTGAATGCTGGATATCCAAAAAGATATAATAATGTTAACATGTTAAAAAATATAAACTATATCCAGGCTAACTCCCTTTCTAGATAGAAATCCAGAAAGATTATGCTGATGTGGTCATCCATGGAGACATCCCATCATCACCTTCACCTTTTATCAATTCTGTTACCATTTAAGGGGGGACATTAAGTGCCAGTACCATGGCGGATACTGCATGGTTGGTCCCACCCCTACTACCTCCCCAGCCACACCTTGGCCATCTTCCTGGGCTCCAATTCTTCCAGCATACCAGGCTCCTCCTTGGCCTCTTGTCTTTTGCAAATGCCCATCCTTCTTTGGCCTGCCCACCACTCCACCTTGCCTATATATACATATATATAAAATATCTCTCTATTGTATCTCTCTCTCTCTCTCTCTCTCTCTCTCTCTCTCTGTGTGTGTGTGTGTGTGTATAGGGAGGGAGAGAGAGATTATAATGAGTTGGCTTACACAAAAAGTGCCGTGGAGAAGTCCCAAGATCTGTAGCTGGCAGGGTGGAGACAGGAGAGAGCCAGTGGTAGGATTTTTGCTTGGAGGACAGGAGAAGACTGATGCTCCAGCTCAGTCAGTCAGGCAGGATCCTGACCTCTTATTCAGCCTTTTTGCTCTATTCAGGTCTTCAGTGGATTGGATGAAGCCCACCCACGTTAAGAAGAGTAATCTATTTACTCGGTCTACTATATCATTCATAGGTTAATCCTATCCAGAAACACCCTCAGACACACCCAGAATGATGTTAGACCCAAGATCTGGATATCCCATGACCCAGTCAAGCAGACTCCCCACACAAAATTAACTATACTCCGTTAATGTCCTACCGACCCATAGAGCTTAAAATGTCCAGAACTGACCTCGATACAGCCCCCCATCCCAGCATGCTGCCCAAACCAGCGCCTAAAATGTCCAGAACTGACCTCGATACCGCCCCCGGACCCCCACCCCAGCAGGCTGCCCAAACCAGCGCCTAAAATGTCCAGAACTGACCTCGATACTGCCCCCCACCCCAGCACGCTGCCCAAACCAGCGCCTAAAATGTCCAGAACTGACCTCGATACCGCCCCCCACCCCGGCACGCTGCCCAAACCAGCGCCTAAAATGTCCAGAACTGACCACAATACCGCCCCCCGACCCCCACCCCAGCACGCTGCCCAAACCAGCGCCACGTCCCACCTGTCACTCTGACTCCACGTCGCTCAGCACCACGCCCCACAACCCCGCCCCTAAAGCACCTCTGGAGTGCATCCCCACCTCTCATGTTCACGGTGCCAGCCTTCTTTGGCAAGCCCATCACCTGCCTGAGTTTTGGCCACTGCCTGTGTGGCCTCAGGTCTTCAGTGTTTCCTCCAATCTTGTCCCCACACTGCCACCTTTGCTGTCTTTCTGAAGTGGTATGCATTTGGCTGAGATCTGTTTGTGGCGTCCTCTTGGGATGAAATTGCACTCCTGGGCCATGTACTCTGACGGCTTGGGAGGCCTTCTTCCACCGGATCTGACCTACAATGTGGCTTGCACTCCTTGGTGGAGAACACTTAATATAAGTCACAGCCTCCAGCTCCTCACACCCAGGCACCTCCACAGGGCTCAGAACACAAAGGAAGGCTGGTCTCAGTCCTGATCATGGGGTTCATCATGATGAACCTCAGGGAGCATGGGCAGCATTTTCCCCTGAAGAATTGTTTATTCACTCATTTATTCGTTCATTCATTTAACAAGTATTCTGAAACAGTATTTCATAACTAGTACTATTCTAGACACTGGGATATTAACACCTGATCTGCAGCGAGGGAGTCAAGATGTGTTGTATGGAATCCAACTAACAATGCAAGGCAATGAGAGGAAAGCACAGAGGGGCACGGTCAGTCCCTATGGTTTTCTAGATCCAGGAAGCACTAATAAAAGGAGAGGGGGGGATGAAGGAGGGAAAAGAGAGCACAGGAATCCTTAATATACCCAGGAGAGTGTAAAACTGATGTCCATACCAAAATCTGCACATAGATGTTTATAGCAGCTTTATTTGTAAGTGACAAAACTTGGAAGCAGTCAAGACGTCCTTCAGTAACTGAATGGATAAATGAATTCTGGTATATGCAGACAATGGGATATTATTCAGTGCTAAAAAGAAATGAGCTATCAAGCCACAAAAAGACACAAAAGAAACCAAATGCATATCACCAAGTGAAAGAAGCCAATCTGGAAAGACTACACACTGGATGATTCCAACTCTGTGACATCCTGGAAGAGGCAAAACAATGGAGAGAGTAAAAAGGTGGGTGGTTGCCAAGGGTTTCGAGGAGAGGGGGATGAACAGGTGGAACACAAGGGAGTTTTAGGGCAGTGGAAATACTCTGTAGGACACTGCAATGATAGCAATCTGTGGAAACCCACAGAAGGTACAATTCCAAGAATAAACCTTAATCTAAGGGAAACTATGGACTTTGGGTGGTTTTCACGTGTCAGTGTAGATTCATCGATTGTAACAAATGTCCCACTCTGGTGGGGGTGTTGATGGTGGGGAAGGCTGCATGTATGTGGGGGGAGGGGGTATACAGGAAATCTCTGTACTTTCCTTTCGACTTTGCTGTGAACCTAAAACTGTTCTTAAAAAATAAACCCTATTTTTAAAAAAGAAGAAGAAAAAGAAAAGGTGGGAGGGAGGATGGGTTCTGCAGGAAATTGCTCTAAGGTTCTGAAATCCTTTTCCCTCCCTTTTCTGAAATGCAATGATGCTTACCAGCCACCAGCTTGCCTGCCTCTTGGTCCCCAGTTATGGAGATGACAGTGGTCTGTGATATGTGCCTCTGACTCAGTCACCTGGCCTGATGTCTGAATCCCCTGAAAGCTGCTCCCTGGTCCCATATTCTCTCTGGCAGGCGCCCAAAAGTCTCTGCTCCCTGTCCTACTAGAGTTTCTCCCCAGGCCCCACCAGAAGTAAGTGGACCCCTCAGCATCTGTAAGCAGGCATCTGGGGCTTCACTGTGTCTCTCTACTCTGCAGGGACTTCTGGGGCTCCAGCTTTTCCCAATTGTCAGCTTCCTCTGGGCTTCTTTCCCTATATCCCTATAGGTTTTGCTTTTTTTTTTTTTCAACCTCTTTTGACAATGACCCTGCCTCCATCTTCTGGAAAGAGCCTTGTAAAATCTGAGCTCAGCCCAGATCCCCTTAGGGTCAATAGGGATGTCTTCTGTGGCCTTGGGAGGGACTGTGTGTGGGCTGACTGGATGGGTTTTACTCCCCTTGGATTTGACTATTCAGAGTTTAAATTTGATCTTCTCAATGTAATTCTTCATGTATTCCTTCTTTTTAACATATTTTTATATATCCTTATATATAATTCTTACATATTTTTATATGCTTTTCTTTCCCCCTGAAGTCTAATATATATGTTCAGCCCTATGAATTCTCTGATGGCATTCTCCTTTCTACCAAGACTCCTACTGATTCTTCTAAGATCAAAAGTTAATTCAGATAGTAGCTCCCCTTAATGCTCCCTTTTTGCTTTTCATTGCATGGCTAATTCAAAATTTATGTGAAAATATTGTGAAATTTTTTAATGTTTATTTATTTATTTTGAGAGAGAGAGAGAGAGAAAGAACTCAAGCAGGGGAGGGGCAGAGAGAAAGGGAGAGAGTGAGAATATCAAGCAGGCTCTGCACTGCCAGCAAAGAGCCCAGTGCAGAGCTCCATCCCATGAACCATGAGATCAAGCCCTCAGCCGAAATCTATTCAGCCACCGAGGCACTCTGAAAATATTGTGAAATATTTAACAGGAAAATACTACCATGAAGTCAGACCTTATAATCACCACACTTTTCTTTTCTTTTTTTTTTCATTTTTTTTAATCTTTATTTTTGAGAGAGAGAGACAGCGTGTGAGCAGGGGAGGAGCAGAGGGAGAGGGAGACACAGAATCTGAAGCAGGCTCCAGGCTCTGAGCTGTCAGCACAGAGCCTGATGCAGGGCTCGAATTCACAAACCGTGAGATCATAACCTGAGCCGAAGTCAGACACTCAACCAACTGAGCCATCCAGGCGCCCCATCACCACACTTTTCTTTACACTGTTACTACATATGCATGCATCTCTACATGCCACATGGTATTGTTTTTTTCATGTCATCTTTATTGTAAATGAATTGCCATACCTGTATTCTTATGCACTTGCTTTTCTGAACTCAACATTACATTTTTTTATATTCACGCATGTTAATATATATAACTCCAGCTCATGCATTTTCACTACTGCCTAGTACTTCCTTATATAATTATATCACAACTGATATATCCATTGTTCTGCTGATGATCATTGTAAATGACTCGTTTTGGGGTTTTTTTTTTTTTTTTTTGGTTTGGTTTGGTTGTTTTGGAATTCAAAGAATGCTGCTATGAACATTCTAGAATAAGCCTTCTCTTCTATTTCAGTGTGGTGCATTATCCAAGAAATTTTTTTATTGTGAAACCATCTTTGGATTCTTAGGTGAAACGCAACTTGGTTACAATGTATTTTTATTTTTATAGATCACTGGATTTGGTTTGAAACTTTAACACAGACGCCTGCGGTTGCAGGTGCCAGGTGGCCGTTCCCAGGGCCAGGATAATCCTCCAAGAGCCTTGTATAATTTGGGGAGGGGGGCGCAGTATAACCAACTCCTTCGGGACTATTCCAAACACACCTCCCACGGTGCACGCCTCCTCCTCAGAGATATGCTCCACCCCGCTCCAGGCCCCTGGCTGATGTTCATTCTCTAGTTTTGGAACAGAGTAAAATGACAGCTGCCACATCGAGGTCCCTCTCCTCCCAGCTGGGTCCATTGCCAGGGTAACTGCTTCTCCTCCTGTCCCTTCACTGAGTCTCTAGGCCATTTGCCGCAAGAGTCAAAATCCCACCTGGTGTCTACTACGCTCACCTTGCCACCTCCAGGGCAGCTGAAGAAAGTGTCACCTACATGGCCAGGTGCTGCTTGGCAGGTAGAGGTTGTTAATGCTGGGGGACTCAACCTGTGAAAGAGACACATCCCATCTCACTGAGAGATGACAGAACACTTCAATAAGTACGTTTTCTTTCTGAGGACATAGGGACTTGCAAGGGAGCTAATGTAGTGGAGTCTATTTTGAGAAACTGGGGGAGGGGGAGGGGAGTGGGCTTCCAGGGTCTGCCTCTTTTACTCTCCCCCCTTTAAACAAATTGGCAACGATTGTGCTTCATGCTGTAGGGGGAGTGTGCAGTAGTGTCCACCACCAGAGTAATTCCCTTCTGATTTTTATTATTTTGTAGGAAACCCTAATTACTTGGGGAAAGGGAATTCAAAGCACCCTGAAGAAATGCAAAGGAAGAAAGAACCACGCAGGATTAAAAGAAATGCCCTTGGCACATCTGCCATTGACAAAGCCAGGCGTGCATCTCAGAGAGGAGAATAAACCCCAGAAAGGGAAGAGCCACAGTGGGTGTCCAGCCCGATAGGCCCATAGGGAGACGCACGGGGTTTCTTTGCCCCTGGCATGGCATAGGACCAGCAGCAGCCAGATGCTGTCCATGGTCCTGTCCACAGCAGCCTGGGCGTGCAGGCCCCCGGGTGCCAGACAGACACCCCTGGGCCAGTCAGCATTTTGCTCAACCCTGAAGCCGGGGAGGGGAGAGGCCCCGGGAACAAGCCCAGTTACACTTTTCAGCTGCCTGAGTGGAGATTCAGAATTAGGAATGCATCATAGAAAATGTGACGTGATATATATTTTTGCACACTCAGGCTGTAGGCCACGAGTCACCCTTGCCACACCTTGTTAAGTGGTGAATCCTGTCATTCTGTGTGTCATTAGTCCAGAGCCATAACTAAGGCTGTGGCTGGTTTGTGGCTGCAAGATGCAGACAAGTCACCTGGGGGAAAGCAGCAGAGCCCCGAATTCCCATCCTGCAAACTCACACCCAAGGACCAGTAGTGACCCACCTAAAGATCCAGCTCTCAGGCTCTGTGAGGCTTTTCAGGCTGTGAAAAGCCAGTGGGGACGTGGAAAATCCAGTGAGGAGCAGGGTGGTAGAGGCTCTAGAGCTTTCCGTGAACAGCCGGGAGCAACATATTCTCAGGCCCTGAGAATCCCCACAAGTAATGAGTCGGGCAGCAGTGGGGTCTTGTGGGGGATCGGGCATGTGTGTTTGAGACCCTTCAGTTTCTCCATGACCATGATAATCATACTATTATGCCTCCAGTGTGTTTCCTGTTGGGACCCCTGTGAGTTCGTGTGGCAGGGACATTTGAAACTCCACAGGCTGAATGTAATTAGATGCAATGGAACACGCTGGTGGTTCTATTTTATTAAAGAAAAATGGAAATAAATTCACCTCAGAGGAAAGATCAAACCATGAAGTCATACAGAAAAAGGAACGGACCAGAAGGTTCTCTGCGCTGTGCTTGGCGCTGGTTCTTCGGGTTAACAGACTGTCTTTTAAAGCCACTTTCTTTTTTCTCTCTTTTTTTGAACTAATTCTATCCAACCATCCAGCACAGATTCAGAACTGTTAACCTGGAAAAGAGGGGACATGTGGAGGTCGCCTTGGTAACTAGCGCCTGTGCAGTCTGTAGCTCCTGCCCCTGGCAGATCGGAACAGAGCGCGTCTGAATTGATCTTGCTGCTCAGCTCTTGCCCTCTTTGCCTGGAGGCATCAAGCAAGGTTTAGAAAGATGAGCACCAAACACCCCCATGTTCAGAGGACCATCTCTGCCTGGCGACACAGCCCCTGCTTCTCCCTCAGGATTTCAACTTCGCTCATTAGTGTCGGTGGCAAATCTGCCTTTTTTCCCCTATGTTATTCTCAAGTCTCTGTTTAGATCATCAGAAATTTTTTTTGATGTAAAATAGTACCCTTTGACCCAGAATCTAGTGAAATGAACTAATCCACAAGATGGAAAAGGCTGTATGCCTGAAGATGTTCACTGCAGCATTTTTTATAAGAGTGACAGATAGCAACTTACATATACAGAATAAGAGGGGGATTATATACCTTGTAGTATATATATGAGAAATATGCAATTATGCAGTCAACAAATTATAACTATGTGGCAACAGAATAAAATACATCTCACAATCCTAAACTTGAAAAGACTACAACATTATACATTAGTTGGTTTTATATATATATATATATATATATATGCACAGGACAAAGGACTAGAAAAGAATGCACAAGAGTATTTGTTGTTGTTTTAGATGGGTGACTTCAGGCATGATTTCCCCTCACTTTTGTAATTAATAAAATGAATAGCATTCTTAACTTCTCCAAATATAAACCAATATCATAGTTATTTTAAAAGACCTCTCACCAGTTTTTTTTTAAACTAAACCTGTTAGGTATGGGGCCAAGTAAGTCAAGAAAGATTAAAAGCTGAACTTTTTCAAATTTGCAAGAAGATCTCTTTTCACCTGAGCAATAAATCTGTTATTCTCCTTATTCCTGTTTTGTTTCTGTTTTTTTTCTTTTTAGGCAAAATGCTTATTTTTCTTATCTATTCATTTTATTTAACGCTGTCTCTCATGCTACCTTTGGACCTCTATTGTCACATCAATGATGGCCCCTGTTTCCTCAACTGCAGGCTCCAAAAACCATTGCATGTTAAGACAGAAGGGATGTTAGAATTCATTTCCCTAGTGTTCCTCAAACTGGGGTCAATTGTGGGTGGAGAGAGAGAGGACCCTGTTTTCACTTCTTCGGTTTACTCTGCGTTGATCACTATATAATATGCTATAAGCATAAAGCATTTTTATTTAGTTTTATGTTATACATATTTAAGTGTTATTACAATAGAAATATTTTCAGTCAACACTAGGGAGCATGAATATTTTCTTTCTTTTTTCTTTATGAGGGGCAAGTCCTCATTAAGCCTTCCCCTGTCTTCAAGTGATAAGGACCCTGAGTGCAAGGGAGGAGAATAACTGGGTTCTGTTCCCTCTGGAATGGGGACACTAAGACCTGTTCAGTGCTTAACTATCCCATGCAGGGTTTAGAAGTGCCAGCTGGGATTGGCCTATCAGACTCTACATCACAGGTCTGAGAGCTCAGTGAGGGTTGTGGCTTTATAGTGATGGAATTTCCATAACCAGCCTAGACCTCTGCTCTGACCTCTAGATTTACCTACTGGGCTACACACCTGACATCTCTTCTTGGACATCTTAAACTTGACACAGGTCAAACAGAACACTTAGTCCTTCCCACTGACAAGGATCCCCTCCTTTACCAAATTGTAGTTAGGCTCCTCTGAACTTTCTTCTCAACTTCCTTGGCCTTGGCTGGTTGCCCTTGGTTTGTGAGCCCAGAATAGCAAGAAGTCTTCCAACCCATTCAGCAAGAATTCTCCTACCCTTGACACCTAATCAAGTTCCTCTTAATAATTTTCCACAAACTGACCCCCTTGCCCTGCCTATCAGATGTAAATCACCAGTTACCCTATTGTATTGGAGTTGAATTTAACCCCTCTCCACCATTGCAATAGTCTTGAATAAAGTTCCCCTGCTGGTTTAAGTCTGTCCTGTACAGTTTCTCTTGGACACCTCCCATACTCCCCAAACACGTATACTTCCGGTTTTCTCTACCAGCCACCCAGCTGCTTGAGCCATGAAACCCAGGGGCCATCCCTGATGCCACCCCTACCCCTGTTCTTTGCATCCAAGCAATCCATCTTGAATCCCTTCTCTCTCCCTCTCTCTCTCCCTCTCTCCCTACCCTAGTCCCAGGTACTATGATCTCCAGCCTATATGCCTGAAACCTCTAGCTGGTCTCCCAATTCTAGTTTGGCCCCCTGAAATCCATTCTATACAAGGCAGCAAAAGCAAACTTGTTATACGATAAATAAGATCATGGCTCTCTCCTGCTCAGAACTTCGAAGAGCTTTTCATTTCTCTGAGATTGGAAACCAGGCTCCTCACCTGACTACAAAGCCTTATGAGATTGGCCCAAGCCCCCCTTCTTGGCCTCATCTGATTGTTATATATTTATGTGTCTGCTTATCTGTCTTTGTGTTTCCTTCCCACTAGAATGTAAGTGCCATGAGGGTAGAGCCATGTCATTCTTGTTTGCTGTCATCTTTACATACCTATGACCATGCCTGGCTTGTGTTCGTTCTCAACCACAATTTGTTAAATGACCTAATTTAACCTTGGGTTGAAATTGACTTTCAGAGAACCCCTTTAGTCACCTATTCCACATGACACTCATGTACAAACCAAGAGCCTAGTTTTCCTGATGGGTCCCAGGGTCTTGTCTGCTCCAAGGTGCAAGGTGTATGTCCACCTTGCCACAGCCAAATGCAGGCTGGTTTGTAGCAGAGAAACACATATCTTTTATGTTAGCCTGAAAGTAGGACTGAATGTCCTTATATTCTGTGTCACAAAGTGGGAAGGGGGGGTCACATGACATTGACATTGTGTGGGCTGTGGGCAGGTGATCTTGTTCCATAGTCCACTGTAAACCATGAGTTCTGAGAACTTGAAATGCATCCAAAGTGGAGCACCTGGATGGCTCAGTCAGTTGAGCATCTGATTCTTGGTTTCAGCTCAGATCAGGATCTCATAGTTCGTGAGTTCGAGGCCCACATTGGGCTCGGTGCTGACAGTGTGGATCCTGCTTAGGATTCTCTCCTCCCTCTCTCTCTGCCCCTACCCCTACTTCTCTCTCTTAAATAAATAAACTTAAAAAATGATTCTTAAAAAAAAGAATGCATCCAAAGTGATATTTGAGGAATTTTATATATCTTCAGTCCAACTGCAAAGAATTTCTATATTTTATTTCCATTGAAAAAGGTCAGTAGGAATAAAATTAAGCATAAAAAATTCTTTTTTTTTTCCAGCTTGTAACTAAAAGGCTTTGCAGGTAAGCAATAGATTTTGCTGAAAGTGGTTGTTTTATGGATGTCTGGTCTCTGGGATCCCCTGCTCATCTCTGGGATTCCCTAGCATACCCCACCAGAAGTGGTGAGAGATATCCTCAAGAAATTCTCATGGCTTCAAAGCATGGCCTTGCTCTTTTCAGGTTAAACAGTTTCAAATGTGGTTACATCAGGCTTATTCAACAGATAACAGGACAGAGGGGACAAGGGCTGGGTGAGGTCTTTGAATAGGCGAAGTCCTTGGGTAGTCGTGTGCACAACTGGTCTACACAACTAGCAGGGGTATGGGTGCTGACATGCATGGGGGGCAGACAAGGCACTGGGAGCTTCAAGATCTCTCTTCTCATTGTTTCCATGTTCCAAGTTAATTGGGAATTGAGGTTAGGTCCCGAGTGCATGTAGGGGGAAGAGGGTGTTGGAGGCTTCAAGAGAGACAAGGTGTAAAATGACTATGTAGGATAGGGAAGAATGCTGACTGACAATGTGTAGTAGAATCTGGCAGTGCTGAGGGGTGCATGAGGTCTATGGTCATGAATTTCGAGTGATGCTTGTCTGTACTGGTTGGCCTTTTCTTCCAGGAACAGAAAGTTGTTTGGGCGTGTGTACAGAGTAGGTGGAGAGATGCCGACGAGCAGGCGAGCGGTTTTGCCAGGCAAGTGTGATGAAGAAAGGGAGGGCAGCCAAGTTATAAATATTTGTCAGTGAGTGATTAAAATAATGGAATATGGGGTGTTTCCACTGTAAGATTTTTTTGTGCCATTCGATTAGTTACCATGTCCATAATTGCTAATATTTTTTAATTAGAAAAGAAAAGAGTAAAGTAGATGTCGGTCAGATTAAGAACAAGTCAGTCCAGGGAGGTAAGTACTGAGGTGATCTCCAGTCCAACCTCCACTCCTGTCAGATGCTGGTCCCATCTCTCTCCTCCTTGGGGTACAAGTATCACCGACACAAGGATTGAGGGGCCCGCTCTAGGGTCTCCTGGGCCTCTGAATGGGTTTATTGTCAGAGTGTATCTGGCTCTCTAGGGCCTGGATCCCACTCTTCTTAAGATCAAGTCCACTCCTCACTCTTTCTGAGGTAAAATATGAGTCAATACACCAAAGGTAGGAGGCTCAGGAGACTTTCTATCTGTCAGGGACTGAATTGTATCCTCCCCCCCCCAAAATTAATATGAATCCTAACCTTTAGTACCTCAGCTGACCGTATGTGGAGATAGGGTCTCTAAAGAGGTAATGAAGGTAAAATGAGGTCATTGGGATGGGCCCTAATCCAATCTGACTGGTGTCTTCATAAGAAGAGGGGATCAGAATGCTGACACATAACCACACTGAGGGAAGATTGTGTGAAGACACAGGGAGAAGACGACCATGTACAAGCCAGGGAGAGAGGCCTCAGAAGGAACCAACCAGCCTCCAGAACTCTTATTTTAGCCACCCAGTTTATGGTACTCTGTCCTAGCCACCTGTGAAAACTAATATACCATCCAAACTAGGTGGGCTGTCTTCTAGAAGATTACTAAACTATGTCAAATATTTCAAAACTGTTTTTATGAAATACAAGCTGAAATGTTTCAGCAGTGTCTCCTCCTTTGCACACTTAGATGTAAGTGAATTACTGGCCCATGTCTTTGTAGGTTTAAGCATACGGTATCCAGTTTATTTCATATGTGTTTACTTTTGCCTCACTGAATTCTTTCATTATTTACATTAAGTCCCAAAATGAGCTCTTCATCTAATGTTAAGGAAAGATTAAAATCATTTCATCAGGTAAGTAAATAAGTAAATCAGATGAAACCCCACTGAAATTGGAAGTCATCATGTTGGGGTCAAGTTTGTCCCATTCAGAGTGATAGTATACATATGGAATGGCATAAACGAGATGTATTACTAACTGTGTGTGTGTGTGCGTGTGTGTACTGATGTATAAACTCTGGAAAGATTAAAAAAAAAAACCCAACTATGTGAACATGCTGGAGAGTGGACAGAAACAGGCAGAAACTGGAAGGGCACTGCCTCTGGGTAGAATGGGCATTTGTCTGGCTCTCAGCAGGACACTCCCTGGTTGGCAGGCAGAATAGCTGGAGTTGAGGCAGAAAACCCAGTCTTATTGCCTACTCCCTCAGAGCAGGGAGAAGGGCTGCCTGAGCTGCTAGAAAACAAAGGGAGAAATGCCAGATAGGAGGAAGCCAGTGAGGGGAACCCTGACATCTGCATATAAACTGCCCCCAGGTCCATGGCTGTCCTCTGAACTGAGCTTGCATGGAAAAGAATCCAGAGAACCTGGGAGGAGGAGGCGTGGAGTATAGGGTGGGGGCGGGGAAGGGCGGGCATAAAGGAGAAGACAGGATGGTGTAGCCAATGTGGAAAACAGTATGGAGGTTCCTCAAAAAATTAAAAATAGAACTACCGTATCATCCGGTAATTCCACTACTGGGTACCTCCCCCAAAGACTGTGAAAATACTAATCTGAAAAGTTATATGCACCCCCATGTTTATTGCAGCATTATTTTTACCACAGCCAAATTATGGAAACAGCCCAAGTGTCTATCAATAGATGAATGGATGAAGAAGTATGGTATATGATACACACACACACAGAAATATATACACAATGGAATATTATTCAGCCATAAAAAGAATGAAATCTTGCCATTTGCAATGACATGGATAGAGGGTATAATGCTAAGTCAATCAGAGAAAGACAAATACTGTATGATTTCACATAAAGGTGGAATTTAAGAAATAAAACCAACTAACAAAGAAAAAAAGAGACAAACCAAAAAAATAGACTCTTAACTGTAGAAAACAAACTGGATGAAATAGGTTAAGGGGATTAAGAGTACATTTCCCAGGGTGGGGGAGAAGGAAAAAAAAAAAAGAATACATTTCCCATGATGAGTACTGAATGATGTACAGAATTGTTGAATCAATATATTATACACTAAACTCAGTATACATTGTATGTTAACTATACTGTAATTAAAGTTTTTAAAAAAGAAGACTTAGGAGATGTCAAAAGTTGAGCTCTTGGGGAGCATGTTCTTCCAACTACAGTGGAATTAATCTAGAAACCAACATTTTGAAAATCCCCAAATAGCTTCAATGGACCTTATTGGCACAATTGATGAATTTTGAATATGGACAGAAGATTAGGCAATAATATTTATCCATGTGGAATTTCCAGATTTGTACAGTTAGGCTGTGGTTATACAAAAGATGGTCCCTGTTCTTGAGAAATATCTGCTGGATATTTATAGCAAGATGGAACCGTATGGGGGAGAGAGGATGATAAAGCCAATGGGATCCATGGGAACAAGTAGTAAATCTGAGGAAAGGTATACAGGAGTTCCTTGTACTATTTTTGCAACTTTTATGGAAGTTTAAAATTATATCAATAGAAAAACATTTAAAAACCTAATTCTGATCCTATCCATCTCCTTTGCTTCCATTTCCCTCTTGAAAAGTCTGTATTAGACATCTGAGGCAAGACTTTCCATCACATGTGTTGTTTCTTCCCTACTTGAGCGGGGAATCGGCAAGGTTGGGACTGTGCCCAAACAGCAGGCAAGGGTTTTGTCTCCCACCATCTGGTTGCCCTCAGCCGGCCCCACTTCCAGGCACCAGCTCACTGTTATTTGGCTTTTAAGTAGCCAGGCCCCTGTGTTCAACTGCAAAGCTAATCACAGAAAGCCAGCAGCAGGGATTAGTGTCCACTAGATAAATGACCAGCAGCTATTGTCATATTGTTCAAAGGGTAGAAACCTCTAGATAGGAAAGGTGAAGAACAATTGTGTCTGAATAATGAATTTGTGGGTGGTGGGGTGTGAGAGAGTATTCAGAGAAGGATGAAGAGGGAAGGGAAAGGTTACTTTAGCCCATATCTCACAGGAGGGAAGAAAGGAGGGCCAGCATTTCTGGCGCATTCCCCACACGCCAGGCTCTATATGCTCTGTTGCGTCTGAAGTAGACAAGAGCTCTGTGCACTTGTCCTTCTGAATCACCTTTCACTGCTTTCCCATGTTTGGGAGAAGTTCCCCCTGTTGTGTCTATGTGGCCTGACTCATCCCACAAGAGAATGTGAGGATGCCAGAACCTGTCTACCTCAGTCTTCCTTGCAGTGTCATGGGGCCTGTGACCCAGTCCCCCAGTCAGATGCACCAGCCTGGAGTCTCAGGGACCCGAGGCCAGAGTGGCTGCAGGAGACAGAGACCCTGGGCAAAAGGGCAGTGTCTGTGCGGTGGTGGGTCCTCACAGTGAGGTTAGAGGTGTGGCTCCCACACTCTTTGCCTTTCACCCAGCACCTCCCCCCACCCCTGCCACACCTCTGTATGTACTCTTTTTTTATTGTGGTAAAATACACACAATATAAAGTTTACTATCAAAACCATTTTTTTTTTTGAGAAAAAGAGAGAAAGAGAGTTCATAAGCAGAGTAAGAGCAGAGGGAGAGAGAATCTTAAGCAGACCCCATGCCCAGCGAGGATCTCACAAACGTGAGGTCATGACCTGAACCAAAATCAAGAGTCAGACGCTTAACCAACTGAGCCACCCAAGCACCCAAAACCATTTTCAATTGTAGTGGCATCAAGCACTTTCTCGGTGTTATACAACCATCACCACCAACTAGTTCTAGAATTTCTTTATCGCCTCTGATGGAAACCCTATACCCATTAAGCAATTTCTTTCCACTCCTCACCTGTCCACACCCTAGCCCCTGACAACCGCTAATCTGAATTCTGTCCCTATGGATCTGCTCATTGGATACTTCACATGAATGGAATCGTTATGGGATCTTTCGTGTCTGGCTTCTGTCAATAAACACAATGTTTCCAGGGTTCACCCATGTTGTAGCATGTTATCAGAACTTCATTCCTTTTTATGGCTGAATAATATTCTGTTGTATGTTTGTTTATTCATTCATCCACTGATAGACATTTAGATTGTTTCTAACTTTTGGCTGTTGTGAGTAGAGCTGTTGCAAATAGTCATGTAGAAGTGTTTGAACACCTGTGTTCAGTTCTTTGGGGTTTATACCTGGGAATGGAATTGGTGGGTCATACGGTTTTAACTTACAGGGGAGCAGTCCCACTTTTTCCCTCAGCATCTTTTTAATACCCCCTTTTTCCCCTCCTTGATATGAACATGTTTTGTTTTTTTTTTTCTGCTGCTTGTTACTAAGAACTCTGACTAATGCCTCATTCCCATCTCACTGATGGGAAAACTGAGGCTCAGGGAGATTGAGTTATCTGTCCAGGCTCCTGGCTGGTAGGTGCTTGATCCAGGCCACAAACCCTGTAACAGTGTAGTGGCAAGACTCTGGGACAATGAGATTCCCTTTGTGTCTTACTTCCTGCATGATATGGTGCAGTGGTTCCCACTAGGGGGTCCCTGGAGGCCAGGGTCTCCGTGATTTAGTGGCAGGAGTCTAGGAGCTGTTCTGAATATTTCACAAAGCTTAATGGAAAACTCCACATTCCCACAATGAGGCTATTCAGGCTATCTAAAATGTCAGGTTTCTTTGCTTTTGGAAGGAATTAAATCAACCTAGGGTAGTAATAAGGGTTATCTCCTGCTGATCAGCAGACTCTGGCTGGCAGTTATGTATATTTTTGATTAATTTAAAAATGGGAAAATGAATAAATTATTACTTGATAAATGCAGTTGTTTGGTAGATAAAAATCTCTTAAAACATGGGGTCCTGGGGGGAAAAAAGTAACAAATGACTTTCTTGGTAGTAAAAAAAAAAATGGTGAAAGCATTGGCCTGGTAGGAAGATGTCTGAGGCTAAGCCTGTAGCTCTGGGTTTGGCCTCCGTTGTACCACCAACAGTCAGGCCTCATGGAAGTGACGGAATCTATGAAGACTTCAGTTTCCAACTCTCTACCATAAGGAGTGGCTTGCTGTGCTACCGTGGTTCTGACCTTGACAAGGAATGAGGCAATGAAGAGTGAGAGAGTTCATTTCTTCTAGGTGCCACAGCATGGTCTGGCCTCCCAAAGAAGCCAGACATGGAGCTCAGCTTCCCCCAGGATCTCAGTGTGGTCAGAGACAATAGATCCAGCAGAGAAAACCTGTAGGCAAAGGACACCACCGTCTCTTTCCAGACCCCTCCCCTGCAGTATCCTCCCCACTGTTCTCAGCCCAGGGTCTTTATCTCTCTTTCCCATCTCCTTTCTATGTCAACCCTCTCCACCCCTCTGCTGTGTCCCACAGGGATCACTGCCTGGCTCCTTGTGGTCATGCCCACCTGCTTCCCTGGCCATCTTCCCAGGTCATGGATGTGTTCTCTTGCTCTTAGCCTGCAGTCATGTCACCAGAGCTCTCCAGTGCATCTCTCACCATCCTTAAAACCACGGCCCTCCAAAGGCAAGGAAATTAAAAGCAAAAATGAACTATTGGGGCCTCATCAAGATAAAAAGCTTCTGCACTGCCAAGGAAACAATCAACAAAACTAAAAGGCAACCTATGGAATGGGAGAAGATATTTGCAAATGACATATCAGACAAAGGGCTAGTACCCAAATGCTATAAAAAAACTCATCAAACTCCACACCTGAAAAACAAATAATCCAGTGAAGAAATGTGCAGAAGTCATGAATAGACACTTTTCTAAAGAAGACATCCAGATGGCCAACAGACACATGAAAAGATTCTCAACATCACTCCTCATCAGGGAAATACAAATCAAAACCACACTCAGATACCACCTCACGCCAGTCAGAGTGGCTAAAATGAACAAATCAGGAGGCTATTGATGCTGGAGAGGATGTGGAGAAATGGGAACACTCTTGCACTGTTGGTGGGAATGCAAACTGGTGCAGCCACTCTGGAAAACAGTATGGAGGTTCCTCAAAAAATTACAAATAGATCTACCCTATGACCCAGCAATAGCATTGCTAGGAATCTACCCAAGGGATACAGGAGTGCTGATGCATAGGGGCACATGTACCCCAATGTTTATATCAGCACTTTCAATAATAGCCAAATTATGGACAGAGCCTAACTGTACATCAACAGATGAATGGATAAAGAAGATGTGGTTTATATATACAATGAAATACTACTTGGCAATGAGAAAGAATGAAATCTGGCCATTTGCAGCAACGCGGATGGAACTGGAGGGTATTATGCTAAGTGAAATAAGTCGGTCAGAGAAAGACAGATACCATATGTTTTCACTCATATGTGGATCTTGAGAAACTTAACAGAAGTCCATGGGGTCAGGGAAGGGGGAAAAAAGTTACAAACAGAGAGGGAGGGAGGCAAACCATAAGAGACTCTTAAAAACTGAGAACAAACTGAGGGTTGATGGGGGTGGAGAAGAGGGGAAAGTGGGTGATGGGCATTGAGGAGGGCACTTGTTGGGATGAGCATTGGGTGTTGTATGGAAGCCAATTTGACAATAAAATATATTTTTAAAAAAACCCGGGGCCCTGCCACTAAAAGCCACATGAAGCCCCCCACCTGGGCCCAGCTGCTTCCCACCTCCAAGCCTTTGGATCAACCACAATTGCAATCTTGACATTAAACCTCAGAAAGTGACCAAGGGTTTAGCATTTTGATTTCTGGTGATATGCAGTCCCTGACAACAAATATGGTAAGCCCCTGTGAATCAGAACACTGGTTTCTCTGTGGTTTTGAACAAGTTCTTCCACTTTGTCTCCATACTGAATGCTCTCATCACTGGAAAGAATATTTGCCATCTACCTCACCATGAGTTATGGACATAAATAAATGAACATTTGTAAAGAGCTTAAAAGCGCTAGAAGAAAAGGCATGGGCTGTGAGTAAACACACTTCATAAAGCGTCAGCTCTGGAGGGCCATCTTTCATGTCATGAATACTGACATCCTTGACTGATTAATCCACAAAGGGATGTTGGCCACCCTCACTGACAAACACCCTGGCAGAAAGGTCATGAGGGGTGAGCCCTGTGGGAAGTGGAGTTGTTAGTCGAGTGGCTTCGGTATCTAGCACACCCAGGCTGCCCTCCACAGCCTCATCCTGCCTGGACTAGCCTCTACACACTCTGTTCAGTTTGGACCCCAAGTTTCAGCTTAACTAGTCCCTGTAGTTTCTGACTGCCAAGTAGCTGCATGACATTGGGCCAGTCTGGGAGACACTGTTGGCTTCCTATAAAATAACATTCCCCACTCCACTTATTTTTTCTGGCAGAGCCTTTTTCCTACAACAGAGGCTGGAAATGCTAGATACTTCCTTTCCCACTTACCTTGAGATGTTGGAGTGTGGGCATGTGAACTAAACCTGGCTGATGAGGTTTGAAGGAAGGCTAAGAAATACTTTCTCTATGATAAAAATAAATTTGTGAAGAGAAACTAAGATACTTTGCCATCTTCATTCTTGCTTTTGGAGGTTGTATGGAGACATCTTTGTTGATGCGCTTGCAGCCATATTGCAACCATGAGGGGAAGACATGGTCCACATGCTGCAGTTGGTAGAGCACAAAGATGAGAAGAGCCTGAGGTCTCAGTAACAGCATCAGAGCACTGAATCAGCTGTCCCCTGCAGGCTTCTCGTTCTCTGAGATAATTGTGTAAGCCAGTCTAGATTGGGTATTCTGATATCTGATAGTTGAAATCATCCATATAATACAGCAAGTCATTTTACTTCTCTGGGTCTCAGCAATTCATCTCTAAAATGGGGCTACTGGACAAATGATCACTAAGGGTTCTTTGGATCTAGATTTTCCTGGATACCTCCAAGTGCCATATTTTTTCCCCCAGAAACTTCACAGACCTCACAATCCCTTCAGTTGGGATTGTGGTCCTCTCTGAAACTACACCCAGATTTCCTTTCTTTTTCTTTTTCTTTTTCTTTTCCTTCCTTCCTTCCTTCCTTCCTTCCTTCCTTCCTTCCTTCCTTCCTTCCTTCCTTCCTTCTTTCCTTATTTCTCTTTCTTTCTTTTTTTCTTTCTTTCTTTCTTCTTTCTTTCTTTCTTTCTTTCTGTGCCTGCTTACCAGCTCCAATGCTAGCTGCTTTTCCATGCAATGTGTCACTTAATCCTTATGACAATTTCACATCTCATCCTACAGCTGTGGGTCTGTGAGGCTAAGTAAGAGGCATTGTGCTCAAGGATCCCACATTTCAACTTGCATCTGCCTGATTCCAAAGCCCAAGCTCCTAACCACCTTGGTGAACTGTCTGTGTTTTCTTCATTATCTTGAGAATGAGCTTTAAGTGACCCTATTAAACAGTATTTTTCAAGCCCTGAGGCCCCCACACAGCATTAAACTCCAGGAATTAGACTAGCCCGACCCAAGTGGAGTCACTGGCAAACACCATTCAGAGCCTTCTGGGGGTGGGGGGGGGGCTGGCCCAGCAAACACAGGTAACCTGGGGCCTGGGCCCTGACTGGAATAGCACAGCGTAACTGCATCAGAGCCAGCCAGCCCCGAGGCGTGATGCAGGGAGGCCAACACTGCTTAGCATCCCCTCCTCTGGGTTCTGGGGGGGCTTGTCCGAGAAGCTCAACGAGCTGTTTCTCCCCGTGCTATTAAGAGGCTCTGCTGCCTGTGCCCAGCCTGGACATGAGGTGATTAATGGGCAGTGACAGGAGAATTAGTGGTTGCCCTCACCAGGGAGTGGCAATTTGCCAGGTGCTGTTTCCCTCATCAAAGGGGGTGAGCAGGTGAGCAGGCCAGTGTCCTTCCATCTGGCCGGGGCTGTGGCTGCATTCCCATCATCCAGAGCTGAGTTAATCCAGGCCAGAGCTGCATTCTCTAGGAGGGCTGAAGAGGGGGGGGGAGGGGGGCAAGGGGATTGGGGAGGAAGGAAGAGGAGAGGAGGGAGGGAGGAGACAAAGAAAAAGAAGGAAGAGAAGCAGGGGTGGAGGAAAGTGGGGAGATATTACTTGTGATGCCTTGAATGCCTCTGAAACAGTCAGAACACCCTCTGCCTAGGCAGACCTGGGGGAGTAAGTGGTCACTGGCACTGGCTGGGGCCACAGTGAAAGCGCCCTCCCAGAGCCACACCCAACTACCTGCCACCAGGGGCTGGAGCAGGAGGCAGATTCTCAGATTCTTGTCACTCCCTTCCCAGTGCAGGGCGGACTCCTGGAGGATCCAGAAGACTCACCTAGTGTGTGAAAAGCATTTGAGACTTGCTCTTCCTCTTGTCACAGGCAGTCCACGGCCCCTCTGTCTCTCACACCCTGACAACCTCGGGCACCAAGGTCACTGCCTGGTAGCACCCACGGCCTTGGCACTCTCTGTGTGAACAGGCCCTCCTTCTCTGGCTCATTTCAGGGCTATCTGCCTGGAGCACCCCCATGTGTTCTGGTCCCTGAGGCCCACATACTGGCCCTCAAGTCAGCTATCCTCTCAGTGTTTCCCTGAAGGGGCCCATGAGATGCTCCTTCAAGGCCAGAGAAACCCAGTGTCTCTTGGGAAAGTGAGACTTGAAGGCCTCTCTCCACCTAAACACACCACAGCTCCAGCTTCCCAGCTCACTCCCAGGCAGATTCTGCGAGGAGGGGCAACTGTGAGGTGACCCTCTTTTCAGAGTCCTAATGAGAAGGAGGGCTGGTCCCTCTGGCTTGGGGCTTATATTAGTTTCTTAAGGTTGCCCTAAGTACGTGCCACAGACTGGGGAGCTTAAACACCAGAAGTTCACTCTCTCACAGTTCCAGAGACCAGAAGTCCAAATTCAAGGTGTCAGCAGGGCTCTGTTGCCTCTGGAATCCTCTCTTGCCTCTTCCTGGTGACTGGTGGTTTATTGGCGATCTTTGGTGATCCTTGGCTTGGAGCTACATAACTCCAATCTCTGCCTGTATCAGCACATGTCACATGGCGTTCCCTCTGTGTGCATCTCTGTCCTCATGAGGCCGTCTTCCTTCAGGGACACTGGACCTTCTGAACCAAGGCTCACTCCAGGATGATCTCATCTTAACGAATTACATTGTCAAAGACCCTGTCTCCAAATAAGATCACACTGCAGTAAGTGGGGTTAGGACTTCCACAGCTCTTTTTTGGGTAGATGCAGTTCAGCTCCTAACAGGGGACAAGGATCTGAGGGGTGGAATTTTCTTCCTCATTCTCTCTGCAGCCCGGTTAAGCCTTAATGATGAGCAGTTCAATCCTCTTTGCTCTGGAAGGTGCTCATTGCTCTAGCCCAAAGCTTCTTTAGATCTAGTGCACGCCAATCATCAGGGATCTTATTAAATGCAGATTCTGATTGCATTCTGGGGAGGGGCCTGGGACTCTGCATTCCTAACAAGCTCTTGGGTGACGCTCACACTTCAGGAACCCCACATCACACAGTAAGTAGCTGTCCCACTGAGCCATTCTGAGGAGGTCAAGTGCCAGCCCCTCCAGCCCTGGGGAGGGGTGGAAGGCTGCCAGGTCCATGTGCTAGAAGGCAGAAAGTAGAACACTCCATTTTAATCACCAGAAAACAGCATCCCTGGTAAGTGTGTGGTCGAATATGCTCCAAGTCTTGTGTGGGAGCTGCTGGCTGAATCCTCGGTGCGGCCAGATCCCAGGGAAGGAGTGGAAGACAGACTTGGCTGCCAGTTTCAGAGAAGGCACATCACATCCACATCAGTCCTAATTCAGGAAGATCCTTTTTTAAAATCTCTCTTGGGAAATACTTTAGGAATGGAATTGCTGGGTCATATGATAAATATATATTTATAACATTTTATTACTATTAAATGTCAGTATTCTTAATGCTTTAAAAATAAGTTTTATTTATTATTATTTTTTTAATGCTTATTTATTTTTGAGGGGGGGGAGCAGGTGAGGGTCAGAGAGAAAGGGAGACAGAGGATCCAAAGGGGGCTCTGAGCTGATAGCAGAGAACCTGACGTAGGGCTCGAACTCACAAACTGTGAGATCATGACCTGAGCTGAAATCAAGAGTGGGACGCTTAACTGACTGAGCCACCCAGGCACCCCCAAAATATCAGTTTTATTGGGATTATAATTCACATACCTTGAAATTCACTTTCAAATCATACAATTCCGTGGACTTTAATACATTCACATGGTTGAGCATCCATCCCCCACAACCAGTTCCTGAACATTTTCTCAACATGGGCTTCAGAAAAATACTGCTACACCTGTAACAGCTCATTGTGCTAAAAGCTTCCCATGCCTTAGCTCACCTAACCTCCATCATAATGAGTATGATTAGTGCCCCCGTTTGTAAAATGGGGAAACTGAGTCAGGAGGCTCAGGAACTCCTCAAGTTCACCCAGCCAGTCAGTGGCAGGGCCCCCGCTCACATCTGATATCTAAAGCATGCATCTTGACCCCTTGGTCAAGCCTTCAGGTCCTCCCAGCTTCTGACCCAGGGAGGGAGTACCGCTGACTATAGTCAGGCCTGGTGGCTTGAGGGCAGGAGGGAGAATGTCACGGGAGTCTGATTTCTCAATCCAGCCACAGTATGAACCTCCCCTAGGTGGGAGGGAGCTGCTCTGTGGATCCTGGAAGCCATCGGCAGCTGCTGGGCTTCACTGTGATGCCTGGGTGCTTCCCACCGGGTGGAAGACGGACACAGGATGTGCTTTGTTGTAAGCTTGATGCCCCAGCTGGAGCAGGGGAGTATGGCTACTGTCACCGTGCTGTTCTAGCTCAGAAGGACTTTGGGGAGAAGCTATATGGCTAAACCAGAGGCTCTATCAGCAACCCTTGGGGCCCCTCCTTCTCTTCTCTGTGCCATTGAGTCAGCCAGCCAGTCGCCCAACGTACCCCAGCTCCAAGGACAGCATTGAGGGCTCCATCACTTCGCGCCTGTGTCCTGTGCGGGGTGGTCTTGCACCCTCACTCCTCCATCTTCACCCAGTCTCCCCAGCATGTGTTGCCCCTCTCCTGGAGATGGTTGCACCTCAAGGTGCACCTCCAGCGTCCTTCTGGACACTTCTCTACCCATGTCTTCCAGAATCCCTGCTTCCACACAGCTGAGCAGCTTTCTCTGCTTTGGAGTTGTAGCATTCATTTGGCTGTGAGAGCAGCTTGGTAATTTTTCTCTTTGTTACTGTACATACATAATTTACATGCAGTGAAAGGCACAGATCTTCAAGTGTATGGTTTGATGAGTTTTGACAAATGCATTTGTCCACGTAACTGCCCTCCTCTCAAGATATAGAACGTTTCCATCACCTAAAAATGCCCCATGTGCCCCTTTCAGTCAATCACTTCCCAGGCCCAAGCAACCTCTGATCTATCTGCGTTTGCCACTGTAGATTAGTTCCGTCTGCTCGATCACTTCATAAATGTGTTTCCTGATGGCTAATAGGGCTGAGCATCTTTTCATCTTATTGGCCATTTATAAATCTTTTTGTGAAGTGTTTGTTCAAATATTCACTCATTCCGTTCAAAGGGTGTTTTGTTTTGTTTTGTTTTTTTTAAATTACCATTGAATCGTAGGAACTGTTTGTGCATTCTGGATATAAATCCTTGTGAAATACAGGTTGCAAATATTTTCTCCCAATCTATGGTTTGCCTATTCATTTTCTTAATGATGTGTTTCAAAGCAGAGAAGTTCTTAATCTTGAAAAAGTCCAATTTATCACTTTTTTCTTTACTAGTTTTTTCTGTGTCCTCTCTAAGAAATCTTTGTTTATCCGAGGTCACAAAGATAGTCCCTTATATTTTTTTCCTGAAGCCTTACAAGTTATGGCTTTTGTATTTAGCTCTATGCTCCATCTCAAATTATTCTTTGTGTGAAGTGTGGAGGAGGGTCGAGATTCTTTTCTTTCTTTCTTATGCGGATAACCAGTAGTTACAGAACCATTTGTTGAAAAGACTTTCTTTTTTCCATGGAGTTGCTTCAGCACCCTAGTTATTTCTTATTAATAATAAAGTATAGATGACTTCAAATAATTCACTCTTTTTTAAAGTTTGTTTTGAGAGAGACACAGAGAGCGAGGGAGAGAGTGGCAGAGAGAAAGGGACAGAGAGAATCCCAAGCAAGCTCTGCACGGTTAGCACAGAGCCCAATGCGGGGCTCAAACTCACAAACCCTGAGATCATGACCTGAGCCGAAACCAAGAGTTGGAAGATTGACTGAGCCACCCACCCAGACACCCCAAATAATTCACTCTTGATAGGTGAAAAGATGTTAAAAATAGACTTTAAAGTTTTCCCTGTAAAATGGCAAGTCCACACATTGTCTTCCAAAATCCTTTCTTGACTGGGAAAGATGAAGTGCTGCTGTCTGGCTGGCCAGCCATGACCTGTACACAGCCCCGGGTGCACCTTCACCCTGCCCAGGAATGGCCAGTAGCTGAGGGTGTGGCAGGGAACATGGGCTGGGAAGTGCTGCTTTAGGGTGTAGCACACTGATTCTCTTTCTGGATGGATCCTTATTGTGTAACCAGTCTCAAGTGGCCTCCTTGATTTCTGCTGTTAACTCAGTGTGGTCTGGCGTCCCCTCCATTGTTTGATTCTTGGTAAGAACACCAAGCCCTCTGTGAGGCTTGTGTCCACATTAGGCGTGCACACACACACACACACACCCTAGCCTTCATTTTGAGAGAGAAGGCTATAGGGGGGAGTTCCTTGTTTTATTGCTGTGGCTGCAGAGGGCAATGTGCTGTGATGGTGTTTTCATCCCTCTTCTGTGCGTGGCAGACATGTGGCAGACGTGGCATGGTGGAAGGCCATAGGCTTTTTAGTCTTACGGACAAATGGCCTTAAATTCTAGCTCTATTACCCGCTGACTAGAGAAGCCTGGTCCTGGCCTTGGGCTTGATGTGTTCAACCCCTAAGCAGACATACTGTGATTACTTTCAGAGTTGTTGTGAGGTTAACATGAAATACTTGAGAGTTTTACGCACAGCTTTCTTAGTGCTTGCTGAGCCATTCATTTTGTACTCTGCAGTAAGAAGGGCAGGGATTACCACCTTTGTTTTAGTGTGGAGGAAATTAAGCCTTAGGGATGCTAGATGACCCACCTGGAGCAGAGCTGGGTTTAGACCTGGGTCTCAGCCTCAGGCTTGGCCCTGTGCCCAGTGGAACATTCCTGCACCGCTCCCCTCCTGAGAATGGCCACAGGGCTCAGGGATGGGAGGAAAAAAGTACCAGTAATTTGTTTTCTCTTGACTGCTTTCAAAGCAGTAAGGCATTTCTGGGTACAGAAGCCACCCAGAAATCTCGGAGTCAACACGACCTTGAGTAATTGCTGAGGTCAGGAATAACCACATTTCCTCCCTATCCCGGTGCTGGGACACTTTCCTGGGAGCACCGATTGCCCTTACAGGGTCCTAGATTGCTCAGTTTTGGTTCTCCCCTGTCACTCAGGAGCTGACCTTTTCAACTCTGAAAGTGACCTTGAATCTGACTTTCTGTCCAGAAGCAGCGATGGCTACATGTATAAATCTCTTGAAGGTTTTGAGCATCAGAAGATAAAAAGCGGCTTCTAGTGGTTTTGACATAGAACCCAAAGCTGGCCCCCAGAGCCTACATCAGATGACCTAGCATCTCACTGAGAGGTCCTGTGGCTTGTCTGTAGCTTCTGTCACTATCCTGAAACTTGAAGCTCCTGCAGGTGAGGTCTCCACCACTATGTGGTCCATCACCTCTTCTGTGGTCCAGAATGAACTCCCAGCCCTGCCTACTGTTGTCTCAGTGCCTGGGCAGGTGCACAGGGAGGAGTGGGAGGCAATGTTAAGAGCACAGGCCGGGGGGTCAGAAGGACCTTCTCCAGTGCTGCTGGTTTTGTAACATTTCCCTGTGCACCTTAATCTTGCACCTGGAAATGAGAGATAATGGGACCAGCTCTAGGGGCTTGTGAGGTTTGAATAAGAGGAGGCCTATAAACTCCATGAGGGCTGGACTTGGTCTCTCTTTCTATGACTCCATGGCTCCATCAGTTGTGTAGAACAGCGGTCCCCACTCTAAACAGCTGTATGAAGGTGGAGTACTGTGCCCGAAACACGACGATATTAGCCACATCAATGTCACTGTCATGTGACGCTTCCACTACCAGGCAAATACTTACGTGGCCTACAGACGGGTGGAGGCAGATGGCCCTGGCTCGTAGCCTGTAAGCGCTGTGACAGTAGTCACTGTGAAGACTGGAAAACTCCTAGCATGAGAATGGAGGACACAATGTGCCCACTGGGGTGTCTCAGTAAGTAGAGTCCACGTGTGGGCATTTGGAGGCTGCCGTAAATTCTTTGAGTTCACTCGTTTCCTCTGATGCATGAAAATGAATTTAAAAAATAAAAGAACATCCAGCGTCGAAGGGTTTCCTTTTTCTTTTCTTGACTATCGGGCCACCAGCCAATGGCTGGGAGCACTGGGCCAGTGTTGTGGTGACTGGCTGGTTCCAGGAATGATAAGTCACAGGGTACAGCACAGGGGAATCAGTTCACGGTGTCACTCATCCGGAAGAGGGAAAAGCAAGGAGGGGACAAAGGGGTAAATGGCTCCACCCTTGAGCTGCAGTTGGTCACAGAATTTATCACCATGACCTTCAGAGTAGCCAGTGTCTGCTGACCTCTGGCTGCCTGGCGTCTTGAGAGGCCTGTTGACATGGATAAGTGATGCATGGGCCTGAAGCATACTTGGCCTTCAACTCCAGGACATGGCTGCAACCCTAGCCTGAGCCTTCCTGCCTCTCACGTAAAGTCACACTCAGGATGCCTGACTCAGTGTGGTGTTGTGGAAAACGGCTCTAGAAAGCCCAGTTCTGGGCACAGCTCTACAGTAACTAGTTATGCCCTCAGGGAAGCCATCTTGCCCCTCCGGACTCCAGGGTCCTCATGTGTAGACACTCAGCTAGGGGCACATGTGGCTGCTCCCAGGAGCTGTTCCAGTTGCAATATTCCATGGTTCTACTGTTTCCCACCTGAATCATGATCAGAGCAGGTATCATTTACTGCTGGCTTGTTAGGTTCCAGGTTCTATGCCAAGTATAGCACATGAGAGGTCTCACTGGGTCCTCACAATCAACCTCTGTAGTAGGTGTTATTATTACTCCCATTTTATGAAGGAGGGAACCGAGCATTCTGGAGGGTCACAGTGACGGTGCTGGTGTTAGTCACCATGCTCTATGTTATACAGAATTGTCTGTTTTTGAATTGCAAGGTGCTGTTCGTCTTATGGATTAAATTATCTTTCCCATTGTTTCCTTTCTCATTACTTATTTTCCTATGGGAACCATGAAAAAAGTCAAGAGCTGGATGGGGTGGGTCTGCTTTGGTGTGAGTGTCAGCCCACTAGATTAGAAAGAGGGGGTCAGCACAAGCTCATGCAGCTGGAGTTCTTAGAAAAGAACAGAGGCCCAAGGAGCAGGAGGGAGGCACAGACCCGACCACCAACCAATGTCTGTGTAGGCAGAAGGTGCTAATTTGGAGGTGGCAGGCCTGAGTGTGAGGTTATTGTTCCTGGTCTAATCCTGTGACATCTTTAGGCCTTAGTACCTCATTAGTAAAATGTTAGATAATGGATATACATTATAGAGTATTGAGAGGAAACATTCAGAAAAGTCCTCTGTGAACCTTCCTGAATGTCACTCCTACCCCAGGCCCGAGTATAAGGTTTGGCACAAGCACGGTATTGGACAAATATTTGTGGGCCATGGGGTCGCACCGTGATTTTCTGGGTGTTATCCACCTAACTTGGGTTGTTACAGAATATTAATAAATGCCTAACTGGTCTTGGGGAGAAGATGGCTCTCTGAAACACAGCCTAAGGCTAGTCGGAAACGGTCTGCTGGCAAACACTCCTGAAGAAGATATTACTAATCATGGTGTGCATTCCACACAAGATCTATCCGCTTTAGTAACTGCATCGAGGGGGCCTCAGGACCCTGGACAGCAGTTTGATGCCATGCATGGGTGCAGGAGTTGGGGCACTGCTCCCTTAATTCCCTTGAAAATCCAAAGGAAAAGTACAAATGAATAACACTGTAAAATGACATTAAGGCCCCTTTGGAGAGCAGCTGCCCACCCCCCATGCTGCTAGCTGATAATGGCCACCCCTCATCAAATATTTATTCCAGCCCTTGTGGTCGTCCATCAGCCTCCAGCATCATGCCAGGGATGGAATCTGATTATTAAAAATGGTCAGGAGTGAGGCAGGCAGACTACAAAGTGCTTGGGATGGAAAGGAGGGAACATCAAAGCCCTATATTCTTCCTTAAAGGTCGTTTCCGGAAGCAGAGGCCTCCTGTTAGGCAATCAAACTCGCAGGGATTCAAGGACCTGGCCCCTGCGTGCTTCCCAGCCTCTTGCTCCTTTCTTTTCTCACCAGTGGGCCAGAAGGGAGTGAAGCCAGAGCCTGACTCTGAGCCACGGGTTTATGAAAAGCAAGAAATACGCTGCCCCATGCAGACATGTGACTGCCTTCACTTTTGAGGGGGGTCCTGGCATTTCATTAGTGCCCTGTTTGAAGCCTGCCCTTTGCAAAGCAGAAAATGAAGAGAAGAAAGTAAGTACGGAGGCTGATTCAAACAATCTTCTGGTATCTTGAGTTTGTGATATCCCTTTGTGTGGCTTCACTTATTACATGGGTGGAAGAGCCTGTCAGGCAAGAAATCATGCCTGGTGTTTACACTTTAATGGAACCCAGGGACCAATTAACCACACTAAGTGCCAACGGGCAAAGCATTTCTTAAAGGAATAGGAGGGAACTCTTATATTATCGTTCCATTTCCCTCCTCTTTTCCCAAATAAAAGACAGATGCTATGTCAACAGTCTCTCAAGAGTGATCTTTTATTTTCTGAAAGTCCTAAAACTGACCCATTTATCAAAACATGACTGATGTCTCAGCCTACAAACAATATCCTTTTCTCCCTCACAAATCCTGGAGCCCCGAGAGGCTGCAGCCTGGTCCAAGCAGTGCCATCAAAATCTGCCCTCCACTCCCAGCAGCTGCACGGTGGCCTCCTGCACAGCCTGGTGGACACGGCTGACCTCTCTCTGGGACAAGGTCCTCTCCATGTGGCGGTAGGTGATGCGGTAGCAGTGGCTTGTCTTGTGTGTCCTGGAGAATGGAAGAGAAAGGCAGGTAAGTGAGGGACAGACGTGCCTGCCGCCTGTAGGAACGGTGTTGCTGGCTCTGACCAGATCAACCCCAGAGGAGAATAGGATGGGATCCGGGGCCTACTGGCATGGTATGACAGAGACATCACCATCACTAACAGCCTGCACCTCTTACAGGCTTCCTGAGAGGTGGTGGTTGGGAGACCACTGACTTGAATAATCAAGAATGCTGGTTTCCACTGGACTAGCTGCATTCAAGTTCCCTGGGCAGGATGTTTCTTACAAGTCTGATTTCCTGGGCCAAGCCCTGGATAGGTGGGATGTGGGCTCTGGGTTTCTGGGCTTTTTATCAGTTCCTCAGGGGACTCTGCTAAGCAGAGATGGTCAGGAGCCAAGGCCAGCAAGCCTCCACCTTTCTCACGTCACAGAAAACATATTTGGAAGGCACACTGCAGTCACAAGGCCGGGATTGGCTCTGGGGGCTCTAGCCGCCTAAAAGGCTGAGCGGTATCACTCTGTTTGCACCTCTAACAGGCCATGGAAAGCATAGAGACAATTGTGCCATACAGACATGCTTCCGAGTTCCAGGTAGTGGGGCCTTTTGCAGAACTTAGTCTTCACAGAGACACGTGAAGCCACAGCTCCTGGTGCGGCTGCTCTGTGAACATGCTTCTCCACAGGTGTGCCTGTGTGTTTCAGGTATATTTGGACAGGCCTTCCGTTGCTGCTGGAAAGGCAAGGCCTGCCCTGCTGGGGTCCTTAAGAAGCGTTCCACTGCAAAAGTACAGCCCAACTGTGCCCAGTGGCACTGGGCCTCTTGTGGCCACTGGAAAGACTCCACACTGCCTCCCCCAGGTGCAGAAGACAGGCCTTTTTTCAATTTGACATCATCAAGGAAGGAGGCTGCAACATCCTGAGTTTCTGAGAGATGGAAGATTCTAGAGGAGGAAAAATTAGTTAAGGAGTGAGAAGGAGGGCATAGGAATCATAGATGCTTGAAGATGATGCCAACATTTACTAGAACAAGTGTGGTGATAGGATCTGGGGGCCCAGGTTGTCAGTGACCTGGTGATGGTGCAAGGGTGTGATGGTTTCCTGCGGGTGGAGGGCACAGCCATGTCAAGTTACGCCCACTGCAGGGGGCACCTCCACTAGCCTCCTAATTCCCTGTGCCAGTGAGGGAGACAGAGGCCCCCTGCAAGTCAGTGGCAGCTGGGCCACGACACACCTTTCCTGGGTCTCAGTTTCTCCTCTGTTGAAAGAGGTTAACAGCATAGCACTTACACCATCAACCTTTCCAATCTGTTGCAAAGACCTAGTCAGAAAGGGACAGGGCTCTGCAAATTATGAAGAACTTGAGTGTGAGGCAAAAGTATCCTTGTGGCAACTGTTGGTATGTGCTTTCGTTGGTTCACTCAGGCATCTCTTACTTAGCTGAAGAGTTCGTAATATGGCCACTCTGCATGCTGGGATGCCCAACCAAAGATGAATGGGAAAAATTTATCATCTTGTCTCTATATGCTTCCCAGAAGGCCCCTAGAAGGATTCCTGGGATTCAAACAGCTTTTATAAAACATTTTGATGAGTGAGGTGTAAATGAATCATAAACATATGGATTAATTTTATAATTTGAGAGAAATAAAATTTGGCAGAATATTTGGTGATAATTCAGTAGCTTCAACTGAAAATCAACCAGCTTTGCCTTTTCCTAACATCACTGGGGAGAGAAAGAAGACTTACTTTTGTTTTCTAGAAACTTCTTTTTGAAGATTTTAGTTGGTAGGACATACTCCTGTCCTCATTTGCTTGTTGGAGGACTGAAAGCAGTGGAGCTGGCAATTGGTCATGAGTCTCCTCATCCTTGAGGAGGGGGTTGTCCCTGAGAACTACAGGGTCACAGACCTGAAGGGTCTCATGGCTCGTCACTGACCAGGTTAAGACGATGGATTTCTCAAGAGGAGGGATGCCCTCAGTGCCCAACTCCAAGTATCTGAATTAGAGCTCTTTTGATGCTTTTATACCACCCAATGTGGCCTTTTTGTGGTCAAAAAGCTTCTCAACCTTTTATCTGCCATGACCCTCACTGTCACTCAATGAGAGCAGCGTTGATATAGTGCTTCTTATGTACCAGGAACCACCGTAAGCCCTTTGCAGGCATTAACTCATGTAAGCATCAAAACCCCACTGAGTTCCTAGCACTCTTGTCCTGGTTATAAAAATAAGGAAACTGAGGCACAGAGAGCAAAATAACTTGCCCAAGTTCACACAGCTACTAAGTGGCAGGGCTGGATTTGAAACCAGGCCATCTGGAGGGAATGCAATCGTGCAGCCACTGTGGAAAACAGCTTGGTGGGTCCTCAAAGAGTTAAACATGGAATTACCATATGACCCAGCCATTCTACTCCTAGGTATATACACCCCAAAGAACTGAAAGCATGTATTCAAACAAAGACCTGTACGAAAATTTTCATAGCCAAACAGTGGATATGGCCGTCAATGGATTAATAGATAAACAAAATATGGTATAGCCATATGGTGGACCTGTACAATGGAATATTATTTAGTCATTGAAGGAATGAATTAATGATACATGCTGCAATGTGCATAAACCCCCAAAACATGCTAAGTGAAAGAAGCCAGACACAGACACAGCAGATCACATACTGCATGATTTCATTCACATGATATATCCAGAATAGGGAAATCCGTATGATAGAAAGCAGACTGGCGGTTGCCAGAGGTGGGGGAAGGAGGTACAGGTAGAAACCGCTTAATGGTGTGAAAATTAATAAAGGGGACTGGGATGCTAGAAGGGGAGCCTACAAGGGAGAGCCCTTCCACTCAATGTCAATTACAAGAAGAATTGTCAACTACAGACTCCAACGGAAGTGTCAGTTACAGACCTCAACAGAAGAGTCTCAACAGGAAGCAATTGTCAATTACAGGTCCCAACAGGGAAGGATGTACACTGCATCTCCTACAGGAGATCAACCACCCCTGCAACACAGCCAGTGAGAAACTACCATCACCCTGAACTCCTGCTTCTCTGCAATGAACTTTTGTCCAAAACAACCCCTCTCAACTTCCTCCTTCTCTATAAAATAATATTCTTCGCTTGTGTTTGTTGGATTTGCCTATGATTGTGCTGTAGCTGGCTTGTTCCAGATTGTAATTCTCTGTTATTTCCAAATAAGCGCATCTTTTGCTGGTAAGATAACTGGCAGTGTGAAGGTTAACATTAGGCACAAGGTTTTCTTTTGGGGTGAAGAAAATGCTTTGGAACTAGGTAGGTAGTGTGGCTGCCTAACATCGAGAATGTCCTAACTGCCAATGACCCTCCCACTTCAAAAATGGTTAATTTTCAATGTTTATTTATTTTTGAGAGACAGAGGCAGAGCATGAGTGGGGGAGGGGCAGAGAGAGAGACACACACAGAATCCGAAGCAGGCTCCAGGCTCTGAGCTGTCAGTACAGAGCCCGACATGGGGCTCGAACCCACGAACCATGAGATCATGACCTGAGCCGAAGTCGGACGCTTAACCAACTGAGCCACTCGGGCGCCCCAAAAATGGTTAATTTTCACCTCATTACAAATACACACAAGGAAACTAGGCAGTTTGGTTTCAGAGCCCAATATTAGCTACCATGCCTGAGCACTCCACCACATTCCTCCTTGTCTTCTTTTCCCTTCTCCAGCCTCTTCCTTCTACCCTAACTTTTCCTAAGAAGTGACAAGGCTTGCAAGCTACTGAGAAGGGAATTGCCCTTAATCCTTCTATTCAAGAGATGGAGTAAGCCCATGTTCCTTTCTAGCTCTGCTCTTTGACTAACAAGCCAGACATGAGGCGTAACTGTGACATACAGTGGGAATCCCTGGAACATGGATGCTTTTTAAGAGGTCTTTCCCATATATACAATGGAGTATTACTTGACAGTCAAAAAGACTGAAATCTTGTCATTTGCAACTCTGTCGATGGAACTAGAGGGTATTATGCTAAGCAAAATTAGAGAAAGACAAATATCATATGACTTCACTCATATGAGGACTTTAAGATACAAAACAGATGAATGTAAGGGAAGGAAGGCAAAAATAATATAAAAACAGGAAGGGGAACAAAACATAAGAGACTTAAATATGGATAACAAACAGAGGGTTACTGGAGGGGTTGTGGGAGGGAGGGGTGGGCTAAATGGGTAAGGGGAATTAAGGAATCTACTCCTGAAATCATTGTTTCACTATATGCTAACTAATTTGGATGTAAATTTTAAAAAATAAAAAATAAAATTAAAAACAATAAAAAAAATTAAAAAAAAAAAAAAAAGGTCTTTCCTGCTTATGGGGCCATTAAAAGGCGTGTTGCAAAGCCAAACAGCTGGTGGGAAATTAAGAGGGCTTGCAGGGAGAGCATAAAAGGGGGGTTGGGGAGGGGTGCAGTCACAGCTCCTGTCCACACACAGTTGGCTGGGCAGAGTGAAGCTGCCAAAGCCTTCCCCCCAGACTCACGTGGGCACAGCCTTCAGACAAGAAACCTTCCCGGAAAGAGAGAAGAGACTACATTGACAATTCTCTCTTCTGTACCTGATAGCTTCTAGTCATAGGCAGAAGAAATGAGAATATCCCTTATGGAGTTTGTGCGGGCAAATTTCCTTACAGTAAGTCTGAAGAAGAGTCTAAACATTTCTTTTGGTGCTGGAATTTCACTGCATTAGGATATTGGTGGAAACGAGTTGGTCACTGGTTGGAGCTTGGATTTTTAACAGAGACTTTGGATTGAGAACCCGAGAATGTTTGAGCTTCAAGGGCTTATCACTCGTCTAACTCAGAGACTGATTCAGTTCTTGAACAGACAGCGCGTTCCAGGCACTGAGCTGGACAGAGGTAAGCGAGTGAGGGGAGTCCCGACCCAACAGGTTCACATCTGGGGACCAGAGGTCTGCAGAGGTCCTGCAGCAACCCGGGAGGAGCCCGAGTGGAGGACTGTTCCCCTTGTCTCCGTGATGGGGCTGGTGCTGCATTGAAATCAGCCATGCGGCACTCCCACCTCGCATCCTCCTTCAGCAAACGACTCTTTCCTCTGGTGCTTCCCCGTGAGCATCTATGTGGTACTACTCATGTAACACGAGGCTGGGCTCTCCAGGGCCTGTGAAAGGGATCCAGATCATCCTGCCTACTCAGGGGCTTACCTCTGGTGAGAAAAAGGACACAGGACGGCCCATGCTTGCCCATGAACGGAGGAGCTGAACGATGCTGTGGTTCACTGCTCTAACCAGCCTCCCATCTTTTGTGTTTTCCTACCTGGCCTCCCTTCAGTTCTCATTCTCCAAGATCCAACCTGGCTCATGAAGCTGGAAACATGGCTCAGAACTTTTTCTGAAACTTACTTCTCCTTGGGTCCTGTTCCCTGCTCCGGTGTGATTGCCAAGGTGCACCGAACTCTGCTGTCCTATGTGTCCGGCTGCCCGCCCCCCTCCCAGGAACTGAGGGGCAGCCCCCTGTGGGCAAGTGGCAGCGCTGGGCTGCATGGTGGACGCACCTGTGGGCAGGGAGCCTGTATTTTCAGGCCTCCTTCTCCTGAAGCACTAACTAACCTTAAACCAATGGAAGGGGATGTTTGGGTGCTGCACATGATCGAGTCTGGATTAGTAGAGGAGTGTCGAAATCAGACATGTTTAAGAGGAATCCTGCCCTAGCTCTTTCTTTTCTTCCTGACCAAATAAGTGATAAAATTAACAAGTATCAAAAGTACTGCTAGGTGACTGGCTGTGCTCCAGTTCACAGTGCGCCAGCAATAGACTCTGAAAGAATGTGGGGCTAACCAAGCATCGCTGGAAAGAAGGGACAAGGGGTCTGAGTGCTAGCGAGGGTTGGATTACTTCTATTACACAACCACTTGGTTTACTCTGGCAACTAGACAGGTTCCAAATGTGAAATAAAACCCTTCCATGGGATGCAGCCAAAGCTCAGCTCCTGCAACACCCACGGTGGTTGGCTTTTCCATCTGTGACAAGAGCAGCTACTTCATGTTCTTGGCCACTGGACACATCCTGGAGTAGATCATTTACCACC
Organism: Acinonyx jubatus; assembly: GCF_027475565.1. Classification (NCBI taxonomy): domain Eukaryota; kingdom Metazoa; phylum Chordata; class Mammalia; order Carnivora; family Felidae; genus Acinonyx; species Acinonyx jubatus. The sequence continues at coordinate 127,156,541 of NC_069385.1, read as the reverse complement.
AGTAGTTACTGCAGATGCCACCTATGCGTGCTGGGACTACTCAACACAATAATGTCCATTTGGTCTGTCACATGGGTCAGCCTCACACTGGATTCTTTCATTTACTTCTGAGGATACACAACTACCTGATGTTTCCCTGTTTCCAGTATCATGGGTTATGTGCGATGTCACACATATAATGCGTATCTCTCTTGTCCTATACACAGCACAGAGGATATGGGTGTAGGCTATGTATACTCTCTTCTACTCAGGTCACTGTCTTTTTCTAAATTCCTGCCCCAGGTGCTGCCATGGGGTGGGTTCCGTTTTCTGAGTAAAGAAAACAGGAATTCCCCTGTTCACTTTTAATGTGTCTCCTGCATGTATCATGCAGAAGGTCAGTGGGAAGCCCCACAAGGCAATGTCCCGCGCACCATCAGGAGGGTGCAGAATGCTTTCACAGGGTGGGGGTGGGGGTTGGCTCAGGCAAGGGAACAGGATGATGGAAAAAGGAGAATGGAAGGGAGTATCTGTTCAAGGCTGCTCCTGAAAATACAGAATGAAAAGGGGCCTGGTGGAATGCAGAGGAGCCCAGAATTTGCACCTAGAGACCTGAGTTGTAGTCCCTACTCTGCCCTTTGCTTTCTGTGTGACTTGGGGCAGTTTACTTAACCCCTTGTGAAGTGAGGGTCACCACCCTGCTCCTGGGGTTGTGCCGGCTGAGTGGGGCATGTCTGGAGCCTGCTAGGATGGAGGCTGCCACCCTGAGAGCTCAACCATTAGTCTGTCCCATCTCCTTCCCCTATTCCCAGGACGCGTCAGGAGAGGAATGGCACTACGGGGAGGACGACCTGTATTTCTTACATCCTTCTTTGAAATCTCCTTTTGTGGGCCTCGAATCTGACCTGTGGCCAAGGGTAGCATGAGCACATTGGTTAGCTGTGGCTGGGAAAGTTCAGTGAGGACGACAGGTCAGGGAGAGTGATGAATTATCACTCAGAATTAGGCACCATTTAAATAAGTCATCTGGAAATTAAGTAAATTATTTTTTCTTCTTTACCTTTCATGTATATATGTATATATGAAATATATTTCATATATATATTTCATATATATATACAATATTTCATATATACATACATATTTCATAAATATATATAATATACTATATATAGTATATATTTAGTATATGTATATACTCTAAAAAAGAGGAGAAAATAAAATCTGATTATAAGACAGCATACAGTGATTCTATATCACTTTCCTAATGAACTGCTCTGGGGTTTTCTCTGAAAGAGATATCACTGGTTTAATGTAAAGAAAGAATATAGGTGTGGGAGGCAGGAGACCCGGGTCCTAGTCCAAGCCCCAGCAACATCTGTGTGGCCTCCCCAGTGAGATGGCTGGACTGAATGGGCTCGAGGCCCCTTCCAGCTCTAACAGTCCAACAGTTACTTCAGAGGACAGATGAGTTTCTAAAGCAAATGCACATGCAGAGGAAAGGAGCCAGCCAGCCAGCAAGCAGCATTTGCAAGCTGCATGGAATGAAAGAGAAAGGGGCCCTGATCTGGCGGGCAATTTCTTGACAGGCTAATGCATGAACACAAGATGCATTAGTAATATTCATGATCAAAGCAAGAAGGAAGGGAGTTGGCTTCATGAGGTTGGATTACGGTTTGGTAGAGCCCACTGAGAAAGTCTTCTTGTAGAAGGTGGACCTCGACTTATAACAGACATTCTGGACAACTTATAGCCCCTCTCCATCAACTACGTTTTTCTAGCCTGCATCCCTTACCCCCACACTTTCCAGAACTAAGAGGTCTGCTTTTCTTATTCTCAGAATGGTAGGTTGTAGGCTCAACGCTCCCTGGTGGGCCGTTCTAAGTGAGGTACCTCCCCCCCCCCCCCCCCCCCGCCCAGTTCCTAGCTAGCCAGCATCAGCAGTGCCTGTCACTGCCACTGCTGTGGTTACGATTTCTTCCCAGAGGGATTTCTGTTCCTGGGAGTCAGTCACAAGAAACCAAACCAGATGGTGCCTCTGACAGTTACTGCCTTGGGAAACACAACTCCAATCCAGGCCTTGATGGAGGGAGAGTCAGAGCCAGGGAAAAAGGAACTTGCTGGGTGCAGCTTGAGTAGAGCTGCTTTCAAACCTGCCTCCCCCGCCCCCCTCCCCAGTTCCCAGTCATCTCGCGTGGTGGCAACTTAAGAGCTCCTCAGAGACGCACGTTTTGCAGGCAAGAAATGCTTTTTCACATCAAACACTTGTCAAGTCCTCAGGGAAGTTTCCAAACACCCCCAGGGTTTTATTTCCATCAATCCCTGTAACTTCTCCTGGTACTTCCCAATGAGTGTCTCATGCTAAGCTCCTCAGGAGGGACGGTGTTCATGCTCTCGCCTCCTGGGGAGCATGGCCCATGTTCCTGCCCCCCACATGCATGTATATACATATGAAAATTGTTTTGGGGAAATCATCTAATAGAATCTCTTATGGAGGGGCACAAGATCTAGACTAGCCAGTGCCACGAGGGCCTAGCTAGAGGACCTTAACCTTGGGCCAGTTCTTCATTTCTGATCTAGGTTCTCATTCTAAGACACAGATAATGAACTCATAGGGTTTTTTGAATAAACTGCATGAAAATAATATATGTTAGGTGTTTAGCATAGTTCAGGCTTATAGTTAACAATTAGTATTATTAATTAGGTACCTAAATATTAAATAGCCTCTACTTTGGGCCACACAGAAAGTGACCTTAGATGAATTATCAGAGTTTCTACTTCTCATTTGTAAAAATGGATCCCTAATATGATACATACTACAACACAGAAGAAACTTGGGGGCATTATATCAGGTGAAATAAGCCAGACACATAAGGTCAAACATGTAAGTCCACTTATACGAAGTTCCTAGAGTAGTGAAGTCAGAGGCAGAGGTGGTTGCGAAGGGCTGGGGAAAGGGAGGAGGGGGAGTTAGTGTTTAATGTGGACAGAGTTTCAGTCTGGGAAGATGAAAAAGACCTGGCGGCAGATGGCATGATGACTGCAAAACAGTATGAAGGTACTTAATGCCACAGAATCATACATTTAAAAGTGGTGAACATGGTAAATTTTACGTTATGTATATTTTATTAAAATAAAAAAAATTTGACGAGGAGAGTTGGCCCAAATAACCTAGTTGACTATAACTAGGAATGGGGGTTGGCAACTCACATTTATATTTAGAACAAACAAACAAACGACAACAACGAAAACCCGACCGGATCACTGACACCCATGTGGCAGACTGTTGGAGGGTATGACGTGACTGCTTCCCGTCCTCCCCAGATGGCTCACTTTGACTTCATTAACCTGTCTCCTAAGCTGCCCTGCATTTCATACAAATGAATTTTTATGATGCCCTGCTCGTAATGCTATAACAGAGAATTTAACCATATTTGAACAATTCTTTTCCATGATTCCATGATCTTCCAAGCTATCCTCATACATTTCTAACAAACTTGGAGTAATGGTTCATTTTGCACAGAGTTCCAAAGCTCTGTGCTTTTTGGTTGCGTGGAAAATTTGGAAGAGGTTTTATTTTTCTCCCTGGCTTAGTCTGCCAAGCCAGAGTCAACAGAGCTAACTTTAACTCTTCTACTGTTACATGGCAGCTTCCCAAACGTGTTGACACTTTGGTGGATGACTCACGTTACAAAACAGAAGATTTGTGGTGGGTGAAGTGCTACATTTCCAACTCAATCAATTGATTAGCAATTATTTATCCTGTGATGAGGCAGACATTGTGGAAGATACAAGATACGAGTTGCTTGATCAACACACAAATATTCACAGAGTGGCTGTTCTGTGCACAGCTCAGTGGTGGTGTGAGGGGGAAGAAGTATCCCAAAATAATCTAAAGAAGGACTGGCTAGATAACCATCTACTTGGGTCTTAAGACATTTATATATGAAAGGATACCAACAGGACAAAGCAGTTCACACTAAATGTTAAATGAACGACACAGATTGTAAATAACTTAGTATTGAGAAACATTAGCAGGGGGGAAGAGATTAGATTTAGATCTTAAAGTATGATTAGGAGTTTTGCAGGTGAAGGTCAAGGGGAGCATCTAGCTGGCAAAATGACACAAGGACTGGCTGAGGGGCATTCCTTATATCTTTTTTCCTCTTCCATTTCAACACTGAGTTGGTGAGTGTATGTTACAGGTATAAATGGTCCAGTGAAGAGGTATCCAGAGGATGCACGATCTGCTTGCTGGGAGAAGGCTGTATACAACCACAGCAGGATGCCAGCTTTGGTCACAGCATGTATAGGAAGTGATTGACCCTGTAAGAGGGAAGGGTCATTTCTGCAAAGGCACAGACAGAATCATGAACATGCAATGGACAGGGTGAGGAGAGGTGAATAGTTCAGAGTGGCTGGTCTGGGTGTAGACAGTACAGAACTGGTAGGGTAGGAGGCTGCAGGGTGGGTAGAGATTATAGAGGAGGGTCTTATGAAGCCTCAAACAAAAATCCATCATTAAGCAATCAACCAAACAACAGAGTCCAGGATCTTGTCTCTAAAGTATCTTATAACTGCTCTGGACAGTTTTATTGCATCTAGAGTCTGGTCCTTAGTGAACTTCAGATCTCACTCCCCACAAACAACAGAGGATTACTCAGATATTATGGTATATTATGTCACCAATCTGGTAAAAAAAATTTTTTTAAGGGAGAGATAGTGTGAGCAGGGGAGAGGGGTGGGGGGCAGTAGGGTGGGGAGCAGGAGAAAGAGAAAGTATCTTAAGTAGGCTCCATGCTCAGTACAGAGTCCAATGCAGGGCTCAATCCCATGACTCTGGGATCACAGCCTGAGCCGAAATCAAGAGTTGGACACACAAGTGACTGAGTTACCCAGGTGCCCCCTGATCTGATATTAATAACCACCCAACCAAGGAATATCCTATAGATCTATCCTCAATCCCATTATTATGAGTAGAATTACCCATGACTGTGTTATGTTGTATAACTTATATTTCTTTAGCAAGTAATGGATCAAATGTGCTGATTGCTTTAAGAAAGACTCAGTGTCTAGATAATTATGAAGGAATTATTAGGAAAGAGAAATTTATATACATTTCAAATGACTTATGGTTATTTTGCAAATGTTTTTGAGGAGGGACTCTCAGTCTAATTAATAGCACCATCTCTTGACAAATAGTGAGTGGGAGATTGAGGGAGAGAATGACAAAATAGAGACTTGGTTGGCAGGATGAGCTCCCACTAATTCATCGTATTCTAGGCTGGAATACAGCAGTGATATCTTGATTAAGGATTCATTGTACAAGCAACATATTTTATGGAATCATAGAATCCAAGACATATAGGCCTTAAAGATTTTCTGGCCCATGATTGAGCTCTTTCTATAAAGCCTTATGTTGGTGTACTTCTGGGGCAGACCATTCCAGGCTTCCCCAGCACAGGCTGAGAGCAAGATCCCCTTTACAATGAGCTGACAAGTGCTTCCTGTGTTTGTCCTCATTGGTCCTCAGTTCTGCTCCATGACAGCCCTAGTGAGGGACTCCTAGGATCACTGATAGTCAGAGTTGGAGGCAGCACATGTAATATTTAACATCACTGTCTCTAAGGTTAAATGTATGTCTGTGTATGCATCTGCCTATCCATCCATCCATCCATCCATCCATCCATCCATCCATCCATTTCATTTATCCATCCAACAGATGAAGTGAATATCCAATATATGTCATGTATTCTGCCAAGTATTGAGGACCAAATGATGGAACAAAAAACAAAACAAAACAAACCTGACCTCATGAAGCTCACAGTCTAGCATAAGACACAGGCATTAATCAAAGAATTACGAAGAAATGTAAATTGCAACTACGCTACTGGGTTTGAAGAAGAGGTATATGAGGCTACATAAAAGGGCAATTGACTCAGATGGGTGGGTCAGAGAAGGTTCCTTGTGCAAGTGTTAGTGAGCTGAGATCCTACAGAGGGTAGGAACTAACCAGGAGAATGAAGGTGAGGGGTGGTGATCGGAGGAGTTTCTGGTAGAGGGGCTGACAAGTATACAGGCCCTATGGTCTGAGTTCAGATCCTAACTTCTCCTTCTCTGAGCTATGTGATCTCGGTCAGATTTCTGACCTTCTCCAAGTCTCAGTTTTCATGATAACATGGAGAAAACAATCCTGCATGTCATGCAGATGAAGCCTTCATGGGCTCAGTCCAGGTTCATTACTATGAGCACCATCATCTGAGAGTCCCATAGTTCAGGCCTTTTTTCTTAAGCAACAGAACCCCAATCTCTCTCCCATGTGATGCCCTTCAATTTTGTTCCCTATAATTACATGGTATATAGAGTACAGCTTAAAGCAAAGCTACTTTAGTTAAAGTGGGCTTGAGGATCTCATGCACACGGCCTCTGCTTCCTGCCCACAGCAGCCTCCTTCCCCAGAGGCTCATCAGAATCCCCAAAGCTCCAAGGAGGGCAATTTAAAAAACACCCCAGGGGCACATGAGTGGCTCAGTTGGTTAAGTGTCTGACTTCAGCTCAGGTCATAATCTCATGGGTTTTGAGTTTGAGCCCTGCATTGGGCTCTGCACTGATAGTTCAGAGCCTGCCTGGGATTCTCTCTCCCCCTCTCTCTCTGCCCCTCCTCCACTCCCTCTCACTCAAAAATAAATAAATAAACTTAAAAAACAAAACATCCCAGATTCTACAATAAGAAGCAAAACTCAGAGAGGCAATGAATGGTTTACCTGAACTCATCTCAAAATTTACAAATCACAGTGAAATTTGCTTACAATACAATTGAAGCTCATTTGGGGGAACATATTCTTCTATATAAAGAGAAATCTTTGCTTCCATGGAGTATAAATCCAGGAAGATACAGCAGAGAGCAGATAGGCTGCAGAAGTTAGAAACCTGGATTCTTATCTGAAAGCTTATCACTAAGACACGTGACTTAACAGGTCCTTTAACAGCTCTGAGCCTCAGTTTCCCTATTTTATAGAAGGGATTACAGCTGTCTTGCAGTGTTACAAATAGTTAGTAGGTTTTTAAAGTGCTTTGCAAACAAGTGACTATTTAAATATACTATAATAAAAGGGAAATTTCATCTCTGCAAATGGCCAAACAATATTTAGTGCTAAACTTGGGGAGAAACGGTAATCTAATTGGATATTTCCTGTTAAAAGAAAGCACAGTTATATAGTAAACAAGACACATTTTCTGATATGGCCTACGGCTTGTCCTATAAAAATTCTTAAAAAAAAAAAAAAAGAGTTCCAAACAACTTTGGAGAACAAAACAGCATCATATAGCCTTTAACACAGACCACTTGGCAGGTTAGTGTTACTTTTAGTCAAGCTGCTGGACTGGCTGGGTGTACTACGTTATAGTCATACCACAGTCATGGATGTTCCTAATGGATCTATTTTTACCATCTAGAGAAAGACACAACTATCCCAGACCATCTATTCCCCCGGAAAGCTAACATGAGGAAACCACACTGACAGAAACCTGTAACATCTATATGAAAACAGTACTTAAATTCTACATATTGATAAAATTAAAGAAAGCTCTGGGCTTTGCCATCACATAGTCTTTGTAAAATTGAAGATACTTTGTTACTAATCATAGTAGCAACAGTAAGAAAAGTTAATTATAAAGTGATGCAGCTTCCAAAGCCTTGGACCCACACAATCTTATTGGTTGAGATCTATGTGGCAATCCTGACAGGCAGACACTGTACTTCCTTCTGCAGAGCCAGGAATGGGCCCAGGGAGATGAAGGGACTTAGTGAGGGTCACAGCTAGAATATGTGGGGACTTGCTTCCTTCTTGAGCAGGTCTGCTCATCTTTTTGTCCTAGGCACACTGTTCAGCCTGTTAATGTCACCATTAGCGACTTTTAAACAGGGATATCACAGTAACCAATAAAATTACAGGATGCTTTCAGAAACAGGACTAGGACTTTGTCACAAAAGAGGAAAAAAAGATATTCCTTAGTAAATATTACTTAGCAGAGAAAGTGGAGGAAGTATAAAGAAAGGGTGAAACAAGAAAGAAAAAATATTAAAAAAAATTTTTTTTTCAACGTTTATTTATTTTTGGGACAGAGAGAGACAGAGCATGAACAGGGGAGGGGCAGAGAGAGAGGGAGACACAGAATCGGAAACAGGCTCCAGGCTCTGAGCCATCAGCCCAGAGCCCGACACGGGGCTCGAACTCACGGACCGCGAGATCCTGACCTGGCTGAAGTCGGACGCTTAACCGACTGCGCCACCCAGGCGCCCCGAAAGAAAAAATATTTTAAAGGGAAGAATGATCTATTATGTACTCAGTGCTACGCACCATAATGTTTCACTTTATTCTCATCATTAATAGAAAATGTGGAGGAAAAAAAATAAAACAACAACGAAAAATAAAAACAAACATGCCAGAATAAGGGAGAGTATGAGACTGATGAAGACACAGTCAAACCTAGAGAACACAGAACCCAGATCTGCAGGCTGTGAGTTAAACTAGTGAAGACAATACACTTGTTTTTAGAATGTGCAAACAAAATGAAAAGAAAGCCTTATCAATGCCATGGTTTGTACTGTCTGAGAGGAGAAAAGACCACAGTTCTTTAAGAAAGCAAAATTTACCCCAACATAATACTCTAAAAGAAATTTCTCAGGTGGGGCTCCACACAGGGAACTTCAAATTAATAATGACTATGATTTATGGATCACTAAATATGTCTACATGCATTACCTCATTTAATTCTTAGCCAGTCCTATCATAATGGGAATTATTTCTCCTATTTTGCAGACAAGAAAACTATAGCTCAGAGAGGTTAAAAGTGACTTGCCCAGGTCACTCAAATAGTAGGTAACAGACGCAGGATTATAATTTGGGTGTCCAAAGGCTTCCAAAGCTATGCTTTCATCCTAGGCTGGGAATATCGTCTGATATTTGTGGCCAATGTCTCAACCATATCACTATTTCAAGGCAATAGCTGAGTTTCATCAGGCTGTTTCCTTGATGAAACTTGAGGGAATAGTCCTAAAATGTACTTCCATGAAAAAACAATTTTGCTTCAGGCAAGGGAGGGGGGTCAGTTCAACACAGCTTTTTGGGGGGTCCAGATATCTTTGCTACTTGGGTAAATCCATTGACTTTTCCAGGTCTCAATAAGACAGAAGCAACGCTATTTGCTCCTGACTAGTCCCTCAGTTAGGAAAAAACTGAAGTCATGTGAGTAAAGCATTGTCAGCAACTTGGAAAAAAGTTACTAATAAAGTAAGAGTCAAAGCCTTTCAAATATTATTGAATTACAGTTGTTTGTTTTCAAATTCAGTGAAAATAAATATTTTCTTACTTCAAAATAATGTTATCAAGCTTATATTTCTGGTATACTGGAGAGAAACATAATCAGTCTTCTTAAGTTGAATTCTATCCATTATAAATAATTCGGCAAGATTTGATGAGTGCCCATGGGTTAATTTCAAGGGCAAAGCATCAAGACACCTCAATTGTGGGCTCATGGGGCAATGTGACACACTGTCATGCCTTGAAGAAACAACTAGTGTGGTCCAACATCTTTAGGTTCCCTTACTTCATGCTGATTTCTTTTTTTTTTTTTTTTCTGGGCAAAGGACTGAGTGTGCAGAGTTGGGCAGTGTGTGCTTTGGACAGATTGCTGGGACAGGTAACCAAAGAGTATGTCTGTCTCTTCCATCCATGACAAGTAGCTCAGAATAAGAAAGCAGTGAAGGAGGAAGGTTCTAGAATGATGACAGAATAAAATAAAAATCCTACTGCTATATACTCCCAGATGTGTTGAATAACATATAAGAACATTGGCTTAAAAAAAATAGCTAAATAGATAACATGAAAGCAAGGGAAAATCTCCCTAATGCTTCAGCTGTCTAGAGTAGAGAGAAATATCAGTAACCTAGAGTTTATATTTTGATGTCCACCTGGGAATAGGGGTGAAGTCTTTGGTCCACATGAAACAAGGAGTTGGAACTGGGTAAGCAGCTGGATTCCTGCACAAAGCTGGTACCCTAAAGGACTGCATCCTTAATAAAACAGTAGACTAAGAAAAAATATACGCTTGGCACAAAGAGGGGCCAAACAATTTTGTCTCTGCCTAGATTCTGAGAACAATGCAAAGGAGTCTACCCTGAGAATCAAAATCCCAGGTCTGTGTCACAAGAGGCTTTTGGATCCAAAATATACAGTGCCTTAGATCCTCAAGCTGAGAAGTCAACATAAAATTGGTCCTGAAATGGTGCTAACCCCAGGATGCCTGGCAGAAGAACATGAAGAGCAGCTCTGTAGAGAAGGTTAGCTACATGGGATCACTTCAGGAAAAGCTCCAAGGAACATAACCTCATAGTCAAAAATTACAGAACACATGAGGAAATAACCCATTATATGCCCGAGTCATTAGATAAAAAACACAGAAGGATCAGTACCCCCAAGAATTTCAGATATAAGAACAACCTAAAAAGTGTTTAAAATGCTTAAAAATGGATTCAAACATTTAAAAATGCCCCAAATACTTAAAGACTTAAAAGAACCATATGAAAGAACATTATGAAAAGAGAACAGCAGGTCTGACATAGACCTACATAAAAATGTAGAGAAATAAAAACACAGTTATAATTTGAAAATGGGTGGAAAGGTTAAAACAACAGATTAGACACAGCTGAATGAAGAATTAGTAACCTGGAAGACAGATCTGAGGAGCTGCTTAGAATGCAGTAGAGAGAAAGAAGTACAGAAATGGAAGACAGGAGAGAGGGTAAGAAACATAGGATAGAATACGAGTGCCAGAAGAATATAGAGAGAAGAAGGAGAGGCAATATCTGAAAAGATAACAGCAAGAGACTTCCAGAATTGATGAAATCCTCACACTCTGGAAGCACAGTAAATTCTGAATGGGATAAAAGGAAAGTCTACATCAGACACATTGTAATGAAACTGCAGAACACCTAAGACAATGAGATGACCTTGAAAACAACTAGAGAGGAAAAATACAGAATTTACAAAAGAACAGTGAAATAGGCGACTTCTCAATAGCTACGAAGGGGTCAGGAGGTAATGGAATAATACCAACAAAATGTCAACTCCTATTAATTGTACTCAGCTAAGCTGTTATTCTAGAATGATGGCAAAATAAAAACACTCTCACACAAAGTGGAACATGATGAGAAAGTTTACCACTCAATACCTTCATGAAAGACCTACGGAAAGTATATTTTAGGAAGGAAACTGAATTCAAAAAGAAAGTGGATGTGAGAAGCCAGCAACAATAATATGATGGCTTAGATCACAACCAGGTGAAAGCTAGGTCTGCGATGTCCCAGTTTTCAGGGATAGTCCCCCTCTTAGATGGTATTCCCAGAATTGCTTCAAGTTGGAGTAAGCTCTCAGGAAAGCCGATCTCCTGCTCTGGGCATTACCCTCAGTCCTAGGCCTCCCACAGAAGCCAACTACTTGCAGAAATGCACTGTGAAGCCACACGGCAGAACTGAGGGCTCCCGCTCTGGTCACATACACCAGCTTTCAGCACATGCTAGGTGTGATTTCTTTCTGGAAAGTTGCTGAATCTCTGTAAAAGTGGGGCTAATAACATACTTTATAGATATGTGCATGGAGATCCGAACACAGTGCCTGGCACAAAATAAATAGTAAGAGATAGCAGTCAGTATATAATTAGTATTAGCATCATGACCATTGCTAATTAGTTTAATGAACAGTACATACATTTATTTAGGTTCACAAAAAAGTGATGTGTCCCCATATTTTTCAGAAAAAAGAAAAATGAACAAGAGTATTAATATCAACAGAAATTTATCAGGCACCAGGTGCTAAGTACTATACACTCTCCACCACACTACTTCTGGCCTTTGAGCACCTCTGACTGCATGACATCAAAGCAGGTCCTCTGATAGCATCACCCTGGTGCTGGCTGAATTAAAACTGTAGGGAAGCGGCTGGCAAGTCTTTCTCAGAAACACTGTTGTTGACTGTACTTGATTTGGAAGATACATCCTGGTTGGTTTCGTTTATAAAAAAAAATTTCTTTTTAATGTTTATTTATTTTTGAGAGAAAGAGACAGAGCGTGAGTGGGGGAGGGACAGAGAGAGAGGGAGACACAGAATCCAAAGTGGGCTCCAGGGTCTGAGCTGTCAGCACAGAGCCCGATGCAGTGCTCAACCTCACGAATGGTAAGATCATGACCTGAGCTGAAATCAGATGCTTAACCGACTGAGCTGCCCAGGTGCCCTGGTTTTGTTTTTTAAAACCACTTTCTGCAGTTACTTCTGGCCACAGGAAAAATCAAAATAGAGCAGAGAGAAAAGGCAGATCTGCTGCTCTCTTTTCAACATACAGGACAAAGCCATGGAATCTGCATGCATGTTAACATGGGGGGGTGCGGCAAAAGAAGGGCCTGGATTATTGACAGCTCTGTGCCACAGCCAATTATTTTTACAGTTCATTAAAAGACCTCATTCACCTTCGTCTCTATTCCAATAAGCAAAACAGCAACTCACAAAACAGACACGTGTCCAAGGAGAAGTGCTGCAGAGGGATCTAATGTCTTGTTGGCGGACCCTGAGTGGAAAGCTCTACAGCTGGAATAGAGCTACAGGGATAAGTCCTGGGCCTTCAAGCAAACATGCCAGAGGGGGCACCCTTTCTCCTTGTTACTGACCAAATAAACTGATGTCCAAAGCAGAAACCCCTCTGGCCACCTGCTTGTTTCAGTGTTTGCAGAAGTGACTTTGATTCATAATGTTTCCATGCAACACATGTACTCTCTCTGCCCTTCTCTCTTTCCCTCCCTCTGTCTCAGTGCCCCCAGATCAAGATCCAAGGGACTTCTGGGTGCTGAGTTGCTACTTTGTTTTGGGCACGTTTATTTAAAAAGTGCTAAGTACTTTTGTAATATACTATAATATACTTTTCTAATATACTATACTATCTTGCATACTTCTCAAAACTCTCTTATATAGCATTACTCCCATGGGAACAATAAGGACACTGAGAGCCAGAGGGGTTGTGTGACTTGCCCACCTCACCTGCTCTGCTAGTTGGGGCAGAGTCTGTGGGGCCCTCTCCAGGACACCCCGCTACCCCTTTCCTAAGACACGGCTCTGGGTGAGAGAAGTGGGGGGCACTGGGAAACAGCAACATGTGGGGTGTGAGGAAGTTTGGTTTCCCATGCTGTTAGTCTTTCCCCTAACCACCCAGGCAATCCTAAGCAAGCAGCTAACATCTCTGGGCCTCACTTCCTTCATGTGGACTAGATGGTCACTGAGATCTCTGGCCTCTTCACTCAGGGTCTCTAAGTGCTTATGTATTCATAGCAGGTCAGGATGGACGAAAAACTGGGACTCAGGAGGAAGCATGTCTCTAAGTCACCTTGGCACCCAGCATCTGTCCTACTTCACCCTGGCCATGAAAACTGTTGCTTACAAACAAGCATTTGGCTGGGAGTTCCAGCGGCTGGCGGTGTATGAAGCTTTACGGTCCTTTTGAGTAAGTAGCTACAAAACTGCTAATTGGATTCGGCGAGTTGCTGAGTCACCATTGGGTAAGATCAAGTTGCTCTGCACATTTGATGAGGCCCATCCTGTCAGCAGCTGAGAACATTTTCTTTGTGATTAAAAAGAACAGGAGTGCGAGAATACGTGCAGGGGATTGGCTTTCACAATTTACGACGAGTAATTAAAATCTAACAGGCCACAATTAGAAAGCCTCCACCACAACCTTATTTTGCCATTTGTCTTTTAATTAAATATGTCCCATGATTTAGCTCTAATTCAACACAGATTTCTGGTGCGGACAGGGGAGAGGAACACACAGAGGTCAGGGCCCTGATGGACTGGTGATGACATCTTCTTGGAGAAAGAGGGTAGTGAGAAGAAGCTCAAGTATTTCATATAAACCACTCATCTTTCCTTTCTGGGGATCTTTGCACATCACAAAAAAGAGATGAAATGTGCCTGGCCCTTCACAAAACCACCACTGGGCAGGGCTGGTGGAAGGACTTTTTAATCTTCCAGAATTGATAGGGTGATAAGTGGGAGAAATTTACCATTATGCCATGGAAAAGAAACATTTGTTAGGGCACTGTGGCACAACCCGGGGTGGGAGAAATCATTTTTAAATTGAAGAGATTCAGAGAGATTTCTCTTTTGTGCTACTAATGGCTTACTGCAAACAAGCAGTAACTTTGTGCACGGCGTGTTTAAGGTGCCTGAGTGGGGCCATCGAACAAGGGAGCGAGGAGTGGGGGGTGCTTGGATGTGACTGTCTTCCTGAGTGCAGCCCGGGGTGGGAGACACTGCATGCCATCACAGGCTTCCACCAGGCTCACCCCTCAAGCCAGAAACAGGCAAGGGAGAAGCATTTACGCATCTGCTTTGTACTTTGGAGCTGGCATGAGGGAAGATGTTCCACTTTAGAAGGTTCGGAAGGATCCATGATTGGAATTAGATTTACTGACTCCCTTTTAAAGGATTTCTCACTGGAATGAATGCTGGTGAAGACAGAACTGAAGGCAGTTCACATAATGGATCATTCTTTAGCTTGCTTTGGTCAAAAGGAAAAAGTTGTCAGTTGCATGCTGGGAACTGCTGCATTTTTATTATTCATCAACCATCAAGTGTCCAGGACAGCAGCACCTGATCCCTGGGCTGCAAGAGGCCATTTGTCTGATAAACTAGAGGCTGAAAGTCTATTGGCCTAAGTCACTTCACTGGCTACTCCTGACTTTCTTCCCTCCACTGACACACCCAGGAGGCTCAACTTCTATAATTTCCCCCCAATAGTTAAAATCACTAAAGGGGGGTGGGTGGGATCCCTTATGAAGAGTTATGTCCCAAATACCATTTAGAAGACAGTGAGTTTGTACCCAGAATACATGTTCGACACCCAGAAGCAACACTGGAGAGGTATTAGGATTCCAGCCTAGCCTCTCAGAATCCACCTAACTTACTATGCTTATGAGGCTTCCTCAGCATGAAAAAGAAAGGGAACATTTCTAGGTTGAATTAATAGGGTGCCTAGCAAAGCAATATCCAACATGGTGAAGACTTTGAAATCCTATAAAAATGGGTTCATCAAGAGAGATGCTTAGGGATCGATCAGTTGGAAAGTTGAAAGAGACCTTGAATAGTCATCTTTTATTTTTTTTATTTAAAAATTTTTAAATGTTTATTATTTTGAGAGAGGGAGGGGGAGAGATAGATAGATAGATAGATAGATAGATAGATAGATAGATAGAGAGAGGGTGGGGCAGAGAGGGAGATACAGAATCCGAATCTGAGCTTTCAGCCCGGAGCCTGACACGGGGCTCAAACTCATGGACCACGAGATCATGACCTGAGCCGAATTCAGATGCTTAACTGCCTGAGCCGCCCAGGTGCCCTTGAATAGTGATCTTTTAAATGATCGTGCCTTCTTTCCCAGGCAAAAATAAGAAGTCACAAGAAACCCCTTCAACTTTCGTCTACTGTCTTGCCTCCTCCCGAAGCCTGGACCCCAGCATAGTGATGTGCATTCTACAGTCTCCAAATTCTGGGGGCCTTGTCTACCAACGATATTTTCTCCCTCCGGTATCTGCAGCCCTCTTCTCTCTGGGCCTTCCCCTGCCCTCCCACCAGTATTTAGAGACGCCTAAGTCCATCTTAGAGAAACTCTTTCCAAGATGTCTCCTCTGATTCTCTTTTATTTCTTGCCTCTCTGCCAGAGCCAAGCTTACTGCAAATGTCTATCTAAATGCTTCCACATTCTCTTGCTACTCATTTCCCAGTGCACTATGGTCTTGTCTGATCAAGAGGGTTGAGGGGCTGAGGTCCAGCTTGTGTTGTGCTCACCACGTGCGGGGATGGGTCCGCAGGTGAAGTCACACAATCTTCTCACTGGTTCTTCTAGGAGTACCTCATGTGCAACCCCCTGGCCTGGGGCCCTTCCCTCAGGAGAGGGATTAGCCTGAAGGGGAGGAAAGGAAGAGAGCGGGGCCTGAAGGTCTCAGTCCATGCAGGGCTCCCCCTTTTGCACCAGCCCAACCTCCGCATATCTGCCCATTCATGGAAGTAGGGAGTGGATTTCAGGAATGGTAATTTCGGGAGCCCAACCATATACCAATATTAAAACTGTATTTTGATCTTCACCTGATTCCTGTATCTACTTCTTAGTTATATCTCAATTCAATGAAGAACAGGGATGCCATTTATTGGTCCTCCTCAAAATGTCAACAAACCCAATCTGTTACTGTTTCACGCTAATAGCATGCAAGTCAAAAAGCAAAGTAGCAAGGATCCAGTGTTCACCTATAGGCAGCACCGAATTTGTATTTGCTGAATGGGTGAATGAAAAGTATTCAGTAATGGCGGGCAGTAGTTGAACCAACTTATTTTTCATTACTGTTCCAGACTTTGTCAATGATGAGTCGTGTGTCCTGTAACAAGTTGTTCAACCTCTCTGAGCCTCAGTCATATTATTAAGACAAAATGATATATTGTATGTAGTACACTTAGCTGGCATACATTAATAACGAAGGCTGGTTCTTTTTATTTTCAGTTTTACTCTTAACCCCTGATTCTTGCCTGCAGCTATGATGCCTGGTGCTGGCCTTCTCCTGCCCCTCACCATTCTTGGTAAGGAAAAGGGTCAAGTTCTTACAGCACATTAGCCACGAGGGCTGTGATTCCCGAAGCTCTCAAGATTATTTTCTCTTTGTTTCCTGCATTTATCTGGCAGTGCCCTTTGTACCAAACATACTGTTCTTTTCACTAGAAACGAGTCCCTGAGACATACTTATTTTTCCCTTTTGCTCAAAATGGGAGGTGTCATTTTCTCCCTTGGTCAGCTATGAGAAAAGAGGCTCCAGAATGCCAATGGGAAAGGTTTGAGGGGAGAAAGCAAAGTTCCGGGAGGCATTGATTCTGGCACCCATGCTGGGAAGACAGAGGCAGGGGTGGGTAGAAGGGAGGTGGGGTAAGGGAGAGAGGGGCTACATTGGGAGAGTTTTCTTGAGGTGGGAACGGAACTGGGTTGGGGGGCAGATTTTGAATGACAATGTTAAAGTCATTTCAGATAAACTCTTGATCTTAAGAAACAGTCCAGGATAAAGCACAGAATAGTAAAGGGAATGAGCTTGGAACTGGAGAAAATGGAAAGTTTCACTAAAGATTTTAAGAACAATCTCTAAATTCAATAATTGAAAAAGAGAGGCAAATGGGCTGGTAACTCAATATACTTCAGTGATAACAAAAAGGTTGCTTAACAACAAGGTGAAGGCTGATAGGTGACTGCCAGTCACTTCTGTCATCTGACTCTCAAGATCATGTGTGTGGTTTTGGCAAGTGACTTAACTCCTCTGAGCCTCATTGCAGCCGACACTAGCATCCGCTCCCCTTCCCACATTGTGGTATCATAGTCTCCATGATCTCTGCCACCTGTATTCATGCTTCCATGTAATTCCCTCTCACGTCATATCATATTCCACACATACCTGTGCGACCAAGAGAATGTGGCAGACCCTACAGTATGTTACTTTTATACCCCATGACAATCCATAAGCAAACCCTGCAGGCTGTGGCTTCAAAGCACGCCAAGAACTGAGTGCTTCTCACCACCTTCCCAACTACCATCCAAATCAGCACCCTCTCTGTCTGAATTACTCTGTCTAACTTGTCTCCCTGTCTCTCCCCTTGCCTCCTTAGAGCAGCCAAAATAATGCTGTTAAAACATTAAGTCACATCATGTCACCTCTGCTCAAAACGTTTTTTTTTTTTCAAATTTTTAAAAATTCTATCTTTTTGGTGGGGGGGTTAATGTTTATCTTTGGGGGGGAAGGGCAGAGAGAGACAGAGACAGAGGATATGAAGCAGAGCCCAATGTGGGGCTCGAACTCACGAATTGTAAAATCATGACCTGAGCCGAAGTCAGACGCTTAACTGACTGAGCCACCTAGGTGCCCCCAAAACCTTCTAGAACCTTCTCACTGCATTCAGAGTTAAAGCCCATGTCCTGTCAATGGCCTACAAGATCCCGTGTGACCAGACCCCCAGTGTTACTTCCAATTTTCTCCTACGACGCCCATCACGCTTGCTGTTCTATTCTTCAAACTTGAGGTTTGTACCTGCCTCAGAACCTATCTCACTTCCCTGCTTTTTATCCACAGCACTTGTCATAATCCATAAAACACTATGTATGCTACTCATTTATTTTATTATCTGTCCCCACAGAACATAAGCTGTGGGTGGACACTGCTTTCTCTTCAATTTTGTTCATTGCTGCAGTCTCTGAGCCTGGCAAACAGCAGGGGCTTAATACATATCAACTGATATTGACACTGGTTGTTATCAAGAGATATGCATGGGCTCAGGCACTGAGGGGACAAGGATGAATAAGATCTGACCCTGTCCTAAGAAAGCATATCCCTTCTCCCTCCACACTCCAGCTTCCTCCTGACCAAGCCCCCGTCTCACCAGCCAGATCTGGCTGCTGCCCAGAGGCTGGGCCACTAATCATGGAAGCCCCAGGCCCGAGTAGGTGCTGTTTGCAAAGAACTAGGGTCTGAAAGAACTAAGAGCCCTCTGCCATCTTACTTGGCTGGGGGGTTCTGATTGGCAGAAGCTCACTGACAAGGGGCCCAGAATGCCACCATCTGGATTACGCTCAGAGTGCAAATAAATGAATATATGGCAAGCAGACAAGAATCTGTCACTGTCAACACAAAAACAGACTAATGGTATGGAAGACTAACTGTGTGTGAGTGTGTATGTGAGTGTGCATCCTCTTCCATGCACCATCTAAGGACCACTGTCTTTGTTCACTAGGGTAGGCTCTGGCTTCTAGAGGAAAGCTTGCCCAGCTTTGGGCTCGTCTCCACGGTATAAAAAGATAATTATCTACTGGCTGCCTGGGAATATATGGTATCAAATAGATTACTTTAGTAATTAAAATAATGAAAGGAGTTATCAGGGCTGGAAGATATTTTTTTTTTTTTTGTCTTTTTAATTGAAGACTCTAAATAAGGGTGAAAATATGAATGGGAGAGGAAGTCCTGATTAATCCATCTGATAATTACAGGGCATGTCAGCTGAGGGCTTGTCTCCACATCACAGGCCTTTGGGGTTCATTTCACTGGTCAGCTTTTCTTGGTGCCCTCCTCTGACTCTGAACCATACAGGGTCACAGAGGGCTTACGTTGGGATAAAAAGTGGCTGTTGCAGCCCATTTATTTATTTATTCTTTCGTTTGCAGCCATGGACACTTTGTACTTTCCTCAAACAGACCTTTTTATTCTACTGTCTTTGAAAAGAGCTAATAAAGAATCAATTACAAGGGATACACACAAACAGAAATTGGTATTTATCTATGCGGGATATCTGCTGAGAAATAAAAGGATCATTAAACCACAGGCACACACGATGAAGTGTGTCTACTGAAGATTGTCCGCCAGGAAATGTGTGAGTGTGCCCTGCTCTCAAATGAGAGGCTCGTTCCTCGCCCACAGGACAAAAAGAGCCAAGGCTGAGGCCGTGGGGGGCAGTTGTCCCCTCTTCTCAAGAGCCCTGGGAACCACTCCATACTCCAGATTTCCAGGAAATCTCTTGAGAGGCCACTTTTCCCTGAGAATTTGGCGCTACAAAGAGCCAGAAAGTAGAACAGGGCTAATAATAACTTCATTGCTGCTCTCATCCTTATTCAGAAACTCACTTTCATTTTTTTTTAATGGCTCTTTTCTAGGAGCCATTAAACCATTTTGTGGGTATATTTGTAGATGTTAATTTTGGCATAAACGTTAGAGGCTATGGCATAAACACCATTTCTTTTCCTAAAGAGCGTCAAATGCTACAGATAAAGTTAATGATGTGACTAGGTTGGGGAGAATGACTGAGATGATCGTAACTATTTCCTTTGTCACCAAAACCTAATTGCCAAATCCAAACAGACCTTGACGGGGGTATTTTCTTTATGATTGTTCATTACATCGTATATTTACGTTTTAACGCACTTTTCTGCTTATGTGTTGTATTTGGCAATAAAAAGGTAAAGCAGTTTAATGTGTTGCCTGCCAAGAGGAGGCTTATGGTATTTTCCGTGCTTAAAGTACGGGACTGCCTCTGAGCTCTGGACTTCATTTATTCACTTGGGTTCTAAAGCTTCCTTCTGCCCACCCCCCCACCCCCCTTCCTTATGAAAAGCTGGTCAGGATACGGGAATGGGTGGAAACTGGTGGGCAGGTGAGCGCAGGCTGAGGAATCAGATGGAAGTAGGTTTGCACTGCAGTTCTGTTACTTACTAGCTGTGTGACCTGGGGAAGCTGCCCCCCACAGCCTCTGCTTCCTAATCCATGAACAGAGACCATCATAGTATCTATCTCAGAGAATTGTTGTAATGGGTAATTTGCTAACATACTGTTTCAGTCAGGATGCTGATGGCTGGGGGTAACAGAGTTCCCAATTCAAACAGGTGCAAGGAATGCAGAAGTGTGTTGGACCGAATTTGTCTTGTTAAGAGTAGGGCAGGTGAGAGGGCTGTCCTATGGCAGTGGCTTTGGTTTGGTTTCTCTGCCATTTCCCCAACTAGCTCCATCCCCAGACTTTTGCCAAAAGGTCCAGGCTTGTTACCCACACAGGAAAACATCCTCCCTGAGGTTCTCTCTCAAGTGTGAGGCTCCTTGAAGCCCTTGGATGTCTCAGATCTTCCCCTCACAAATCAATGGTCCCCACTGGGTTAGGGCCCATTCCTAGGCCAATCATCGTCACGGAGGAAATACCATGTACTGATTGGCTTAGAACTGGGTGGAAGAAATGAAATGAGCACCATTACCAGAGACTAGTTAGGGGTCTGCCCTGGAGCTGGGGGTGGGCAGTGGTCAAGGGTAGAAATGTTGAGGAGAAATGCACATTGAGTGTTATACATACATAAGATGCTCCTAGCATGTAATTAGCCCTCAGTGAATGGAAACTATTATTGTGGTAGTTGTGTAGGCAGGACATTTGTTAAATGCCTGTTGATACATAATACATTTGTTTTTTACTTTCTCAAAGGAGAGTGCAACAGCTAACTTTAAACTCAGCATTGCTTCTGGGGTGCCTGGGTCACTCAGTTGGTAGAGTGTTCGGTGATTTTGGCTCAGGTCATGATCCCAGGGTTGTGGGATCAAGCCCCATGTCAAGCTCTGCACTAAGCATGGAGCCTGCTTAGGATTCTCTCGGTCTCTCTGCCCCTTTCCCCACCTCCCACAGTCTCTCTCTCTATGCCCCCACCCCCCAAAAAATCTAAACTCAGCATGCTTCTGTGAATATGCTTTCCTAGCCCTTATCTCCTCTCTTCCAACTCCTCTAGAGCATGGTATATACCCACAAAGATCTCCCTTACAAAGCCTCTCTCACATGAAAACAATTTCAGTGCATGTGAGAGCCTTCAACAACAGCATTAGAAACATGGTTTTGTCCTAAGCCAGGCTTGTTACTGATCAAATGCTTACCATGAAAGTTTCATTAGGTTATTAGGGATCATGGCTTTCACCTTCTAATATTCAAGCTGTTTTGTACAGTTGCAAAGAGACTACAAAACTAGGAGCATTGATTAAGTGCTTCTGTAAATCAATACGAACACTGTAGCCTCTCAGACACTATAAGAAAGGTAATGTATGATCTTGGCCTCATCTGTTGCCCAGATGCTTGTGGTCAAAGTCCCCACAACAGGGACTGTTGCTGTGGATTTCAGTCTTACTGGGTGGACAAAAGGAAGGCTTTGTGGTTTCCAATGTTACAGATCAGTTTGAAGGGTGAAAGTTACCCCCATCAAGGGAATTTTAGAGATGGGAGAAGTGAAAGTTTCTAAAGGGGATGCAAGGTGCCACTTAGTAAGATATTGGAATCCCAAAGGACTTTTCTCAAAGTTCTCAAGAGGGCTGGGTTATAGCCAGGGGAATTCTTAAAGCTCAAATAACTAGACAGAACTTACAAGGCAGGATACTGATAATGTTATTGACCTGCTGGATATATATCCTACTCCTGCTCCATCATCCTTACATATACCCCCAGTCCCATCCCCACACAAACACTTAAGCACCTGTGAGCAACTCACTGGCCATCAGGCAAAAGCATCATTTCTCTCAGCAGGGCTGTGCACTTCTGTTTTTGTCCATGTATATCTAATTCTTTCAAAGATTATGGATGACTTCTTTTGTTCTTCTTAAAGAAACCCTTATGGGATAAAAAGTTTACCTGTTTAGAATACTATTACCAGATTCCTCTGCCTTATTTTTAATACCCACGAATGTATCCTTTTCTTTGCAGACACTCAAGAAGCACAAGGCAAGTAAAGAAGGGGAGGTGGGGGCGAGGGTCATGTGAGGGTAAGAAAAATCAACCATCCAACCAAACAAGCCACAAAACAAAACAACGAAAGAAAAATAAAAATAAGAGGAAATTTTGCACAGACCAAAAAATAAGATAAAAAATAAGAGGAAATTTTGCACAGACCAAAGGAAAAGTCTCCAACTCTTCTAAAGGCTTTCCACAGCAAAGTTCTCCTTGAAGTTAATACTTAGAAGATTATACGAATAACAGGAAAAAATAAAATATGCTTAATAAAAAAACAACCTGCTAGAATTCTTGAGAATTATCACCCTTCTCGCCACCCTTATCCATCGGACTGACTGACGTGTTTCTTTTGAGGAAACTATGTTTGGAATCAAAGGGATAAGAAATCTGGGAAGAGCAGTGATGCAGAAAGAAGGGTCAAAATAAGAGATGGGATGATGATGACAGGAAATGTTGTGGGAGGGTGAAAAATTGTCCCCAAATTGGATCCGGGAAGAATGAGGCACCAGGAAATGCTCCATGTGCCCCCCCTGCACTGTGAGCATCTTGCCAACAAATAACAAGTGAAGATTTGAGAGCAAGCAAACCTGGAATTGCGAGTCAACTCCAGAAACAAAGCTGGCTTCGAGATACTTGTTAATCTTAGAACTGAAGAGTCAAGCCTGTCTTTCCCCAGGCCAAACCCACACTGAAACTTTCCTCACAGGCAGAATAAAAATGTGGAGGCTGAGACTGAGTTCAGAACCAGATGCTTGGGAAATATCCCAGGAACTTGTGGAACATGGAGGCACCTGTCACTAAGGGGAAGTCACTCAGTGGGGCCAGGCCAGAAGCTGTTGGGTGGGGCTGGCTGGCTGGCAGCGAGCAGCTAGGGTGGTTGGAAACCGATGGTCAGGAGGTGAAGTGTAGCTGCCGGAGTGAGTGTGGGCACTGGTGACATCAGCTGGAGGGTGTCAACTAAGCCATGGTTCAGGAGTGCTGGCATGCCCCTGTAGCCCTGGAGAAATGTCCCACACCTGCTTGGCAAGCTAATGCTACGCACAGTTTTGGAAGAATCAACAGGAAACCGGGGAATAGCAGCAGACCTGTATCAGGGTGGGGAAACAGTGTCAGAGCCAAGGCTGCCATGCCACGAATCCGCTGCACTCCACGGTATCCACACGTGCGGTCAGCTCATGGCACCTGCAGTGGGGGGCCTTGTGTACAGAGACAGCTGGGAAGGGGAAAGTTGAAAATGGGAATGTGGTCCTATCAGGGTTTGGTGAAATTCTTCCTCCTCTAACCTCTAAGGCGAACTTGTGTCCTCCTTCGCCTCTAAGGCGAACTTGTGTCCTGAGAATGAGGAATGAACACGCGGATGCTCTTGGGAGACACTGAGAGGCCAGTGTCAGGGGAGGGCAGCCATTTCTTGAGTAGCCGGCAGGGTGTTGCTGTAGGACTGACCGATCAAAGGATGTGGTGGCCGGAAGCTAGTCTGTTTCTTTACTTAAAACATTTTTTTTCATGTTTATTTATTTTTGAGAGAGACAGAGAGAGACAGAGCATGAGCGGGGGAGAGGCAGAGAGAGGGAGACACAGAATCCAAAGCAGGCTCTAGCCTCGGAGCTGTCAGCACAGAGCCTGACGCAGAGCTCGAACTCACAAACTGCGAGATCATGACCTGAGCCAAAGTCGGACGCCTAATGGACTAAGCCAGCCAGGCACCTCTAGTCAATCAGTTCAGCAGGTTGTTGTGCATATTCTGCCTCAGCAAGGCTCCTGAGGAGAACAGGGAGCAGAGGGCAGAGACATTTATTTTCTCAGAGGTGCTGCCTACAAAAGATGGAGCTGGTGAGTGACACACAACACACCTTAATGCAGGTCTTCTGGAGAGCTACTCCCCAAGGTCAGAGACCAGCGTGACATTCCCCTCCTTTCATTTCCCAGATGGAGGGTCTATTTGCTCAGTAGGGATAACATGCAAGCCTCTGCCTAGGTGAGGCAAGGTGATGTGCCCTTTCTTACAGCAGGTGGGTGCTGAGATACGGGGGAACAGCATCCAGAAGTGCGGGTCCTTTGAGGCTCTGTGGGGGTCTGTGAATATCCTTAATACGGGTGCTTAAACCAAGCCCGAGGATTTGCCTTTCTCAAAAAAGCAAGTGACAGAGAAAAAAGAAGAAACTGAGATTAAAAAAATTTTTTTTCTTAATGCTTTGCTTTGTACCAAAGTCACTGATTTCTAAAGGTACCAACAAACTCATCTGGTACTTACTTTTGATTAGAATGGTGCAGGCTTCTGCTTCTACAGACTTAAGAAATCTCTATCCCTGACTTAGTTCATTGGGACAAACTAAAATGGTCCCAAAGGTCCCTGGTGTTTGAAAATCCCCGAGGCTGCCACACCATAAGCCCCCCCTTAGTTCTCAGTTTCTATTTAAAGAGCCATTTACACTTGCACGTGTGTATTTTGTCACACCTCAGATGGAGAGGGTTTGAAGGGCAGACATCAAGGCTTCTGGCGCCACGAGGTATATGGTCTCTCCCAGGACAAGGTGGAACATGCCAGTGTACATAGGCCCTTCGGCCTGCTTTCTGCTCTGGACTAAAACAACTTGGTGGTTAAAAGCAAGGAGTCTGGGGTCCTCTAAACCCTGATCCCAGTCCCGCGTTTTGCTCTATAGTCTTGGGGGGAAGGGTGTTAAACTTCCTAAGCCTCAACTGCTTTACCTGTGAAATGGGGTCAGTAACAGTATCTATCCTGTAGAGCTGTTGAAAGGACTGACGAAAATACTGCAAGTGGTGCTTCCAGTGGAGTGGCTAGGACTCATTCTAGAGGCCCCAAGGACTGGGAGATCTGGATTGAGATCAAGCTCCCCTCCTTTCCTTTGCTCCAAAATGCCACGTATACATGTGGCAGCACGGGGAGCCCTCCTGGACAAGGATTACAGATGGAGGCCTAGAAGGGTAGTTGTTTTTCACTAATACTCCAGAATTTTGCCATGAGAAGTGAAGTGGTCAATATTAGCCTGAGAAACACGTGTCCATGTTGTAGATGTTTCTCAGGGAGTCAGCCCACCTCCTCTGCACAGGCTCCCAGGGACCCTGAGGGCCTAAGGTCACAGTTCCTCCTCCTAAGCAATTTTTATTTTGCTCTAAGTGTAAAAAATAACCAACTGCTTTGGTTTTTTTTTTTTTTTAATTTTTTTTAACGTTTTATTTTATTTTTGAGACAGAGAGAGACAGAGCATGAACGGGGGAGGGGCAGAGAGAGAGGGAGACACAGAATCAGAAGCAGGCTCCAGGCTCTGAGCCATCAGCCCAGAGCCCGACGCGGGGCTCGAACTCACGGACCGTGAGATCGTGACCTGAGCCGAAGTCGGACGCCCAACTGACTGAGCCACCCAGGCGCCCCATCCAACTGCTTTGGTTTTAATCACTCCTCTCAGGGAGTATGGGTCAAACAACAGGCCATGGTACCAACTTGGCCAAAGTTGGAAATGGCTGAGTTAGGAGTTAGTTAGGATTCTTGTTTTCTCGACACATGCAACAACTTGTATGGATCTCAAGGGCATTAGACTGAAAAAAAAAATCTCAAAAAGTCACATACTCTATGATTCCATTTATATAATACTTTTTTTTAATTTTATTTTTTTATATTTACATCTAAATTAGTTAGCATATAGTGCAACAATGATTTCAGAAGTAGATTCCTTAATGCCTCTTACCCATTTAGCCCATTCCCCCTCCCACAATCCCTCCAGTAACCCTCTGTTTGTTCTCCATACTTAAGATTCTCATATGTTTTGTCTCCCTCCCTGTTTTTGTATTATTTTTGTTTCCCTTCCCTTATGTTCATCTGTTTTATCTCTTAAAGGTCTCATATGAGTAAAGTCATATGATATTTGTCTTTCTCTGACTAATTTCACTTAGCATAATATCCTCCAGTTCCATCCACGTAGTTGCAAATGGCAAGATTTCATTCTTTTTGATTGCCAAGTAATAATCCATTATACACACACACACACACACACACACACACACACACACACACACCACATCTTCTTTATCCATTCATCCATTGATGGACATTGGGGCTCTTTCCATACTTTGGCTATTGTTGATAGTGCTGCTATAAACATTGGGGTGCATATGTCCCTTCGAAACAGCACACTTGTATCCCTTGGGTAAATACCTAGTAGTGCAATTGCTGGGTCGTAGGATAGTTGAATTTTTAATTTTTTGAGGAACCTCCATACTGTTTTCCAGAGTGCCTGCACCAGCTTGCATTCCCACCAACAGTGCAAAAAGAGATCCTTTTTCTCTGCATCCTCGTCAACATCTGTTGTTGCCTGAGTTGCTAATGTTAGCCATTCTGACAGATGTCAGGTGGTATCTCATCGTGGTTTTGATTTGTATCTCCCTGATGATGAGTGATGTTGAGCATTTCTTCATGTGACTGTTGGCCATCTGGATGTCTTCTTTGGAGAAGTGTCTATTCATGTCTTTTGCCCATTTCTTCACTGGATTATTTGTTTTTTGGATGTTGAGTTTGATAAGTTCTTTATAGATTTTGGATACTAGCCCTTTGATATGTCATTTGCAAATATCTTCTCCCATTCCATCTGTTGCCTTTTAGTTTTGCTTATTGTTTCCTTCGCTGTGCAGAAGGTTTTTATGTTGATGAGGTCCCAGCAGTTCATTTTTGCTTTTGTTTCCCTTGCCTCTGGCAACGTATTGAGTAAGAAGTTGCTGCGGCCAATATCAAAGAGGTTTTTGCCTGATTTCTCCTCAAGGATTTTGATGGTTTCCTGTCTTACGTTTAGGTCTTTCATCCATTTTGAGTTTATTTTTGTCTATGGTGTAAGAAAGTGGTCCAGGTTCATTCTTCTGCATGTCACTGTCCAGTTTTCCCAGCACCACTTGCTGAGAGACTGTCTTTATTCCAATGGATATTCTTTCCTGCTTTGTCAAATATTAGTTGGGTACACATTTATGGGTCCATTTCTGGGTTCTCTATTCTGTTCCATTGATCTGAGTGTCTGTTCTTGTGCCAGTACCATACTGTCTTGATGATTACAGCTTTGTAGTATAGCTTAAAGTCCGGGATTGTGATGCCTCCTGCTTTGGTTTTCTTTTTCAAGATTGCTTTGGCTATTTGGGGTCTTTTCTGGTTCCATACAAATTTTAGGTTTATTTGTTCTAGCTCTGTGAAGAATGCTGGTGTTACTTTGATAGGGATTGCGTTGAGTATGTAGATTGCTTTGGGTAGTATCGACATTTTAACAATATTTGTTCTTCCTATCCAGGAGCATGGAATTTTTTTCTATTTTTTTGTGTCTTCTTCAATTTCTTTCATAATCTTTCTATAGTTTCCAGTGTATAGATTTTTCACCTCTTTGGTTAGATCTATTCCTACGTATTTTATGGTTTTTGGTGCAATTGTAAATGGGATTGATTCCTTGATTTCTCTTTCTGTTGCTTCATTGTTGGTGAATAGGAATGCAACTGATTTGTGTTCATTGATTTTATATCCTGCAACTTTGCTGAATTCATGAATCAGTTTTAGCAGTTTTTTGGTGGAATCTTTTGGGTTTTCTATATAGAGTATCATGTCATCTGCGAAGAGTGAAAGTTTGACCTCCTCCTGGCCGATTTGGATGCCTTTTATTTCTTTGTGTTGTCTGATTGCAGAGGCTAAGACTTCCAATACTATGTTGAATAACAGTGGTGAGAATGGACATCCCTGTCTTGTTCCTGACCTTAAAGGGAAAGCTCTCAGTTTTTCCCTGTTGAGGATATTAGCGGTAGGTCTTTCATATATGGCTTTTATGATCTCGAGGTATGATCCTTCTATCCCTACTTTCTTGAGGGTTTTTATCAAGAAAGGATGCTGTATTTTGTCAAATGCTTTCTCTGCATCTATTGAGAGGATCATATGTTTCTTGTCCTTTCTTTTATTGATATGATGAATCACATTGTTTTGCAGATATTGAAGCAGCCCTGCATCCCCATTTATATAATATTCTTAAAATGACAAAATTATAAAGATGGAAAACAGATTAGAGGCTAAGGGTTGGGGGGGGGAAGACACTCGAGGGGAGACACTCGAAGGGAGCATGAGGGAGATCTTTTCACAATAGGATCATTTTGTATCAGATGCCAGTGGCAGTCACACAAATCCACACATACAGTATAACAAGACAGAGCTGTGCACCTGTGCGCGTGCACACGTGAGCAACCCACTGCTTTGCTTTGCAGGAGTTATGACACAGTTAGCATTCAAGCAACAGGCCAGTGTCCTAACTTTTTCAAAGTTGGAAATTACTAAGCTAGAGGTCAGGATTCTTGTTTTGTCATTGTATTTTATTGGGGGGGTGCAATGGGGGGAGGCCATCTTTCACTGTATCTAAAATCGAGGCATCACAGTGTTTTAAAAACCAAACCAAACCACTGCAGAGAAGGAAACCACATGTTACAACTCACTGCCTGGTGTGTTAGCATTCTGCCAATTCAGTGGTGACTAGATGGTAAACGATCACCAAAGAGGATCTGTATGATGCAATATGTTTCAGTATCCCTCTCTCTCTCACTCTCTCTCTCTCTCTCTCTCTCACACACACGCACACGCACACGCACGCACTCACACACGCACACACCTGATGTCCCCCGCCCTGAGGTTTCCCAAGGGCTGACACTCCGTGACTCTGAACCTCTCGCCATGGTGAATGTCTGTTCTGCCGATGCTCAGGCTGTGTGCACTGGTGGTTAAATATTTTGAATGCAACTCATGACTCCTAGGTCTTGTATCCCACAGAATAAAAACAACAAGAACAACAACACAATGAAATAAATGCACAACCCTTCAATGAAAGTTTTATACTTTTAGGAGTCTTGCAACTTGCAATTTTTTTTTTCTAAATGTAGGGTTTGTGATAAGTATTTCGAATTTAACTGCTGGAAAGAAATCTGTGACTAGCTTCGTGACTTGTAACTAACTCTTCTTGCTGTTACCATATGGTGTTTCCTTTAATAAAAACATTTTGCAGAAATAATGATAAAAAATTACTTTAAGCTTTTATAAAAGTTAGATGTTCCTGGCAATAAAAACACTCCTTATAATGAGGTAGATAACTTTGCATGTGGTAAACAGTAAAAACTCTGCTGACCTTGCCACTTTATCTCTAAGTGAAAATGATGCAATCCATTTGTGTCATTCATTCTTAGACACTTCCTGAATCTCTCATTCACTGACCTCTTATTAGACTGCAGGGACATACATTTAAGGCTCCTGTTCTATTCATGTATCCTCTAGGACCCTGTTTCCTTTGACTGTTTGCAACAGAACAACATATTCTCTATCTTCAGAGCTCTGAGCCATACTGTGTGTCGGTTCTGACGAGTTTAGCTGAAGGGAGCCAAAAGAGCTGACCTGGCTTAAACACATTAAAAAACTTCTTGGAGGCGTGCAGACCAGAGCAGCTGTGAGTGATGGCAGGGGGAATCTGGCCTCTTTCTTCTCTCTGTCCCACCATCCTTAGCAAGCAGGCTGCTGTCTTTATGTGCATTCCCTAATGGCTACGAGATGGCTGCCCCGTCTCCAGGCCTCCCATCAGCTCTGTGGATAGACAGGAGAAGAGTTGCCTGGTAAAAGGCCAAAGGGATGTCCTAGGCAAAAAGCCTTTTAGGAAACCTCATCCAGAAACTTCTCCTTATTCTCTGGCCAGAATTGGGTTGCACAGCCACCTCTAAGCCTGGGATAAGAGAGTCATGGATGAGGTTAGGTCAGCCAACGAATACCATCTTCTGCTCACACTACTGCAGAGAAGAAGGAGGGATGAGCCTGTGTTCTTATAGGATCTTATTTCTGAAGGGACTTCGGTTCCCCCACTGCCTTTTAAGATCCCTGTGAGTGGTTTTGAGTGTACTTATGTGAGGTCTTGGTTGCTCAGCTTTACCTTTATAAGAACTAACTGCACGATATTCCTTCTTGTGAGCCTGACTGTGTGGCTCATGTATGGAACCTATGAACTGTGATTTCATGTCCTTATGTTAGTTCACAGGGCAAAGTGGAAGTAGAGTAAGTTTAAATAAATGTCTTTACCCCCAAATCATCTGGCTTAGAGTGGAGGGAGGGAGGGTCCAGTCTCAGGCACGAATGGGTATTGTAGGGATAGAAAAGAGCTGAGACAGAGGGTATGCAAGTTATTCTACACTACAGATGTGGAAACAGTAAATTGGTTTGCTATGTATTTAACCACCACTCTTAGGTAACTCTCCCCTCTGGGTTGAAAAAGAAGTGTTCTAGCAATTATGATGGTTTCAAATTTATAAGAGTTGAATTCATGCCGGTCTGCATTGAAAAGTTCTGTGGCCACTTCTATAATAAATAGCCAGGGGTACATATAGTTAAAAAAGTCCCTTGAGGTTAAACTGAAAATATGTTTCTCGCTTTTGTTTCAAAACTATCATTATCACTGGGCTTTTCGCATTTTAATATAATCCACAAAATAATCAGCAGGCGTGTCCTGGAATAAATGTGGACTAAAAATTTCCTCTAAAAGGCTTCTTACCCCATTGTGTTGGTCTTTTTAGAGCTTAAGAGTTGTAAAGAGCGCGATTATGTCAGTTCTTCAGAGATGTGAATGTACTACCTGTGGTAGCCAGTCTCTGAGGGGCCCCCAGTGATCTCCACCTCCTGCCATTCACACTCTGTGTGGTCTCCCTGCCACCTGGACCAGGGGTGGTCTGTGTGGCACACACTACGGCAGAAGTGATGATGTGTTATGTCCAAGGGTAGGCTATGAAACACATCATGGCTCCTGTTCCCTCTAGTCACTCACTCATGGACGCCAGCTGCCATGCTGCCCCGTGGAGAAGGCCACATGCCAAGGAACATATGACTTCTGACCAACGGCTTGGGAGGAACCAAGGTCTCCTGGCACAGCCAAGAGAGTGAGCTTGGAAGGGGATCCTCTAGCCCCCGTCAAGCCTTTAGGTGATACAGTACGAACCCCCACCCCCACCTCAACATCTTCACTACAATCTCATGACAGAACCGGAGCCAATATCACCCAGTCAAGACACTCACTCTGTAATTCCTGGCCACAGAAACTGTAAGAGAATAAAACATTTGTTGTGTTCAGCCACACTGTTTTGGGAGTAATTCATTATGCAGCAATAGATAACTAATCTACTAACCTTCCCTCTTCTGAATGGTTCAAACCAGCTTTGCAATCATCTTGAGAATAGCTTCCTAAAAGGGGGAACATCAATGGTCATTGTGACACCCAACCTTCCTCACTATTTTGGAAAGTTAACATGACACACTATAGAGCACGGTGTCACAGACAGGGCCAGACCTGCAGGGTGTGTTCAACAGGCAGGGGGTGAACACAACTTGCCAAAGAGTGAATCTAGAGGTTTAGGACATAGATAATATCCTATTTACTACAATCCTTAAAGTAACAATATTCAGAGGCTTACAATGGCCTTTTAGCCTTTGCACGGCTCTATGAGTAGGCAAAGAATTCCTGAGAGAAAAGAGCCAAGGGTATATGATGTCCTATCAATTATAACCACAATTATCACTTATGCACTGATACTTTACACCATTATTTCACCTAATCCTCCCAACAATCCAAGGAGAAATGGAGGTCCAGTGAGGACAAGTAATTTGAGGGCACGAAGTGATGGAACCACAATTTGGGCCAGGAGCTTTCTTACTATGAAGCCCTATTCCTTTAATCACTAAACTGCCCACATTTTCCCTGGTTCAGCCCACCAATGTGATCTTGTGAGCCACCCACAGAAAGTACAGGGTAATGGAAGGAAGACATGGGAATGGCAGTAGACAGAATCAGAGAAGTAGGAAGATTACAGTTCTGCCACTTATTAGCTCAGTGACCTCGAGTAAGTCACTTAACCTTTCTGAGTCTTTCATGAAGAATGAACAATTCTATAATGAATAGCCAGGGGTACAGATAGTAAAACAAAAACAAAAACAAAAACAAAACCCTTGAGGCTAAACTGAATATATGTTTCTAGCTTTTGGTTCAAAACTAATAACTAATAATCCTTTTTGCATTTTAATATAACCTGCAAAATAGCCAGGAGATGTGTCTGGACTTAATCTTCTGAAAGGCTGCATACTTTATTGTGATGGTCATTTTAGAGGCCAACAGTCATGAAGTAGAGGAAGAGAGGAATTATCTATCTATAGAAAGACACAGTATCCTATCCATTCAACTGTCCATCTGTCTGTCTGTCCATCCATCCATCCATCCATCCATCCATCCATCCATCCATCCTTTTGTGGAGGAACTCTCTAGGCTCTGATTACTTATCCTCATTTTTTTGGTGAATCTCCCTATGTATAAGGTGAGTATAACACCAATATATATATCAAAGGATTATTATGAAGATTGAAATAATTTATATAAAGCATTTGAAGTATTGTCTGGCCATATTAAGTGCTGTGGAAGTGCTCCCTATTGTCATGGTCATCATCAGCACCATCGTCTAAGGAGAGAGACTCCAATCTGATGGGTCAGATTCCAGGACACAGCCTGAGTGACGAGACTGCAGAGTGAAAATGGCACCTCAGGGACATGGCTCTCCCTGATGCCCTCCTCGTGCTATCTCACAGTGCAAAGAAGATCAAAGGCCCAAGGCCTACTCCCTAATTCCATGTACTTAGAGTCCTAAAGAAGACCGACTCTTTTTTCTTGCTTGGGAGGAGAGCTGGCCACATCTTCTTTTCTCAGGAGAACATGCATTCAGGACCCCACTCTCTTGTCCTCCAGTAGTACAACAAATCTGAAATCTAGTTTGGGAGGTGAAACAGGTCTCTTAGGCCTCTAGGATAGGCCTCCTGCTCCAGCCCAGCTTTCCAGAATCCCCAGAAAAATCTGTCAGAGTACATTCTCCATTGCTCATCATGTTCAAATCTGCCGATGGAACTTGCGGCTACCGTCTACATTCAGTGTTGGTAATTCCAAACCCCTTAGCTATAACACCAATGTAGCACTTTTGAATGCCATGGTTATACAACAGCAACAATGATTATAATAGCTGGTATTTCTTGTGGATTTACTATGTGCTAGACATTCATATATCTATCAATTCATTTAATTCTTACAACTCTGATGAAGAGGCTACTACAATCCCTATTTCATACATGTAGGAAACAGAGCTCAAGAAGGTTACTGATTTCAAGGTTACATATCAAGTAACTAGGCTGGGAACAGAACCCGGGTCTCTCTGACTTCAGAACCAGTGGTCCCCACTGCTGTGGGGGCCTATCAATGTATAGCAGCTACAGGCTCTCAGGCTTGATTACACAACACCGAGAAAAAAATCACATCGAAGAGTAAAGTATAGACTCCAAGGTTTTGACAAAAGTTCTGCTTTGGGCTACTAATCTTTTCATTCATTCATTCATTCATTCATTCATTCATTCATTCATTCATAGAGTAAGTGAGTGAGCTGGGGACAGGCAGAGAGAGAGGAGAGAGAATCCTAAACAGGTTCCTCACCACCAGTACAGAGCCCGTGGTGGGGCTGGAACTCATGAACCATGAGATCATGACCTGAGTCGAAACCAAGAGTCGGACTGCTTAACTGACTGAGCCACCCAGGATCCCCATCTGGGATACTATTCTTTTCTTTTTTGTTTTCTTCTTCCTTCCTTTCTTTCTTTCTTTCTTTCTTCTTTTTGAGAGAGAGGGTACAAGTGACAGAGGGGCAGAGAAAGGGAGAGGGAGAGAGAGAGAGAAGCAGGGCTCAAACTCACTGGATGTAGGACTCCAGCTCACAAACCATGAGATCATGACTTGAGCCAAGGTCAGATGTTTAACTGAGCCACCCAGGCACTCTGGGTTACTATTCTTATATATTCTTGGGCAAAGGTGGTTAGATTAAAAAATGGGACAATCAGTGTGACTATGAAAATCAGGGTGTGGCAGTGGCAAGGAGGAGAAATAAAACAGATTATAAACCCTACTGGCTCTACGAAATGTTTTTGATATTTTAGAAAGAGAGTCAATGGTTAGGATGGAAAAAACAACAACAACCATCTTTTTAGAGTAAAAATCTCCTTTTTTTTAGACCATGGTATTACAAAAGTTTAAAGAAAATGTGCCATGAGATTTCCTGCTCTAATTTGCAATGATTCAGGACACACTTCACTTAGATCGGGAAATGATAAGCATGTGACCCACATAGCTTCAATTTCCTCTGTTGAAAACCAAATCCCATTTTCACTTGTGGGCATTTCATTCATCTTTGCTTTTTTGGTTTTTTAATTACATAGCAGAAAGCGCTACTGTAATTTCCTCCCTGCGTAACGACAGCATTATTCATCAAGAAGCTTTTAATTCTATACAGCAAATGCTTCTCTTCAAAAATCTGCTTTCAATCTCCACAGAGGCAGGAGGGTGTGATTTTTTGACCCTAAGGTTAATTGTCTGCAAATAAGTTAAAATCACACAAAACCTCATCCTGGGAAAAGGGAATGCGAGCCTGACCCTTCACTTTACCTGCCTTATTGTTAGAGGTGGTATGGGATTGAGCTGGGGCAGGGCAGCCAGACCCTGTGGCATTCCTTGTCTGTCCCTCTGGACCTTGATCTGTGAGGGAGGGGCAGGACCATCCCTTCCACAGCTGTAATTTATTTTATTTCTCTAAATATAATTTATTGTCAAGTTAGCTAACATACAGTGTATACAGTGTGCTCTCAGTTTGATTCATCGCTTACATGCGACACCCAGTGCTTACCCAACAAGTGGCCTCCTTGCTGCCCTATCACCCATTCCCCCCCACCCCCATCAACCCTCAGGTTGTTCTCTGTATTTAAGAGTCTCTTATGGTTTGCCTTCCTCTCTGTTTGAGGGCTCACATGGTATCTGGCTCATGGGAAGAAGTCGATAAATGATTGCAAAAGTGATCTGAGTTGAAAGAAGAGTGAATGGAGGACTGAGCTCTGAAGCATTCCTGACTTTTGTTTTTAAAGTTCTGTGTATGAAAAGATCCTATTTCTGGAGGAAAAAAAGGAGAGAAGCAATGAGGAGATTCACTAGGGGCCCTCAGGGGACTAGTGACCAGGACTGAGGAGTGAGGCTGATCTGGGAGGAAAGTCTGATGTGCCCATGGGATCCGGTGTCTTCTTCCCAGACTCTTCCCTCCCAATTGCACCACCAATAACATCCATCTTCTCTCCAGTGATGGGCCCAACTCTCACTTCTTCATTTGTTTCATTGTAATTAAAAACCACTTCTGAGTACCCTATGTGTGGCCTGATATTGAACTTTGGCTGGAAGGGAATGGATAAGAATAATGGTTGCTAACATGTGTGGAGTACCCACTAGGCACCAGGGACACCTGCACGCGGTTTCAAGCATTAACCTCTCAGCCTCACGGCACCCCAGGGGGCTAAACGCCAGGTGATCCCTGCTCCCCAAGGGGGGCTTGCATGCTTCATCACTACAGCATCCCACATGCACCCCTCGTTATACTTGCGTCTGGTGTCACCAGAACCATTTGTTGACATGTCTGTCACTTCTAAAGACTGCTCATTCACTTTTGTGTCCCCAACGCCTAGCACAGTGGCTGGTACATGACAGGTGCTATACAATGTTTGCTGTGTTATTTAAGTGGCTTCTTAAATCCAACGGGGAAAGAAGCACATTAGGAAGCAATGCAAAATTGTACACACAGTTCCAGGGGGGCAGAGTGCAGGCAGGGGCCTGGGCCAGTGACACACACTTGGAACCTTGCGGGTTGAGGGGCAGCTCTGCAAGCCTGTCACAGCCATGGGGTCAGCAGGACCCCTGAAGAGGACAGCAGCAGAGGAGGCAGCGATTGTGGGAAGGCAGGTTTTCCTTATGTGGGTGACACGAGGCAGGGTCTCGGTGCGGTCCAGATGACACATGATGTGATAAATCACTGTGGGCCATTGAGCAGATAAAGGTTCCCAGCTGTGGCTAACAAATGTTGAGGACCTGAGAGGGACCAAGGGGCCCTATTTTTATGATCTTCAATTTTTAATGGGAAAGGATGTCTGAGAAGACGGAGACCAAACAGTGTGCCCCAAAATGATGGCCGCATAGGCTTTGAATGGAATTTCGGTGCAGAGGGACTTTGAGCTCCAGTAGACAACACAGCCCAGCTTCTGCCCCTTGGACAGGACACTACCCACAGAAGAATGTGCAGAACATCAAAGGGCAGGACTAAGTAAAACTTCTCACTAGAAACCACACCCCTGCCTGTGAAAAATGCTCCATCACATAGGATCTATGGCTCCTACTCCAGGGGGCAGGGGCTGATGGCGTGAGTGTGCTGGGGAGAGCACTGGGCAGGATCCGGGGCATGGGGTATTGAGGATCTGGGGTCCTACTCCCAGCAGAGAAAGGGGAAAGTTTTGTGGGCTGTATGGAGAGAGGGAGGACCCACAAAGAAAAAGAGAAAGAAGGGAAAGGAGGAGGGCAGGAGAAGGAGGAAAGGAAAGTGGGAGAGGTGTTTTCCTCTGAGTGGTGGTCCCTGGGGTCTGTCTCATTTCCCAGCTTCTTCATACCTTTTTAAAACCCCCAATGCCCCAATTCTTTTAAATGCCCAAAGTCTGTCACCTTCTCAGGTCAGCCGAATTTCCAAGAGTTATTGGTCTACCTGGGGCGGGGGGGGGGGGGGAGGGGAGGGTAGTCACACTTGCGTCCAGGTCTCAGTGTTTTCCCCACACAATGAGCATGTAGCCTCAGAGTCCGTGCTTGCAGAGACTGCTTGGGTCGGTATACCAGCTCTACCTCTTAGTTGCTGTGAGACATGAAGCAAGTTACTTAACCTTGCAGTGCTTCAGTTTCCTCATCTTTAATGTACCTTCTAGGGCTGAGTGACTAATTGAGTTAACCCATGTGAAGCTCTTAGACTATAAGAAGCACATAATAAAGTTACTAATAGCAATGATTTGGGGAGGCAAATTTACTATTAACAGAAGAACCATTTAATAAGAGTGACTAAGTGAAGACTTAGCTCATGACCTCTGAAAGATCACCAGCTCATAGTATAATCCATTCTTTGTGAAGAACAGTTTTGTCAGTTGTACAGGAGTTCTTAGAAGGAGTCTTAATTTCTCTCTCCTGGCCTTGTGCTCGGACATACAAACTGATGATAATGAATTACTGCCCTATGACATATCTTGGGTAAATAAATCCAAGGAAAACAGTTCTAGCTGGACAAAGATCCCTTTGACCCTGTAAATCCTCATTCTTTATAGACTGATCTAGGCCTGGGGTTGGTTGAAATCATCTTCCTAAGGACTGACCCATATGTGTCTCTCTTTTCCAGCCTCCCTTCCCCCTGGTTCTCAAAAACAGAAGCATCTATATCCTCCTCCCAAGCATCTTCTCCCAAACATTTAGTGCCTTCGATCTCCTGTTGTTTCCTCATTAATCGTCTCATCTATCTTCAATCTCTCTTTCTCCCTGAAAAAGGCTCATATTTCTCTCAAAAAAAATTTTTTTTAAAGGAAACTCTTTTACAGTGCTTGTTTTCACTGAAAAAGTTCTTGAAATGTAATATACTTCTTGCCTCTACCCTCAGTTCCTAAGTATGGGGGCTCCATTAACACCATTCTCCTATAACTATGTATTTAAGTCTCTGGTGACCTTCAGTGTCCACCAGAGAGTCCTGTAACTCCATCTTCACTCATCTAGACCTTTTTGAGCATGTCAAAGTCAACCCTATCTTCCCCTCTGAAACTTCTCTCAGCCTCCCATGACCCTGTGTTCCTGGAAACCTTAGTAAGCTTCTGACTGTTCCTTCTTGGACTCTGAATTTGCACTCTCTTACAACCTCCTCACCTGCTCCCATATACGGCCTGCCTTACCTTGATGTGGGTGCTCCCAAAGGACCTATCCTTGGCAGTTTTCTCTTCTGTGCTCTTTACTTTGTCCAAGCACATGGTTCAAGTGACCACCTCTATGTAGAGAACCTGGGTGCTGACCTCTCCTGCAAGCCTACATTCCCCAACACCTGCTCAGCACCTCCAGCTAACTGTATGTCTATGGGGCTCAGTCTCAAGCTAGTCCAAACTGAGTCACCCCCTCCTTCCATGCCTGTGCATCTCCCTGGGTGCCATCACTCTGATCATGGCCCATCATTCTCCCAGGCACCCAGATACTCTCAAAGACTTGGGATCACCTTAGACTCTTCACTTTCTCTGGCCTCCACTTCTAAATCTTATCAATCCTGCAATCTCAGATGCACACCTCCTCTTCTCAGTGCTCATTAAACACATCCCAGTTCAGTCCCTCCTCAATAGCTTTCAGCCTTTGCCTTCCACTCAGAATCTCCACCATCTGTTTTTCCCCAACTCCAAGCCATCATCATCTCCACAAAGCCCAGTCTAATCCTGGTCCTGCTCTGTGTCTCACGAGTTGGGCACTGCTTTCTCCTTTCCTACATACAGATGGAGGGAGTGAGGTTCACGGGAAGTTCAGTCTAAAGTCAGTAAGTAGGAGAGCCAAAATTTAAATTCAAGAATGTCTAGCTCCAAAGGCACTATTGTTCCATGGATGGATTGTTGGCTGGTGAGCTGGATAGACAGATGGATGGGTCAATGGGTAAAGAGGTGAATAAATGAAGAAATAATAAGCAGAGTTTGGTAACTAAGAACAACCCATCCCACCAAGTGGACTGGCATATGTTTAAAATGGGAGGGCAGCCTTGGCATAATTCCTGTAGAGCAGTGGTTCTTAACAGGGTAAGTTTTGCTCCTCAGGGGACATTTGGCAAGATTTGGGGACATTTTCAGTTGTCACAACTGGCGTGTGTGGGGGGCATGTTGCTCATGGCATATGGTAGGTAGAGGCCAGGGAGGCTGTAAACATCCTGCAAAGCTCAGGGCAGCGCCCACAGCAAAGACTTATCCGATCTGAAATGTCAACAGTGCCAAGCTTGACAAACCCTGCTTAAGAGTGATTCAGTGCCAAGTAGTATTCCATTTGCAGCAACGTGGATGGGATTGGCGGGTATTATGCTAAGTGAAATAAGTCAGTCAGAGAAAGACAGATACCATATGTTTTCACTCATATGTGGATCTTGAGAAACTTAACAGAAGACCATGGGGGAAAGGAAGGGGGAAAAACAGTTACAGAGAGGGAGGGAGGCAAATCATAAGAGACTCTTAAATACTGAGAACAAACTAAGGGTTAATGGGGAGGTGGGGAGAGGGGAAAGTGGGTGATGGGCATTGAGGAGGGTACCTGTTGGGATGAGCACTAGGTGTTGTATGGAAACCAACTTGACAATAAATTATATCTAATTAAAAAAAAGTGATTTAGGTCAATCCCTTGGGAAATAGGCAAGTTTTCTGAGGGTAAGTGAAGGAATATGATGAGTAATTTTATACTTGGAAATCTGTGCTTCAAAAATAAGCAAACAGAAAACAAAACCAAAGCATGGATGGCTTGTGCTTAAAAGAACAAGGGCCCACCCCTTGAGGGGAAAGAGAGAGAGGAACTGAGGATGGAAACAGAACTCAGTACAGAGGAGTGCAGAGCATTGCCATATATCCTAAATGTTTCCAAGAGAAAAATAAAATGAGCACATACCTCACCTTTCAAAAACACATGCAGGTGGATGTGTGTTGCCTTTTCTGAACAACCCTCTCTGTTCTAAGACTTTGTGCCTACCCCTGCTTTCTTGTCCCCATCTCTTTGATATTCCTGCCCCAGTTTTCCCAGTGTTGTGCTCCCTGTGCAGTCCATGTCAGGCCGAGGGGTAGGCTCTGAGACTCCCGTGGCTGGGCTGGAGCTTTGGCTCAACCCAAAGCTGGTGTTGGCCAGCCGGGGTGCCTGGCCCTTGGCTCTACCTTTCGGACAGCCAAGGACACTCAACAGGCCCTCATGAGCCCTGCCAGGGGTTGACGGGACTCTGTGTCCACCTCACTCATTAGCACAAGCTACTCATTTTAGTTACCTTGAGAGGAAGTTGAGTCAACATACACTCAAAATCAACTCCATGTAGTGGCTGCATGGGCCTTGGCTCCTTCCTGCAGCAGCAAGATTGATTCTCCCTGGGACTGAATGCTTGCTTTGCTTAAGTGCCCTTTTCAGTTAAGTTGTGAGAAATGGAAATAATAGCCATCTGCAGGATGAGTGAGCACTGCAGTGCTGAGAGTCCTCAGAACCTACCATCCGCTTCCTGGGTACAGACTGCAGCCTGGGCCATGGTCAAAAGCATGCTGCCCAGTGCTGGAGACAAGGGCGACCTTCAAAAGTCCACGAGAGAAGGACTGGAGAGCTCAGGCAAGGTTTCAGGTGGCTTCAGGGTGGACAGCTTCAACACAGCAGGGTCCCTTGACGGAAGGCAGGGCAGCAGAGAGCAGAGAATTTTACCAAAAAATATAGTTCACACTGGGTAACTACCTGGTTGTTTCCTGGAAAAGCCCAAGTACAGGAGGCTCACAACTGGGCCTGATAGCTCTCGTATTCTAAAACAAGCCTCCATTTGCTTCCTCCAGCCAGGTTCTCCTGAAGTACAGTGAGCTGTGCAAACGGAGTTTTCTTTATGATTTAGACCAATTCACTGCCAGTTATAGCTCTCCACAGTGCACGATGTGTTTTTCCTGTCACTTACTGCAGGGAGAGAATCATGTGAGTATGTTCTCAGTTTTGCCAACAGCAAAAATCAGTTTGAAGAAGGCATTCTTTCTAGATGAATAGAATTATTATTCCCTATACTTCCTTGTCCCCTCCCCATCATGAATAAACAGTCATTTCAGCTTTAGCAAACCTCGCTTCAAAAATAGGCAAAGCACACACACACACACACACACACACACACACACACACAGAAAGAAAAAACACCCAATAAAGCTGTAATGCTCTAAAATCCATAATTCGCCTCCAAATGTCACAATGTGAAAGCACCCAAGTCCCTTCTAAGCACATTAGTAAGGGACAGTAGGCCATTGCCAGCTATTAGACTACTTTGAAATAAACCCAAATGACTGCAAGCCAGGCATAATTCCTCTATTTAAGTTTCTCATGGAACTGCAACCCTGTGATTGCAAACTCCGGCTACCATTCAAAATTAACAAAGGATGCAGACACTGTCGATGAAACATTAATGACCAATTTGCAAATGTTCTAAGACCCCCTTCGTTCATCATGGGTTCATCAATGCAACACTCACCCATCTCTCTTTATTCTTTCAATTATTTAGCATCCATTAAGCGCCCACAGTAGGCCAAGCTCCGATGACCTTTCATCCACATTACCTCCCCACTAACAGCTTCATTCACCTGGTGGCCCTTCTAACTGCACAGCGAATCGACCTTTGCCTTAAGGCAGGAAGCTCATTTAGAAATCATTCTCTATGGGCACCCCTTGCATTACATCTCCAAGTGCTGAGGACACAGGGCAGTGTGCAGATATGACAGAAGCTTGAGGAACTTTTCCAGGCTGTCCCAGTGCACTGGAGGAAAACATACCTGAAAATGAGATCCTTGTGGTACCTCAATCTGTGAATCCTTCAGACCCACTTTGTCTGACTTGATTAATTAACTCAGACATCTTTAAATATTTACCACGTGCCTACAATAATGTTCCAAGAAGCACTGTCTCAGAGGGTGGAGGATACATAAGATGAGACAGGTAAAAGCATAGCAATGTCACAGCTGCTGTGGAGGGCTGAGCAGTGTTGTGGGTTCAGAGCCAAGTTCTGATCACCCAGATGTGGGGTCACCTCCCCGTAAGTGGAGTTGGGGACCATGAAGGATTGAGGGACATGGAAAGGTCCTCCCCATTTCAAACGACTCCCCTTCGCTGCGTGTCCTAGACTCAAGTGCATCCTGAATCACAAAGACGGACACCAGACGGTGCCCTGAATGCACTTGCTTCACAGTTACCTGAAGCCCACCAGGGTAGCATTTCTGATCTTAAACAGGAAGTCCCTGACCTGGCCTTTCCTCCATTCTGGCCACTCAGCACCATGCCGTGACCTCTGAAAAGTGATAATGAATACAAATGACACCGCTACCACAGAGAAAGTAGCAGATGCTATGAAACAGGTATAAACAGAATGTTCCAGGAGACCAGTAGAGAGACAGAAAGCTCTTGGCAGAGGAACAGGGTCTGACCTCATGAAGGCAGTGGCATTTGAGCTAGCCATTGAATGATGGTTCTCTCCAATCAACTAATAATGATTAATAACAACCCCAACCCCCCACCCCACAGAGCAGCCACTACTATTTACTGAGTAATTCTCTGGGTGCCAAGCACTGTATTCATGCTCTTCCTATTAGCAACAGCCCACGGGAAAACCCCATTTTACAGATGGTAAAAGCAAGGCTCAAAGAGTCTAAGGTCACACCATTTGCACACAATAATGATAAAGCTGGAATCTGAATCATGTTTGTTTAGCTGAGATCATCACTGTGATGGCCCGAGGATGTTACATGTTCATTCCATGTCACTCTGGAAGGGCCTTGGTTCCTGGGGAGTGATGTGGGTGCAGAACAGGGGACCACTGCTGCTGACAGCCAGTGCGGGAGCCACTGGCTAGGAACTTCCAAAAGTAGAGAAGACGAGTGAATTCTGGGGCGAGAGCGGGGAGAGGGAGCCCCGGCTCTGGGGACTGTAGTCTCGTTAACTACTGATGCCCTCTACCCTTCCACAGACTCCATGCTCTTCCAGAACAATGCCTGCTGGGCAGTGGGGGTCTCTTAGGCACCGGGGGGGGGGGGGCTCATGCTCCCTCCTTTCTTTTTACTGCTTTTCGCATATTCTTAAAACAATCACAGAAACGCTAAAAGAAAA
This sequence comes from Acinonyx jubatus, assembly GCF_027475565.1. Lineage (NCBI taxonomy): Eukaryota > Metazoa > Chordata > Mammalia > Carnivora > Felidae > Acinonyx > Acinonyx jubatus. The sequence continues at coordinate 127,113,406 of NC_069385.1, read as the reverse complement.
GCAATTAATGTGCTCATGTCCCTTCTCATCTTAACACAAATGTTGTCACATGTCTGCATTTCTTTACAGTCCTTGCCAATATGTATCCCTATTTTCACACAGTTACGGGATGCACACACAATTTTAGGTTTTGTTTTATGTAACGTTATTGTCTAAATATTTTCCTATTTGCTGCAGTCTTCATAATTATCATCTTGATGGTGGGTTCCAGACATCAAATTTGCATCCCCCGCACAGGGGCCTGCTGGCTCCAGAGTGAGGCACTTGAAATTCACTCCCCAAATCTACATGTGGGAAGTACAGCCCTGAATGTGCACACGTCCATTAAACACTCTGGCGAAGGGGCTCCAGATTGACCCAAGTAAGGATGAAAAAAAAAAAAAGATTTGAAAGAGAAAAAAAGGGCAAGGTTTCTATTTGTGTTTCAGCCGCAGGGATGGAAGAAGAGGAGAGAATCTGGAGCTGGTGCCTTGGTGGGGGTGGGGGAAGGGTAGCACAGCCAGACTTTTAAAGTCAAGCCTCCCAAGGCTGGTGTGCTCCACTGTGCAGTCACTTAACCGCTCAGATTCACCCACCTTCCTTCCAATTAAAGTTCCTAAAATAGCAACAATGACAATGCTGATAAGCATAATACAAGATGACACTTTCACAGCACTTTGTCACATGCCATGTGCTGTTCCAAGAGCTTCACATGTATCAGCTCATTCAATCTTTAGAAGTATCTACTATTTTTTCCTGTTTTACAGGTGTGGAAACTGAGGCACCAAGAGGAATAGGTAGGTCTTCCCACAGCTGGTGGCAAGGATTTCAACCCAGGCAGCCAGGCTGGAGAGTCCATGCTTGGAATCATTTCATAATAGCTGCCTCAAAACTCAGATTTCAATTCCTTCCCTGCTTAAAATTCTTTTCTCATCTCCCACTGAACATCAAATTCAGTTCCAACCCATTCGGCTGGCATTCAAGGCCCCACACAGCCTGCCTCCAAAGTCCCTTTCTAGCTTTCTTCCCATAATTCCCCTTCACACTTCTCCATTCCACACGTGAGGTACAAAGCATGAGCATGGGGTCCAAAGTATGACTGTTCTCAGCTAGTAATCCTTAGTCTCTCTTCCCTGTGTTGGCCTAGAATGTCCCCTGTTTCCACATATCCCAATCTTACCCGTTTTTCTGCTCCAGGAGCTTTCTCTTCCCATACTGCTCAGCTCTACTTTCTCTGAGCTCTAGGAACCATGTACTGTGATACCTCCTTTCAACCTGGACACTGAAGTCCACGCAGGGAAGGAGAAGAGGGCTTATGAGGCATAACACACAGCTGTACATGATACTCTCTTTCCTCATTAGTCCCTGCATCCCACCCCACTGCCCCCACCTCACATTTTCCCTTCCCTTTGAGTTCAAGTCCATCCCATATTTCTGACTGACCTTCACAGTCTGGAAGAAGTGGGTTTTGGAGGGCATTCTTCCTGCTGCTTCCTTCTAGGGTTTCTGAGTTTTTGAAGGAAGAAAAGTATGTTGACTGAGTACTTTTTCTCTTAGGTACAGTTCGTTAGAAATTGTCCTTCCAGCCAGAATCATAACACACAGGTGCGTATTTCTACCTCCCTTAGGGCTGGTCAGGCCTTATTTATTATTAAACCTACCCCATCTGCTGGGCTAGCATGTAAGCTAACCTGTAACACTGGGAACAATCAGGGGCGATCTCTGCTCTAAGAAGGGAGCTGAGCACACCTCTGAGCAGGGATAGGAAAACTGCTGACTTCTCTCTCAACCCCACCAGGGCTCCACCCACTTAGAACCTGACCCCAAGGGAGTATGGCATGACCCACACTTCTTACCTAGTGTTATTCTTATTTGGGAAAATATCTTACATTGCCTACCTGGACCTAAGCTTTTTAGAGGTAAGCTATTTTTATATCCCACATAGTACCTTGTAGAAAACCTGCCACTTGATATTCAACAAATGTTTGATGAATGAATGAATAGCTTTTTCTAAGAGGACCAATATGATAAACTCATGAAGAATTAGTAATAAACAATAATAAATTTATTAGAGATCCTAGTGAGTGAAATAAGGCAAAAAAACGAAATAAAAGGCATGGACTGAAAAGGAAGAAATAAAATTCTCTTACTTACAGATGTCATGATTTGGCTATAATGATAACCCAAAATAATCTAATAAAAAAACTACTAGAACTTAGTAAGGTCACAAAACACAAAATCAATCTTAAAAAAAATCTGTATTTCTATAAACTAGCAATCAACAACTGAAAACCAAAATAATAAAAATGATGCCATTTGCAGTAGCATGAAAACACATGACATATGTAAGCACAAATATGAGAAAATCAGTACTAGATATGTGTGATTAAAAATATAAACACTGGCAAAATAAATCAAAGATCTAAATAAATGATGAGATACATATACCACGATCATGGATTGAAACACAAAATATTTTGATGTTAATTTTTCCCAGACTACTATATATATTCAACACAATTCTAATCCGATTCTGAGCACAAGTGTTTGTAGAAATCAACAAGCTGATTTTAAATTTTATATGGAAAGCAAAGGAATACCCCAAACAGTTTTGTAAAAAAAAAAAAAAAAAATTAGAGGACTGCACTACTTGATTTCGAGATGTCCTATAAAGCAATAGTAATCAAGCCAGGGTTGTATTAAATAAAGGACAAACAAAAATAACCAGAATAGAAAACCCAAATAGACCTATATATGTGGTCAACTGATTTCTCAAAACAGGAGAAAAACAAGGAGAAAGGAGAGTGCTGAAACTATTGGATATCAACATGGTGCTGAAACTATTGGATATCCATAAGCAAAAAAAAGTAAAAAATGAACCTCAATTCACATCTTGCACATTCTGCAAAAATTAACTCAAATTAACTTAAGTGTAAATCTAAAACCACAAAGCATCTAGAAGATAATCTTTGTTGTCCTGGATTAGGTAAAGATTTCTTAGATACAATGCCAAACATATGATTCGTAAAAGAAAATATTGATAAACTGAATCTTAATAAGAAGAAAACAACTTAAGTAACAAAATGAACAAAAGATATGAAGAGACAATTCATCAAAGATATACAAATGGCAAATGAGCACATGACACTCAACATCATTTGATATTAACAAAATACAAATTAAAAACAATAATTTATCACTACATCTATTAGGTTAAAAAACAAACGATCTGACAATACCGAGTGCTGGTGAGGATTCTAAGGAACTAGAAGTGTCATACGTTGTTGGTGGGAATGATAAATGGTACAGCCACTTTAGGAAACAGGGCAGTTTCTTACAAAGTTAGACATACATTTACCATATGACCCAGAAATCCCACCCACTCTTGGGTATTTACCAAAGTGAAATGATAACTTATGTTCACACAAACACCTGCATGTGAATATTTACAGCAGTTTTATTTACATTTGCCTCAAACTGGAAACAATCTAAATGTCTCTCACCTGGAAAATGAAGAAACAAATTGTGGTTCATTAATACAATGGAATACTACTCAGCAATAAAAAGGAAAAAAACTACTCACATACAACAACATGGAAAGACCTCAAGGGCACTATGCTAAATGAAAGGAACCAGATTCAAGAAGTTACATACTGCATGATTCCATTGCTATGACATTCTGGAAAAGGCAAATGCATAGGGTTAGAAAATAGATCAGTGGGTGCTATTGGCTGAGAGTGGGAGGTAGGGTCGGCTAAAGGGTCTCAGGTCTGGCAGATTCTAAAACGCTGTAAAACAGAACTTAAATCAGGCAGTTCAGGGAAAAGTGTGCTGAAATTTACAACACTTGCCTGGCTTGGGCTCCCGTGGAACCCAGGGGGAGCCCTTCCCTTCTGACCTAGCGCACTCTCTTCCTGCCGCAGGTGAGTAACCCAGTGGGCAGCCCAGTGAGGGCTCTGCTGGGGGTTTCCACTGTCCTGGGGGAGTGTGCCTGTCACCAGCAGGGCCCCTCACAACTGAGACCTCCTGCTGTGGCTGCTTCTAAAATTCACTGCGAGCCACATTTTGGCCTAATGCCCTGAAGCCTCTTTTCAGGAAGAAAGCATTGAACCTTCCAGTTTCATTTTGTTTTTTACTGCTTGTTCAAAGAACAATCATATAAAATAAAAATATCATCCTCAGGCAAGAAAATTTAATTCAAACATTCTTAAGAGTAGATTCAACAACAAACAAACCTGCCTCATTCTTGGTTTCCCCCGGTTACAGAAAGAAAAAAATGGAAAGAAGCAGAGAGTATTTATGGGAACAAGAATTTTCACCTGCCCCTCACACATGACCAAGAAACTTTGTAACAAGCACTTTATGGACATGATCCTAGTACATCTTCCCAACAACCCGAGGTCAGGGATTCTGCTATTATCCCACCTTAAAGATGAAAACACCGAGGCTGAAAGGATCAGTACTGTGTCCAGGTTGCACAGTTCGTAGGGCATAAGGCAAAGATTTGAATCCAAGCACTTTTGCCCCAAGGTCCAAGCTCTTAACCAGATGCTACAGTTGATATTTACACAGCTATGGTCAGAATGGGCTAGGAAGTTGCCTTTTGGTTTGTGAAGAAATGAAAAAGGTGTTAGATTTGTTTCTTCTCAACTCTTACTCTCTTTTTATATTAAACCCGTATGCGCACACTTGGGTTACTCATTATCTGTGCCTCCTGATGGACTCTTATGACTGGCCCATTCGTGGCCTGCCTGCTTTCACTCACTCATCTGTTGTTAATAAGGTAAGATAATCAACACCCACAAAACCACCACTCAACATCAGAACTGGAACTTTGACAAGGAGCTATATCTCTCTGTGTGGTCTTCCCTGAACTGGTCCCCCTGACTCCCCTATCTGAGGTCATCGCAACTTTGAATTTCTGTCTACTGTCCTCTTGGTTTCCTTTTTATATAGCCTTATCACAACTATAATATTTTTAGAATTTATTTTTATTGTATAAAAAGTATCATGCTATATGTAATTGCTTGGATTTTTCCACTTACAGTCACAACTTTATTTTTTTAAGTTTATTTTGAGAGAGAGAGAGAGAGAGAGAGGGAGAGAGAGAACACGTGCAAGTGGGGGCAGGGCTGAGCCTGAAGTGGGGCTTGATCTCACAAACTGTGAGATCACGACCTGAGCTGAAATCAAGGGTTGGTTGCTTAACCGACTGAGCCACCCAGGTGCCCCACATTCACACCTTTATAGCCAGCAGTTGGAATTTCAAGGCCAGCTAGTCATCTGCAGAAGAAAGGAGGTATGAAGATGGGTGAAAACACACTTCCTGGGGGCAGTACGAGGTGGCTGTCACCTTTCACTCTGGCTCAATCCCCTCCAAGTCTTCATCAAACTTAGAATAAAAGCCAGCTCCTTACCTTGGTTTCTAAGGCCCAATCCAGTGTGGACCTGGACTTTCTCACTGACTTTCCCTCACACCATGTCCTCCTCAGTCACTACGCTTAGTGACATGGTCCTCTTTCTGTTCTTCAGCCATTCTTGCTTCAGAGCCTGACTAGCTGTCCTGTTCTACCTGCTCTTAAGTTTCACCTGAAATGTTACCTTCTCTGAGGAGCCTTTCATGACCACCCAACCTAAAATAGCCCCTCTGATGCACAGCCCTGCTTTAGTTTGATTATAGGATCCTATGCATTTTGAACAAAATTCTCTCTCTTTTCCCTCTATCAGAAGAAAGTCTTGTATAGGTCATCCTGAATATCTACTGTAGACCCTTTGGGGGCCCCCAAGACCCTTTTAGGGGTTTATAAGGTCAAAACAATTTCATAAGAATAAAGCCTTGTTTGCACTTTTCACCGTGTTGATATTTGTAATGTTGGTGAAAAAGCAAAGGTGGATAAAATCCATGAGCCCCTAATGCCAATCATGGTGGCAGTGGCACCGACATGTGACTAGTGGCCATTGAATGTTTTACCATTTCATACTTACAGGGAAAAACAACAATCCATTTCACTTAAGAATGCCTTGAAAGAGCAGTAAAAATGATTGCCTTTGTTACATCTTGACCTTGGAGTACATATCTTTTTGATAATCTGTGTGACTACATGGGATGCCTGTCTGTTACATACTGCGGTATGGGGGTGAAAAGCACTTCTGTGATCATTTGAGTTGTGAGACGAACTAGCAACTTTCTTCATGGAACACCATCAACTACTGACAGATTATGGCAGAAATTTTCTCAAAAGTGAATGACGTGGCCTGATAGTAATTTTTGGCAAGGATAAAAATCAAGCTTTCAAGTGAAAATCTGCATTTTGGAAAACTTGTATGGGCCAATGCTTCCTGATATTTAAGACGTTTCTGATAAGAATGGCGGTCGGTGATATTAATAAATGTGATTTTTTAACCTTAGATAATGAAATGTGTCAACATTTGAAAGAGCTGCATAACTCAGTCAACCAATATCTTCCAACTGACTAATGCGAAATGTCACAAAAACATGCCTTTGTAAAAAATCCATTCAAATTGTATGATAGGCTAATAGATTTTAACTTAACTAACAACAAGTTCAAGTGCAGCTAACTTTTAAGAAACTACTACTTGCTGAGTTTTGGTGTAATACCAAAAAAGAATATCTACAATTTTCTCAAAAGGCTATTAAGACGCTCTCGCTTTTTCAGCAACATATGGCAAGGTCGGATATTCTTCAGATACTTCAATTAAAACAACTTAGAATACCAAACTGAATGTAGAAGCAGATATAAGACACCAGCTGTTTTCTATTAAGCCAGACATTAATGAGATCTGAAAAATATAAATCAATGCCACTCTTTCATTACAATTTTGTTTTTTTCATAAAAATATGTTTATGTTAACATGCAATAGCTTCCTTATTACCTCTATGTGAGTTAATAAAATATTTTTAAATATCACATTTTAAAATTTCAATATGGTCAACATCAATAGATATATACCCCCCGCCCCCGCTTCAATATTTTTAAGAGTGTAAAAGGGGATCTTCAGACTCAAAAGTTTGTGAATCTCCACTCTAGTGGCTAGCATATGCTGGGTACTTGATAAATGTTGTTAAATGAACATACTAAAGACATATTCTCTTTACTTTGTATCTGTCCTCCCTGCTCTTTCAAAATGTTCCACAAAGCTTTCTCAGTGGCTCAAAGTATTAGAGTAAGACCAGCGATATGAGGACCCAGTGACAGGAGCATATAAGTCCCTGCAGAACTCAGAAGTTTCCCTCAGAATCACCATATGTGTCTCCAACTATTTTTTTTATCCTTTCCCTTTTCTTAAGTGCTTACGTCAGATACAAAATTTAAAACTGGTTCTAAGTGTGTTTACTATGATTGCTTTAATTTTAACTACTGGTATTGCTGTAATATTGGTTTTTTTCTTTCTTTTTTTGCTGTTGCGCATTGAACATGCAGGTGATCTCACCACACTGCATGCTCAAGAGGAACCTAACTGCCATTTAAAAATCACTTTTTTTTTTTTAATTTTAGAGAGAAGGAGAGAGAGAGGGAGTGGGAGAGAGGGGCAGAAGGAGAGAGAGAGAATCCCAAGCAGGCTCCACGCTCAGCACAGAGCCTGATGCGAGGCTCAATCCCACGGCCCCAGGATCATGACCAGAGCCAGAATCAAGAGTCAGATGCTCAACCAACTGGGGCCACCCAGGTGCCCCTAAACATCACTTTTTAATAGGAAAGCACATGACTTATTTTGAAAGTGACTCTCAATCTTCTGGGAGACAGATGACATTGTGGCTGTGGCAATTTCTGTGGCATGACAGAGAAAGTTCACAGATGGCTTGCATCACACTAAAAGAAGTCACATTTGGAAGCTGTCTCATGTAAAAGTAAATACACTGTGCTACAGCTTTATAGATAAGCCAAATGATGTTGCAGAACCTGCCCTTGGAATTATATTATAAAGGTGTATGCTCTCTCCTCTTAGTGTCACATCAATGACAAACTAGTGACAGCCACAGCATTTGGCTGGACACAAAACCAAGAACTTCTACCAGAATCCACATAAAGTTCTTTGTGTTGAGGCCTAAGAGAATGTCCACACACAAGGGCACTGATTGTACCCTCACAACTGCCATGCCCAGATTTTCCAAATAGTGGTCTTCTGCTTTCAAAATCTCATGTTAGCATCCAAGTGTTCTTCTTCAGACAAGTATAACTGAATCAGCAGGTAAAACGGGTGCAGGGAGGCAGGAGACAAATCTCAGATCCTGACTATGTTGTGTAAACAATGTGCTCTGCACAAGTTGCAAGTGGTAAGGTTCCAAGTGGGGTTGGAAACACTCCTGAAAGCTTCCATAGGAAGACCGGGGACATACACTGGTTTAGGAGAACCAAAGATTCAACATGAACAAGAAGATTCTAAATAAAATTTCCCAGGGCGCCTGGATGGCTCAGTTGGTTAAACATCCAACTTTGGCTCAGGTCATGATCCCATGGTTCATGAGTTCGAGCCCCATCGGGCTCTGTGCTGACCGCTCAGAGCCTGGAGCCTGCTGTGGATTCCGTGTCTCCCTCTCTCTCTCTGCCCCTCCCCAGCTCATGCTCTGTCTTTCTCTCAAAAATAAATAAACATTAAAGAATTTAGATAAAATGTCCCTGTTTTTACAACACACCTAACATGAAATTAATAAACCAGAATTTAATACAAACATTTTACTTTCCAATCCAAAAAAGGAGCCACACTGCTTTGGGCTGACAGATTTCACAGGCTCAGGAGGAACAGGCTCAAGCTTTCATTAACTATTCAGTTATGAGACATCTGGGGCCACAAAATGAGGGTGGAAAAGACCACATATTTTTTGGTTCAGTTAAATAAAAGAGGTTTGGTTAAAAGAAAAAATTCAGCTTGAATTGTGAATGGTCATCCTTGAATTTGATATTCTAAATGTCCCCCATTATACACTCAGAGTTACAGCCTGTTTCATCTGATTCACTGTTCAACAGTGGCATTATCTGAAAACCAGGAAGCCACTAAACACTTATCAGCCAAAATGTGACCAACCTTGGCCATCACAGGAAATCTTCTGAAGAGGGTACATAGCAAGGAGGATATTCACTAAGGATATTCACTCACTCACTCAACATCTACTTAGTAAGCTCTTACCATGCGCCTGGCTTAGGGGAGGTGGACGTTAAGAACCCAGCACTAGCTCTTGCCCTCAGGAAGTCTAGCACAGAAGAGCTGAATAAATTTTTACACAGCAAATATTGAAAGTGAAACGCCATCTTAATTACTGATACCTCCCTGCTTTCAACACTTCTGCAATATAAAGAAAATAGGGTATAGTAGAAAGCGTACTGTTGCCTTCCTGGGAGGCGGTTGACATGTGTGATTAGGAACGTAAGCTCCCCTGATGAATAATGGATCTAAGCCATGCTCACCAATGGTTGCCAAAAACATTAGTTAAAAAAGCCAATGGGGGAACTTTATCATAGATACGCTAAGCTGATAGTGCTCAGTACAGTGAGCTCAGTACAGTCCAGTGCTCAGTACAAAGAGAGAGACATACAGACGTACAGATCACCACCCGTGAAGTAGTCTTGCTTCCCCACAAAACAGTCAAATTTAAATCTGATGAAGTCTCTAGATTCAACTACTACAGGAAATACACAGGCTAGAAGAACCTGTTAAATGACACCACAGGGATGCAACTGGCAAAGCTTTAGAATGTAGGAAACTGTATAGGGCAAACCACCTAACTTCTTCAGCAACAAAAATTACCAAGAAAAGAGGAAGAAAGGAACCATAGACAAAAAGGGACCTAAGAGATGTATCAACCAAATGCAAGCATGGGCCTCGTTTAGATATGAATTCAACAAACCACTGAAAGAAGAAAGTATGAAACAAACAGGGAAAACAGGAAAATTTGAACACTGACTATATATTTGATAATTAAATATTTTTTAAGGGAGTGATACAAATATTGTGGTTACGGTTTTTGAAGAACGCTTTTTTGCTTATTTTGTTATAGGTACATACATGGGTGTTTATGGATGAAACGGGATTAGCTCCAAAAGAATAAGTGAAGAAATAAGTATGTGAAAAGATGCTCCACATTTATTCGCCCTATTATTATCATCATTCAGCAATAAGAAGAAACAAAGTACTGACACATGCTACAACATGGATCAATCTTGAAAGCTTTATGCTAAGTGAAAGAAAACAGTCACTAGGGACCACACGTTACATGATTCCATGTACATGAAATGCCCAGAATAGGCAAATCTACAGAAATAAGAAGCAGATCAGTGGTTGCTTAGGGCTGGGGTGGGGAGGGTTACAATACTGGGGGATGGGGGTTGATGGCTTTCTTTCTGGGGTTATAAAAATATTCTAAAATTGACAGATGCACAACTCTGTAGAATACACTAAAAGCCATGTAATTGTACACTTAAAAAAAAAAGAATTCATGTTGGGGAGGGAGTAGGTAAGGATACAGGTGATAACAGATCATGTGTTGTAAATTTTTTACATGTGTAGGCTCCATCATAGATCCTTTGGGTCAAATCCTGGCTCTGTCAGTTACTGGCTGTGTGACCTTGGGCAAGGCATTTGATGTCTTTGAATCTCAGCTTCCTGGCGGAAAATGGGGACAATATAGGGGATAACAAAGACTCTACATGAACCTAGGTATATATGGGCTAAATGAGGTTGATACATTTGTTTTTATTTATTTATTTTTTAAGTTTTTTAAAATATATTTTTGAGAGGGCAAGCAAGGGAGGGGTGGGGGCAGAGAGACTGGGAGGGAATCCCAAGCAGGTGCCATGCCATCAGTGCAGAGCCGGACACGAGGCTCAATCCCAGGAACTGAGAGATAATGACCTGAGTCGAAATCCAGAGCCTGACCGCTTAACTGACTAGGCCACCCAGGCACCCTGAGGTTGATACATTTAAAGCATGTGGAATAGTGTTTGGCATGTATGAAATGCTCAGTAAACAGTTACGTATTATTATTCTCAACTGTTTTTGTTTTCTTATATCAGCTCCTTCAGGAGCATCCATTTCTTCAGTATCTCCCTCAGAAGTCACAGTAATTATGAACAAATAGTAGATGCTCAATAAAAGCTTCCTGACACTTCCTGATGTTTTGTTGGCTTTGTGTTTCTCAATTGTTAGGATTCTCCTTAATATGAGGTATTATCCTTCAAAGTTTCTGCATTCTGTGAGTGAGTGAGTGAGTTTTCTTTTTGGTTTCAGGCTACAGATGGGGATTTGGGAGGAGCAGTGAGATATAAGGAGACCAACTATAGCCGCAGTAATCAGCTTCATGCCAGAAGAAAGTCTGGCTGAGCCCCCAAAGGCCACAAGTGCTGGGACAAAAAAGGATAAAGCCCACAGATGATCCTTCTAGACCCCTTTCCTTCGATGATGCCTTTGAATAAGACTGGCTCAACCCAGAGATGGCCGCATTTTGTTGCTAATGTTAATGGGACTGCCAGCTTTCCCTCTGGATTCAAACGCAGTCATCTGTGGTTCTCACTCTTATACCCCCACTTAGCATCTTAAATTAGCAAAGTGCTGTGGCTCCTTTTCAATAACAAAGGCTCTACATGAACCTAAATCAGTAAAACCATGATAAATATTTTATAAATGGCACTCCGAAAGCACAGCTTGAGTGTGTGTGCGTGCGTACACACACGCACACGCACACACACACACGCACACACACAAGGGGATTTATATGCTCACACACGCTCTCCACATAGAACTCCGGCATTCCCTCTCATTCAAGTTTGCTCCAAAACAGATTTTTTATTTTTATTTTGTTGTACTGTACATATCAACTGCACAAGGCAATCAGCCAAGGAGAGATTTAAACATATGGACTAAATTTCATGGCTTTGAAAAACATGGTAGAGCAAGACCGTGTTATGTATGCCCTTCTGCTCTGCGCTATGGACTGCCATTTGGCTGGGCAGGTGCTCCATGCTCGTGCCAGATTCCCCCTGGGGCCATGGGGTCAAAGTGCCTCTCCCACATCTGCAGTGGCCGGTCCAAACATGCAAAGGCTTCTGTGAAAGCTGACGTAGAGCTGTGATACTCAGCACTCTCGCCACTTGAAAACTGCTCGTCCCCCTGGGCCTACCAACGTGCAGCAAGACAATCAGAAATGTTGAATGGTACGGGCATTTGATATGCTATGGATGTGTAAGATCGTCACGTACTTTAGAAAATCAATGTGGTAATTCAATTTATCTTCCAAAGTGTTCATCTTTCCAGACCTCCATTCCATTTGTAAGGTGAGCAAGTATGTCCTACCAAAGAATGAACCTAAAATAAACTCGATGTTATTGTTATAATATCCAGAATTTACAAATTTTTAACGTTTGCTAAAATGGGTAGTGTTCTTCCAGTTTACTTGCATAACCTCTTTGGCTTCTTCTGGCTGGGTAACTGAAACAGAAATGTGTTGATGTGTTATGACCAAAACACCGCTACCTCTGGGAACACAGTGCATCCTCACCTACAGGTACACAACTCGCCACCTTCTTGTCAATGTTGTCCATTCCCAGGGAAAGGTAAAGAGAATAAGTGGAAACAAACAAACAAATAAGTCCCAACCCAGCAGTGCCACCATAGTGTCACTCTGCCATGACCCCAAAGGTCCTGTGGTCACGCACTGGAGGTCAGCCTAAGCTAGGAAGCAGGTCATACATTCTCCCTTGACTTTCTCTTCCTTTCAGAAAGCTTATTGGAATGGACACTTCATATTGGTGACAGTGACAGTTCTAGAGCTATGCCTCCTGCATGCTCCATTTTAGGGAGAGGTATTGGAATAGTACAGGCATGTGTTGTCTGCAGCGTGAGGTTTGGGACCAAGCATGACTAGTCACAGCTTCCTAGTGCCGGACACGTGCGTGTGGAGCAGCCATTTGGCGGAAGGAGCAGCCATTTGGCAGCATTGGTGAAGGAGCTCTTCCCAGCCTCGCCAACTGGCTCAGGAGTACAGAGCAGGGAGGGGACAGGTGGCAGGGGGCTGGAGGAAGAGGCAGGCACTGCAGTGGGAAGACTACGGCCTTCATAGGCAGGTATCCCTTAGTTTGAACCATGGCTCTGCTACTTTCTACAGGTGTGACTGGCACAGTGAATTCCATGGCTTTTTTTGAGCACTTCCTTCTTTTTCTGGCACTACAGGATACTTCAGGTTCATCTTATGTATTTCCTGCCACAGTCCTAGAATCTGTCATCTCTCCAAGGAGACTGTAAGCTTGCATTCAAGCTTTGTTGGTCAGCACCAGGGCAGCCTTTAGTCTAGGGATCCTTTTCCCCCAACACTGAGGGATTACCCTTCTGACTACCATTGCCATGGTTTTCCTACTCTGGCTGGTGGGAACACAAACCATTCCCTGCCCTGTAGGACCTCAGAGATTGTTCTGTCTGTTCCTTTCCTGTGGTTCTTTCCTCAGTTGCTGGTAGCTTCCTCACACCAAGTGCTGAGTAGTACCTGCTGAGGACCAAAGGGAAAGCCTCTGCAGACCCCCAAAGCTCACTCTCTGGGAAGCTCAGCTCCCTCTTGGACTCTACCTAGAGAATTCCAGCTGCCTTGGCCTCTGATTCCCTAACTCTGTCTCTTGAGAGTAGAGACTCCTGGGCTCTGTCTGGGTCCTCTTACCTGTGTTGTGGCCTCGGACCCCCCCTCCAGCAGCAAGCTGGGAGGACTGTAGGGCCTACCCTGGTGTTTTCCTCAGGGACCCCGTACTACCTTGGGTCCAATGTCTGCGAACCACTGTTTTGTATATTATGTCTAGATTTTTAGTCTTCTGAGTTGGGAAGGTAAATTCACTCTCTGTTACCCTATCTTGGCCTGAGCCGAAGTTCTGAAGTTCACTATATATAAAGGGTCCCATTTAGAACCATTTGTGATTGACTTTCCTGGGATACTCAATAGTGTTATCACAGTGATGTGCAGTGAGTCATCTCCTTGACAAGTGAAGAACACAGCTTGGGCCACATGGCATCATATGAGCAGGGCGAACCTGTCTAACATCACATATGAGGGTGCTGGAGGTGTCAAACCTAACTAGTATGAAGTTGGGAGGCTGAGAAAGCCAAAATGCCTTCCTGCACAGCTACAGGATGATCAGACAGCTGCTGGGGAGAGGGCTGCCTCACCAGGCACACCTCAGGAGCCAAGGGCCTGTGTCAGCCAGCGATGACCAAGGATTTTAAGTGAAAACAGCCCACCTGAGTGATGCGCACATGTCAAAGCAGCTTTAATAGCCCACAGGAGAACAGTTGATTTCATACGATTTTCCCTTCATCCTAGGCAAGCTGAGAAGTGCTGGTTAATATGAGCACTCACCAATAGCTGAGAAACTCAATTAGCTAACAAGGGAAGACGGTGGAAAATCATGGCTGAAAATGCCCCCCTGGGGCTCTACTCGGAGTCTTCCCTACATCTCAACTATATCAGAGGGAGTGACACATTGCACGTTTGTACACACACACACACACACACACACACACACACACACACACACCTGCAGTATACATCCTTATGGAACATAAATAGGAAACCATCATTTTCTTCTGGGTCTCAATTCCATTGCCTTCAGGCCTTAGCAGCCTTATTCCCAAAACTGTGACACAGGTGTTAACGACTTGCAAACAAATTTTTAAAATTTAGGAGACTTCCACCAAAGGAAAGAATATGTTTCAGATGTAAGTGTGTCATTCACTGTCAATCAGAAATACTGCAAAGGGAATTTTCTTTTCATGGTGCACATCGGCCTCCCCCAAATGGTAGATCTACCTGTAACTTGCAACCCAGAACCACCGACTCCTCTCTACGCCAGTTAATGCGACCACATTTTCTGTCCTCCTTCAACCAGGGGCGGGGAAGTAGCACCTAGAGTAGAAAAGCTGCCAAGGAGCAGCACCCAGAGTTCAGTTTCGGCAACTGTTTGTTGCAGAACTTTTGCATTCAGTGGGCGCACCATGATCTCTGCTAAGTTACACTGAAGTACTTCAAATGGTGGCCCCTTGTTTCACCCTATTCCCTTCAGGATAACTGCCTGGGGTCCTGCCTGTGAATTCCTGTGTCCTGGCAGACCAAGGGACAAGCTGAAGCTAACTGACCATGTAGGAATCTACTGAGAAATGACCGAGGCTGGCTAGCAGAGCTCCTCTGATCTCAAATACAGATAGAGTGAAATTAGGCCAAAAAAAAAAAAAAAGCTGAAGAAGGACAGAATCAATCTGAATATAGATATATAGATTTAGGCTTGAACCATAAGGAAATTCCATATTCCTGGGCCAATCTAAGGAATGGAAGTTTCTAACAAAACACGGGTGGTATTTTCCACAATGACTCCTTGTTAGTTAGAAGACCATGTACAAAACCTTTCTGCCCGGGCATTTTGCCACCACACCAGACTGTTCACTGCTCTGCAAACACACCGTAAACTTCCAGGCTTGTGAGTTTTCATTCTACCCACAACATCGTCCCCATATGCTCCACGTGGTGAATTCTTGCACATTCTTTAAGGTTTAACTCAAATGTCATCTTCCTTGTTAGGCATATATCCTGACAATATCCTGACAATAAGGAATTAATAACCAATGCATTCCTTCTCTGTGCTGCACAGTGCTTAATGCATCCCTTAATTAGAGCAGGTATCCTCTGCACCGCGATTACCCAAAAAATGTTTGCCTTCTGCTTTGGAATGTGGGGCACTTGAGGGCAGGGACTGAGCCTTGTTCATCTCTGGGGCACCCTGAGCCTAAAAAAGTGCCTGGGACATGGCGGGGCCTGCGTGAGATGTGCACTGGGAGGCTGGGTGCACGAAAGCAGGGAAATGAGCTCCTGTACAGGAAAAGTACAGTACTTCAGGATCTTCATGGTGGATTTACACATGCGCTCTCATTTGCCCTTTTCTACCTCGGGAAGTAGGGGAGGTGCTCCTCACCATCTACTCCTAAGGAAGACATTTGTGTTTCGAAAGGTTTCATGAGCAGGAAATGCCTGGATTAGACCTAAAAAGACCGAGGTTCTAGTCTTGACTATCCTGCAGAATGTTCTGTGTGACTTTGAGCACGTCTGTGCGCCTGGGCTGGAGGAGATGATCTCAGTGGTCTGTAATCTGACCATAAGCAGCTAAGCCTCCTGTAAGGTCATACATGTGGAGGAGGTGAAACCAGTACTGGCATCAAGGTTTTCTGATTCTTAATGTGTTGTCAGAAGTCCTGGCACTGTTTTAGAGCGAACTTCGGACTTCGCTTCACTCTCAGATGCTGAATTTGTTTTTCAAATCCATGTACTATTGGAATAATGGCTGTTCCCCAACTGTTAATGAGAAGCTGCTTTTAGGAGTGAAACCCATGTTGCCAGCACTGTGTGGCGTCGGCCCACGCTGCTAGCCGCAGACGGGTCCACGGGAGACCACGAGGACACATTAGTTTCTTTCAGCAAATATGGCAACAGGGCGATGATATCAAGCACATCCCTAATAAAAGAAAGCGGGAAAGGACACACAAAGGAATAAAAGTGAGTAAGAACAAGCACTTACAAGGTCCTGGGCTGATTGTGCCTTTGTTAAAGCAGAACATTTTGGTTCGTCAAGGCACTTTGGAGAAAGCAAGGCTGTATCTGCTGAGTCCTTATTACAGGCTTCCTGACTGCAGTGATAGAAACAATGGGAGCTTCATAAATGGATGGAAAGACTGCCATTTCCCCCAATGCCTCAAAGTCTCACAAAAGCTCTAACTGCTTTTCCGATCATCTCGTCCAGCAACATCTGGCAAATCTCAAGGCTGAAGAAGTAGTAAGAGAATGAATAGTGGAAGAGTGATGGCGGGAGTATGCTGAATGCAGTTCTCAGTCGTAAACAATAAGGAACCACACAGGGAAGGTAAAAGGTGGCCAGTATTAGCAAATGGCTTCCTTACTACAAAAGCATAGTAGCCAAAGCTCTCATTCAAAGGCAAGTTAAATATGGTTTTCCTTGTTGGAAACCCAACAGTTGACAGAGCTCTGGGTTTAAAAGAGCTGCCTCACTGGCTACTCTCAGGGCTCATTCATGGCAGGTAAGCAGCACAGGCTGTCAGCCATGCCCAGTGACCTGCAAGGCTCTTGGAAGTGGAATGGGGGGAGGGCATCTGAACTAATGGGGGCAGCACTGGCCACATTTAATTCAAGAGCTATTGCCCTTGAATTAAGGGATGTGCAAGGGATGTGACAGTGACCCAGACACAGCCCCTGCCCTTGGAAAGCTTGCCATCTAATGGAGGGAGGAAGATAATCCTGTCACTGTTGCATAGGGAAGGCTAAGATAATGATCATCAACAAGGAATCAATTGCAAAGTGTGATTGAGGTTCAGAGGAGGGAGAGAGCACAAGATACTGGGAAATAAGCATTCAAGATGGTTAGTGAAAGGCAAGAAAGAGCTCAACAGGCAGAGAGGGGTTGATGCAGAATGACAGTCATGAGCAACAGGTGAGGTGCTCGCCCGTGTTTAAGCAGGAACAATCCCAGGGATGGAGCAGAGGCTACATAAGTGGGAAAACAAAAGGAAATAACACTGAGAATATGACGGTGCTATGCTTTGAATGTCTGTATCATATGTTGTAATATCAACCCCAATGTGACGGTATCTGGAGATGGGGCCTTTGGGAGGTTAGATTAGGGTTACATGAGGTCATGAGGGTGGAGCTGCCATGATGAGATTAGTGCCCCTATAAGGAAATAAGGGGATGAGACTCTCTCTCTCTCTGCCATGTGAGGAAGCCAGGAACAGAGCCCTCACCAGAACACAACCATACTGGCATTCTGATTTGGACTTTGAGTTTCCAGAACCGTGAGAAATAAAAGTCTGTTGTTTCAGCCTTGAGTCTATGGTATTCTTCTTATAGCAACACAAGCTGACTAAGCTAGGTGGGCTCGAAAGGGCCCTAGGCATTAGAATAAGCCACTTGGGTTTTGGTAGAGACACTGGAGAACCACCATGCATTTCTTAGCAGGGAGGTTTCCAGGTCTGTCTTCTAGGAAGATTAGTTGGACAGCGATGTTTAGGATGAATTAGGAAGGTCAGGATACAGGCAAAGGGAAGCAAGTTGGAGGCTGCTGAAGTAGTAGCTGTAACAGAAGGTAACAAGAACGTGAGTGCCCTGAGCTGACAATCCAGGTGGAAGGAGGAAAAGGCAGGGATGAAAGTGAGCAGAGAAAGGAAGGCAGATGGGAGGAGGCGGGGGTGGGGGGGGGGGTAGGTGAGGATGAGGTCCTAGGCCCAGGTGACGCAGAGAAGGCTGAAGCCATTTAGAAGGGTAAGAGGTCAGAAGGTCAAAATGAGCCCCATTTATGTATGTTCAACCCACGGTGCAGACAGCTGGAGATGTGGCGCTGAGGCTCTGCAGACAAGCCTGTTGTGGAAGCAGAGCGAGGAGCTGTCGGAAGAGGGTCGCTACTGATGCTGGAGGAGTGGGTAAGCAGGAGGGAGAGAAGCCTCACATCAGGGGATGGCAGAAGAGGAATCAGAAACTGGAGAGCCAGCCAAAGCAGCAGGGGTGCTGTGTGAGTCTGGCCATGGCCAGCACACCCAGAAGGCAGCAGAGGAACTTATGAAAGAGGGGTTCCCGGGGCGCCCGGGGGGCTCAGTTGGTTAAGCGTCTGACTCTTGGTTGAGGCTCAGGTCATGATCTTGCGGTTTCATGAGTTCGAGCCCTGTGTCGGACTCTGTGCCAACAGTGCAGAACCTGCTTGGGATTCTCTCTCCCTGTCTCTCTGTCCCTCCCTCACTTGCGCAGTCTCTCTCAAAACAAACAAACAAACAAACTAAAAAAAAAAAAAAAAGAGGGGTTCCCTAAACATACTTCCCTGTTCTTATCCCAAGTGATGCCTTTGGCCTAGATGGGGAGAGATTACATAAAAACCAAGGGAAGCCACAAGGAGAGTAGCAGAGGGAGGGAGATTCCCCAGTTTTTAAAGACTAAGACCCTTGGCACTTCCATTTTCACAGGACTGAAACAACTCCTGCTCTTCCTACCTGCCAGGCCCAGCTACATCAACCCTTAACTTCTCTGGTGGACCAAGGTTTCCTGGCATCCAAGGGCCACTTTAAGGGCATTTATCACATAGATTGGCAGGATTATTTGGTTATTTTTTTCAAAAGTTGAAGAAACGCTGGCTAACAAAACTGAAACTATTTTTAAAGTAAATATTATTTTTGGCTGCTGTCAGCACGAACCCTCTCAGCAAGGTACCTGCTTAGTGCAGGGATGGTGAGCCCGTGCCACAGCCTCCTCTCTGGTGTCTGTGTTCACGAGTGGGAATTCACAGCCACAAACCCTGGGGTCCCTGCCACAGTGCATGCCATGGCTCTGCCATGCTGCCCACTAAGCCCCTCCGTTCCCTCGATGTATGCTGGGGACAGCAAGCTGACACATGGGGAGCATTATAGCAAGTGATGCTCTGAAAAATTATCTGCCACAGAGTCTCAGAAATGTTAACTATAACCATTACCCTGATTGTTAATAGTACTCTTTATTTCTACCAGAATAAAAATCCTGAAGACCAATCACTGTGGCTTGGCCCAAGAGCAAGTGTTTGGAAGCTTTGTTAGCGGCAGGCACGAGGATCAATCCACAGGTCACTGTGAATTTCCTCATTGGAAACTATCTTCGGATCAGTCAGATCTTAAAGCCATGAGCAGAAAACAGTCAGGAACTAGAAGGTTAAATGTGTCTGATTCAGGAGGAAGAAGACAGTGGGCCGATTCCTAATCTATCCTTTGATTGCTTTTCTTTCTACAAAGTACTTCCTATAGTAGCATTTGGATGTAGTTAGCAACTTTGGCCTTTAGTGCTTCCAGATTTCCTTTTCCCATGACTACAGAGAAAGAAACACAGGGAAAGATGTAAACTTTTAGATAAGCCATTTGCACTGCAGTTCCTTTCTGATTTTGTTTTTGTTTTTAATGAATTCTATTATCCTACCTTCAGAGTTAAAAAGTGTAATATTTCAGTGACAGGTTCAGGCTATTCAAAATGCTGAATATGTCTCCATGATTTTGTTAAGTGTTTGAAATCACAGAAAGGCTTTCTGCCAGCATGCTCCCTGTCACCAGGAAATCCTTCTACCTGAACTCTTACTTCAAAACTCATGAAGCTAATGAATCAAATTCCATTTCTACGAAGTGCAAAAGCAGAAAAAACTCCCCTACAGTGACTGAAGTTAGAGTGGCTGTCTCAGAGGGGAGGGGTGAGTAGTGGGAAGGGACAGGAGGGAACTTTCTAGGGTGGTGGAAATGTCCTATGTTTTATTTTCGATGGTGGATACATGGTATATACAACTGCCAAAACTCAAAGATGTGAACAATTAAGATTAGTTCATTTTGTAGGATATAAATTATATCTCAATAAAAATTTTGACATAAGTGAACAAAAATTCTTTGCAAGCACCCTTTTCTTTAAAAACTGGCCTCAGGACAGAGCAGGGAAGTACAGTACCCACGGTCTCTCTCCCACTGTCATTCTTTGTTGGGGCGGGGGGGGCTTGTGTGCACACAGGACACAAGAAGCATGTGGTCAATGCTCTGCCAGGGCTTGCCAGCGTGTCGCCCCGGCATTTGGGTGCAGTTTCTTTCTTGGATAGAAGCCCCTTCCTTCTGGTCAGGTCGTGGTGGATCAGTAATGAAAGTAAGTACTCTTTCCAATCTACAGCATGCCTGGAATAATCATTAAATAATGGACTTCACTTCATGGCTTGAGTTTGAGGGGACAGATACAAGAGAAAGCTACCCAGTATTTCATCCACCTGCCCCATCCCCACCATCCTCCTCCTCACCCTGGACCCTGCCCCTGTGTGGGGAGGAACATCAGTGGTCCCAGCAGGAAGCTGACACACTCATGGAGCAGAACTGCCCTTCACAGTATACACAACCAAGAGCGTGTGGTGCCTGCACTGTCACTCAGCAGAGGACTTTGTGTCAGCAGCTCGCTCTGCTTTTCCTCTGAGCATGTTAAGTTGGAATATATGGATCTTCGAATACTTAACGTTGCAGACTTAAAAAAAGTGATAATTTCACGTTTTGAAAATTTCAGAGTTTACTATATGGTTTATTTGACCAGATTGTAACTTGCACAAACTTTTACAACTCTTGAGTGAAACTGCTACAATTCTGGTCACTTCTTCATCATTTTTTAAAAAAATTGTTTGAATATTTATTTTTGAGAGGGAAAGAGAGAGAGGGAGAGGGAGAGGGAGAGGGAGAGGGGGAGAGAGAGAGAGAGAGAGAGAGAGAGAGAGAGAGAGAGAGAGAGAGAGAGAGAGAGAGAATAAGCAGGGGGGGGGGCAGAGAGAGAGGGAGACACAGAATCCAAAGCAGGCTCCAGGCTCTGAGCTGAGCTGTCAGCACAGAGCTCGACACGGGGCTTGAACTCACAGACTGCGAGATCATGACCTCAGCCGAAGTCAGAGCTCAAGTGACTGAGCCCCTTAGGCGCCCCCACGTCTTCATCTCTAATGACAACATTTACCACTTGTGTGCCAATAGCATCAATATTTTCATTTGTTTGGAAAAACGCAAGAAGCTTATAGAGATCACTATGCCTGCCTTATGTTAATAACATTGATAAAAATGGCAATAACAATAACAGACAGCACATAAGTGTGTACATAAGCATTCCATATATATTAACTCATTTATTCGTTACAACAACTCTGAGGTAAGTTCCATTATCATCTGCATTTACAGAGAAGGAAACTATTTACCAGGATTCCATGATAATTACCAAAGCTGGGGCTGAATGGCTCCCAGTGCAAATAAGTTCAAAATTTTAGATATTCATTATCATACTTCCTATTTGTATGTTTCTTTTTTTGGTAGCTTTTGGGAAATCATCTGACTTGCAGACTGACCATCCATGCTCACATTATAAACCTGTGGACTATTACCATTTGCATGTTGATTTGATTTCTAGGATTCATATTATCCACCCCCCCCCCTTTTTTTTGGACTTCAATGAGTCACTCTGAACCCAAGATCCAACCACTAAAGAAAAGGGCAAATTTAGTATATGTAAATATTAACTTGTAAATGAGACAAAAATACATTTGTAGATAGTTGAGAAGTAAACAAGACAGTCCTTGGAGTGTATGTTAAATATTTAATGCCCCTTATCACTATGATGTATTAAGAAAAAAAATCTGACCGGTGTTAAAATTAAGAAAAACTAAACCCTTTAATCATCCCTATCAGTCATAGAAGGGAGAGCCCAGCACCGTGTTTCTCACTGAAGGGAGGTGACACAGGATTTCCCAGGGAAGGCTGCGGGTGGAGGGGAGGGAGGCAGCTGGGTCTGAGGCAGAATAGGGGGCACAGACAATGAAAGTGCAGCAGGTTTGGAGGGTCCTGAGAGAAAGGGAAGCCAGTGGTCCATGTCAGCATAGCACCTCCCAGGGGGTGGCAGGACCCCTGGGGAGCTCAGGGATGCAGTGTGGACTCAACAGCAAAAGCTGAAGTTTCTGGAGTTCTGGGAAAGATCCTCATGCCCAGCTCTGCACAGAAGCAGAGAAGGACCTGTCTGCCTTCAAGAGATCCAGGCTTGGACACAGAACACATCACAGCTATGACCCGTGTGCTGTGGCTGCAGAGTGCTCCTTCCCAAATTTGCAAGGCCGTCAGGTGATATGGTGTATGTGTGTGGAAGAGGCAGGCGTGGTGGTGGGGTGGGGTAGAGGTAGGAGTAGGAGACTGATAAAATCATATTTTGACAAATAAAGGAAGGTGTCATGTCTCATATCCAGAGCTGTGGGATAAAACATATACCTGCTATAGACCCATTAGTAAGAATACAATGGGAACCTGCAAAAATCTCAATTATCTTATCTTTTACATTTCCTCTAAAACTGTCAACTGCCAACAGACCCACTAGTATGCCTGCCAGAGATCCCCAGGGATCCACGAAACTTATTTTACAAAGCAGTGTACTCGATCTTGAGCACCAGAGAGTGGGGACCTTTTAGCACCTAGCAGACAGGAAGCACACAACAAAAATGTGTTGAGCTGAACTGATGTTGTTTGATTAGAGTTAAATCTATGCCTTTAGAATCATAACCCAGGATGAAAACCTGCCACTGCAGGGGCCTACCGGAGGTTCATCATTCTTTGGAACCACGACATACAAGCCACAAGACCTGATAGCTACATTTGTTTTTAACAATTGTCTGAATCTTATTAAATGGGAATTTAAAGGAAAATAATATGTCCCTATGTAATTTCCTTCCCTTCTTCCCTTCCTTCCTTTAAATTTTGCCTGTGGAAGTTTTCAAGCCTGAGAAGACCTCATTTCGTTTTGAAGCAGAAGGATGTCAAAAATCTTGAAAAACCAATATCCGTTAAACCAGACCAACAGGTATGAAAGTTCTGCCAAAGTCCAGCTTTGTAAAATTTTCTGGTGTTCCCAAGGGGCAACTGTGGGGACAGTGACAACCAGAGGGTACACAAGAAAGGAGCCCAGCCGGGCCTTCCTGAACCACCAGTCCCTTGCAGGACTCACCATGGGAGCCATCCAGCTTAGGCCTCCCACCTCCATTATCTCAGTCCCCAGTCTCTGGGGACATGGCAGTATACTGAAGGAAAGGGAAAACCAAAACATTTGTCATCAAAAGTCTTAATTAAGTAAAATCCAAGGAACCAGAATCCTCAGACAAGCTTTATTTTGCTGTCTTATTTCACTTTTAGAAGATGGTAGACTGAGCATTTGTTTTTAAACAAATAAAAAGTCCTTAAATATGACTTAGGGACAGTCCAACCTTAGCCCCAAATTCCTAGCCTTCTAAAATTTTACAATAAAAGCTGACTTAAATTAATTCATGAAATTAGTGAATTGCCTTTCCACAAGTTCTAGAAATATCTGTGATTGTAGCCCATCAGAAAAACATTTCAATTATCAAAGAAAGGTTAAAGCTAAATTTTATCTACTTACTAAGGCAGAAGGTACACACGTCACCATAGAAAGATAAATACGAACAGAAACTAAAAGGGTTTTCTGTATTAATTCTCATTACAAAAAATATTGAACTAGTCAGAACATACACTTCATAGAACATTCCAATTAATTAAGGTTGATCAAAATAGATGTCATTATCTCTGTCTCCTCAAAAAGTTTGCCACTTTTTTCAATATTAAAGAAAATATTACTGGAAATCTGGTTGAGCATGTATTTTGCTAAAAGAACACTTTAAAATATTTCTGAGATCACAATTAAAAAGCTTTATGCTTTTTAAACATAATTTCCAACAGGGAGAAAAATGTTAAAAGTTTTTTGTTGATTTGCTTACTCTTTTATATTATTTATTTATTTTTGAGAGACAGAGACAGAGCACAAGCGGGGGAGGGGCAGAGAGAGAAGAGAGAGAGGGGAGACACAGAATCTGAAGCAGCTCCAGGCTCTGAGCTGTCAGCACAGAGCCCAACGTAGGGCTTGAACTCACAAACAGTGAAATCATGACCTGAGCTGAAGTCGAACGCTTAACCGACAGAGCACCCCCAGGCACCACTGCTTACTCTTAACGAAAACACTTAAGAGGGATATGTACCATGAGCTTTCGAAAGTCCCAGATTTCGGGGTGCATTTTATAAGTTAGCACAAAATTCTAATTTGGCAAGATGTCAAGAACAACAATATAATAAAACAGAAGTCAGAGAAAGGCTACACTAGGTTAAGAAGTAGCCAGTATGAATCTGAAAATGGGATAAGAGCACACATATTACGAACTGCTTTATTTTATATTTGACAAGTCACATCTATTTCTCACCTCATTATTGCTCCCAAGATCTGTTTTAATATTTACTGTGCGTTAATAAAAATGAGTAACGAAGAGCGCTGCGCTCAACCACATGCCACGAGTAACCGCTAAAGTGCAAAATAACTTAATAAAAAGTTCTTATTAGAATATACCAAGAATTTCAATTAGCCCTTTTATTTACCGATGTTATCTTAAAGTTGACATAAAGTTAACGGCTCCCTGCTTTTAATTTACTCCATTTAATGACTAATTCTTCTCCATTTCTATTATTCTTTTAGGGATGAAGCCAGAGAAAAAAGCAAAGCAAAGGTATTGCCAGCACTGTGACTGTCAGTTCCTGACATCAGCAAGTTGCTCTGGATTCTGAAGTTTCTGAAATGTCACTGGAGTCCTCTATTCTGCCCCTGTCCAAAGTTGTTGTGTGTGTCCCTCGTCTGGTAAAAGCCAATATGAAGGCCCAAGTGCAGCCATTCGTATTCACCAATAACGTCAGTTTCACCTGCAGGCTTCTGTAATGGACAAGCGCCCGCCTCCAGGCTGTGCAGGGCCCCATGCTGAGGGCAATGTGCCCGGCAGCCAGAGGCAGACGCTGCTAATATCAGGATTCCCCATGTGTCACCAACGGCCTTTCTAGAGACAGGCACACGCGAGGCTCTAACTCTCCAAAGGCTGCCAGGAGCAGAGCCCAGGTAATCCCGATGAATTAGAGGATCCCGTCCCTCCCGACACCAGGGCCCACCGCGATTGCAAGCTTGTCACAGATGGGCAGTCCATTTGTCTGCCACGGCCCAGAAAATCCCATAGATCCTCTGAGCCTCTGAGGTAGGCTTTTCAGACCCTGAATCTTATTTAATGTTCACACAGAAAGGCAACTACTGCTTGCTGTGCCCATAAAAGTCTTGGTGAAAATTAACACCTTGCTCATATAAAAGCAGAAAGAAAGGTATTTCTCTCTTTGGAGGCCATTGGGGAAGGAACACGATCTACCTATGAGCAGGGTTCTACGTTAGCACTGGGGTGACAGGAGTGTGTTCCCCACAAAAGTGAGGCTCTGTTATGTGAACTGCGGGCCTGGCAGGAAAAACCCCCTTGTAGATGTCTGTATGTCTGACATCCTCAGTTCAATAGGAAAGGTAACAAAGAGGGTCTTTATTTGATTCTGTCCCCAAAGCCAGGTGTCTCTCACACATGTGTCACCAATCACAAGTTCAGTAAGTTGAAGCAGTGAGAATAATTAAAAGCAGATTATCACAGCTACTGCTACATGTTTTGAAAAAAGATCCCTCTGTATATAACCCTCAAAGTTACTTAAAAGTAAGCACATCCATCTCATTATCTACCGTATTTTTGATGTTCAACAGAGAATAAAACCCGTTATGTTACATGATAACATAATAAGGTAACCTCTTGCTGTCATCAGGGGAAATTGAGTTTTAAATTCTATCCATCAGGAAAATACTTAAAATGGACAATTTAGTAAATTAACGTATTTGGATTTCCATGACTTGTAGTTATGGCATTTTAAATTTAGATGTGGTGGTCCTAAGCCCTCTGCAGTCATTAGGGAAGACACAGATAATGCCTGGTGAATTCTGATAACAGACTGGAATTGCACATTCTATAAAAGTGTAGAATGCATTGGAGGATCGGAGTCCAGTCCAACATACAGTGAAATGCCACTGGGAAGGTTCTGTGGAACACACTAATGGTGGCTGTCAATGTCACTTGGGTCCCTGTATAGCAGTGGTTCTCAAATTCTGCTACATGATAGAATCACCTGGGAGCTTTTTAAAATCTTGGTGCAAGGCCTCACTCCAGACCTGCAAACTGGGTGTTAGCAATTTTTAAAAGCCTCCAAGTAGTTCGAATGTGCTAATGTCTGAGAACCAGTGTTATGGATAAGTGCTTTTTATTTTTTATTTATTTTTTAAAATGTTTATTCATTTACTTAGAGAGCATGTGCACACACACACACACACGAGTGGGAGAGGGGCAGCAAGAAATGAAGAGAGAGAATCCCAAGCAGGGTCTGCACTGTCAGCATGGACCCCAATGCAGGGCTCAAACCCATGAACTGTGAGATGATAACCTGAGCTGAAATCAAGTGTCAGATGCTTAACTGACCCAGGTGCCCCGGATAAGTGCTTTTCAAAGTTGAATGTGCACATGAATCCCTGGATCTTGTTAAGACATGGATTCTGATTCAGTAGGTCTAGAGTGGGGCCTGAGACTCTGTGTTTTAACAAGACCCCAGGGAATGCCGCTGGCCCATGGACTAGTTTCAGTAGCAAAACCATAGACAATGGTAAACCACCAAATACCTCTGTGAGGGGGTGATATAATCAAAGCTGAGCTTTCTAAAGATGAATCAAGCATGCTTTAGTTCAGTAGATTTCAAGGTGAGGGAATGGGATAGGAGACCAGTGAGGAAGCTACTGACAGAGACCAAGAGAGGGGCACAGGGGAGTCTCAAGGAATCCTGGTAGCAGATTCACTTAGGGGAAGTAACCCTACCTTCTTCAGTGCCACCCATTAATGCTGTTGCTAAGGGGTGCACTTGTACACGGCCCTAGTAGCATCTCAGAGACCGTATAATACTGCAGTCTACTTTGGTACATGGTCCTTCCGGGCAGTCTGAGTAATTGAAAAGCACAACAGGGGTGTGA
Organism: Acinonyx jubatus; assembly: GCF_027475565.1. NCBI lineage: Eukaryota > Metazoa > Chordata > Mammalia > Carnivora > Felidae > Acinonyx > Acinonyx jubatus. The sequence continues at coordinate 127,085,967 of NC_069385.1, read as the reverse complement.
ATGCCAGTGCCTTTGAATTCTCCTTGTGGAAAAGACTCCTTGTTCACCTATCAATCACTTCTCCTTTCTTTGGAGGCACATGGGGGACTTCCTCCTGTCTGCTCCTTGCAGTTGAGAGGGCCCTGTAACAATCTGAGCAGGTGGGGTGAGCCAAGCCGGCAATCATGCCCACTCTTCCCTCCCTGGCTGTCCCAGTAGCGGCCCAGAGGGGAAATCCCAGCTCTCAGTGTAAGAAATATGCTTTTGTCGGGTTATGTGGCAGAGACCTTCAGGTTATTTGTTACCAAAACATTAGACTGGCCAATCTCTACTGATGGATACTCTGATCAAGTGGCTTCACTCTGTGTGGGTCAGTCCCAGCAACCAGGCAGGGGTGATCTGAGGCTCCTGGTGGCCTGGTGAGCCTGCTGATGAACTGTCCAAATTCTATTTAGAATGGGGGATATTCCTTTTGTTTGCTTGTTTGTTTAACAGTTTGTGATATTGAATTCTATAAAAGTTATTCAATCTATTACATCAAGTGCTGAAAAGAAAAAAAAATGTTGACAATATCCAAATGAATATCTAGCAGTTATTTAAAAGTTATTTTCTCATATCAAGCAAAAATTAAAAGTTGAGCTCACTAAAAATAATTTTTAAGCAATTTAATTTTTGAATTACAGCTAACTCTTGAACAACATAGGTTTGAACTACATGAGTCCATTTACATACAAATATTTTAACAAGCACAATACAGTACTATAAATGTATTTTCTCTTCCTTATGAACTTTTTAAAACGATTTAAAGTAAATATGATTTTTATTCATTGTTTTTATTTTTTTCCCATTATTCATTTTGTTGGAAGAGGTTATAGATGTATATTTTTTAAATTTCTTTAAATTCAAGTTAGTTAACATATCATGTAGTATTGGTTCAGGAGTAGAACACGGTGATTCATCACTTACTTATAACACCCAGTGCACATCCCAACAAGTGCCCTCCTTAATGACCAAGGATGGGGGGGTGTTTCTGAAAGATCCTAGTACTAATGACTCATGTAACCCAAAGGCCCAGTGGGGAAACTTCACAAGGCCTCATGTCAGAAGGGTTTCCTAAGCTCCCAAAGCTTTCCTTCTTGTAAGTAAGATAGTTCTAAAATAAGTATTCTTGGCCACAGTGTTTATTTCTTTTTTCCCTTGTTCCTCCATATCATGGGTAGCAAGAACCAGGCATCATTATTTGGCTTTAACCTCTGCTCTCTATTTTAATCCAACTCTCTCAAAGCCAGCTTTCTACATCCAGAGTTTTAACTAAAAAGCATGACACAAACCTATTGTTAAGATTCAAATTATATTGGGTGATTTTTTTAATTAAAAAAAAATAACTGCTGCTTTTAAGTTGAAGATGTAGCTTGATATTCGTTTCAGACTTCTCACTTTTCACACCAAACCGGAGAAGGTTCAGGGGCTCTAATGTCACTCAGCTAAACCTCACCCTGAAATTAGATATTTGAAGTCTGCAAATGAATGTAAAACAGGTTGGGTGTGAGCACAGTATTAAAAGGATGACCTGAAACCACTTCGAAGGCGAGTCATCAACTTTAGTGGTATCTCATCATTTTGTCTTTGTTTATTCAAAGTCATACTTATTTCTCAAATGGATAATGAGCAGAGTCCTCAGAAAATATTCTTGCCTCACTTATCACGAAGTGGAAAGAGCACTGCATTGTGTACTTGATAAATATTTTTAAATTTACTGAATAAACTGGACCCAAATTTCTCATTTGTGCAACGGAGTTAGATGTCTTTTCATCTCCATAGTTTTCTGCCATGCTGGGTTAGGATTCCCTTCAGTGGCAGATGTGAACTTATCTTGGCTGGAAATCAAAGAAGGCTTTTAGTTCTCTGAGACTCTCAGACAGCCTCCTATTCTCTACCCCTCAGTCTTTCCTTTACCTCTCATACAATGCAGTTCAAAAGAAATTTCAAAACTCATTGTAATTGGTCATTTCACCCAAACATCTCTTTCTGCTTAGACATAATCACATAGTCATCTGTGTCTACCTTTACAGCCCATTAAAAATAAAGCCCTAGTGAGGTTTTAATTTGTTTTCTTTGAGTTTCTTGGTATTTTCCAAATTCTGACAATGAACGTGTTACTTTGGTAAACAGGAGAAAAGGCATTAAAATACATGAAATTGGATGACATCTCAGAAGCTGTGCTTTCCCCAAAATTATTTTTTCCTATTTCTGCTAAACTGAAAAACTCATCTAGCCGGAGAGACTTGTTCCCAAGAGAGTCTAGTTGGTTTTGCTGAAATTTTTATTACCTTTTGTTTATTAAATCATTGATATCTGTTCTCTATGGTTGGGTAAGTTCTATCTGTCAATCCAGGATGATCCACTTATATGGGCTGCATCTTGCAAATAGGGCCTAATAAATGAATGTCTTCCATACTGGATTTTTAAAAATTATTGTTTTATCATAAAAATAATATATATGCTAATAGTAAAAATTCTGAATTATACAGAAGGTGGTATGAACTGAAGAGATAAAGATCTCCCCAATTCTAGTCCCCTGCTGTGGAGGTAACGATTGTTAACAATCTCCTTTGTGTCTTTTTAGATATTATCTATGCACAAAAAACAGAAAATGAAATCTCCTATACAAGGCTCTTTCAACATGTCTTATTCATCTTTTCTTATTGTTGGATATAATTGTTTATAATAACAACTAGTGTTCTGTAGTATGAACATTCTAAAATTTATTTACTCAGTCTTCAATTGAGGAACAGTTTTGGGCATTATATCAAGCAGTGCAATGAACATACTGGCCCACACATCTTTAAATACCACTATTAAGATATTTATGGGATGAGTAAATTCTGGGTTAAAGAGCGAGTGTATTTTCAATACTGGTACTTATCCTGAAAACTGCCTTCCAGAAGAATTATACTTACCTGTACTTCCACAAATAATGTAGATGGATAGAACCTGTTATTCAATACATTTGACAGCACTGAGTATTATCAACTTTTAGGATCTTTACCAATCTAACTACTGAAAAAGTGTTAGTCATAATTATTAATTTGTATATTTCTCCAACCATGAGTGAGGCTGAGCACACTTTCCTATGTTTACTAGCAGTCTGTATTTCTTACTCTCACTGACTGACAAGGGCTCTTTCTTACATTAAGAAAAGTGGTCTTTTATCATGGTGTGTCAATTCTCCCTCCCCACCCGTCCTCTTGTTATATGTTCTTGATCCACTTGTTGAGAAGTTTTACATTTTTATGTGGATAAATTCATCGCTCTTTTCCTTTATGGCTTCTGAGTTTTCTAGTAGGTTTATTTTTCTAAGAAAGGAAGGAATGATTCTAATTTAACCTGTATAAACCACTGAAAGTAGCTGAAGAGGCTGGCTCTATTACTAACATACAGTGCAACCTTCTGCAAATTACTCATTCTCCAAGAATTTCAATTTCCTCATCTGTAAAATTAGAAAAGCCACTACATTCATGGATGATTGCGAAGACCAAATAAAACAATGTAAGTTGTGACTCAGTGCACTGCACACAGGGAGTATAGTAGCCTTGCTTCCCCCAGATTTCAGACATTGCCATCACTTAGCTCCAGGGCGTGAGTGCTAGCTAGTTCAGTGGTGAATTCACATTTCCCTGGGAATCCCAGCACACCGACCAGGAGCTCAGCTCCTGGCTTGCTGTGGTAATGCACGATACATTCTTACCATGGTTCTTAGAGCACCCTGGGATCTAAAAGCTTTTGATTATTTTTGGGATCTATGCTCACCAAAATGGCTCAGGGCACACAAATGCCAGTGACAACTGCGGGGGCACACAAACCCCAGTGATGACTACACAGTTACCCAGCTTTTGAGTAAGAGTGACATCTTTACCTTGCTTTTCATGAGAATGAAGGGAGGAAATTGCTCCAGAGCAAAGAACAGAATTGAAACAAGAAATTAAAAAGTATAAAAACTTACATGGCATTTCCCATTCTCTTCTTTCATTAAAGGAGAATTCATAAGCACCACACAGGTTGACAGTCCTCTTTACAATAGGAAGAGAGACATGTATGTACATCTAATTGACAGTCTATTCTGCACATTCACACCCGGCCTCTTATCTGATTTTATTTATTAGGGCTACATAGATCAAGAAGACCAAATATTTCTTCAGAGAACTCAATTATTTAATAAACTTCTTACTTAAACGAATATCAAATCCCAAGCAATTTTAATTAGAAGGAATTTATTTTTCCTACACACTCTAAGCACTGTAACATCAGGGTTATTCAAGCAAGAAGCGAACCTAGTTCCTAATTGTTCCTAGAACCTAATTGGTCAGAGTGGCAGTTGCTCTTTTGGCTCAATTTTAAGTTTTAAGTATCTAGAAAATACATGTGTTGGGTATCTATTGTTAACTGAGCACTCAGAGCTACTGTTCTAGTACCAGGCCCACCAACACTGATCTTAGCATCTGCAATAAAAACTCCAGGATTAGTCACATTCTATAAACACATTTTAGCCAGAGAACTCCATTATTCAGTTTTTACAGAAATCTGTGCACGGAATATAGCACCATCATTTTCTCAAAGGTGGCAGCAATGGTATCATCCATGCTACATGTGCTTCCTCCAATGTGACCTTGATAGTTCTTTCTTTGAGAGGTGCAAGCTGTGTTCTCTCCTCTTGAAAACAAATGGATTCTATGACTGTTTCCACTAACAGAGGCCAGCAGAAGTGAGCCTATGTGACTTCTGAGGTTAGGTCACAAAAACAGCTACCATATATAAGGAGTTTAAAGGTCCAGAGATGACAATGGTGAGGAAGCTCAGGCCATGTGGAGAGGGCCAGGTGTTCTCCAGCCCAAATCCCATCAAGTCCTAGCCAAGGCCCGCTGCCAGTCTCGAGGATTCCACCCTGCCATCAAGCCACTCCCAGTCTTTGAACCTTCAAAGGATTGCAGCACAGAGACAAGGATTTGTGCACTTAATACAGTCAGTGCCACAAAGTTTTGGGGCAGTTTGTTACACAGCAATAAATAACTAGATCTTTATCCTAGGTTTACTTGAAAACAGGCTATCTTGCAACTGCTGAGGATAGATGATTCCCCAAAGCACTGCAAAACTTCTGCAGGAACAATGTGAACAGATTAGCCACCCTGCCCATTAATATCCTGCTAAACAGTCCTGTGTCGGGAAGCAGTCATTCATCTGTTACTCTCCACGTAAAAGCCAAACGATGGATTCCCCATAAGTCATCAGGCTGCTCTAAGATTAGTGGTGAAGGGGTAAATCTGGAGAGGGTCTTCCAAAATGAAAATAAAATATTTAGACCATCTTGCAAGTTGCTCTTCAGATGCTGCATTTTTCTCTTTCATCAGTTCCAGCTGACAACAGTTGACAGCCGCTTCTATGGCTGTTTAAGCCGAAAACCATTTATCCTGAGAACATAAAGACGAATGCCAGACTGGATCTGATATATGTAAAAGTAAACTCATAGGATGGTATCGTGTCCAAAGAGCACATTAATAACATTATTATTATTAATATTTATTTTGCAAAGTAGATGAAATATGAATCCTCTGATCCAGGGTATAAAATAAACTCTGGATGGGAAACAGGAAATACAGTATTGATTAACCTGAATTTATAAGGATCCTCACTGCGGATGGCAAAAAAAGCGGGGAAGGTAGAATAAAGAGCTTCATCCCCATGAAACCTGGCATGGTTGGTAGCAATGTGGTAGACCTGGCGACAGTACCACTGACTTGGTGTTTATGACATGTTTAAACAACTGGACCAACATACAAGGCAAGAATGCAAAATAGCCACAGACACATCCCACCCCACATGTTCATACGGCATAAACTCAACATATTGGTATACATACATTTTCACATTAGCATCCATTACAGTAGATTTTGGGGATGATGTTATATATAATTTAGCATTCCCCTGCCTACTGTTGGTTAGCAGTAAACAGATTAAACTTTCTAACCATTAAGCATTATATTTTTTTAAGCCTGCTAGCTTCTGCATGTCTATTTTACTTCCATCTAAGGTTTAAAAAAATCTAATTATCAAGGTAGATTCTGAACAAGACTTCAGTGCCCAGCTCGGGGTGTGGTGAAGAGTGTTTAGCTAAGCTTTCAATGGAAAGAAGAAAAAAACCTGAGGCCAAAAGAGTTTACATGGCTTGCCAAAGGGCATACCAATGGCTGGTTATTATTTTAAAAGATGAAGCTGAGATCAATTTTCAACAGCATAAAAGGTTCATGGAAACAAAGCCTGTTATCATCAACAATATGAAACTTGCCTAATTTCTGTGGACATCTTCTGAGCATCCACGACAGCCCAGGAGCTATGCTCGGTGACATAAGACAAACAGAATAACCTCCCTGTTCCTCCCAGTCTTCCTTAGGCAGGCTTCCAGGTGCTATAAATTCAGCTCAGGTGTCATTTTCACCATTTTCCAGGGGAGTCCTGAGCTCGTAGAAAGTGATCTTAATATGTACTGAGTGGTGCCATAGGAAGTGTATTCTAAAGTTCTTAAATCTAATTAATAGCATTTAAAAATATAGTCTCTATGCTTCTCTATTCTTAAGAAAACTGAAGAAGGTTTTCACACCTGAAAATATGGGAAAATACTGTCAAGGCAATGAGACTTGTACAGGATGTAAGAGACCCACTATAAGCCTCACCTGGGAAGCCTTTGAACATGACCTCATGGTGATCCCAAGCATGACCTAGAGAGGCCAGTCCGTGAGCTCCTCTCATCCTCATGTGTGCCATAACCGAAATCTCTGATGCTTTATTCACGACAGGCAGAATCTAAAATGCCCTTTCCAGTCCAGAGAGTCTCTCCAACTTAAATCGCTCCCCCAAACTAAATTCTCCCTGCTTTCTGTACGGGAGAGTCAGGCTACTGGAAATGTCATTCTTCATGCAGTACTCACACATCAAGGTCAGCTACCTCCAGATTAAAGCTACCCCGTTACAATAGTGGCTTTCAGGATGTCTCAAACAGGCCTGCCTGTTTACCTCTAGTTTTACAATCTGGGCTGCTTGGAAAGGTTGGACAGAAAGTTCTGAAGCCAGCTGTTGGGTGTATAAATCCATATCAGTTCAATACTACGGTCTGGGGCACAGAACCGGAGAGGCTCACAGGAAACCGAGGGGGAACTCAGCTTCTGTACCTGGCTCACAAATAATGAATCTTTTATGCAAAAGCAATTACATATACGAGGGAAAAAAAAAAACTTTCCTTGAAATGGCAGAAGTGAAAAAAAACTATTGATTGGTTTTGTCCCCAAACAATAGGATCATTTCCCCTTTGCTTTCAGCCCACATTCTGGATGGCTCTGCCTTGGTCCTCAGCTGGCTGTGAGGTGCCTCCTGAGCTAGCCAGCTCCTGACCTCCAAGGACTGTCCCTCATGCTTCTGCGCACACTTAATGTCATTTGAATTGAGCTCCTCACCGTCATCAGTCTCCGTGAACCCCACAGTGTTTCAGGTGAAGGATTCTGAGTTTCAACACTTCAAGAAGAGAAATTATAAAAGGAAATTGTTCTCTGGCTCTGCTTACTTTTTTTTTCTTTGCTTAACATTTCCCCCCTAGCTGGTGAGCGTGCAATTCGAGTGACTTTAGAGCTAAGTTTAAACAGATACTAGGACTCAAAAAAACCTGTCTTTTTTGTTTTAAAGTTTTTATTTACTTGAGAGGGGAGGGGGAGGGGCAGAGAGAGAGAGAGATGGGAGAGAGAGAATCCCAAGCAGGCTCTGCACAGTGTGGAGTCCAGTGAAGGGCTCAATCCCATGAATGATGAGACCATGACCTGAACCAAAATCAAGAGTCAGACGCTTAACTGACTGAGCCACCCAGGTACCCCAAGAAACCTGTCTTATTATTAGAGTCTTTAACAGACGTAATAGAATCAGGCTCCTGTTAGCAAGAAAAACATCTAATGGTTTAGATTAGCTCCCTCAATTGTCCTTTCAAAACCTATTCCACCTCTCCATTCACCGTAGAAGATGCCATCTTGAAGTGACAGGTACTGGGACTTCTCAAGATGCTACTTAAGAGGGAGAAAGTAGTTTGCTGATTAGGACCATTAAGCAGTGCTTGGAGGGGAGAAGTCAGCTTCTTGTTGTGGCTTCTCATTTATATGGCTGGCTTAATCTAGGGTAAGGCTCCTGGAAATGGCCCTTGGAAACAAACACAGGTGGGTCGTGAGAATGAAAAGCAACCAACTACCTCAGTTAGCAAGAGTCCTCAGAGAACAGAATGCAAATTTAATTTTTTACTCAGGGATACATCAGAATATGCTTTTGTTTCACTCCTGAAGCGGATCTTGCTAAGTCATTTGTTTTGAGGACGAGTGTTTTTTGCATGTGATGGGGGTGCAGCAGGTGCTGGGTGACAGGCCAGGGGTGAATCAGTGGGCTTTTTTAAGAGTCAGCAAATCAGGGGCAATCCTCTGTTGACCTGTGCTTTCATGCATGCTCTGGGTCATGATTCTAAACAGGAATGCTAATATATACAAGTGTGTAGGTAACAAGAATGACACCATTATGTATCTGTATCGGACTTTAGTTTACAAAACTCTGAAAGGCAGATATACAGAAAACTGTAATTCTGAGAAGTGAAATGATGTGTCCTAGATGAAACTTCTGTTTTATAGCAGAGGCAGACCAAACTCAGGTTTCTGGGCTCCTAAGCTGGAAGTCTCTCCATTGGCCCATGAAACCCTTTTCCTACCCTTGAAGATACAGCCATAGAACTCTGGGAATTAGCAGCAGCTTCCAGACTGACCTAGATCAGATCTAAGTAATCTTTCACTAGGAAATAACAGAAACTGGGGTACCTGGGTGGCTCAGTTAGTTAAGCGTCCGACTTCAGCTCAGGTCATGATCTCATGGTTTGTGGGTTCGAGCCCCACGCCAGGCTCTCTGCTGACAGCTCAGAGCCTAGAGCCTGCTTTGGATTCTATGTCTTCCTCTCTCTCTGCCCCTCCCCTGCTTGTTGCGCGTGCTCTCTCTCTCTCTCTCTCTCTCTCTCTCTCTCTCTCTGTCAAAAATATATAAACATAAAAAAAAAAAATAACAGACCCTACTGTTCCTCCCTCCTAGCACGTCATCACCATTCACCTGGTGACTCAATCCTAAACCTAGGAGACATCCTTGTGTCCTGACTCCTCCTTGTGTCCCATGTGCTCTGCCTTCATAACAGGCCTTCCCTCCATGCCTATGCCAGCCTCCCATGCCAAACTTCCTTCACCTTTCATCTGGACTGCTTGTCCTCTGTTTCTCCTCCACCTGACAGTCCATTCTCTACCCAAGTAGAAACCACGCTAACACTCCTTAAAACTTGCCATCACACTTAGAAAAGTTTCCGTGTTGTGGCTCACAGAATTCCAGGCTCACCAGCTTCTCTGACTCACTGCATCTCACAAACATACCAACCTAGTTCCTGTCTCAGGGCCTTTCCCTAACCTTTTCCCTCCACCTCCTCCAGACTTTGCCTGGCTGCTCTTTCACTTCCCTGTTTTCTCAGGGGGATCTTCCCTGACTCTCCTGAAAATAAGCTACTGCTTTCTGCTTCACTGTCTCTGTACTCTACTGTCATTCACTGTACATATCACTACTTGAAATCACACCGCCAATGAACTTATTTCCTGTCCTTCCCAATAGCCCAGAAGCCCCTTGAGGACAGAGCCCTGTTGTCTTGGTCCCTGTGTATTGCCCACACCTGAACAGAACCTGGCATCCATCCGCTGAGTGTGTGTGTGAAAGAATAACATGCAGCAGATGGGAGAAAAGCCAAAAGTCCTTGGCTCCCCAAGGACTCAACAGATATATTATAGTCCAGCAGCATAAGCTTTTCCTGGATCCAGTGTGGAAAAGAATGGTATATTAAGGGTACCCTTTATGCAATCAATAGTGCCCACAGTAACATCTACAAAGATGAATTCCACCACACTACCTTACATTTCTTTAGAAACTGCATTACATTAATATATTATATTATATTATATTATATTATATTATATTATATTATATTATATTATATTATATTATAATACTATACTAATATTATATTATATTATACTATACCATATTATATTATTAAATATTATAGAACTAAATTTTAACAATAGACAGGACAGGGCACCTGGGTGGCTCAGTCAGTTGAGTGTCTGACTCGTGATTTCAGTTCAGGTCAAGATCTCACGGTTCACGGGTTTGAACCTTGCATCGGGCTCTGCGCTGACAGTGCTTAGTCTGCTTGGGATTCTCTCTCTCTCTCTCTCTCTCTCTGCCTCTCCCCTGCTCTCTCTGTCTCAAAATAAGTAAATATTAAAATACAATAGACACGGCTAGCATGGTGTCAGGCATATGGTGGGTGCCCAGTAAACATACATGGCTGAATTTTAAAAATTTCTATCATCTGCCATCAAATTAATTATTTTCATTTCCTCATGTTTCCTCTATCCCTTTCAAAATACAAGTATATACTTTTACATTGTCGTAACCACATATAGGTATTGATTTGTTTCCTATTTTACATTTTTTAACACTATTTTGATGTTGCAACCCAGTCTTTGTAATTTTTAACAACTATGTAATATTCCATCAAGGTGCCGTGCTATATAACTCACCTCGCCTCTTTGGGGCATTTGGCCACTGAGTTCACTGAAAGTAAAAACACCACATAAATTGAGGTAGGATCAGAAGTTCAGCAGAACCAAACCCACATTCTGACCAGGGCAGAGAATCAACCCAACTGCATGATGTCTGTCACAGAGCAGCCCAAATTCTCTCTATTGCATCAGTTTATTGGAACAAACTGTAGATTGTCGTCAGAAAGCTCCAAATCACTGCACAAATTATTTATGAAAGAATGACTTCAGCCATTGGCCAAGTGTAGCCAGACTCAGGAAAAGGCACCAGAGGAGGAAGAGGACGGAAGAGGCAGCAGCTGTAAGGGAGCTGGAAAGACTTTAATACAGGCGCCAGTCAGAGCCTATTTTATTCCTCTGCTCTCTTGAGAAAACAGTCAGCAGTTTGTTAGGGGATGAATCAGTCAGAGTCAGAGGGGGAAGAAAGGGCTTGTATATCTTGAGGATTATTGTTAAAATGCTCGATAAGTGGCTGTAAAGGTATGCGGTTTTCTTCTTTTTCCTCTTTAAACATTTCCTCCTCTTGGTGTATAGGCGAAATAGTCATTGGTAAGAATTTGGGGAACATGGGAAAGTATGAAGAAGATAGTAAAAATCCCCTGTAGTCCTGTGAGCTGGACTGGCCACTGTGACACGTGTGCTTGTCGTGATCTCCCTTACGGATACATCAATCTACATAAAAGTAGAATTACAACACCTAGCCTACTCTTTACCTTTAAACCTACTATATTGTGAACCTTTTGTTCAATGTCTCTAACAATTATTTAAAGTAACACAGTGTTGAATATGTGCAAAATAGTTCTTTGTGTTCAGATGAGGAAAGCAGAATTGATTTGTTTCTCCGTGGGTAACATACAGGTTGTTCCCAAATTTTCTTATAAATAATAATGCAGAACTCTTTGAATTCTTCTCAAATGAATTCCTTAGGGCATTTGTTTTTTATTTTGTTTGGTTTTGGTTCTTTTTAAACTGAAGTATAGTTAATACAATGTTACATTAGTTTCAGGTGGATCTATGAGTACCTGCTGAATTTTCTAGAAGAAGTATAATAAAAAGACAACCATCAATCATCTTCCACAACAGCTGTCTGTGGTGATGATGGCAGAAAGACGGGACAGGGAAGTGAACCAGAGAGTAGCTATGTGAGAAATACAGGGAGTACTGCTTTGGTTTTTAACTCTGGTTTACCATAATTCTCATTTACCACTTTCATTAGGTCTTACCTCTATCGTTGATAGAGATATCTACCCTAAATCCTTCTCTCTGTGACACTGTGGATAAACAATGGTGGGGGATAACTGGACCTGCTAGTGGTTTGGATGACTGCATAAACCATGGCTACTTTTACCATTAGAATTACAGTCTTGTTTGCCTGGTTATGAGTCTTCCTGTTGGAAGGGCACCTTTTCTCAAGGTTGTGGACTGAAATACAACTTTGCCTGCATTTACGCCATGTCCGAGAGCACGCAAGTGTGCTGACCATGCAGCTGTTTCTCATGACCTCACTCAGTCTCAGCATCTGAGCTACACTGTAATGGTAGCCACTGGACTTGGTTGAAATCAAAATTTCATTAAGTAGCAGAAAGATACAATTGCTGTTAACTTACACCCGGATGCAGCTATTTCCACATTGGGTTTAAAGATAAAATTCTGCTACAGAGGGAGAAGAACCCTGTAGTTTGGGAAAACACTTTAATCAACTTATTATTATTCATATTCATATTATTATTATTATTATCATCATCAAGAACAGGGAAGGTGAAACAGAGGAAGCTAAACCACTCTAGTAGTTAAGTAAAAGGATATCCACATAGGGAGTTGTAATGAAAGAAACTGATTTGTGGGAGCTTCCTTGGGTCAGGCCAAAGAGATGGGAGTTTAGGGAAGAGCAGGCACTAGGGAGAAGCCAGGAAATAATAAATTTCCTCTAAAGAGACAGCTGCTTCCTGGTGTTACTCCAGAAACAAGACAAGAGATGGCCAGTAAGTGATTCACTGTGGTGACAAATCACTGATTGACTGTCACAACTGTGATGCAGAAATTCAGTTTTAGTTTCCTCTCCATTATTTCCAATTTCTTATAAGTCACTGCACCACTTAGGGTATCCTGAGGACTTAAAAGGAGGTGCAGTGATCAATGTCATGAAGCCAACAACAAGAGCTAGAGGAGGGCATGATTATCCCCATGAGATCTGCAGAAACTCCACAGGGCATGATGGTTGCATACAGCTGAATATTTTTGTTTGGATTTTAAAGGAAAGGGTAAGAGAAGGCTTGCGACCCGAGGGCATATTTGGTTATAACCAGAAGCTGGTGATCACTCATTTTGAGGACCTAGTTTTAATGTCTTGCAGATATGGTCTCTAAAGATATAGAGGGTATCAACCGTAAGAAAGTGTAGCCTGAAGGAAATGTTAGAAAGTAAAAGGCTTGCTTTCTCCTCTTTGTTTTCTGGCTTTCAACAGAAGGTCAGGTGCAGCATATCATCCTTCACCAGCAAGAAAATCTGAGACAATTTCCTAAGGACAGGCCTCTGGCAGGATGTTCCTGGAGCTTAGTTTACTATTCCAACCACAGATCAATGTGTTTTAGACATTCCTTCTGATCCAAGGGGCACCACTTTTGGGTCAAGACAAGATTGCAGGCTAATTCATTAGGATATCAGAGAGACAATGGACAAAATTCAAGAAAACACACAGCAGATACCTTTGCATCCTGTCCTCTGCTAGAACTTTCAGGGGAGTCCTTGGGAAATTTAGAGGGCTCACTCTAAAACTTTGAGGAATGAGGGGCTGAAAACTGAAAATGAATTATTTAAAATATCCTCTTTGTAATTCACAGACTTTAATGTGCACATATCAGGATACATTCCTCCTAGCTTACATATCACCTAGCTAAGGTAGACCCTTCTTTGGCATTTCTAGAGGATGTAGGAATGAGACGTGTTTGGGGCTCCAGAGGCTATCAGACAGCAGAAACAGTGCCCAAGAAGCCCTCGAGCTACTAAAGGATGGCTGGGTATGAAATGAGGTGAATCTCCTCCCTCGAACATTATTTATCTAGATATTAAGAGGCTATCTCCAGTGGTGGCTCAGGGCACACAATCTATAGCATAGATTGTAAGTATAAGTGTCTTCTCTGATGTGGATTTAGTACCTTTAAGGGACATAAATCCTAGGTGGCTGACCCCTGCCAGCAGTTACCTTACTATAGGATGGGCTTCTATCGGGTTGTGAGAACCTTCTCAAGGCATCAGTCTCAGCTTTTCTAGATCCCTTACCTGCCCCCAAGTCTACAAAGGATGGTGACCTTCAAGAATTGATGGAAGTGTTCTTGGGGCACCTGGGTGGCTCAGTTGATTGTCTGACTTTGGCTCAGGTTATGATCTTGTGGTATGTGGGCTTGAGCCCTGCCTTGGGCTCTGTGCTGACAGCTCAGAGCCTGGAGCCTACTTTGGATTCTGTGTCTCCCTCTCTCTTTCTGCACCTTCCCAGCTCATGCTCTGTATCTCTCTCTCTCAAAAATAAACATTAAGGTTTTTTTTAAAGAATTGATGGAAGTATTCTTTAAACCATATGCATCTACCATATCTACAAAATAGTTTCTTTCTGTTGGTAAGTAATCTATCTTAGATCTCCAAGAAATTGGGTTGGGTATGTAAGACAGGTGTCAGAGGCACACTTAGGGACTGTTTCTTTGAGGAAAAGATTTTTGACACCCAGTTTGTCAATTTTTATTCAACTTGTCTGAAAGGATATTGTCAACTTCCCTCATGAAATTTCTCTTGTAGAGTTCCCCATTTAACCCATTGCCACTCTTGTTTTCCCTTTTGTTCAGCCCAAGCCCTAGAGGCATCGACCACTTATTTTTGTTACTTCTACCTCTATGTATTTCACATCCATCCATTGTTTGCAATTTTCATTATTATCAGTTGAACCCATATTCTCATTGGTGTCCCTTGAATGAACTGTTTGCTTGACAGACTGATTCATTCACTCATTCATTCTACACCCATTTTCTAAGTGCCTCTTTTGTGTTGGGCACAAGATAGAATTCCTGCCTTCAGGAATTTCACCACCAAGTGGATGAAACAGACACGTATGTGGACATTTCAAACAAGTGCAAAGCAAAACCAGAAGTGTTAGAAATGTATATACACACTCAGGGCACCTGATGGCTCAGTCGGTTAAGCGTCCAACTCTTGCTTTTGGCTATGGTCATGATCTCGCAGTTTGTGAGTTCAAGCATGATGCTGGGCTCTGTGCTGACAGTGCAGAGCCTGCTTGGGATTCTCTGTCTCCTGCTCTCTGTCCCTCCCCAACTTGCTCTCTATCTCTCTCTCAAAACAAATAAATAAATAAATAAACATTAAAAAAAAAGAATACACAATCATACACAAGCACATGTGAGAAGGAACAATGACCCTGGGCTTTGGCGACAGTCCCTTGCTTGTCCCTCTTCCAGGGGTGGGTGCCTACTCTTCTCTGTCCTACTCACTGAAGCCAGGTTAATTTCCCAAAGCAGTGTTGCGAGGCCAATATTCCTAACAGGGATTCATCTAGCACCTGCAGGACTTCCTCACACACACACAGACTGATTATCAAAGGCACCTGCCTGTGTCTTTTTGCTGTGGCTCTAATTGTTAGAAAGTCTTTGGAATATATCACCTATCTACTCTGTTGTTAGAGAAGTCTGGCTAGTGGAATTTTATTATGTTGGCCCATTGCCAAGTTCTTAACAGATACTATGGTGTAAAGGGGCAAAGGTGGGAAGAAAGAACTTGTTGAAAGGGAGTTAGAAGAAGGAAATGTAAGAAAGCTGAACACAAATGTTAGCTACTTTACGACTGTCTTACGGACCAGTCCTTTTTAGTTATGGTGACTTTGATTATCAGCGTTTGCACCATGTTCATAAAAAAAAAAAAAGATACATGGTTTGATAAGAGTATCTTTTGATTCACAAATATAAATTATATGAAATTAATCATCTTCGGTTATGCATTTCAAATGTTTTTTTAACTAAAAGAATATCCGCTCATGAAACTAATGAGCAACAATCTCGACGTGTGGGCACTTTAAATATACATATGCCTCTGAATTTGAGATAGATTTTTAAAGATCTATTTTGGTCACTGTTAAAGTAAAGCAGGGCAAAGTAATTCTTTCCAACAGTAATAACCACCTCTTGGTTGTTCCAGGAATGACTATGCTCTGTGGATTTCTCAAATGGAATTTTCTTTGTACTAGGCAAATATTGAGACAACATTTAAGTTGGCTCGAGTCTGTCTATATTGACTTCAGGAAGCAGCAAATATCATGGGACAATACAAGGGTGAGAGAGGGAATCTTGCAGTCATTACCACCAAGGCAAGATGAAGCATACATTCACAGAAAGTTCACCATAAGGATTTCTCTCACTAATATAGTATAAAAGCACAGACTAAGTCCTATTAAGTTTGGGAGACTTTAATAGATATAAACAAAATGAGACTTTTGCATGCAGAAATATGGCTCCATCTACAATTTTCTAAACTGCTTTGATCTTTGTATAAAATCCTATTTGAATCATTTAATGTATTATCACAGGCACATGGCATACATCCTACCTTAATGTGACACCATAAATGTCCTTATGGCTAGCTGTGCTCCCTGAATCCTTTTATGAGGAGGTTATTGAGAATTTAAGCAGATCCTAAACTAGGACACCAGATTCATGTGCAATAAAATATACTGTTAGTCTCATGATTTAAAAATGGAAGATTATATAAATGCGTATTTCTGGATATATAGCTGGCCTAATGTGTATGATATTACATTTGTATTTAACAAATGCAAAGTCCAGTTGAATTAATGAGGGCCTAATAGGAGAATGAAGGAGAGAAAAAGACGAATCAAATAAAGAACTCATCAATAATAGACGAGTATAGACACCCCTCATTCACCTAATGTTCCATTCAAGTGACTTTCCTTGATTAGTGAGGCTAGCATCTTTACGTATCATTTAGAAAATCTTCCTACATACTTAAATGGAGTGTGTTAATTAAACTTTTCTGTAGCAAACTTCAGTCAGGTTGTTTGGACTGCTTTTATTAGTTTTATATGAGCCTAACCAAATTGAATAGACTTTATTTTAATTTATACTTTAAATGTCTTCTTCATTCAATAAAAAAAGTGAAATTTCCCTTAGGTGGGAGAAAAAGGATGATTTTTGCCATAGTTTCAATGCAGCATATGCCACAATTATCATCAAGATGTTGTTCAATATGGGGAGAAGGTGATTAAGAAAACACGTTCTGTGACACAGAAAAGAAAATGAAATTTAACTTCCTGCCGGATATGTTAACCAATGGAAAACACGAGGAAAACAATGTTCTTCTGTAGGGTATTTATGTATTTGTCCTGGTTTGTGTTCTTTATCTGTAAACTGATAAGAACAGATACTACACTTGATCTTAGTCAAAAGGCCGAGAAGTGACTGTGCTCTTTATCTCTAAACTGTTCACTCTGTTTTGGTGAAGATTAGCTCTTCTTGTAATGTTTTCTAATTTTCTAAGTTACTCTTTCTAATGTTTCTAAGTTACTCTTGTAAAATAAACGAAACTTGGAAGCACAACTCCAAAATCAAGATATACTGTTTAATTACTGGGTGATGTTCTTACTACACTTCCCCTATGACTTACCCTAATTTAATAGGTCTCTTCAACATTTATAGGTGGTACAAGTGGAATGGCAGGTGACATATTTTGTGACTAAACAGTTACTGTAGACAACATTATACAGATAACAAGACACATGCACACAGGTTGCATATGGCTTTATGACTTCAGCAATTCTGCTAGGTTTTCAATGAAAAGGGGTATATTTTCTCTGTTTCCTAGAATCTCATGTCATTCCTCTCCAGAACCTCTTCCTTTGAAGAGAGCCATGTAGACTGGGGACACATGGTGACTAAATCCTTGTGCTGAGAACACACGTGCCATTACCAGTTACTTATTATCCACTACATGTCATCTATCTATTCATCCACCCATCTACCTACCTACCTACCAATCTATGTGTTTGTGTCTGCAAACGTGCTATAGTTTTTACTGACTCAATAGGTGAATATATGCAAGCTTATCCATACCTTCTTCACCAAATATTTATTGACCATGTTGTGCCAGATACTGTGCTTTTTATTTCGTTTCTCCCTAAAAAAAATGCAGATTAGAAAATATTTTAGTTACCCATAATCATTGGGAAATATTAGGTAAAAAGTACAGAATAGAAGTAAGTAGTAAAAAGAAAACTAAGCTCTGGCCTTAGCCCTGCCACTACCCACTTCTTGGGACTTTGGGCATTTCCCTCTGACTATGTTGGTCTTAACTTTTTCATTTGTATAATGAAGGAACAGGACCAGACAATCTTTAAAAAATCTCCCTGAGTACAAAATGTCAGAGTTCCAAATATGGAAGTATTTTATACTTTATAACGTTGAAAATGGGCTAAAATAGTGCTTCTCCCAGAAGAACAACGACATTGATCTTATTTAGGTTACGAGCATTCCAATGTGAGAAAAAGGCAAGTATTGTGCTTCTAACCCCTGCTTAAGAATCTGAGCCCAGGCAAAAAGAAATTGGGCATTCACAGAACTGTTGAACAAAACAAGTATGAATGACTGTAAACATTTCATAAATTTCACGTGCCATAAAATATAACAGTCAAATCAGTACCCCTTGTCTATAGTTGCTCGATAAGTGGAGGATGAGGATAGAAACAAGATTTCCCAGCCTCTCTATTGCTTCAGGGTATTTGAACATCCTCCAGGGGCCAAGCATCAGTGTCCCCTGTAGTTGGGCCAATTGGAACTAACATCTGACCATCAGGGTCTTCTCTTAATCCAGCTATCAAACACAAAAGGAAGTGGCCTTTAGGAGAATATTTACAAATGGAGAAAGTTTGGGCTGTTACCAGTTTGGGCCAATAGATACAAAGAAAATAAGTGGTGTGAATCTGTCAACATGCAACAATTTCTCTGATTTGTGACACCGGCTTTCCCATTTCTTTCTTTTATTTTTTTTTGAAGAGTATGCACCAACTGAAAATAGTCATTTTTAAAATGACAAAAAAAAAAAAAAAAGAGGACAAACAGTTTCTAAGTCAGTGCTGGAATATAATATATACATGAATCTTTGGCTGGGCCAAAAAACTTGTCAAGTCTTCAACATTTTGGTTAGCATTTGGTTGACTTAAAAAGTTATATGGTTAATTCATATAAATTATATAAAAATGAAGATAAATAAATATGTAAGCAAAACTAAAGGATACTATAATCCTACTATCCAGACACAAGCAGTTGACATCTTGTATAGTCTTCTAGTCTTCTGCAATGTATACACACATTATACATATTATGTCTGTATTTATAGTCATCTATAAATCCATGCCATCCTGCAGGCATATCTAGGTGTCCAAAGAGCTCTGGAGACGACGATGTTGGCACACCTGTGTGTGTGTACATCTGTGTCCTAAGGCACCCCATTTGGGAAGCTTTGCTCTACACTCTCCATAAATTTGACTGTCTGAAACCAGCATCGTCAGCACTGCAGCGAAGCAGTAGCTTGATTTCTTGGAAAGCACCCACGGTTCTTATATCTGCCCCTCACTTCAAAAGAGCTGGCACAAGTCCAGTTAGCATAAATTTGGCTAAATTCTACACCAGTGTTGGAGAGCACAGAATTCTTTACTGTCCAAGTCCCACTTTTAGAATAAAGCCATTGTTGAGGCACCTGGGTGGCTCAGTCAGTTAAGCGTCCGACTTCAGCTCAGGTCATGATCTCGCGCTCCGTGAGTTCGAGCCCCACGTTGGGTTCTGTGCTGACAGCTTGGAGCCTGGAGCCTGCTTCTGATTCTGTGTCTTCCTCTCTCTCTGCCCCTCCCCTGCTGATGCTCTGTCTCTCTCACTCTCAAAAAATGAATAAATGTTAAAAAAAATTTTTTTTAAATAAAGCCATTGTAACTGTGTCCTTACTGACATGTCTCTCCTCTCCCTCCTCTGGACATTGCACCAGGGTGGACGGGCCCAAATCTGTGTCCTGAGATGGGCATGGAGAAATGGTGTGCTGAGTCCTGAGCACAGAGGGAGGCAAGCAGGTACTATAGGTAGTACCCGTGCACCTTAGTTCCTCAAGCATGACTGACCTCATGCCAGGCACCATGCACGAGCACAAGATGAGGCTTTTGCCCTCAATGTACAAAGCTGGTTTGAAGCAGACACATATATTGTTAGAATCAACATGGGAAGTACAAGCTGCTGCTGTCACTGGTTTATGTTTCCTCAAGTTCCTTTAGGGTAGGGACACATCTATTCAGTCTATTTTGTCTCTTCTCAATGGGAAGCACAGTTTGGGGCACAAAGAAGGTGCTGGAACACTTGGCTGGTAGACTTAGTATTGAGCTGCAGTGGTAGATGTGATAAACTTCCTGCCCAGTTATAGTCTCCACAGGTCTTTAGTTATGCTAATTACCCATGTTTTGCCCTAACTGGCTAGGGATTCTGTATGTCACAGCGGGAGGGCACAGAGGGTGCATTCATGGCAGTGGCTTGTGTCATCCCATTACTATCACCATGCAAAGGTGTTTCTACTCCAAAGGCAAAACACAGTGTTGCCAAATTCCAAAAACAGAAAGGAACACATGTCGTCAGTGGCAACTAAACTTCGTTTCTGTCATGAATCACTGTGGCCTTATTCTGACAGGTCCAGTTGCAACCTAGCCCTGGATCACACCAAGTAGTGACTCAGCTACATTGAGACTTCAGATGCTATTTTTAAGGGGTGGGGGTGGGGTAGGGGAGGTACAGAGAAGCTATATTATGTTTTCCTGAATTTTAATAGCCTAAACTAAATCTTTAGGAAAAGTTAACTGCCCCCAAAATTATGTAACTTATACAGTTTACTTTTTATATCATAGTTTGCCCATTGAAGTCACAAATCATTCTCATGACCAAAATTGATCTGATCAAAATGGAAGAGGGAAGTTTTCAGAAGAGTCTGGGTCCAAGGAAAGCAACTGTGGTGCACAGTGGAAAGAACGCCAGCCTGAGAGTCAGAAAGCCTGGCCTTGGTACGCTTAGTAGTGACATTTGGAGTGCCTGGTTAGTGAGGCTGGGCCAGGTGTGCTGGGGGGAGGCTTGGGGACTGCGGGTGTGGGTGAGTGTGGTCTGCCCTGCTGGCTTTGTACTTTGGATCTGGTGAAGGAGACTGTCCTGACCCCAGTGAACCTGCCTGAGACTCCACATACTGCGATGCTGTCTTTGTGCTCTTATCTTCCCACCTAAGGGGCTCTGCTCTTTCCTAACTCTCACATTGCCACCTACTGACTCCTGTGTTCATCCACTCATCCTTCTCTGGAGTTTCTCCAAATGCCACCTTCTCTTGAGTGATCAGAACAGCACACATGTTTCCAAAGTAGATACATGATATTTTTGTTGAAAACTAGGACAGTGTTTTCCTCAAATCCTCATTCCTCACGATGATTGGAATTTTGTTTCCTCTCCTGGCACCGTCCCTATCTTCAGGGGAACAGCCCACCTACAGTGAGTCTTAACTTTAATTCTTGGACAAAAGTGGAAGGCTCATAGGTGTTCACCTCTCCACACTCGTGTGGTTTCTCCTGTGCATGTCCCCTCACCGCTGTTGGTAGAGTAAGCCATCTAGCTTCGGAGATCTCTCGTGACACAAATTCTACTCTAAAAAGTGTTCCTTTGATGGAAACATTTTTAAAAGGTAAATGACCCTCTGTAAACATGTTTTTGGTTCTTTGAGGAAGTCCTTCTTTTCCGTTTTTTTCCAGAGTAAACACTCTTTCAGGTTGGAAGGCCTAGGGAGAAATAATACCCAAACTGGCCCTATGACTCTGAGAGGAAGCGGTTAATGAAAGGAGGGGGCTAATAATCTACAGAGAAATCTGTTATCACAATGATGCTGGATATAAGGATTCTTTCTGGGACTTCAGGAAGTTCCGAATAGAAACAGAGAACTGCACAGAACCCCAGTTTAATGCTGAGATTTCCTGTTGCCACACCACACAATTCAATGCCTGAACAGCTCATTAACCAACCACTTTGAGCAACAAAGCCGTCCAACTCTGGGGACAGGAAGAGCGGAGACAGAGTGGGAGTAGCTCCTACGTCATGTTCTGAAAGCTCAGTCGTGGAGCCTCATTTTTTCTTTCTGAGGAACTCATGGACGCTGAAACTTCCTCCTCCTCAGCTGTTGGCCAGCAGCAGGCCCTAAATTAGTTAAATTTAACTATAATAAACATGCTGCAAATGAATTATATTTAACTCTAACAGCCACCTCAGGGTTTGTCTCGAGATGGAATAATTTTAGCTTATGCCACCATACGTTCCCTAACTAAGGCAGAAAGTAATTACCTAAGCATTTACCATAACAAGTTCACTGACACTCACTATTTATTATAGTGTGTGAACATTCGAGTCTTTTGTATAGTCAGGCATAGACTGTAGGCTGCTGAATGTGTAGTCTCAGATGGACGCAATAGGGACACCAAAAATAAAAATGTTTCAGGCAAATATAAATCCGGTAGAACCACCTAACTTCATCTTCATTAACAATTAGTAATAATTTTGGAGAGTCCCAGTTGAAACTTTTATATTGTCAGTAGAACAGGGCCAGCTAAGAAATTGAACACTGTAGGTCAGATGATAAGCTTTTTGAGAGAAAAGGTACATGGAAACACTTATAAAGTGTATTTATTTAAAAACAACAACAACAACAACAACAACAACAACAACAACATAAAATTGGGCTTCAGTGCTATGCATGCTAATGAGAAATCATGTTTATCTATCCATTAAAGCAGGATCTTACTCAGTAGCATTTGGTTAGGGGAACAGTCTGTGTTTCTCAAAGTACCTACAAGTAATAACAACTTAAACTGCCATTCCTCATAAAATACTCTGATATTCTATACTTCATTTGTTCTGAATAATCTCCCCATTTGAAAAATTCTCACTTATTCACTCATCCCTTGTGCATTTATTATGCATCAGTTGTGGGCTGAGTACTATAAATGTAAAGAACAATAAGACATGGTCTCTGCTTTCTAGAAGCTAAGAGCTGAGTAGGAGACACAGCCCTGTAAACAGATGACTTCCTGCAGTGTGATATCTGCAATGATTAGTGAGGTATACTGCCTGTTCAATGAAAGTTAATTTGCTTGGTATTGATTTATGGGATTCAAGAAGGAGAACCTAACTATGACTTGACGAATAGCCAAACTGCCTGGGGCTGGCCCTGGCCACTGCACACCCTTTGTATACATGTGCTTTTAGGGCAGAATCACCCATATTTAAGTGCATATGTCATTAACATGCTACATTTAATTGGTATATGTGATCTGTGAAGCTTCATGTTTTCACTTCTTGCCTTAAAGAGGCTTACAAGAGAAAATATATAATAAAAAACGTTTAGATATGAATGAAAATGAAGAATAAATATGAGGGGTGGTATGTTCTTGATGCCTTTTCAAGCCAGACTCATTTCAGCCCACTCCCTCCCTGTTCCCCTCCAGAGGCCATGAGCCATATGAGCAAATACAAAGAGAGACCTGCAGGTGTGGGTTGAGAATGAGGTACAAGGGTGCTTTGGCCAACTCAGACCCTCTTGTCCTTCACCAGCTCTGGACTGGGATGCTGGGTGTTGTTGAAGCTGACAAGGTGCTAGCCCAGCATCCCCTCTGTTAGGCTGCCTTCTCAGCTGATTCTCTCAAGAGCCCACAGTGGGCAGGAGAGGCTCATAGGGCAGGATTCAGCAAGTCCAGACTTGTGGCTGAAATCCATCTAGTGGCACCTCTCTCCTGACAGAACAGTGTGGGGAGGGGAAATTTCAGGAAGAGTAGGCCTGCAGAGATCAGGAAAGAAGGCAATGCAAACAGCAAGCTCTGAAGGCTTCTGCGTAGAGCCGGGTGACCTTCACCCCCAGCCCTGAGCCTCTTCCCCACCAGAGTGAAAGGGAAAGTGGTGAGTAACATAATTCTTAAGATTAAATTTACCTGCACCTTAAGGCAAGCCAGGTTTTTCTTGGCAGTTAACTCTTAAGACATTTCTCACAGAAGGTTTTATAGAGGGGGTGCTGAAGGATAATAATGGATAAGATACTCAGCAATCTTCCTGTTGGACATTCGGTAACACATTGCATATGGCTGTTTCTTACAGGACCTGATGATGAACGCCTAGTACAAGCTGCTCAAGCTTCTCTCCGTGAAGGCCCGAATAACGATGTGGACACGGTGTTATAAAATGATTCCCACAGCAGGATGGGAATTAACATTTGTTTGTTTCAGGTATGCACTAGGTACTCCAGATTTATTATTTAAACACAACTCTCTTGAAAACACTAGCCAGTAAGTATTACTATCCTCATTTTTACAAGTGAGCATACGGAGACCCAGAGAAGTTAAGTAACTTGATCAAGGCATACAGCAACCAAAAGGTAAAACCAGGATTCCAGCTTGGATATGTCTTCAAAGCCACACCTTTTTGCTTCAGCTGTTTCTAAATAATATTCTTTATTATAATATTCTTTATATTTATATAAATATATATATTTATAATATTCTTTTTGAAATGTTTTGCCTGAATCAAGCTGTAAAAACCACCTAAAAATCAATTCATTTAGTTAGGTTTTAGGGGTTCTTTTCCAACTGATTTCTCTGATGATCTGACCAAAATGATCAATTGGCTGGCTATTTCACTGTCATACAGACATTTGGGTAAGTCAGTCCCACACTTAAACTGGTGCAATATCATTTATATTAGCTGTCGCTGTCCAGCAGTACAAGAGCAAACATAAATATTTGCTAATGTGGCTGCGTATAAAAGACAAATAAAACTCACATTATATACAAGTCACCCCCATTTATAAGTAAAATTCAACATAACTGAAGCTACTGAACCCTACATCATCCCTTGGGGGAAAAAGCCATATTTAAAAACCTCTCATCTGTTTTCAGACCAACTATTTATTGTCAGCGTACAGAGACTTCTGAAGGAGTCGAGCTGAGGAACAGCTGAGAGAAACTCTCTGATGACGGGCATGAAAGCAGTGTGTGCCAGGAAACAATAAAGCAGGGGGTTGGAGACAAAACTCAGCAGCTCAGGAAGCACACACACCACAGGCATAATTTCTCATCAGTGTCAGAAAGTGCTTCTCCTGCTCTAAGAGGTGGTCACCAGCAGCCAACACAGTTTAAGAAGAGAGAGCATCTGTCTTCATCAACCCACTCAAGGTGTGTTTACCTACTGGAAACTCAGAGAAAAAGAAATGTAAACTAACTAAATGTGGTTCATGTCTTCACCTCTCTTTGCTCTGTCTCCATTTCTCCATTTGCAAACTAAGAGCTTTGAACAGAGCTCAGGGCTCATCTGGGTCTGACATTCTATAATTCTATGAATTCAGCCACTGGTTCTATGACTGGTATTGATTTTTTTTTAAGGGGTTATCTTTAATATCAAATGATACTTCTTTTTTCTCCCCAGATTTTGGTTTTGTTGGTCATGATCTTAATCACATTTTGATCATTTTGTCTATTTTTGTATCTCTAGTGTCTAGCACTGCATATGCACGGTACATGGCAAATCTTCATCATGCACTAAATATTGATTAAATTTTTGTCTCTCGTTTCAACTGGCAAGCCTCCTGGAGCTCCTGGTACTGAACAGGAGAAGACTCAATACGGTTCTTGCACAATGAGGCTGGCTGCCCTCTTGTTATCAAGAGTCACTCATGGAGCATCTAGATTGGCACCTCTTCCAATTCAAAGCACATTCTGGGACCTGCAGTGGCTGTTAATCAGCAAGTGTTTACTGAGCTTGCTTTAATGTGCTTTGCTCCCTCTCTCTCAAAAAAAAAAAAAAATGGTGCCCCTTACTTCTGTTTCTTTTAGGTAAGAAATAAATATTCTAAGTTAGTTGAGGGAGTTGGATTTTTCTTTGTATAGTTCACCACTCCTATTTCAGGGCATTACACATAGGAGGAACTCAATATTTGGGGGTTAACAGAGTTCAGTGATTTAATAAACACCACAGTCTTTTCAAGCACAGTACCCTAGATCTTCTATGGCTAGGAACCCTCCTTTCCTATTTCTGGATCCTACCGTGGGGCTAGATGCACCTCCCCTTTTTAGGTCTCTTCAATGTCAATGCCTCTACAATTATAGCCACCTCTTTTCCCTCATGATACTCTTGCCAGATCACCAACTCGTTCAATTCAGAAGGGTGCAATTGCCGTAAAGAGAAAGCAGGAGGCTCTCACCTTCTGCTGCGATGTCACCCTGTAGCTGGTTTGTGGCTAGCTTTTGGTTTACTCACTTGAATTCTGCCAGGGTCTGTTTTGTGAAAGAATTAAAAAGGCAATACTATGTAGTTAAACTTCAAAGGAAATAGTTAAAGGAAAGAAGCACAATTTCCATTATCTTTCCAAATGGCTAAACGCATTTCAGCCCCTTATGTTTCCAAAAACTGTTTATAATGTACTTTTCTCTATTCTAGGTCACTGAAACGCCTGCCCTGGGCTATGTGTTTCTGGATCAGACATCCACATATGAGGGGAAAATGAATACAATAGAAACATAAAGCATACAGCCTTATTATCAAGCAGATAGAAACCACCTCATATACACACACCCATGCCTCTGTGTCTCCTTGACATTCTCATCTCAAATCCCTCAGGAGTGTGTGAGTACTAAATCTCCAAGAAATTCTTTCTGTTTTGAAGACAAGCTGCATTATGGCCCCAGCATACCTGTCTAGTCAGCATTCTCTGCGCATTCTCAAAGCTGTGCCCCATGGGCTCAAGAAACACAGTAGACCGCCAGCCCTAGCATTGTCCCTAGAGTGGGCCTAAGGAACAGGGCCTCCTACCCACCTGCTGCATCTCCTCCATTGCCATCAGCCAGCTGAGGTTCCAGGCTTTAGGGATATTAGAGGGTCCCCAAGGAAAGCCACCAGTCAGCACCTTGGCCAGCTGAGCCTCAGTTTAGGCTCTGTCAGGACAATAGTCTTATGTGACCACCCAGATTCTGCTTAACAAACACCCCATTGTTAGAAAGCTCTTTGTATGAGCTGAGATCAACCTCTTATAATTTTCTCCTACTGGTCTTAGTCCTGCGCCTGAAAGAGTATATTCCATTTTCATCATGAAATTGTCTCTTTAAAACAACATAAAGTAAACAAAAAGCCAGCATCATTGGGTATGGAGGAATAGAGAAAACTAGGTGAAGAGTACTGGATCAAACTGATAAAGAGAAGCTTCTGTGTGATGAAGAAGCAGTGAAAACAGGACCCTTCCAATCTCTTCTTTGTCCAACTGCCTTTGAACTATGAGGGGACAGACCCAGAGAAATCGCTGGAGAGCAACAGTTATATAATTTGACAAGTACATAATAAGTGCCTACTCTGAGGAAGGTCTCTTGTTAGTGCTAGGTGCAGAGATGAGGTTCCTGTCCTCAATATCTCATGTTCTGCCAAGAGAAATAGACAAATCCAGATCTAAACACAATACAATGTCCATTATTCAAAACATTTACAGTCATGGAGTTATGGGTTACTTTGTGCTTTTGAGATGACACTTTTTATGAATTAATTATTCATCTAAAATAGAAGTAGAGGAAATCAAAGGAAGTCAATTTTGGGATATGGATATACCAGGGAACTCACTGATGCAAGACCAAGGAGAGATATGTAGACTCTCTTGGTCATGAATCCATGCCCAGGACTTGGGGGCTGATTTCCTGGGTGGGAGGTGATGCCCTTCCCTAACATGGCCCTAATGGCAATGCCAGCTGTCTTGAGGGCCAGGCCAGCTCAGAGGACATTTTCTAAGTGGGATTGAGTTGAAGGGGTCTACTTGGCTCTTAGCCACTCAGATATCTTTGATTTCTGGCCCTTTCTCTCTTCTTCTAGTGCAGGAGAGTTTCTATCTTCAGCATAAAATTAGCATAGAGATGAAGCCATTCCAGGGGATATACAGTGAATTGACACAGCAGACATTACGTTTTTCATTTCTAAAATGAAAAAGTTACCTTTTTTCTTTAAAATCCCAAGACTGCCACTTAATTTGTGTTAGCCTGCACTTCCACTGTTGCTCTGTCAACAGTGGACCAGTGCTGAGGAAGGCTGAAGAAGGTGGAGGAAGATAGCAGCTGTGGGCTGTGAACAGAGTCATCTATCCATGGGGACACCTAAGCACCTGCAGGGCATGGCACTGGGCAGCTTGTGGACAGTTCATCCTTGGAGCCTCTAGTAGACACACTGATAATGGCCCAGGAGCGAACAATAGTGCTGACCAAATCTTGTCTCAAGATATATAGGGCAGAACCTGGTCCAAATTCACTCCTGTCTGTCTCTGACTTCCCTCACATCATTTCAAAGGCTTCTTCACTCTCCTTCCTTTTCCTACTGGAAAAAAAGATTCTGAGTAGCTAGGCTGGGACGAATGACAAATTTGCCATGGAACTGGCCCCACCTCTTCTTCCTCACCAACTTTTGTCTTTTTTTAGGTTTTCTCACGTCCCTCCTCTCCTCTCTTTTAAGCTCTTAAATTCTTTCCACTTTTTCATTAGTGGATTGCTTCTGATCTCATCGGAAAACATTCTCTGAATCATTAACAATATAAGATGCTATGGAAAGCTGTCTGCTGGTGGCCCCAAAGGCAATCTCTCTTCAATGTCACTGTCAGAGCTTTTCAATTAAGGGAGCACAGAGTGGCTCTGAATAACACTGGATCTTTACAGCAAATGATTCCATCCAAACAGATTTAGGAAGAATGTTTTCTGGAAAGTTCAATCATCTGATTCCACGGCTAAATAGTCTAAAAGAGCTAAAAAATAATGTTATTTATGTGTACCAAGCTGGAGGAAGGTATTCTGTGTCTCTGAGAGTCATGCTGTTCCTCCTGGGTGGGTGGGGTGGGGGTAGTGTTTTTAATGCAAAGGGAATAAATACTGCTTATTGCATATATGGAAAATGATAAATCAACATTCATATAATATAAAATCTTATTAGATCATATGAATTTAGACACTGTGAAAAACTGGACATACAATAACCTACTTTTAAAGTTGCATGTGATGAAGACGAGGTGTCTCCTAAATGAAACCTCCAACAAAAGGAGGCAGGAAGACAGACTTCTGAAGCCCATTCTAGTATCTAAAATAGCTAGACTCTGTTAAGTGTTCAGTATGTGCCAGCTATTGTTCTAAGAGTTTTATATTAACTCTTTTTTTCTTTTTTAAAAAATGTTTATTTATTTTTGAGAAAGAGAGAGAGACAGAACATGAGTGGGGGAGGGGCAGAGAGAGAGGGAGACACAGAATCCGAAGCAGGCTCCAGGCTCTGAGCTGTCAGCACAGAGCCCGACACAGGCCTCAAACTCATCAACTGCGAGATCACAACCTGAGCCAAAGTCGGATGCTTAACTGACTGGGCCACCCAGGTGCCCTGTGAGTTAACTCTTTCAATGGTTATAATAATCATATGAGATTAAGTAGTATTAGGTCTAGTTTATACAGAAGTAAAAAGGGGCACAAAGAAGTTCTAACCTGTCCAAGGTCACACATGGCCGGCAAATGGCAGGCCCGGCATTCAAACCCAGGCAGCCTTCCCCGGGCACCTTCCCTTTTGACCAGTGCTATTATACATTGCTAGCTTCTCATGAAAGAACCTGAAAAATAGCTAGTTAGCATCATTTTCTTAGATACTTATAATTTTGGTTAATTATTAAAAGTAGTATTATGCGGTCTTTACACACATTTCAACTAATCTAGGTAACACTTGTTCCTGAATTAGTTGAAATGGCAAATGCCAGAAATGGGAATGGCCTCAGTAGACAATACTTCTCTCTCTGACTACATCCTGAGAGGAATCCTGGGAGGCTCCTTCTGCACACAAGGGGTTACATGAAGCTTTGGAAGCTGGCAGTATGGGTAACGACTTCCACATTGCTGTTGGAGCAAGTGTAACATATAGCACAGAGGTGTTACGACAATGATTGTCATATTTCATAAATTACATTCTGCTATTCACAGGGAAGTCCCTGCAAAACTAAAGCAATAATATGCATACAGAACAGCAGTAATAATATTGTAAGCAATGCATTGTAAGGATGAGGACATATAACAAATGAAAAATACAGTCTGTAATAAAAGAGCTGAGAGAAGAAACGAATACTGTGAAAAAAACATGTTGTGAATTTAAAAACATGTTGAGACAGAATAACTCATGGTAAGAAGTTAATAAAAAATTACAGTGGCCTGGATCCATGTCAAAGATAAGCCCAAGTAGAAAATCTAAGCAAAACAATAAAAACATTTTTTCCTTTTTTTTTTTTTTTTAATCAATGTAAAATATCTTTTTGTCCAGTTGAACACAGTAACTTCTGGAGAGATTAGTTCAATAAAAGGTTTCCCAATGAAGGAAGGAGGCTGGTGTGCTTTGGCAGTATGAGACCCCCAGAAAGGATCTGTGCCTAAGTCAAACCACAGGGGGACAGCCTCATCCTCATTCACAGCACCCACCACACAAAGACCTGGCTTCTCTGCTCAGCCTGCTTCCCCACTCCATCACACTATTTCAAATGTTCTCCATTATCCTCAAACCACCCTGACCTGACCTCTCCCTCATTCATCCTCAAGAAAGCCCTCCCATGTACTTCACAGAGCAGAGAGAAGCCACTCAGGTGGAGACTCCATCAATTTCCAGTCGCTGAATTGAGAAACCTATACTACCTGTCTCTCCATTCTGAGGTCAATGCTATTCACCTCCTTCAGCTTTGGGCACCATGATGTCCCGTCTTCTTTCAAGAACAACGCACCACTGGGTATGCCCTCTCTCCCTCACTCATGTAGTCAATCTCTCCTTCTCTACTGGATCCTTTTATTGACTTTTTAATAGACTTTATTTCTTAGAGGAATTTTGGGTTCACAGCAAAAATGGGAAGTAGGCACAGACATTTCCCATATACCCCGCTCCTACACACATGCATAGCCTCCCTCATTATCAACATCTCCTGCCAAAGGGGATTTGTTACAACTTGGTGAATGTACACAGACACATAAGCATCACCTACATCCATACTTTACATTGGGGTTCATCCTTGGTGTTTTTTGTTGACTTGGAAATACACAGAAGTCTACTACTTTTTTTATAAAACTTTCCTTGACTCGCACATCCCCTCCAACTACCACTTGGTCTCTCTCCTTCCCTTGAGTTGTCTCTCCTCACTGTCTCTATTTCCTCCCACTTTTTTCTCAATCCACTTTAAGCCTCACCTCTGCCTCCCCAAAATGCTCATTTCTCAATAAGGTGGCCAATGACTCTTATGTAGCCTAAATAACAATGGCTCTTTGTTAGTCATTAACAAAGTCATTACTTTTGTGATGTGCTGTGTGATATGTTGGCTACACTCAGTGTCTTGAAGTATGCATATTCCTTGGCTTCTATAACTCCCACACCCTGGCTCTCTCTCACTTGCCCAGCTCTGCCTATTCCATGCTGGTTTATTATCCTTCCCCTGGTCACTAAATGCCTGAGTTCCTCAATACTCACCCCAAATCCCTTGGTTCTCATTCCATTCTTCTAGTTGATCTTCTCCATACCCTCAGTTTCAAATATATCCTAAATGAAGATTACCCACAAATGTATATTCTAGTCCCCGTATCTCCCGTAAGCCCCAGACTATTTTGAATTGCCTGTGCAACATGTTTACCTCAGCATCTCAGGTAAGCCTCAAGGTCAATGTGTTCAAACCTATATCTCAACTACCTATGTCCTTTTTATCAATAAATGTCAACACCGTCCACCCAGTTCCACAAGTCAGACACTTGGGGTCATCCATCATCACCTCATAGTCAAATAAGTAGCAAGTTCTGGAAATTTTAGTATTTATTAATGTTAGTATCTGTTCACTTCCCTCATCACCTTGGCCATAACCTCAGCCCTGGCTACCATTATCTCCAGTGTAGCTATTGCAATAGCCATCTCTTGGCCCTGTAGCCCCACTTTCCCCTTCCAATCTATTCTCCACAAAACAGCCAAAATACGTCTTTTTGGAAACCAAATCTAGTCATGCAACATGCTTTGCTTAAGCATTTTGGGGGCTTCCTATTGCTGTTGATAAAATAAGATGTCCTTACCCAGCCTATAAGGCCCAGCATGGTCAGCCCTTGCCCACCTCTTCAGCCTGGTCGCCACATTCTCCCTTTTGTTCACCTACATTGGCCTTCTTACTGGGTCCACCATGCATCAAGTTTTTCCTGCCAGATCCTTGCTTGTGCTTCCTCAGCTTTGAATGTTCATCTCTCTCCCACCTTGCACTCAACCTTGATTCCAGTGTTCAGCTATTCTTAAAACACCACATTAATAACTTAACCCAGTTGTCATTTCACATTTATATTGATTAAATTTAATTTTTCCATCTAGTCTAGACTATAAGCTCTTTTCAAATAGAGCCGTGTCTGTCTTTGCTTTCCACTGTAACTACACACAGCGGACATTCAGTTGAACAAACAAATGAATGAATGGACTAATGAATGAAGGTGGTAACCGGACTGTGATAGAGAGAGTGCAGGATTGGTAAATGGCTTCTCTTTGTAGAGTGGGGTAAAGGAAGGTGGCTGCTCCAGTCTGGAGCAAGAGTGAGGTCTACCAGCAAGGCCTCTTTCAGAAATGACACATTCTGGCCATGTTTACCATGCCTCCCTTAAGAGAAAGGAAAGGGAAAGAGGGAGAGGAGGGAAGATAGTAAAGCAGGATTTCCAACCTCCTTTAAAATGTAAATGCCCCTGAGAAGGTACATTTTAAAGTTCATTCCATTAACTAACACATGAAATATCTGTGAAAGCCTTAGGAGGATTTGGCAACACTGAAACCGTCTTCAGTGCACCTTGTCATTTATATTACAGTTCTTTTTAACACATCTTTGTACTATGTTCTCTATATGCCTATCTCCTTCAACTGGACTATAAATTACTTGAAGCCAAGGACTGTGATTTTCTTTCCCTGCTATGTAGCATTGAAGCGACACTGGTGTCAGGCATAGCTTGGGCACTCATGAGTGTTTTTTGGTGAAGGTCAGATAGAAAAACAAGGAATTGGATAAATGTAAAGGTAGGCATGAAAAACAAAGCTGCCTAGTTTACCATTGTGTAGATGGACTAAAACGGTATATACCAAATAATTATATCACCTTGATACAGGGCACTCTAGTGTAGGAGAATGAGCAACGGGCTGGAAATCAGAAGACAATTCTGTAATTATCTATTCACCTGATTGTCACCTCTTTAAACTGTGACTTCCTTAAGAGATGGCAGGCTTTTTTTTTTTTTTTTTTTGTCTTTGCACGGGGTAAATGTGATTCTCTTCTCAATCCCTTTAATATAGTTACCAAATGAATCAAAATCTAGTTGTAGCTCTTGAACTGACTAGCAGGTTAGTGTTGTCTAGAAGTCTTGTCTCTCTGGGTAAGAATCCTGATGGTAAAGTGATACAGTAGGACAATATGCTCTCCAAGATCTTTCTCTCAGGTCTAACATTTGATGAATATATAATTAAACATCTGAACAAGGAGAGAAAAGCTGGGGACAGCCAAGGAGGAAGTAATTGTGTTAATTACAGTAAGTCAAATGGGACTTTAAGAAATCTTCCATAATGTTCATCCTAACAGGTATTGCTAACAAGGATCACGATAAAGGAGCAACTAGTATAATACTGGTAATTTGCATAAAAGTCTCTTAATATATTGCAAAATGTTATGGGGAACAATTATAAAACAGGGGTGAACGTCGGTGCCAGGGAACCTGGTAGGTCAGGAAGACAGTAATTCAAATAAAAAAATGACCCAGTCTGAAATATGATATGAGCTTATATAAACTATTTTTACCAGCAGCATCTATGGAAAGGATGATTAAGTAATTTGACATGAATTTGAAATTATCTAATAACTTGGTTTTACCTTGGAGGAGAAAATGCTTAGTTTCTCCTAAAATTCATCTTCCTGAAGATTTCTGACAAACATGCCAGTCATATATTTTGCTAACAATGTATCTACCTCCTTCTGGAAAAATTAGTTCATTAATGGAAAATTCTTGGCAACTTCCCTCCAGTTTATATAATGTAAATGCCACCATGGCTACGACAATAATGTGCTGTGCAACATGGATTTCTCAAGGAAGCAAGTGTACAAGTAGATAATTACTTATAGTTAAATGTGGTTAAACAACAGTCTCAGACCCCAGAAGGATACATCTGCATAGCTCAACATTCACTTCCTTGAAGCATCTACGTGTTTTTTCTTGGTCTCAGTAACGTGCTGTGCAATGTGTATTTCTTAAGGAAGCAAGTGTACAAGTAGATAATTACTTATAGTTAAATGTGGTTAAACAACAGCCTGAGACCCCAGAAGGATACATCTGCACAGCTCAACATTCACTTCCTTGAAGCATCTACAGTTTTTTCTTGGTCTTAACAATTGGGGATGAAAATCTTTCAAAAATGTGTTGTTTCCAAACTCTGCAGAGTAATAACCATAATAACCTAGTAGTAACCACCAATGTTTATTGAGTACTTACTTTGTGCCAGACAGTCCTCAGTGCCTTTATATGCTCATTTATATAATCCTCAAAGCAACTCTGAGGAAGGCACTATTTCTTATAATTCCCCATCTCACTGATGTGGACATTGAGGCACAGAGAAGTTAAATAACTTGCCTAAGGCAACATGGTGAGTAAGTGGTGAAGCCAGTATTTGAACCCAAGTAAGCAGCCTGCCTCAAAGCCCACACTCTTAACGACAATGCGATACCAGGCCTTTATAAACTACTGGCCATAATATAATGTAAACTTCTAGTGAAAACAGAGTTACAATTTTGAACATCAATTTTTGAAAGTGACTCTGTGTTCCCTTTCCGTATTCTCTGCTTTTAAAAACCATTAATGCAATTCAGGCTTCATGCAGCTAAATGCATAGAAATCCCAGTGCAGCACTAATAACCAAAACCCCTTTGAAGCCAGAACCTCATGCACAAGGGCAAAGGACTCCAGAACCAGTTTTACTGTTGCCACCTTCCCGCATCTTAACAGTAAAAGCCTGAGTGTCCCAAATTAAGCGGACTTCAGTGATCTGACAGGAGGGCACATATTTAAGTGATTTCCCACATCTGGTGTTCCATGTCATTTCCTCTGCT
The DNA here is from genome assembly GCF_027475565.1 of Acinonyx jubatus. Taxonomy (NCBI): domain Eukaryota; kingdom Metazoa; phylum Chordata; class Mammalia; order Carnivora; family Felidae; genus Acinonyx; species Acinonyx jubatus. The sequence goes on along the minus strand of NC_069385.1, from coordinate 127,051,045 downwards.
AAGCTTGATTGGACAATCTGATCAGTGCAGCAAAGTGGAAGAGACGCCTTCACTGCACCAAGTGATCCTGAATCTGAGCTTGGCCAGAAAGATTTAAGCTCTGAGGCCCCCATTTAGATAAAGTCTTCTCCCTAAAAAGGTATAGGAGTCAGGCTTCTAAGCTGAGGCAGAGCTGGTAGCTGAACAATAATAAAGGGCACTTCCTCTTATGGGGGGAAATATACACCCATAAAAAGAGGCCTAGGGGATAAAAGCTGAAAGGAAATTTCAAGGCTTTTACGTATTATTATACATTTTTCTACAGTATTATATACATAATAAATGTATACACGCCTATACATATAATGCATGTAATATACATATACCCACAATGTATAATGTGCATGCATATGTTATACGTATTACATAGTAAGATGTGAAATGTGTAACATTTTGGTGCCTGTAGTGTATTGATAGAATATTACAGTATCTGTCAAAGCCAGTCAGGTGACACTTGCTGGTTGATCAAGATACACAGAATATGGGTAACCATTCATAGGTTTTCCATTCTCACTAGGAAACACCACATGGATGCTTAAAACGGCTATACCAGAGAACAAATTTAAGGACAAACACGCTATTGGCCTAGGCTTTGTTTCAAAGTGTCACTCACTGCTCTGGCAGGTGGGCAAGGATTAGAATGACAGAGGAGACTGCTCAAGCATCTCATTCACTCAGCTTATCTCCTCCTATTCAATGATGGGCAAAAGAATGGTCCCCCACAGATGTCTGCATCCTCATCCCTAGAACGTGGGAGAGGGGACTTTGCAATTGGGATTCAGTTAAGGATTGTGAGATGGGGGATGTCAATTATTTGGGTGGGCTCAAGGTGATCACAAGAATCCTAACGGAGGGAGGGAGGAGGGTCAGAGTTTGAGGAGATGAGATGCAAGAGGCAGAAGTCAGGGTTATGTGAGGAAGGGGCCACAGACCAAGGAAAGCAGGCTACCTTTAAAAGCCAGGAAAGGTAGGGGACTTTTCTATATTAGAGCCTCCAGCAGAAGGAAATAGCCCCTGGCGATGCCTTGACTTCAGCCCAGTTCTGATTTCAGACCTTGCTTGACCTGCATAGCTGTAAGGTAGTAATAAATCTGTATTGTCTTAAGCCACTGAGTTTGTGGTAATTGGTTAGTGCAGTAATAAGAAAGTAATACAGCTACTACAGAGTGAAAGGAGGGATTCTGGGCACAAAAATAAATGAGAAGAATCATTTGAAAGGAATATTACAGAAACGGTAAGGAAACAGGGCTTTCTCAGATCACACAGCAGAAACTCAAACTTTACTAGGCTTAAGGAAGAAAAATTTGGCTAGAAAGACATAGTGAGAGAAAAGCATGGAATTTGAAGGACAGGTGCCTGAGTAGACCCACTGCCTGCACTCAAGCACCGTGGAGAAGGAGGCTTCCAACATACTGAGTAGTGTAGGGAACATATAAATCTGTTCTCCACAATCTTTATAATAGCTGGGTTCCACCCTCAGGAGCTTCAGATCTTTAGGTCTTAAAAGACTTTTGGTCTTATGATTTTCCTCATCAAACCTTCAGTTACTCCTAAGGGGAAAGGCACTATCCCAACCCCAGGGGCAACTAATGCAGTCCAAGCCATTATTCACAAAGATGTATCGGTCTGACAACATCTTTCTTGAAGGATAAATATTTTAAATAGCAACTCCAGGAAAACATTTTAAAATTCTGATTTAATCTTCCTGAAATTATCAGCTAACACTGCAGAGAAGGATTGAGAAAGGGCTGGCTGACCTATGATCTACCAAGAGGAAACACTTGGACGTGGCAGAGGTTCAGGAAAGGTTGCGATGACCCATCAGAGATCCTTCCCCTCCCGTGTCCCAGCTGGGCTGGGGCAGCTCTGTTTTTTCAGTGAGCCTGCTCCTGCCTCTCCCAGAAAGCCTGAGGACCCTAAATGGACTCTGATTCCATGGCCAAAGGGCCATCGATGGGCATCGCTCATTCTGTTAGTGATGTCATCGATGCTACCAAAGAGCCTAGGGCACCACTGACACTGTACTTACATACGGCACCCAGGTCAGGCACACCTGAGACCACCAAGAACTGCCCAGCCCTGCTGAAGGCTAATGTCACATGTAACAGAAAACTTCTGAATGGTCACCGAACACAAGTTTGAGTCAGAGCAGAGGAGATGCAAGCTATCCTTTGCAAATTTTTGCCCAAGTAGCTGCTGTGATGGAAGGCATTCCAGCTGGGCTATGTGCTCAATGAAGGGGGCTTTGTTTTGTTCACTGATACATCCTCAATGCCCAGAGAGCCACCTGACACAGGGCAGGCACTCACGTTTGTGGAATGAGCAAATGAATGAATGAAAAGAGGCTGGGATGCGTTTTTTTAGAATTACAATATGGCAAATCCTTCAGACTTAACTCACTGGAGCTCTTCCTGGTCCCTGAAATGAGATCTGTGCCCCTTTGAGCCCCCATAAGAGGGCTCTCATATGTTCTTCTCCTCAGACTTGTGCTGTTGTCACTAAGTTCTTCCGAGTTTCCTCTCCAAAAGAAACTGAAAACGGCTAAGGGTTGAGCCTGCCTTATCCATCATTGTATCTGCTGCAGCCAGTCCAATGCCTTCCATGAAGTAGGTGCCCAGTAAATGCCAAGAGATGTGAATCAGTACAGCATCTTTTCTTCACTTTTCCTGGAGAGATAGGGTCACTTGGATCACAGTAGATTGTAGTAAATCAATACACTCTTTTTTTTCCCCAAGCTCATAATTACCATATAAAAGAAAGAACTAATGTAAAATAAGAAGTGATTCTCCAATAAGAAGATCCAGATTTATCAATATCTGAGGTTTTGCCAGAAGTGATAAGCATTTTTAAGTCAATTTCTCAATACAAAAACCTTGATATTAATATAGATATATATGCATATACATAGGACTAGATTTACTAATAGGCTTTCCCTATCTTTGAAGTAAGAGAAGATAAAAATAAAATGCAGATTGCATTGAACAAATAGCATATGGCATGCTTTATAAATATATACGTTTTTGTCTCTGTCTCCCTCACACACACAAACCCCAAACTCTGTCTTTCAAGATACTGGCCCCTTGCCCTACTTTGAGGTACCTAAACAGAAAGCTTTGGGATCTCTGATGCTATCATTTCCTTACGGGCGTCTGGGGGAAGGCTTGTCTGTTACCACCGGTCAGGAAATGCACTGGATGCTTGTTCCTCAGAACACCGTGAGATACTTTTGAAGCCCCTTCCCATCAAAGCTGGAGGGTTCTCTAACCACATTAGCTACACCTTAGGTCTCACCATTTGCTGTGCCTGGAGCCAGGTACCCAACAGGGGCTGCAGATGCTAACAAGCGCTGATCAAAAGACTCTGTCAATAGAATTCCCTACTTTTCTCTTCTTCGCTGAACATTAGTGACTGAAAAATGAAAGGGCCGAAGGGTAGCTGCGCCATGGAAAGTGGTCAGGCAGCACAAACACATGCCAGTCTTTTGATTTCTACATGTGATGGGAAATTGGTGCTTTGAAAGAAAGAGGGAGGACAATTAATATTTATCGGCTTTGTAGGAAGATAAAACAAATTTATTCTTGAACAGTCCTGCCAATTATTCCTTGATAAAAATGAAAACTAAATTTTAGAAAAGTTATATTTGCACATATTTGGAGAGCCGAATCATTCTAATGGCTTATTCCCAAAGACTGCAGCCCCCAGCCCAATCCTGCCATAGTCAACTTCCCAGTGGCAACCTGCGTTCACCTCTTCCAGGGGATGTGCTTGGTATTTCTCTCTGGATGTTTAAATAACAGACTGTTATTGCTATGTCTTGTTGGAGTTTTGTTTGTTTTTCGTTTTCAGCATTATATATTAGCTCTGCATACCAGAAGAAAGGCACTGAGCTCCTCCACACCCCATTCCTCCCACACCACCATTCTGCACGTGCGTATGTCCCACCGTCATCCCAATAAAAGCACGTTGAGACTTTAGTTAGCTCACCATTCAGTGAATGCAGAGACTATGATTACTTTTCTTTTTCTGTGCAACTTTTTGTTCTCCCTGGCTTTAGTAACCATGTTGATTTTCATCTGTGTTGTTTCTACAAATGTGTGCATTTCCATGCTCTTCTCCTGTTGTGCAGGGGGTGGAAGGCATGGTGCAGCGGTTATGAGTGTGTACTGCCTTGGGTTCAAATCTCACTTTGCCACTAACTAGCTGTGTAACTTTAGACTAATTATTAAAGCACTGAGTGCCTCATTTGTACAAGGAAGATAATAATGATCATCTGTCTAATAACTGCTACTCTTCAGATTCAACTAAATTGTATCCGATATACAGTGACTTTGCAGTAAGTATAAGTGATGATGGCTGTTGTTAAGTATTCAATCATTATATCCTGCTAAAGCCTCCCCTGGCGCCTTTTGATCTGCTCCAATTGGATGGATCACCCTCTGGAAGACTGCACCATAGCTAGGGCTTTGGGATGGTTGTTCTCCAGCATCCTGGGGATGCCCTTTGCCTTTCTCTGATGTGGGGTCTTCTTCCTCATGAGTCTTGTCTTGGCTTCTCACTTTGGTGGAACGTCCTCTGGTAGTCTGAAAGTACCCTTCTACCTTGAGGTTTGATGGATGGTATGGCCAAGCATCAGATGCTGGGTTGAAAATTATTTTTGTTAAGCTTTTGAAGGCATTGTTCTTCTGGTTTCTAGAGCTACTGCCAAGACATATGATGTCATTCTAACTCCTGATTCATATTCTGTCTCTCTCTCAGGTTTGAGCATCTTCTCTTTTGTCTCCATCACTCTGTCAGGCCCTGAGAGTCTTGATGTGACTCCCATTTTGTTCATTGACCCGGGTACTTAGTCTGTCCTTTCAATGTGGAAATGCACGTTTTCTTATGTTTCCTCTAAAATTTTCTTTCTCTTCTTAGGGGAACTCAACTTCAGTTTTCAACTCTCCTACTGCCTTCTGTATTTCTGCTATCAATTTTCTAATGTTTAAGAGCTCCTTTTGTTCTGTGAATATTCCACTTTTAAACAAGTCTTTGTTGTTTGTCCAAAATCATTAGCATCTTTTACTTCTCTGAGGATGTTAAAAACAAGTTCTTTTTTTTAACGTTCTCTTCTTCCTCCACAGTCTAAGGATCCTTCAAGCTGCACTTGTTTTCATTTTTGCTTTGGTCCTACTTTGCAAATGCCTGGTACTTCTTGGATATGTGTTCATATTTCAGGGTGAGCTGCTGGGAGCCCTGTGTGTTTTTGCATGTGTCTCGTGCAAGACTAGGGCTTTACTGTCACTGTAAAACTGTGCTGTTAGTGTAATAGCATCTTGACAGGTAACTGAAGTTAATGCTTGTTTCAATCCGCCATCTTTAATCAGAAGCCTATTAACCGTACTTCTTAGGTAAGGTAACTGAGGTAATCAGGAGAGGGACTTCACTGAAGAATAATTTGTATGCTCTGTTTCTTGGAGAACCCCTGTCAGTATATTAGGCTCTTTTCTCACAGGCTGGTAAGATTCCCAGAATGGCCATTCCAATCCCCTAGTGGGGTAAGGGTGGGGATGGTAACACAAGTGGCTAAGATTCAGGGAGACGAGTGGGTGAAGAAGTTGGGGGTCTCAGTATCCAGCTAGTAAACTTTTACTTCATCCACCAAACCAGAGATCCTCTGCTTTATCCTCTCCAGAGATAAATCTTTAGCCTTCTATCAAGATAAAAGCTTGTCAGTTACTGGGTTGTAGCAGTACATATTACACAGAACTGGGGAGAAAATCTGGAGTTCTGCTTCCTGTTTTAGCCCTGTCTTTACCGCCCACTCCTGACCCCTCACTCCAGAGGGACCAGTACTACTAATTAATACTGGCGTTTAGGTTGGGTTGCTTCTTGGATTTCCCCACTGCTAACTTGGATTTCAGCTTTCAGGGTCTACTTAAATAGCTACCACTTCTCCAACTGCTTCTCAGCTTCCAAAATTATGTAGCTGATGTCTCCTATTCACTTAATCTTTAATTAATTTATGCCACAATAAATAAGCAAAACTTTACTGTTACAGTAATGGTATCTTGAAAGGTAACTGAGGTTGATGCTTGTGTTCAATCTGCCATCTTTATTCAGAAGTCTGTTAACCACACTTCTTAGGTAAGGCACTTGGAGGTACCAGGAGAAGGTGTGTAATTTGTCGAAGCTCATAAAAATCAGTAAGAAATGAAATCAGAACCTGAACTCAGGTCTGCCTGATCCTAAAACCTCACCCCTTCCACAAGAGCACACTCCTCTTCCAACAGGAGTCACCTACTAGAGTGTGTTCCACTTTAAAATCAGTACCAAGATAAATACCATTAGACCTTGAAGATTCAGGTGATGTCTCTCAGCCTAATGTCGCCAGAAGGCCCCATTCCACACCTTGTTGCAAATGTTACACTTTTGCTCCATGAATTCTACCCAAAGCCCTGGCTTAGCCCTCTGACCTCAGTTTGAAAGGGTTTCTAGAAGGGAAGGGAATGCCTCCAACGGAAAGGTCCTTGACCAGTATTGTGAATGCCAACTGTTACCTTTTTCAGTGATCAAAAGACTCCCAGGAAATTAAAAAACAAAACAAAACAAAGCCTTCTCAGAAAATGTCTGAGGTCTTTCTATCAAAAAGTCAAAGAGAGGGGTACTTCTAGGTCTCACTCATCAATGGTCATGGTTATCTCCTCATGATGAACCCTGGACTCCATATGACAAACTTGTCCTGTGGGTCCCCATCAGCATTAGTCTTTTCTGCACAGCTAGAGTATCAGAGTACGGCTCTAGAATCACACAGGCTTGGGTTCGGATCCCAGCTTTGTCACGTACTACTCATGTGGACTATGAGAAAGCTACATAAGTTCTCTAAGCCTTGATCTTCTCTGCTATAAAATGACAAGGGTCATAGCAGTCACTTCATCGAGCTGCGATCAGTTTAAGTGAGATATTGTATATTAAGCATAATATCTAGTGGTCCATGGTAAATAAATTCTAAGTGATATTTTATTTTTCTTGTTATCACCACATTCAAGAAATGTTTATGCAGGGGCATGTGGGTGGCTCAATTGGTTAAGCGTCCAAATCCTGGTTTTGGCTCGGGTCATGATCTCCCAGTTTGTGGGTTAAAGCCCCATGTCAGGCTCTGCACTGACAGTGTAGAGCCTGCTGAGTATTTCTCCCTCTCTTTCTCTGCCCCCCCCCTAGCTTGCTCTCTGTCTCTCTCTCAAAATAAATAAACAAATAAACAAATGTAAAAAAAGAAATGTTTATGTATATACACACAAAAAAACTTTGTAACTGTATACTGACAAATGCTAGCTCGACTTAATTGTGGTGATCATTTCACAACATATACAAATGTCAAATCATTATGTTGTACACTTGAAACTGACATAATGTTACATGTCAGTTACATCTCAATTGAAAAGACAAAATGTTTATGTTACAAATTCACTGGAGACTAAAATATCTACTATGTTCAAAGAGTTGGATTATACTTTGTGGAGGATACAAAAATGAACAAAAATCAGCTCTACCTTTAAATGGCTTGTGGTCTGGTGCCAGGCAGGGCGAACACAGCAGGTGTCCCGCATGATGTTACTGGGAACGGATTACCCAGCAGCCAGTGCCCACAGCTCCTGGCCCTGCAATAAGCCTTGGGGGTCACTAGAAGCTGGCCCCAGTGTCTCCAGGGTTGCTCCCAGCCACTCAGATCTTCCAAACAATGTATTCTGGGGATAGAACTTCGGTTATGTAAAAGTTTAAAAAAGTGAAATGATGCAAGCTACGTGAAGGATACCGGAGATAAACGATCTATTTATATTTTTATGGTGAAGACATAAATAGAAAAAAACGCAACATCAAAGAAATGTTCCTTAAAATATACACACAGCATGGATGAGAGATATATGCGCAGCACAAACACATGCTAACTATATACCTTTTCACATCAGCCATAATTCTACAAGACTCATTAAGGAAGATTTACCGACCACTGTAATTATAGAAATTAACCCTCTGACAAACTGGGGCATGGTGTGCTTCAGTGATTTTTTAAGACATTTTGTAATAAGACTGTCAAAACAGTAATGAGGAGCTCCTAAGTCCAATCCTTGGCTATTAGCCCACAGACAATATACACATAGATGACCATGTTGTTTTATGTAACATTAATGCACTCGATAACTAACTGAGCACCTATTAAGTGCCAGGGATTGTCTGGAACCTGAGGATATAGCATAAGCAATACAGAAAAGGTTCTTGTCCCTACGGGGGGGTGTGTTTGTTGGCAGACATTAAACATATTAATAAATAATATTTTTACAGCATTAAAAAAAGCTCTTTATAAAGAAAATAAAGAAGGCTAGTGGACTCGAATGATATTCCTGAAATAAAGAGAGTTGGTTTAAAAAAAAAAACAACTAGTTTTAGGATTTGAATTCTTTGAAGGGTAAAGGCAGACAAACAGTTAAAAAAAAAAAAAAAAAAAGAAGGAGAAGGCAAAGATGACAAAAGAAATCACAAAGGAAGCAAAGGAGTTCCGGAGCTCATTATATAGGATCCGAGGAAGGACATTCACCAGAGATCGTGGTTCCAAAAAACCCTTGTTTCTTCCCTCCCTCCCCCCCCCCCCAACTTCGTGTGAGTGGGTCCCCAGGCACAGGGAGAGGGAGGCAAGCAATGGCTCCCACTGCAGGCACACAGAGCCCTGTCGTGTAGCACCCAGGCAGGGAGAGGGACAGGCCCAGGATAGCTGGATGGGACATTGGACTAGAAACTTAGGCTGGGGTACAGACGGCCTGGAGATTTGGGAATGTCTCGTATTCTTGCCAGCAAAAGACAGCAGGGACTGGGGGCGCCACTCAGGAAGCCGGTCCCTTTTCTGAAGTCTGAATGAGGCACACACACTTAGTGAGTTGGCAAAAGAGGCTGGCTGGGTGCTAAGAAATGTCAGGTTTGGCATTTAATTTAATGAATCCACCCTGGTTCAGCATACATGAGATTTTCAAAGAGAATTTCTCTGAAATTATCCCATGTCTCTCAGACTACTTATAAACCAAACAATGGTATACAGTAATTGTTTTCAGTGAGAAACAGTTGTCACTGAGACCAGGAGGCAGCGTGCCTGGCACTTTACAGGCATTGATTCATTCATTTCTCACAACACTCCGGATGTAGTTGGAATTATTATTACCCCCATTTTACAGATCAGGAAACTGAGGTAGAGAGATTAAAATAACAGCAAGTGAGTGCAGAGCTATCATTAGAACCCAGGCAGTCTGGCCCCAGATTTCCTGCTGTTAATCCTAAGGTTACAAGCTAATGGCAGGGGTTGCAAAATGGGGGAGAATCTAGAAACTGGAGGTGTGGTGGTACCACTCATCGATTATTCTGTGGATGTTAAAGCACATGTTGGTATTTTACCTTTTAATTCTGGTCATTTCACCATGTGACTCTTCTACAGTAGATGCCATGCTTTATTATTTTCTAATTTATTTATTTAAATTCAAGTTACTTAACATACAGTGTAGCAGTTTCAGGAGCAGAATTTACTGATTCATCACTTACATATAACACTCAGTGCTCATCCCAACAAGTGCCCTCCTTAATGCCCATCACCCATTTAGTGCCTCTCCCCAGCAACTCTTAGTTTGTTCCCTGTATTTAAGAGTATCTTATGGTTTGTCTCCCTCTCTGTTTTTATCTTATTTTTGGTTCCCTTCCCTTATGTGCATCTGTTTTATTTCTTAAATTCCACACGAAGCACGATACTCTATGTGGAAAACCCGAAAGACTACCAAAAAACCGCTAGAACTGATATGTGAATTTAGCAAAGTCGCAGGATATAAAATCAACGTACAGAAATTGGTTGCATTTCTATACACCAAAAATGAAGCAGCGGAAAGAGAGATCAAGGAATCAATCCCATTTACATTTGCACCAAAAGCCATAAGATATCTTAGGAATAAGCCTAACCCAAGAGGTCATGCTTTATTTTGAACCTGGTTTTTGCTCTGTTGTTCTCAAGGTGTAAGGGATGAGCTTCTCTAACTTTCTGAATGAAGAAAGCAGTGATTGCAGAGTGTTTGATAGAGCAAGCTACAAATTTTCCAGGATGCTACAGAAATAAGAAGGGATCGATCCATCCCAAAACTTTTTTCGATAACTCTTGCCAACATTTATTCAAGTCCAGGCTGGCAAATGTGTGCATGCTCTGTCTTTCCTAGCTTATAATGTTAATTTCATTTTATTTTTAGGACATGGTTGATCATATTAATTTCCAGTGTTAATTCCAAGTATTCCTTCTCATATTCTTGGTCTACTTTTTGAACCAAGGCAGTTGACAAATACATTTGGATCATCTGTTATGTGCCAAATACTATGCTTAGGGTACAAAGATAAATAAGACATTGGTGCCTACCAGGAAGGAAGGGAAAGAGGAGGCAGGAAAAGGGAGGCCAGCCCAAAGTCAAACTCCCTGCTCGGGATGGAATAAAGTGGTAAAAGAACAGTCATGCCCTTACTAACTGTGGGGGAGGAACACAGCAAACAAAACTAAACCAAAGACACATCTGGGCCACTGTTTTCGTTCTCCTCCTAAATCTCAAACTCATCAGTGCTAATAACAAGTAAAGGAGTGATGGGTTTCATCTCCCCTCCCTAGGTATTCTCTGATAAAAATACTTACAAGGAGCTAGGAGAACCATAACAGTTTTAATAAATGGATTGCTCATCCAAACCCCATTAGGCAATTCTTCTTCTGCTTTGGAGAAGAGGAGCCACAGATGGGAATCCAAGGCCATGAGATGCAGACCACGGATGGGGAGCTCTGGAATAGACAGAGAGAATGGCATGGCCCCAGCCCCTCCCTCATCTCACAGGTGGGAAGTGGGTTCTCAGAGATAAGTCCAAGGTCACACAGCTGGTTAGTGGCAGAGCCCCTGCAGCCTAGATATATTCTTTCCTAATCTAATAGTGTAGACTTTATTTGTTAAGCAGCATTGGACATACCCTGAAAACAGTGAGGACCCAAGGGAATAAAAAAGACATTGAAAAGTCATGATTAAGAGTGAAAAGTAATCCCCAAGAAGGCCTCTCCATTGTCCTCGGTGTTTCCCCCTACTGCTCCCTCTCTGTCCTCAGTCCAGCTTCCTACTCTACTCGAAAACTCACTGCCATCTCAATCTGCCAAAGCATGAAAGACCTGATTTAAAAATACCACTTGCATCCTGAAAACAGGATGGCCTCCCTGGCATCATCCTATTCCTGTACCTCTGTTAAATCATGAGTAAAACGCGTGGAAAAATGCCTCAGTCTTTGAATGAAGTGGGAGACAACCAATCGCCACATGGCACTGGAGACGGTAGAACGGAGGAAGCTCTCTGTTGAAACGCACAGTTAACTTACCCTACAGCCTAAGGAAATGTAAGTCCCGTGCAGTTAATTTTAATATTTCTCATGTGCCAATTGTTTTGTGGCACCAGGTCAATTTAATGCAGCCGACTGTGCCAGACAACACAAATGCCAAGACAAAGGCACAATTCAACCGGACCAAATGTCCCCCGTTCTCAGGATGGGCCTCCTTCCTCAACTTGAAAGCTTCCGCACATGCCAGCTTTGATTTTGCTGTAGTTCACACACACACTGTCTCTCAGACACACACACACACACACACACACACACGGAGGAAATTTCTGATGATGGTGAAGCAGAGAAAGGACTGTGAGGCACTGAACAAAAGGCACGTCTGCTCTCCTGCTTTGATTCTGGTCCTTTGTAAACAAATCTGCAAAAGGCGGCCCAAGTGTGGGGACAGAAGGAGGAGCCTGGCACTCTCCTTCCTAGTCCCTTAGGGTTTGTTAATCTCTTTATACTCTCTTCCAAGGTAATATTCAAATCAGCCACACAGCTCAATTTACTTTGCTTGGGACTCTAATTGAATAAATCTAAAGTAACAACAGACGCAGTGGCCCTGCGCTTTGGTCAAGTTTTTCTTAGATACTTAAGGCACATTCTGGCTGTCTTAATTCTGACTGCATCAGGGAAAGTGCTCTGTTCCGGTCCCTGATTTTACACCAGTGGCAGGCTGACTGTCATTCACTGTTTCAGAGGTTGATAATATTTACTGCTGGGTGAAAGGTTTCCAGAATAACATAGGAAGTGTTTAAGTATCCCTGAAGGTGTAAAGAATGTCTTACCCAAGTCAACTGGTACGTTTTTAAAGCAAAGAAATTCGGTAAGGTCCTATACTGTGCTAAATGTCACTTCTTCAGAATCACGAGACCTGGGTCAACTATGGGGTGGGAGTTTATTTGGTCCATTTTCTAAGTTACATTAAGGTGAGCCCTCGATGATCCTGCATTTGTAGCTACTCCCATTTGTAAACACATTCAGGGAATGACACTACAGTAAACCTGTCACTCATTCTAGCTTCTTTCCATCCTTTGGCAAAGGATAAGAATTTTAAAAACTATATTATCACCTACTGGAAGTAGGGATGCAGGTTGAAACCTTAGGAACATCATAAGATAAGTGAGCCACTGATAATGAGTTTAAAACTGGTAGATCAAACCTTGGACCTCCAAGCTTTTCTCTGGGAAGAGTATCACCTAGTAAGAATGCTTTTAAGGAAATCATACACTAAACATGCTGAGAGGCTATTCAAGATCACGTGTGTAGAAATGCTGATATTCTTTCAGTTCTTTGGAGACAAGGGTTAAAAGGAATCAGTGCACACAACTGGCACCTCTCAAGGAAAGGAAGGAGCAGGTCTGTGCTGTGGCTGAATAGTGATCACGTTGTGGAGGGATCCTCTGTCTTACAAATGAAAGTAACATTCTGTGCCTGAGCATTGCCCTACTGCAGGATGGTCATCAGAGTGAACATTTCTGCTTCTTGGTGTGCAGGTGTTTTCATTATATGTTCACCATATAGTCTTAGGAGTTCAGAAACTCTTCCTCAGGGAACCATCAAAATCCTCAAGAGAAAAACAGGCAACAACCTCTTTGACTTTGGCTACAGCAACTTCTTACTTGACATGTCTCTGGAGGCAAGGGAAACAAAAGCAAAAATAAACTATTGGAACTTCATCAGGATAAAAAGCTTCTGCACAGTGAAGGAAACAATCAGCAAAACTAAAAAGCAAACAGCATAATGGGAGGAGATATTTGCAAATGACATATCAGATACAGAGTCATCCAAAATCTATAAGGAACTTATCAAACTCAACACTCAAAAAAAAAAAAAAATCCAGTGAAGAATGGGCAAAATACATGAATAGACACTTTTCCAAAGAAGACATCCAGATGGCTGGATTTCATCATTTCATCCATGAAAAGATGCTCAACATCACTAATCATCAGGGAAATACAAATCAAAACCACAATGAGATGCCTCACACCTGTCAAAATGCTTAAAATTAACAACTCAGGCAACAACAGATGTTGGCAAGGATACAGAGAAAGAAGAACCCTTTTGCATTGCTGGTGGGAACGCAAACTGGTGCAGCCACTCTGGACAATAATTAAAAACAGAACTACCCTATGACTCAGCAATAGCACTACTAGGTATTTATCCGAAGGATACAGGAGTGCTGATTTGAAGGGGCACATGCACCCCAATGTGTATAGCAGCACTATCAACAATAGCCAAAGTATGGAAAGAGCGCAATGTCCATCAACTGACAAATGGATAAAGAAGATGTGGTATGTATACACACATACACACTGGAGTATTAGCCATCAAAAACAATGAAATCTTACCATTTGTAACAATGTGGATCGAACTAGAGTTCATTATGCTAAGCGAAATAAGTTAGAGAAAGACAAATATCATATGATTTCACTCTTATGTGGAATTTAAGAAACAAACCAGATGAACATATGGGAAGGGCAGCAAAATAATATAAAAAGAGAGAGGGAGACAAACCATAAGAGATCCTTAATACAGAGAACAAACTGACGGTTGCTGGCAGGGTATTGGGGGAGGATGGGCTAAATAGGCGATGGGCATTAAGGAGGGCACTTGCTGGGACGAGCACTGGGTGTTAAATGTAAGTGATGAATCGCTAAATTCTACTCCTGAAATCATTATTACACTATATGGTAACTAAGTTGGTTTTGAATAAAAGAAAAAAAAGAGAAAAACACTAATTCAAAAAGAAAAAATAAAAAGAAAGTCTTTCTCATGGGTTCAGTAAATGCCCAGCAAACACTTTGGGCCAAAGACCTCCTCTCTCAACAGACCAAGGAGTCTTCACCTTCTCAATAATCCCACCACACACTTGCCCTTAGCGTCTCAAGTTTTTCTTTCACTGGTAGAACTGTTCCAAGTGTATGAGTCCCTTTCCCAGGCCCCTGCCTCTCATCTTGGGCTCATAAGGCCCAGGTTCCACTACTGCTCAGGCTGGAGCATGAACCAAGCAGTCCATGCTGAAAACTGGCTCCTAACCACTGGGAAATGTGCAGATGCAGGGTTAGGGAGCCCAAATCCCTCTCTGCTACCTGAACACCTGTGAACTAATGCTCACACTTCAATGGGAGCCAGCTGCTCGCCCTGTCGTTGCATATAAGGGCAGAATGTGAGAAGTCACCCGAACACCCTGCTGCTATCGTCAGTGCAGCAGGAAAATGTTAACCAAGTAAATGAATGAATGTCGACATCACTACCTGGAACAAGCCTCCAACTTATTAAATATCCCACAGCCTGCGCATTTCAGCTCCTATCTGAGATTTTTTTCCTCCTTACATTCGTTTTATGTCCCTCTGATCTCACATCTTGTTTCTAATCACAGCTCAGAGTGAAACACATGTAAGGTAATTACTCCTTGGTGCTCTGTGGTAGCGCTCATTGATTAGAAATCATTTTCAGAGGGAACACTATAACAAGGAGTTTTGATCAAAGCTGGATTATTATTTCAGTTCCTTGTTTCACCCACATACATTTGCTTCCTCCTCCAGGAAGAAAATTTGTGTGTGTGTGTGTGTGTGTAGATAGAGTTTTTCTTAGAGTGGAACTATTTATTTCCTTAATCTAAAACAACCATTTCTTTAAAAAGCGGCTAATCAAGCTTCTTCCTGAGACTCATGTTTCAAGCTCTTAGTGTCACTCCTTCAGTCCCATCTCTCTGGGATGGGGCCATGTTTATGTCAAGATGGTGGGCACTGCAGGGTCAGGCCCAGCCAGGGCCAGAGGAAACATGCTCATGGAGGATGTGGCCCTGGAATGTCATGAGGACGCAGAGGGAGCTCTGAAGGCAAAGACTGGGCTGTGGAGGGTCTGATGCGCCTAGTGAGTTCACTTGGAGGCCCCATCCTTCTGTGCCTGCCCTACTGGCACATTGGACTCAAATCATGAACACAGTGCATTTCAAATTTGCCCTTCTTTTAAGGTGTTTACAGCTGTGCAAATGACTTTCTTATCTAATCCTAGAAAGCAGGCATCCGAGGTCTGCCACAGAAGCTAGAGTGAGATGCACAGGAGGAAGTTCTATTTTTATTTTTTGACATTTAAAAAAATCCTCTTCCATTCTTCTTCCTGAGGTGCTGGGTTAGATTCTACAAGCAGGGCAAAGACAGGATACGCTAGAATGTCAACTCTCAATTACAGTTTTAAAAGGGGAAAGAAGAAGTTGAGATATTCCAAAAGGTTTTAAAATTAAGAGTTTATATTTTCAAAGTAACGGTTTTAGCTTGGAGTAAACCATCATTAGCCCTTAATCCAAATAATCAGAAAGCTTAAACAATGGTCAAGTGACTTAAAAGAAAAGAGACACATCTTGGATTCAGAATATTTAGAAGAGCACTATACATGGATTGTCCTGGATCAGCACAGCTCATGGTTAAGCCTTTAATGTTCTACATTTATAGTTCTCCATAACAATGAACTTGTCCCCTGAAAATGAGAAGCTACCGGTATCTGAAATAGGTCTTATATAATATATATGTGTACACATATATACGTATAAGTGTGTTACAGTCCATATACATATACACATTACACATACACATATGTACATATGTGTATAGTATGAGCATATGGCAGACTTCCCCCGCTTGTCTACAGCTTTCCTTTCCAGGGTTCCAGCTACCCATGGTCTACTGCAGTTGTAAGCAACCAGTCCTCCTTCTGACCTATTATCAGCAGGTCGGTAGTTAGCCTAATGTCTATGTCACTCACCTCACTTCATCTCATCATGTATGCATTTTGTCATCTCACATCATAAGAAGGATGATATAGTACAGTAAAGGTGTTTTGAGAGAGAGGGAGAGAGAGAGAGAGAGAGAGAGAGAGACCACATTCACATAACTTTTATTATAGTACATTGTTATATAGTTCTATTATATTATTGTTGTTAATCTCTTTCTGTACCTCATTTATAAATTAAGCTTTATCACAGGTGTGATATGTTATGTAGAGGAAAAACATAGCATATACAGGGTTTGGCACTCTCTGCAGTTTCAGGCATCCTCTGGGGGCCCTGGAACGTACCTCCTGTGGATAAGGGGGGACTGCTGTAAGTCTATGGCTAAGAAGATTTTATTCATTTAGTAAATATTTACTAATTGCCCATCATTATGGCAAGCCCTGAGAAAAATAGATCAATAAGATAAAATTCCTACCCTTGAGCTCACAGTCTAGTGGGAGACACATGAAAATATGAAGTACAATGAAATGTTAGTGGCTTTCTGATGGATGTACATATGGGCATAGTGAAAACCAACATGAACAACTTTCCCTGGAGGACAGGGGTATCATGAGAGGTTTCCCAAGGAAAGGAGTCCTTGAGTTGTACTATTAAGGTTGCCCGGTGGCCTCAGTATTTGAACTTTGATATCCAGTAACCCACACTTGGTATGTGCAGTAACTCACAGATAAGCATTCTGGATAAGCAAGCATCTTCTGTACAGTTTCCTGGGCTAAAATTAACCCTGAGTTTCATTACCTGCACTTGGCACCAAGGGAATGCAGTCTGCGAGCATGCTGTCCCTAGGACCGTTGACACACAAAATATAATGGACAGTCAGTGTACGAGACACCCGTGGAACAGAATGGGCCGGGATGCCTCTTGGCTCTGCGATCCTGCAATGACACACCACTTTGAGTAGGAAAAGTCCAAGGGAAATGAATAGCGTTTTGAAAATAAGGACTATCTTCCAAAATAGCTGTCCACTGCCCTCACGGCACTGCCCCAACAGGAAGAGGGGTTGGCCTGTTTCCAGCCTCCACTGGGAACAGAGCAGTGGGGGCTCTGTCCTAAAGCCTGGTCTGCCAGAGACCTCTGCATGAAACTGCTCAAGTCAGGACTTGAGTCTGCAACACTGACCTGGAAAAGTAAAATCCTGGTGCTCCAAGTAGGAGGGATGGCCAGCTCCCAGATTTAATTTGGTTGTTCTGTGTAAAAAGCAAAAAGTCAGAGCCACTGTGTCGCTTTTAAGGCCTGCATGATTACTGAATAGCTGTGTAACATCAGGAGGGTGAATTAGACTTCTGAGCCTCAGTCTTCCCACTGTATCACTACATAATACAGTACCTTATACAGACCTGGTGCACAATAGCATACGCATACACACAGATACATACACCCTAAGAAAAGTACCCACATGGGATTCCAGGAAAAAGAGACCTCAAAGACACACCCTGACAAAAAAGTTAAATGTTATTTAAGGACACAACCTTTAAAACCTCTGTCCAATAGTGAAGCATATTATTAGTAAAATGGAGTGTGATTAAAACAAGTTATTCAGAAACCCACCAGATGAGTAGAGAGTTGATTAAAGAGACAACTCACCATAGGGAAAGTATGTGACCCTCGGGCACTGAAGCCCTGAAGCAAGGAAAGTAGGTGACTCTTCCAAGAACTGCACGTTCTAGTCAGATGCCCGGGACCTACCCCAGTGATGGGTACTGGCCACATCTCTCTTGGTGAGTGACAGATTGGTTGTGCAGGGGACCGCACTTGCCAGTGGAATACTACAAGGACATCATGGATCCTTACAAGGCCCTACACCTCCAGAGCCATCACTGGCACCTGCTCTCATCTCACTGACCTGTTTGCAGAGCAAGAGCCAAACTCTGATTGAAGAAGAGAGGAAGATAGGTCTGATTCCCCAGTTCACAAAATGTGGCCCTTCCAAGACACCATGGCTCCCCATGGGCTATTTATGCAAATGGCCTGCTCAACTGTGAACCATACTTAAGCAAGAAGCAGCTACTTCTCATTTCTGAAAATTCCCCCAAATATTCTGAATATGTCCGACAAGATTCCCTGATGAACACAAGTCTTCAGAAGTTCTTTAAGTGCAGGGTACAAACATTAGAACATTTCATATGCAAATTTCACATAATCACTGAGACCAATATGGCTTCTGGTTAAAAAACTCCCCTGACAGGACATGAGATACAAAAGTTCAGTAACAGGCACTGGGAATACATCAGCAGTCAAACAGAAGGCTGAAGAAACACATGTTAAAATTAAAAATTCAATCACTTTGCTTTAAAACATTTGGATGTATTTTTAAGAACTTCATCTCATTTTAGACTTATAATACTGATTTTAAGGTAGGGATATTATATCAGTTTTTTCAGAATGATGAACCAGTGGCTCAGAGAAGCTAAGTGACCTGTCCCAAAACAGGACAGAGGCTGGTAGAATGCAGAGCTCTTTCTCCTACATCAATCCATGCTCAGGTTACATGACCCCATCTGCAGGCCTCTGATGACTGGACTGGGGATGGGGGTTGGGCAGGCAGCGATGAGTGTCTTAAGCTCTATCCAGCAGAGGCCCCCCTCATGGCAGTGACTCTACGGACCAATCAGATCTTCCCTTGTGGGGAAGCTGGACGTGTCACAAGAGAAAAAGAGTCATTAGGAGCTGTGAAATAGGCACCATTGGGTGCCCAGGCACCATCATGGTCAAGCCCTATTGTGGGAAGCACATAACAGGGGCATGAGACAAGCTTCCTGGGTGCTAGCTAGCAAGGCACCCAATCCTGAGAGAGGTCAGTTCTCAGGGAGGCCTGCTCTGAGATTGGGTGGATTTTGTGTCTTCCCTACCGGTTGCACATCCCCAGAGCAAGCTTCCGTGCCTAAAGTAGCTCATTTCATTGTGAAAAGCAATGATACAAGGCAAAAGCAAAAGGAAAGCATGTTATCTTTACAGTCCTTTGCTAGAATATGGGATCGGAGAGTGATCAGACAGTAGCATCTCCCTGTATATGGTACAGCATGCCCAGCCAGGAGCGACTGCTCTAAAAGGGTGCTCCTTGTTTTCACTGCCCACCTTAGATATCAGACTGGGGACAGAAACCCAGAACTATCCATAAAATTCCTTTAGGAGCTGTTGTGGGCTGAATTTGTCCCCCCAGATTCATATGTTGAAGTCTTTACTCTCAGTACCTCGGAATATGACCTCACTTGGAGACAGGGTCTTTACGGAGGTAATTAACGTAAAATGAGGTCATGTAGTGGGCCCCAATCCTACAGGAAGATATCAGGACACAGACATACACAGAAGAAAGACCGTGAGAGGACGTGGGGAGAATGCGGCATCTGAGTCAAGGAGAGATGCCTCAGAAGGAGTCAATCCTGCTGACACCTTGATCTCGAACTTCTAGCCTCCAGGCCAGGGAGGCAATAAAATTCCTTTGTTTCAGCAACCCAGTCTGTGGTGTTTATCATGGTGGCCCCAGCAAAGGAATGTGGAAGCCTTAATGTTGGGTCTCTAGCACAACACCAAAGGGGCCGGCGAGCAATTTCAAGCCACATGCTGGAAGCAGTAGAGTGATTTGGTAGGAACGTGTCCGGGGCTCACACCACTGGGGTTGAATCCTGGCTCCGCCACTAGAGGCCATGTCTCTTTGGGTGAGATGTTTCACCTAAGGTGCCTGGTATCTAAAAGGAAGCGCACAACCCTGCATGTCTCAAGGGAGGTGGTAAAGGTGTAATGAGGTCCGGCGAATAAAGACTTAGTGCTGAGCCGCAGCCAGTGGACACAGCCCTCAACAAAGGTTTGCTTTTATTCTCACAGTTAATTCAGACACAGCTGATTGTATGGGATGTGTCGAGGATGCGGACTCTGAGGCCCTAGTCCTCCTCACCAGGAACAGCTCAGTCTGACCTGGCAATCAGTTGTTCCTTGTTCTGCTCTGGATTATTCTCCTTCCTCTTCTCATGAGTTTGCCACACTCCTGGGAATGTCTTGTGGACCTCATGCTGGGATGGATGGCTGTGTGCATTTATTTGTTTCCCTGTACGCCTGCCTGAAGCTCCCTTCAACTGACAGTGTTTAGGGAAAGTATTAGCAAAGAGGCTTCACTTCTTATCAATATGTTCTATGAAATTCTCCTTGCCATCTGGTGCCTGGAGTGGCTTTTCTCGATTTGGGAGGCACTCTCTGCCCACTCCCTGACATGGAAGCTGCTGTGCCAATGCAGTGGGTCAGAAAGTATAACTAACGGATTGAAGTAGACACTTAGGCAGCAGAGCTCCTAATTGCCAGCGAACGTACTTAGGCACTTAGGCTAACAAAGAGGCTCTCAGGGGACAGAAACAGGATACCACTGTACTTCCAGGGTACCTTAGCCGGATGCCTGGGGCAAGTTAAGGAAATCTACTTTTCGTCCTGCTGGCTCCACAAGAAAGGGGAATTTGTTTCAGGAGCCAAACAGCCTGGGAGAGGAGGGCCTTCCAGCCCCAGGAAAGCATAGGAAAAAGGGACCTGACTGCCCTCTGTATTTCATCTTGGCCTTCTGTCTCTACTTCTGTCTGTATATCTGCTTGGTTTTCTTCTCTGTAAACTGCCATTCTTTGCCTCTCTGCTCCTTAAGGCAAAAAGACAACATGGAAGGGACCTCTGTAGAAGAATGACTTAATCCCTGTCATCCCCAGCTGTAAATTCCCATGGGTCAAGCATCTGTCTGGGTCCAATCATCTGAGACTGGGACTAGGGGTAGGGTGGTGTAGAGAGGAAGCCTCACTGCACAACATGGCTGCCAGGGCCCACTGCTCTGGAGAGGGAGAGAGGAGGTGTTCACAGAGGAGGGGAAATCACTAGTAGCTATGCAGATACCCCAAAAGGTAACCACTATGCTCTCAAGCCTTAGCTGCAAAAGCTCAGGGTTCTATAGTCAAGTTCAAACCCACATCCATATGCAAGAACTACACTTCCTCATAGAGATTTATACATTTAGTCTTCCACTTAAGTGTGGCCATTTTCTTAGGTACATCCAGTGTTATAAATGCATATATGATTTTGAAGTTTGGAATGCTCATTACACATCTCCAAACAGAAATGCTGATTAACACAAAACACCCAAACAAACCTGTCACATGTCTTTAAAACTCAAAAAGAAATGCAATTGCTTTTTGTAAGTCAATATAACTATGCTATTTAAAACTAGATGCCTAATAGTTGATGTGCTTTGAAAATTATTTTACCATGAAATAGACATAAAAATAACAATAGAGGGGTGCCTGGGAGGCCTAGTCGGTTAAGAGTCCAACTTTGGCTCAAGTCATGATCTCGTGGTTGGTGAGTTCAATCCCCATGTTGGGCTCTGTGCTGACAGAGGGCTGGAGCCTGCTTTGAGTTCTGTGTCCTCCTCTTTCTGCCCCTCCCCCACTCACTCTGTCTTTCCCTCTCAAAAATAAACATTAAAAAAATACCACTAGATGATGGCAAAATAGTGATAGCTCCTAAAAATGATTGCTATCCCTTGTTTCATGAACACTGACAGTAACTAGTTGGTATTCACTTACATCACTGAATGAACTTCTTGCTGAATTCCAAATCAGAATACAAAGTGCTGTCTGCCTTGTGCAGGATCCCTCTGGTATTCAGACTCTGTGGTGTAGACATCAGGCCTGAATCAAAACCCTGAGATACAAAGACATAGGGCCTGTCCAGAGTGGAAGTCTCATCAGATACCACCCTGTGAACAGATGTGCTGGCATCATTTCCTGGCATGGGGTGTCCTTCTCCTCTCCTTTGTCCCATTTTTCTACCAGCAGCATATACAGCACTTACCCCGCCCCACCCCCAGTATAATTAATTATAATTAATGATTTCTTAAGATGCTAAAAAAATCCCTTTCTCATATCTTAACCCCACCATACTTTTCTTCTCTTGTCATATACTCAACCTTCTTTTTCTGTCTTTTAATCCAATATAATTAAGACCTTGAGAAAGCAACTTTATTGCTTGCAACAAACGATCGTTGAGCAACTGGATGCTTAATTTGAGTATGAGCTTAACTATAGTAAATACAACCTATAAAGCTTTCCAACCTAGATGCTTTGCTGTTCTTGGTGTGTGTTTAATGCTTGCATTTAATTAAAGTTAGTTTCTCCCAGAAGAAATTCACTGCTAGGATGTTAACATCACCATCAACAACAGTATTAACATTTATTGTATACTTATGTGCCAGGCACTGCAAAATAGCCTTATAAAGTAGGCCCTAATGTTAAGTCCATTTTAAAGATAAAGAAACTGAGGCTTAGAAAGATAAAGCCAGCTGCTTAAAGTCCCACAGGCCAACAAGTGACAAAGATAGGAGCTGAACTGAAGGCAACTCCGGAGCCCATGCTGCAGCCACTACCCCACAAAGGCTTCCCCGCTCTGGGCAATGACATGCTCTATTCCTTCCAGGACATAACATGAAATAAGACAGAATATGGCAACAACTACATTGTGTAGCTAATGAAGGTTAACTGAACCCCAGAAACCACAATCCAGCCCAATCTCAGGAACCTGATCAATCTGACACATAAGCATTTGCCTGGGACAAAGGACATGCAAAGGCTTTGCTTCCCAGTGTGACATTCTCAGATGACAATGCAGCCTCCAGAAGAGAGACTTGGGGTGGCCACATGGCTACTCTGGTCTGACATGACAGTGTGGCTACTCATTTAGTGAGAATAGGAATACATGTAAACCAAGGCATAGATGACCCAGTTCATATATATGCCAGTGTTTAAGTGTCTTTTAAAAAAAAAAAAAACTGAGTTAAGTAATTGGTTTCATGTCTTTGGTAACAGATTCTATTATTGCAAATTATTGATCTTGTATATGGTATCAGGAAAGACAGTTAGCTATTTAGGAAAATAAAAGTGTGACCCTCTCATCTCGCAATACCATCATAAGTTCCAGATGGATCCAGAAATATAGTTTAAATAAACAACTTAAGGGGCGCCTGGGTGGCGCAGTCGGTTAAGCGTCCGACTTCAGCCAGGTCACGATCTCGCGGTCCGTGAGTTCGAGCCCCGCGTCAGGCTCTGGGCTGATGGCTCGGAGCCTGGAGCCTGTTTCCGATTCTGTGTCTCCCTCTCTCTCTGTCCCTCCCCCGTTCATGCTCTGTCTCTCTCTGTCCCAAAAATAAATAAACGTTGAAAAAAAAATTAAAAAAAAAAAATAAACAACTTAAGAGAAAATGTGAGTAGGGGTGCCCGGGTGGCTCAGTCAGTTGTGCATCCCACTTTAGCTCAGGTCATGATCTAAGGGTTCATGAGTTCAAGCCCCAAATCAGTCTCGCTGTTGTCAGCACAGAGTGCACTTCAGATTCTCTGTCCCCCTCTCTGTCTGCCCCTCCCCTGCTTGTGCTCTCTCAAAAATTAAAAAAAAAAAAAAAGAAAAGAAAAGAAAAGAAAAAGAGAAAATGTAAGTAAATATTTATATAATCCTTTACGTGTTAGATAAGGACTTTTTAAGACAATTGAAGGAATCAGTGAAAAAAAAACATTAGATATGACAATACGAAAGAAGATAAAATATTGCTATGTCCCAGACACCACACAGAATAAAAGGCAGATAACAATCTGAAAAAAAATCATAACAACCATGAGAGAAAGTGGACTAGGATTCTGGGTATATAAATAGCTTATACAAGTTGATCTGACAGGTTTTATTGTTTATAAAACCCCAACTTTTATGAGAAGTATTCAAATGATTAACAAGCACACGGAAAGATTTTATTCTATCAGTCACTGAAACAACGAAGTACTCTGATAATTATACGTAAATAAGTATAACTTTTCCACATCAAAAAAGCATTAAAAAATTTAAATAGTACACAATGAAAGCAGAATTCTCTGAAAATATATGTATGCATGTTCATTCTATATATTAAAAAAAAAAGACTAGAAGAAGGACATAAAAATGAAAACAGTGCTCATCTGTGAGTGGTTGAATTATAGGGAATTTAAATTATCTTTCTTTTCTTAAAATAAAGATCCATTATATCTAATACCCAAATCTAACAGTTTTAATATATAAGAAAGAAAAGAATGGATGGAGCTAGAATGTATCATGCTAAGTGAAATAAGTCAGTTGGAGAAAGACAAATACCATATGATTTCACTCAAATGTGGAATTTAAGAAATAAAACAGATGAAGATATGGGAAGAGGGGGGAAGAGAAGAGAGGGAAACAAGAGACTCTTAACGATAGAAAACAAATGGTTGATGGAAGGAGGTGGGTAGGAGATGAGCTAGATGGGTAGTAAAGAGGGTACTTGTGATGAGCTGCATGTAGGTGATGAATCACTGAATTCTACTTCTGAAACCAATATTGCACTGTATGTTAACTAAAATTTAAATAATAATAAAAAATGTGGTATAAAAAAAAGGAGGGAGAGGAAGAAAGGAAAGAAGGAAGGGGAAAGAAGGAAATAATTTGTAACTTTCAAGAGGTTAAGAGGCAATAAAAAGTTTGGTGTAATAAGTGCCCAGAACATATAAAGAACTCTTACAGCTCAACAAAGGACTTTATGAAAAGATCAGTTAGTTGCTAAGGAAATATATATCGAAACCAAATGATGGATGGATGGATGGATGGAAGGGAGGGGGAGATGGAGGAAGGAACAAGTGTCAGAGAGTATGCAGAGAAACTGAAACCCATGTACATTGCTGGTGGGAATGTAAAATGATTTAGCTACCATAGAAAACAGTTGGACAGTTCCTCAAAAAGTTAAACAGAATTACCAAATGACTCAGCAACTCTATTCCTACGTATATCCCCAAAAGAATTGAGAACAGGGACTCAAATGCTTTTGCATACATGTTCATACCTGCATTATTTACAGTTGCCAAAATGTGGAAACAACCTAAATACCCACCAGGAAAGGAATGGATAAATAAAATATATGTTTCTACATACAATGGAAAATTACTCAGCCATAAAAATGAATGAAGTATTGCTACACGGTATAAGGTAGATGGACCTCAAAAACATGCTAAGTGAAAGAAGCCAGACACAAAAGGTCACATACTATATAACTCCATTTTTTAAAATGTAACGTAATGTCAAGTTGGCTAACATACAGTGTATATGACATATTCGGAATAGGGAGACCCACCGAGACAGAATGCAGACTGGTGGCAGTTAGGGGCTGAGGGATGGAAGGAGTGGGGAAAGGGAAGCAAGGTGTGGGGTTTCTTTGGGGTGATGAAAACGTCTTGGATCTAGATAAGCAGAGAGATGTGGTGGTTACACAATACTGTGAATGTATTAAATGTCACTGTATTGCTCACTCATGTAAATTTCACCTCACTAAAAACAACAATAGAAAAATAAGTTGAGAGTAGCCTTTCCGTGGGGACACCATCTACATGGCCACCAATTTAAAACAGATTTGTCAGACATCCATGAATCAGAGACTTAGATTCAGGGATAAAATGCAGTAGAGATCTCCTCCTCCTCACATCTGCTATGGATTGTTTGGATCTATTTTTCCACAGAATACATCCACCAGATATTTTAACACATATGATTTCTTGATTTTTATTGGAGGCCTCAGGTGGGAAACTGTTTATTTTTTATTTTTTTAATGTTCATTTATTGTTGAGAGGGAGACAGAATATGAGCAGGAGAGGGGCAGAGAGAGAGGGAGATACAGAATCAGAAGCAGGCTCCAGTCTCTGAGCTGTCAGCACAGAGCCCAATGCGGGGCTCGAACCCACGAACTGTGAGATCATGACTTGAGCCAAAGTCGGACGCTTAACCCACTGAACCACCCAGGCACCCCAAGAAACTGGTTTTAAAAACATAATGCAAAGGCCCAATTGATAAACAAATATGAATTTTGAAATTACTGCTACTGTTTTATTCTAGCTTTATTTTTCATATTTACTGATGATAAGGACCTAAAACTACCACCTAACTAAAATTATTAGCCACTCAAGGCAGCATACCAAAAGAAGAGAATAGCTCTATTTCACAGTTGCTTGAAGGTATGTATGTCAGAATGACTGAATGTAATTTTAATTAAACAAATTTGTAATTAGGAATACAATAACTGTTGTGCCATTTTTATATTACGGCCTGAGCTAGAAGAATAAAAATCCTCCTTGTAGTACCATAAGTAGGAAACCTAAGTAAAAGCATTATTTAAAATAATTAAATGGTGTCATTACGATGTATAAATCTGGGCATATGTTATGGGATCCAATTTCGATCTCCACCTGGTCCAGCCATTGGCCGAACAAAGCTGTCTAAGGGGCAGGGCAGGCACTACTGGAGACATCAGATGATTTAAAGGCAGGGAGGAAGGGCACCCCAGAAAAAGACATGAAAATGTGTTGCTCCCCACCCCGGCTAAAATCTCTAAAACACATGTTTTCTGAGACGCACTTGAAACCACTCTGCTCTGAAGGTTGGCAGGACCTTGAATTTTGGTTTTCTATTAACTATTAGGATTTTTCATCTTGAATATCTATACTGATCTCCTTTACTTTAACTATGCTAAGAATAGCTTCTATTCAGACTGGTCTTCTCAAGAATTTGATCTGTTTAATATTGCCAGGTATATTCCTGTATCAGACGTGATACAACATTATTCGGGATTCATATTGAAATAGATTTCCTGGCAGTAGGAATCCTGAAAAGAAGTTCAATGTGCAGGTATTCATTGATTCAATCCAGGTTAAAAAAATATAACATTCTAAATATAATCAAAACCAGCTCTTCTTGGTTCTCCTTGCGATATGCTCCTCACACCTTCTTTTCCTAGCTTTCTTTCTCATTTTGGGGAGGCTGTTTTTGGCTCCAGAGGCGAGTGGAGGTCAAGTCTAATTTCAGGAGCTGTGTGTACTTTGTATTATACTGCACTTCTGTTCCCAAGGGGTGGCTTTATCTTCTGGAGGAGGCAGAGCTGCACAGCAGGTGCCTAGGTTCCCCTGTCTTACAGAAGTAAAGGGAAGCATATGCAACCTTAAGGAGTTTTTTCTTCCCTATGTGCCATTTTAGGAAATGCTGATCAAAGTATTGTTCAAATTCCAAATTCCATTCATATTTTCAGGTCTTCATTTGCATGCCATATCCTTAAGTTAAATACAGTGGCTACATACAGGCCCAAGTGAATTTAATTAATTTAATTGGTGCTGGGGAGTAATCTCTATCACTCCAGTATAATCCCTGCTTCTCAGAAAGGGCTAATGGATATCCTTCACCTGCTCTATCTGCCCCTTAAATGAGCTATGCAGGAAGGGAAAATAAAACAGGTAAGTGTCTGAAAAGTGAAACTTCCCTACAACATTATTGTAAATGAAAATTACCAAGCACATAACCCTGAAGAAGCAGGTTTAAGTGCTAGAGTAAGGACATTTTGTTTGCTTCGTAACACATCAACCCTCTGTATCTACCCATTAAATCAAGTATTCTCTAATTACTAGCATTTGTGGAATAAATATTCATGAAGGCACAACAGGGGGGAAATGAGAAGAAATATGATTAACCAAAGTATTTTCTATCATTGAATTTCCTACTGAAGGCCTCCTATTGGCCAAATCCATGTGCTCTTGGCAGATCTATCTGACGGCATTCTATAATCTCGCTCCTGCAAGACAGAACCTTCCATGGCTTCTGTCCCCCAGCCTCTGCTCCTCTACGTGGACCTCCTGGATTGCACTTCCTAATTCCTTCACTCAGTCTTTCTCTCTTCCATCCCTTAAGACTTCTTTGGGGTTTGTTCTTTCCTCATCTTACCCTTTTCCTGTTCCAGACATGTCCTGGGCACCTCCTATCTAGAGCTGCCAACTGTATATCCTAATCTTGTCTTCTCGCTCATGTGCTCTTAGGTCAGCATTCCCACGTGGCCTACCTAAAACTCAAGAAGTGGGGCGCTTGGGTGGCTCAGTCGGTTAAGTGTCCTACTCTTGATTTCAGCTCAGGTCATGATCTCACAGTTCTTGAGTCTGAGCCCTGCATCAGGCTCCATGCTGACAGTGCAGAGCCTGTTTAGGATTCTCTCCCATCTCTTTTTGCCCCTCCCCACCTTGTGTGCATGCAATCTCTCTCTCTCTCTCTCTCTCTCTCTCTCTCTCTCTCAAATAGGCTTGAAAAAAAAAAAAAAACAACAGAAGAAGACCAGAAGTAATTAAAATCACCTCCTCCAAACCACTGCTCCCTCTACTTAACCTCTGCCTCAAGGTCAGCCCCCATCCTCGTAGTCATAACACTCAGGACTGGGGAGTGGTATTTGGTCCCTTCATCTAGGTTGTCTCTCCCAAATGGGTCCACATTTCCTGTGGATTTTTACTGAATTTCCTTTCCATCAGTCAGCTTTTCCCACAAGGCTTCAGCCATAGTCTCAGCTCAGACAATTATCTCCTCTCATTCAGATGTGCTTCCATACCTTACCCTACCTCCAACCCTACCCCATGGCCAGCACAGTCTCAAGACAGATAATCACTTACAAACTTGAAAACAGCTGAATTAGCTCAATGAGTACCCGCATATTCTACCAGAGAGGACCACATGTTTATAAGGAAATACCAGGCCTTTAAGGTCTGGCCCCTCCCAAACTCTCCAGCTTTATTCCCTTCCCTTCCTCCCTGCCCTCCCGGCTCTGCCAAGTTTCCTGTATGCTAGGTACACTCAATTATGTTCATATCTCTGTGTTCCTGTCTCTGTGCCTGCTGTCTACCCTGCCTGGAATTTCTTGGCCCATTCCATACCTAATTCTTATTTGTCAGCTGAAACATAATCTGTAAACATTTCTTGGGCATTTAAGGCAAAGTGACATGATGCTCTTCCTTGAAACCGTGGTGGTGCCGTCTCTCACCTGACACTTCTCATATTAAATTGCAAATATCTATGTGCACTGACCTCCTATCAGATTGTGAGCTCCTTGAGGACAAGGACTCATTTAAAAAATCATTTAAAAAAATTTTTTTAAGTGTTTAGCTTTGAGAGAAACAGTGGGGGAGGTGCAGAGAGAGAGAGGGAGACACAGAATAGAAAGCAGGCTCCGGGTTCTGAGCTGTCAGCCCAGAGCCCAATGTGGGGCTTGAACCCACAAACCATGAGATCATCACCTGAGCTGAAGTCTGACACTTAACTGACTGAGCCACCCAGGTGTCCCTAAAAAGTCATTTGTATATCTCCTGACCATAAATATCATAGATATCATGGTGCCTCACCCGTGGTAATGTTCAAATACATATTCACTAGAATGAATGAGTCACAACTTGAGACACATGAATTTTTAGCTATTCTAGCTAAGAGGAAAGGACCATTCAAAATTATACTGAATAGAAACATTTGGAGCTCAAGGGCCCTCCGCAGCCTCATCTCTGCAGTTCTCCAGAGCTCCCCGGAAAGGAAGCTGATGACTTCTGCCTGTCACCCTCTTATTTCCTGCCCTCTTCCAGTGCCAAAAGTCTGCGATTGTGAGTCTTAGAAATCACTGGATCTCAAATAATGAAAACTCAAATGAAACAACAAGGGAGTCACACTTGCTTAGGGAATCTGACCAAGGATTGGACAACCAAGCTGTGGAAAGGGCAGGGTGCGGCTGGGCCCCAGAACACAATGGAACCTGGGACTCAACCATACCAGCATCTTCTCTCCATCTTGCATCTCCGTTCTGCTGCTTCCTTCTCCCTCTCTGCTTACCACATTCTCCCCGCATGGGACACATGGCCAGAGATGGTTCCTAGGTATGTCACTCACAGCTTAAGCTCTCTTTGGTCTTCTATCCAAACATTATGGAGAATAGGCCTTACTGGCCCAGCTTTATCAGGTGCTCACCCCTGGATCAATCACTTAGGCTGAGGGGCAGAGTCCCACTGGACCAGTGTAGATGCTCTCCTATTAACCATGCATATTGGGGAAGAAGATGCTTCTAGAAAAGGATGTTGGCAGCCATGTCAGGGGTCCACTATTCCTATTATGCCAAATGGCATGCCTTAGGTACACAGGTGGCTTGGAAAGTCCACATTCAAGACAGCTAAGGTTTTTCTGCCTTCCCTGTACAGACAGCTTTTTTCTTCCTTTCATGTTATGTTCCTTCAAAAATTTCCCTTGTTCCTCATCCTGTGGCAAACAAACATACACACAAGCATGTCATGATTTGACTCTCTGAATTTCTATTCCACCTTGCAATTGTTCCTCTTCCAATCAGAAAAGGGTTTCCTAGGTAATCATGAATAATTTGCATACTTCCAACACCCCACACTTTTCTGATCCTGGATGCTCAGAGCTTTAAAATATATTTTACAGAGGCTACAACCAATCTTCTTGAAAGGCATTTTTTTTCCTTTTACTTTTTTTCCTTTTCTCTATTTGAACACTGGTCTCAAAAACATTATTTTTAAACCAGCAGTTTACTCAGAATCTAACTTGCTATGACCTAATTTCTGTTCCTAAGGAGCAATTCTCTTCTCCACTCTGTTTTTCCTCAGTAAGAAACCGTCATAATGGATATGGGTTGTAAAGGCTTCTGGTCACCCAGGTGCAAAATGTTACCAAATGGGGTCTCCTCTACATAGAAAGGGATGCCAGTTTTATCTGCAGAAAACATGACAGAAGTATGTTGTTGCTGGCTTTTCTTCCTTTTTATCATTCATTCATAAAAAAAATGTTTATTGAGTAGTTGCTATGTTTTATATCTCAAGTAGAGTAGAAAGTTACAGACCCAGTGTCTGGCAGTAACTGGCAGTGCAGTAGTGGGAACTGTATAAATACAATGCAATGTGGCAACTGCCAAAAAGAATGTGTTAGAAATGCTTATTCCACCATCACTACAGAATTCCAAAAAGTGCACACCGTGTGTGTTGCTGGACAGACGATCATCTAGGAGAGATTACCATATTTAATAAATGCTGGGATAAGATAAGTGATTATTCCAGTAAAATTCTGTATAAATGTTGAGACCACAGCAGTCCTCTCTCGAACAAATACTTCACCTGCTTAATTTTCACTGCTGGTTTCCTCTCTTCTCATCTTACTATTGTACTTTCTTTCGGGAGAAGTTAGATACGCCAAATAGAGAATCTAAAAACTTTCATGGGGTATTCTTTCTCCTCTAAGAAATATTAAGTAAGACATCATAAAAAAAATTATGTTGACAAAAGATGAGGTGACTGGCATTTTGTTGAATTTGTCCTCATTTCTGAGCTGTGCTTCCATGGAAAAGATTTTAGTCTAAGCTGAGATGGAGTCAGGTCTGCACTGGAATCCCCAAGCCATCATTTGCATGGGTTGGGGGGGGGGGCGGGGCGCATGCTGGAAGCCTGGTGGGGGGTGGGGGGAGAGCTCTGCAAGGTAGGAAAGAAGATGGGCTCAAAGCAGAGTTGCTGAAGTCCCAGGGGACAGGTGTGACACCAGAGGGGGAAAGCACAGGGACACCCAAACCTGAAATAGCACAGGACACCATAAAGACCCCAGAGTCCTACAGGTGTGCCAGCCAGGGGAAGCAGCAGCAGGGCCGGTGATATGCAGGAGGAAACCCGAGGGCCCCAGGAGAGTCACCAGCATGTTCACAGGAAGCTTGTAAGCAAATGGGAGACACCTTTTGGGATCTCCAGACATACTTGAGGGTAACTCTACAGGAGGCTGAGATCCCTGTGGGCACGTGGTAGTGACATGCTGGGGATATCTGAATATAAGGTCCTGAATTCATTTCTTAAGTGTCTGACTAGTGCTCTGACTGCCAAGCGGCCCTATGGAGACGGGACTCCCTAACTTACACCACATTGCCTTAAGGTGTCCTCTTCTTCTTAAATCTCATGGAACATTCTATCTTACTCTGTCCTCACTAGACACATGATTAAATTCCCATCATAGTAATACTTTCTCTGGCTCCAAACTACACATGAATAAACAGACCCTCCTTTCCCCACCAGTGAAGGTATAGGTATTCAAAACAAAACAAACAACAAAAAACAAAACAAAAAACCAAAACAAAACAACAACAACAAAAACCAAAACTGAAGCTCCTGTTGGTCTCCTGGATTTTCTAACTTAACCACACCCCGCCCCCCCCCCCCCCCCCCCACACATCTGGACTCCAAAGCCAATCCCAAGTCTAAGTAGGGGACAATCAGGAGCCTTGGGTCTTCAGCCAACTAGTGGAGTGTTCAGGCAGATGGCTGCCCCTAAGCCCAGCTGCCCTGTGACTGCTTGTCTGCTCTGTCACCTGCTTCCACTGTGCTTGCTGACTGCATGGCCCCCTACCAAAGGTCCCCAATAAGAAAGATGCCCTAGCTCTTGGGTACCATTTGGACCATCTGTGGGCACGACTGGTCCCTTCCCCTGGAGCTGACCTCTCACCCCGAGAGGTGCCTGCCTGCTGCCACCTTTTGTACATCAACTGCTTGCGTCTCGGTTATGACCAAGTTAAGGAAGATAACTAGCCCAAGAGACATTCAGGTGACCAAATGGCACCACCCCAGCCCACACACTGTGTGCCTTGTAGCCCCAGCCTGTGTGATGCTGGAGCCAGAGGGATTGACAGGTCCGCTAAGTCCATCTCTGCTATTGAGAAATACGAATTTTCTAGAATGATTCAAAGAGGTCTCAGAGACTTTCTTACAAATCATAGGCCCATCTTCGAGACTCAACTCTGAAATCTGTACTCAGGATAACTGTTTGGTTATCTAATATATGATTCTGAGGCTGTACGTGGATTCATAAATGTCTTGGTTACTAAGACATCATCGTTAACTGTGAGGGCTGTAGCACATTCAAGGTCAAGCCTCTGTGGGGTGTGAAGGACAAGGTAACTAACTGACACAGTGCAGACAGTGCCGTGGGGGAGGGGAGTGAGGGGGGGGAGGGCTGGGAGGGAGGGGCAGCCTCCCAGGGCTGGCTCTGGGTATCAAATTTGGGTGGTAGCTTAGTTGAAGTGACCTTGTGACCTGGGATAACAGATTTAAAGATCCAAAATGATTTAGAGCATTGCTCATAATTGCCCCAAATGATGGGGTGGGGCTGCCCTTCCCTGTCACATTTCTGCCAGCAATTCTGTGACAGGTTGTCCTTGGTGTGCATTTTAACTTGCTTTAATCTGATCAATATCGTTGGGGGTGAGACAGGGAAACATCAAGTGATGTTACTTGAGCCTCACATCATGGAAAGAGAGCATTCAATCTCCACGCTACAAAAAGGTGCACAAGTTGCCAAGTGAGGACAACATCCAAAGAATTCCTTGAAAACTGCTAATTGAAAGTTAAAGAGGGAAGAGTGGCTCCATGGCTAATTCTCACAAAGGTGTGCTATAACACAGCACATCACTGAAGATACAGCTCATTAAGTGCCTGGCCTCTCTCCTTGCCTGGCTGTCATCAAGCAATCTCTCTGCTCCTTCTCTGCCCTGTGCGGAGATGCTGTTCCTGGGGCCCTGCCAGGTCAGTGCTGAAGGTAATCCCAAAGAATCCTTCAGCAAATGGTGAGGTGCTGGGGCACAAGGCAGAACAAGGTGTTCGGGGACTGAACTAATTGTGTTTTAATTTGTCTAGCGCTGGTGGCAAACAGGGCTGCTGTGTGACGGTGAGGAAAGGCACCTCTCGTGGGCTGCTTTAAAAAGAAGCCTTTGGGAGAAAGAGGGAAAGGATGGGAGGCAGGGAAAAAAAAACAAATATCCAAGCTAAAAATAGTATTCTTAGAATTGCTTTCTGGGCTGTCTGAACCACAACAATAAAAGTTCTTACACTCACGCCACCAGCATTGCAATAAAAGCGAAGAAAGGGAAAGAAGCCAGGAGGGTTCTAAAGCAGGCCTGGCCACCTCGAGCCACCTCCCTGGGACTGCATGCTGTCAGCTTCAAGGGGACACAACTTCTGACAAGCTCTCTCAAGATTAGCTGTAGCTGGCTTTTCATTGCTGGCCAAGCTTTAAGTCCAGATAACTGCACTTACTTGGCTCTGTCACAAGAAACCAGACCAGGGAGTGATTTGTAAACCAAGGATGTCATCCCACCTGTCACTGTCCATAGCCTTTTCTCAACACACAACCCAGAGAGCCGCCATATTGACTACACAGCTTGGCCGGTCAGCATCTTTGTGATTAAAAATTTGCTCCTTAAGTTGCAGGAAGAACATGTATCATTTCAGAATGATACTTTTATATGAAGTCTGTTCTGCTTCCCTTTAGTACCAGAACTTCCTATTTATATGTATTTGGCTGCCAAGTCCAAGACTCTTAGCTGTGCTAAGGTTATTCTTTATTTTAATAAACAAGACAGGTTGATTGTGAAAGTTACTAGTATTTACTGTAATAGCTAGCCATTAAAAAAAAACCAAACAAACCTCTGTGTCATTTTGAAAGAATTTTACATATACGGGCTCATCTAATTTTTGCAGTTATACCCATTAAAGATGATGTTAGCGCCCTTGGTTGGCAGATGAGGGAACTGGGCTCAGACAGTCCCAATTTCAGACATCTAGGAGGTGGAGGGCCAAGACTCAGCTGATGGCTTCTGACTCTGGATTCTGAGCTCTTTCTTGCCTCTACTTTTTATGTCATAAAATACTTCCAGTCATTTAACAAAAGCTCCTCTAAGGAGTGAAGAAGGATCAATGAGCTATCCATCAAGTGTCACATAGTAAGGCAGCCTCCTTCCACTAATATAAACATTGTGGGAAGATACAAGTGAGCAACTATGCCATCGTGCCTTACAGAGTGTCCATCAAGTGCAACAGCCTAGAAAAGTTTAAATGCAAATAAGGAACACAAGATAGGAATGAGGCAGTGATTAGGAGCGGTTACCTAGAGCCCTATATGTGGGGTAGACTAGTGGGCGACGGGGAAAAGAGGGCAGTACTCGGGTGCTTGTTCTGTTCTGAAAAAACATCCTGTGAACCTTTTGGTTGAAAATGTTCAGACAGTTGGCTCTTTGTTCTGGAAAGCAGGGCTGAGTTGTCTTATTAGTGGTCCCTGGCCAGATCAGCAATAAGGTCTTGATCCAAGAGTGGTCCATCCACAGATTGCCTGGAACCTCAGAAGGCAGCCTGGTACAAAGAGCTCTCCCTAAAAGGGGTACTGGCAGTTTGACCAGTCAGTTGGATTAATTCCTTCCAGTTTGCACTTTGATAATGGAGTGGACTGGCCAGAAAAGACTTTGGCCAATGCAGAAACAGGTGGAGATGTCCGTGTTTGTGTAAGTAGTGGGGTGGGGGGCTGGGGGAAGACACAGACACTGGCTAAGAGGAGCGAGCAGAGGGATAGAGCCAGAGGCACCCAGCTGAAGAAGGTCTCTGGCCTCTAGACCCATCTTGGTTCCAAACAGGTTTCCTGTTCTGAATCAGGTGTACCCTTAAATGCATCCCCTATGTCTTAAAGTGGCTACCATGAATGAATTTGTCCCAGCAACAAAATAACATAACAACCCAGAATTCTTTTTATAGGAACTGAAGGTTTCTACTGAAAAGCACTTACTGACAGTAATTAGAGTCAGAATTGTGTATATCTCATTCACAAGGTATCAGAAGGGAGACAGATGTGCAGAACTTGCTATCCTGTCTCCTGGGAAATCTTCCCATCCCAATGGCTTCTTTCCTTTGAATCTATAACCCTAGACATGTGCCCCTTGTTTTAAGTCCATGAGAGGTTACTGAGCATCAGTTACGTGCAAGTAACCGTGCATGCACTTTACTAGGCTTAACCCACCTTATATCTATCACCTTCTACTTTTTATTGCTGTTCACTTTTCCTGTGTTATTTGGCTCCACAAAAATTAGGATCTTGCCTTAATATCCTTGTGGTCCTAATGTCTCCTATGACACAGGAGCTCAAGAATCAATTAATTAATGTTTTTACAACATGCCTCTCTGCCTGAAGTTCAAGGAAGTCTGAAAATGGTAGTGCTGGAGTCAGAAGCTACTGAGTTCAGGTTAAAAAGAAAACAAAGAAAGATATGTATAAACAGTGAACCTACTAACTTGTAAAAACAACGTCAGAGGCCATTTGACTCATGTGGCTAATTAGAGCAAAGGGAGGCATGTGACTCAAATGAAGCCTGTCCACCATCTGCTCAGTGACCTCTGACTTGGCCAGAAAAGTTGAGTGGGGCCAGGGAGATTCCTTTGTCGAAAGTGTCAGAATTGGGCAAGGTGCTAGCAACTGGTGCTGAGAGCTGACACCTGACAGTCATTTAGACTCAGGGGCTGCGCAGGGTATTCAGAACTCTGCAAGATACAGACAGAGCCTGAGCTACATGGCAGAAAGTAGAAGGGCAGGGGGTGGAGAGCCAGAGTGAGTGTGCGGAAATAAAATGCAATAGAGAAGTAGAAACTGGCACACACACCCCAGAAAGAGCTCCTGCTCTTTCTGAAGCCTAGTTGGTGCGCCCAGCTTTTCCTATGTTCCACCAAGTATGTTTCTTGGAAACACAAGAAACCCCCCACCTGATACACCTCCCTCTCGTGAGGTCCTTCTCTTCCTTCTCCCTGCTGGCCAGAACATAAAACTAAAGCATGACTTTAAGAAATATTTTTCAGAAGACATAAGAAATTCTCTACTAAATGATATCCCAGTGGTTCTCAACTGGGGGTGATTTTGCCCAACAGGGGGCATTTGGCAATGTCTGGAGGCATTTTTTATCATAAATGGGGATGGTAGCAGAGGCCACAGGTATTGCTGACAAATTACAATGCACTGAATAGCCCCCAAAACAAAGAATTATCTGGCCCCAAATATCAGTAGTGCAGAGGCTGAAGAACCCCACTCTAGACCAAGGGGCTGATAATACAGAAATCATTCAAAGATCAAACATCACCTGATGCACATGTATAGAGAAAGTCAAGACAGGGAAAATGTAACTATATTAAAAATTGGTGTTAGGGTGTTGAGATGGTGAGTGAATCTCTACCTTTTTATTTTTAAACTTTCATGTTTTTATTGGATACAGTTTGACAAAGCAAAAACAAACATACCAGGAAAAGAAAGAAGGGAGGGAAAGATTGGAGGAAGGAGAAGTCACTCCAACTGCCTCATCTTTAGGTGCTCCCAGTGCCACATCATGGCCAGTTATGGGCAGGTGATGCCCATGACTCATACCCACTGAGACGTGGGGCTAGCCACGTTGAGAAGGTGCCTCTCCTGGTGAATTACCTCTTGAGCATTCTGTTAAAAGTGCTGACAAATGCTCCAGTATCCCTACCTATGCCAAATTAGTTCAAACTACAAGTGGTCAGCCATAAAGGACAGAACCATTATTGTATCAAGTCGGGCTGAAGAGAGCTGGGACTCACCTTTGGTGCCCAAAGCTCGAGGTATGCTCCCTTTTAGCATCTCAGCCCCAATTAGACCCTGACTATGGGTTCACGGATTCAGGAAAGCATGACCATGACTGTGTGAGCAGGCTGTGCAGGGTAAGCAGCAGCCTCAGGAACAGGGTGGAAGTCTTTGGGAGGCCCTGGTTTGGGGACATTGCTGGGCAGTGCCTGCTGCAGACACCTGGGCACTTTCCCCACCACGCCCCACTCCTTGCAGTAAAATCAAGTAACTCTTTTTAAATTCTCAAGTTCTAACTCCCAAAAACCTCTGCCTTGAGCTTAAGCCAAATCTGTCCTATTTGAGCCCACTTTACAGTCCATTTCTACAGTTCACAAATAATTGGTGGCATTCCCAAATGAGGTGTTAGTAGCTGAAGACACTGGATAAGTTTCCTTCTGCCTTTCTTTGCTCTCTCTCCTACCCCGGGCTAAGAAATATTTTAAGCAACTGTGTTACAGGAGAAAATAAACACTGTTCACCATAATTCCTTCAGTTGCATGGGCCATGACCAGTGTACTCAGAAATGTGTCGGGCAACAGATATCCAAGTTTGTATGTTGACGTACATATTTTCCTAAGTTTTCTCATTATTCAGTGCATGCATATAGCACAATATTGCAAAGGCATCAGAGTGCATGTGGTGACCGTAGTTCTCCTCTCCAAAGTAATCACTACTCTACTTTTTGCTATATGAAATTTGGAACTATAAGAACTCTACTGCACGTTAAGGGGCCTACAGATTAAGTGGCAAAGATGCTCTGGGAGAAGGTTCTGAATGGCAGACTAGAACAAAATGTCATCTTCTTCTAATATGAACAGCTACGTCCTTCAGGGTGCAAACTGTTATTTGTAATCCAGAAAATATCTGCCCATTTGTCTAACATTATGAAATTAGGTTCATATTCAGTGGTTTATGTCTCCCTGAAATATCTTAGGATCTGCTTTTGTTCACAAAATGAAACCTAATTTGTTGAAAAAATAACACATGATTTGTTCAACTACTTGTTTATTTCAAAGAGTCATTCACTCATTACTAGCATTTCTCAGTTTTTGATGTTAGGAGAAGAAAGGGTCACAGCTCTTTGGACTATCTAGCAATATTTAATTTATGTGTTTAGAAGATAAAGTTAAGTCTTGAGTTCAAGATATGCATTGATGAGTGCAAGGTCAGGTGACCCTCCACATGCCACCACCCAAGTCAGGAACTCTTAATGGGAGGACAACGGGAGGGGTGTAGGGTCCCTCAGGTAAAAAGACCTATGAGAGGAGGATTTTAGAATATGTGAGTGGCTCCCTCCCCTACATCAGGGATCCGGAAACTATGGGTCAAATCTAGCCCACCACCTGTTTTTCTAGTTAAAGCTTTGTTGGAACACAGCCATGTTTGTTTGATTTCATTTTGTCTATAGCTGCTTTTGTAACAGCAGAGGTGAGCAGATGTCACCTCAAAAGTAAAAAATATTTACTATCTGGCCCTTAACGGAAAAAGGTTGCCACCCTCCTGCCTTAGATACTTGCTGAGAATTTACTCAGTGAGCCACTATTACTAAATACCATGTCCTTTTCTGTAAGTATGTCCTTTTCCTCAGGGCTGTAATAGCAAAGTTTACTTTTGGTGGACAGTAACAAAGATCCAAAAACTAGTGGCTTCAACAAGATACTTGTCTCACATAAAAGTCCAGGGCTGAATGGACTCTAGCGTCGGAGACCCAGGCTGTATGCAACACAACTTCCATTTCAAAGGTCATAACATGGGCCATAATGGCTGCCAAAGTACCAGCCATTACATTCACATCGAAGTAGCAGGAAGAAAAAAGGACAGCCTCAACCCAACTTTTCAGGAAAACTTGTAGAAATACCATTAAACACTTCTACTTATAAATTATTGGCTAAACTCGGCCACATAGATACACTTAACTTATAGTGGAGGCTCAGACGTGTAGACTTTTAGTTGGCTGGTAAGCTGCTTAGATAAAAAAATCAAGGTTACATTATTTTTTTATATATATATTTAAAGTTTATTCATTTATTATTTCTGAGAGAGGGAGAAAGCACATGCAAAAACAGGAGAGGGACAGAGAGAGAAAGGGAGACACAGAATCTGAAGCAGACTCCAGGCTCTGAGCTGTCAGCACAGAGCCCAACGT
Organism: Acinonyx jubatus; assembly: GCF_027475565.1. Lineage (NCBI taxonomy): Eukaryota > Metazoa > Chordata > Mammalia > Carnivora > Felidae > Acinonyx > Acinonyx jubatus. The sequence goes on along the minus strand of NC_069385.1, from coordinate 127,011,377 downwards.
GGGGCTTGAACTCACAAAGGATGAGATCATCACCTGAGCCAAAGTTGGATGCTTAATGGACTGAGTCACCCAGGTGCCCAAGGTGACATTATTTTTTAAACGGGAGGTTGGATATTGAGAGATAATTAGCAATCTCTGCCACACCAAGTCCCTTTTTAAGATCGGTGCACACTCTGGGCAGGCTAGCCATTTGGCAGAGCTCCGGAATAATAGGCCTTAAATATTTGTTTAACATTTATTTAAAATATGGTAAGATCAATGCCAATAAGACATATTTTTTGGTTAGATGGTTTCTTCCAAATTTCCAGTCAAAAGTACTGTCTCCTTCAGAAGAAACTGGACAAATTCTTCTTCCAGGTAGTATGTGGTTGTGTGTATATACTGGCATCAACAGAGTATTCCTACACAGTCCAGTGATTTTTTAAAATTTAATTTTATTTATAAAAATGTTTTTTAACTTATTTTTGAGAGAGCACGACAATGTGAGTGGGGGAGGGACAGAGAGAGAGGGAGACACAGAATCTGAAACAGACTTCAGGCTCTGAGCTATCAGCACAGAGCCCGATGCGGGGCTCGAACTCACAAACCATGAGATCGTGACCTGAGCCAAAGTTGAACACTTAACCAACTGAGTCACCCAGGCACCCCAGTGATGTGTTTTTCTGTTGTTGTTGTTTTGTTTTGTTTTTAATGGAGCATCTGTCTGCCTGGTCTGTCTGTGGTCCATAGGACCCTGATGCTACCTCAATCTCACTGTAATGTCTCCAATTAACATGCCCATTCTACATTTACCCTAACTACTCAAATCACCTACAAGTCAGGAAAACCCGATATTTGCTCCCTACCCCAAACCACACTTACTCCCACATCCAGACAATAACATTGCTCTATAACCTTTAAGATCTGATGATATTAACCACAAAGGGCAACTCATCTAACTTTGACACTGGTGATATGAGAGGCAGAGCTACAGAGCTAAGGCAATAGCAAGAAGCAAAAGCTTAAGAAGTAAAAATTTAAGAACATATTCTGAATCCTTGATTCCAAAGGACTTCCACATATCAAACAACAATGGGGAAAAAATTAACAAGTCATGTGCTTCTGGCATATCAGTTATTACTTAGCAATCATTCTTATTCCCGTACTTTTCCTCCTTCTCAAAAGTAAGTAATCAGAATTTCAGTATTAACATGTAAATTCCTGGAAATTTCTCTCTCACATAAAAGTCCCAGGCTGAATGCGTATTCCATTGTGTCAAAACCCCAGGCTGCTCCATACATTCTATTTTCTGTAAAGCTAAAGGGCAGATATCATCTACAAACTCCAAAGTAGATTTCAAGGCTGCCAAAAGCAGCTGAAATCAAGTAGAAGCCAATGAGAGGATGTGAAGAAAAGAAACACACACACAGTGGCATTTCTCAGAAAACACAAGCAAAGATACATTTCTCAGAGCTGAGGGCTACGACGTGAAGTTCAAAATCTTTATCACTGAGGTAAACAAAAGGAGAATCTTTTGTTTGTAATAAGAGAGGATTTGGGACGGGAGGCAGAACTACGTAAAGAATCAATGAGATGAATGAGCCATATTTAAAGAAAGAGTTGATTTCTTGGTACTGGAGAGGAAGAAAACTATGTGTTGTGAAAACAACTAGCCTGGATGATCACCCTAGCCCCTCTCTGCCAAATCAGCCCCCAACCTCACACCTCAACTTTATGCAAATAGCTGGCTCAGAAAATCCAGTGCTGTTCAAATACAAGTAACAAAAAAGCAATCATGTGCACACCACAGATACATCAATTTAAAAATCGGGGAAAAAATAATGAAGATGGCAGAAAAACTCACTAACAAAGAAGTCACAGAAAAAAAAAAATGTTGCCACTGGATCATAAGAACTTGCTGGCGAAATATCCTGCAATAAATTTTAAAAACCAAATGAAGCAATTTCTCTGTGAAGCAAAATTACAAAGCAGAAATAGAAAGTAGACGGCAAGAAAACAGAAGGAACAGAAATGTGAGCTCACAGAACTCAGAAAAGGTGGGGAAAACAAAGTAATCAAAGACGGAAATGGAATGTGAGCAGGGAAGAAGAGATTGCAGAAAACAGTAAGGGAGAAGGTAGCAATGAGAAAAGCATTCAAAATGAAGAGTGGAAATAAAGAGTTTTAAAACATTAGACAGAAAGCTGACAAGTAGAGAAGTCAGACAAAGAAGAGCCTCCTCATGTATAACTGGAATCCCTACAGAATGAAACAGAATAGAATGATGGATCCGAGCAAATCCTTAATGATACAACTCAAGAAAACTTTTCTAAAGCGAAAGCAGAGTCAAATCTGATTAGCGTAAGACTATCTCTCTCTCTGTCTCTCTCTCTCTCTCACACACACACACACACACACACACACACACACACACACACACACACCCCAGGGTGAACAGGCCTCAGACAGTTAGTAAACTTTATCCTAGGACCCAACACAGCTTTTGGCATGTGGCAAACACTTCATAAATATTCACTGAAAGACTAACCAAACAGCTTTTTTTCCCACAAACTCCTCTGTTCCTGGGATGTGATATGGTAAGAAATAATTTCTAAAAGCAATACTGAAAAACCCCAAGATCCTTAAAACATTCTGTTTCACATATTTTTCTTTACGAAGGCAGAAGAGATTAAATACACATTTTAGAAACATTTTCAGAAAGGACTGGTATAAAAATCTTTTCTGATAAACGATACATTCACTATAAATTCTAGAGACGTTTTGTATCATATGCATTAAGTTCCAGCAAAATTTCATTATGTGTTTCCATAGCCATTTTTCACAGAGAAACAACAAAGGATAAAATCAGAAAGTTGTTTTTTTGTTTTTTTGGTTTTTTTTACTTACTTTGGATGTTCAAACTTGTCTATCAGTTCAACTTTTTCCACCAGGTCTCCTCCAATTGTTCGTACTAAGTCATAGAAATCGTTTTCTGTATAATTCTCAGAGGGTAACCAGAATGAGATGTCATTTATCACAGCAGGATATTTGCTAAGAGGCTAACAAAACAAGAGAAGAAAAGAGATTGATTTGTTAGTTGGATGAGAATGTTTAAATTTTTCATGGAAAGTTACACTTGGCTAATTAGAAAATGCTGGTAAAGCATTATTTCAGCACTCGGATTTTCAGGGACAAAGTGAAGAGAAAGATAAAGCCAATGTTCAAAATTAGCAAATTCCATTATGAATGTTATGGATTCTTATCACATTCATTTGTAACATTATCACATATTATATTTATATAACCATTAATGTTCAATTTAGTATAAAGCAATTTGAATATATCATATTTCAGGGTTTTTTTTTCCCATTTGAATACTAGAGTAGAAAAGTTCACATTTAATTAACAAGTGATTCATTAATTTCCTGTGATATTTCAGGAAATCATTTTAATAGAGAAATAAGTAAAGACTTGTCAAAATTGATATTTCAATTAGTAATGTCATTATTTGTTAGTATTTCTAGTTATTAAAATAAAAGACTGGGATGATAAGTAGTCATTTGGGGAGTTATTTTTCAAATTATGATTCCAAGAATAAACACAAATGTAGTCATTTCCCCCATTTTATCCCATTTTTTTCCAGTTTATTTGAGCTCATTATTATACTGGACAGGTGTTTAAAATTAGATGCTTTTATGAGTCACTGCATTTGTTTATGTGGCATATATATATATATATAGATATAGATATAATTATATATATATATAATTATATATATAATTATATATATATATATATATATATGATAAGTGTGGGCCCCACTTATATATATGTGAGTCTATAAGTTACTGCCACGATAAAAAATGTTTTGTTATCTAACTATGAAGTCCTAAGGGAATATGTGCTAAAGTATAAATCTGTTAGAAGAGCAAGTTTATACACTGGTTTACAGCAAGCCTGATATCACTATAAACCCTTTAGTGAATCACTGATCGGGAAAAGTATAACTTTTTAAATGGCAAGACCTCTGAAGAATCAAATACTCAAACAAAAAATGATTATACAACTTGAAATATCAATAAAGTTGTCAGACAAATGCATCAGTTCAGAACACACATTTCAAATGAACGTTATACGGCTACCATCAAGGTGCTTTTGACAAAATAGCAAGGCTCCTGAAAAACATCCTTGGTTTTCTCTCCTATAATAAAGTCAGGATCCTGTGATAAACCATCCCTGGGTTAATGTAACAACACAACAGGAGTTTGGTGGTTACACAAGTTGCTCTTCCTTTGGACAACATCCTCCCGCCACTTTAGGAACACGAAAGTTTAGGGAGATTAGATGAAAGGCTGGGATTGACAGGAATTAGCACAAAATGTCCTCTTCAGCTGATCTGAGCTGAGATACCACTGAGCCCTGATGACAGAAATGGGAGGTGTCCAACTGAGCATTAGTGTCAGCAACCCAGTGACAACAAGAAACATGATAGTAACATAATAATGCTGTCAGCCAGGATATAGGCCCCCAAAACATTAAAAAATACATCTTACAGTAAATTACACTTTTAAAAATTAGGGCGAAAAGCCCAGACTGTTATACTGCAAACTAGTTGAAGCTAACAAATTATATATGACAAGTTTAAAGTAATGGTTTATCTAAAGGAAGCATTCACTATATTAATTGGTATATGTCAGATGTGGGATACCTACTGATAACTTATGCTTTTTTCAGGGGGAAAATAAAATTTTGTTTTGAAAATAAGATTATGGATCTATGGTCACTGGAATGTAGGCTTTCCGATCCTGAGTCAGAGGTGGTGTTAAAAACTAACCAGGGGCTTCCCACTGCTCTTAGGATAAAGTCCCCAATTCTTGAAAAGTTCTAGTTCTTTCTGTTGTTCTCCAGGCTCTCACACCAGCCTGGTTATTCAGTTTCTTGAACACACTAAGTTACTTCCTCCATATACTGTTTCCTGCCCTCCCTACCCTATTTCTGTTCCTGTATTACCACATTCAATTCTAACCCTCGCAGACTCCATTAGTCCTTTGTCATGGCAGCCTATACTTCTCTTTCATACTACCTTTCATATTGATTGTGTAATTACTTAATGTCTGTCTTCCCAGTATATTACAATTTTTGAGGGTGGGGTGTGTATCTTTTTATACCTCCAAATCTCTATTACCTTGCATAGTCCCCGTGACATTGTACGTATTCATTGACAGCAGATTACAACACTACCTAGTGTGAGCAATGGCTACATTACAGTGAATCAATTAGATGTTCTTTCTTCTGTAGCCAGACCAGCTAATGGGTGCGTAAGGTCAGTAAGGCATAGAGACTTGCCTCTATCCCTGGCTATGCTGCCATGAAGAGATAGTGATCATGTGGGATGACACAGAAGAGGTGGACAGGCAAAGTGATTTGGTAAAGACTTGATAATCCACAATCACAGAACCAGATAATTTTAGAATTGGAAAAAACCTGTTAACCTAAATAAAGAGGTAGACTGAGGCAAGCTTGAATGACCAGAAACTGAGTTTATTCAGGAATAGCAGAGGAATTGCAATTCAGAAAATTCATGCTGCAGGTGAGTCCACTGAGAGCTTGGGGCAGGCTATATCAACAGGGAGGAGTATGCAGAGAAGGCAGTCCAGCCAGAGTCTAAGCAGTAAGTACCCTGGCAGGAGGATGACAAAAGATCTAAATATATATAAAGAACTTACATAACTCAATATTGCAAAACCAAATAATCCAATTAAAAAATGGGCAGAAGACATGAACAGACATTTCTCCAAAGAAGACATACAAATTGCTAACAGACACATGAAGATACTCAACATCACTCATCATCAGAGAAAATGAAAATCAAAACCACAATGAGATATTACCTCATACCTGTGAGAATGGCTAAAATAAAAAATACAAGAAACAAGTGGTGGTGAAGATGTGGAGAAAAAGGAACCCTCATGCACTGTTGGTGGGAATGCAAACTGGTGCAGCCACTGTGGAAAACAGTATGGAGGTTTCTCAAAAAATTAAAAATAGAATTACCATATGATCCAATAATTCCACTACCAGCTATTTACCCAAAGATTATGAAAACACTAATTCAAAAATATATGTGCACCCCTGTGTTTATTGCAGCATTATTCACAATAGCCAAAACAGGGTCCATCGATTGATGAATGGGCAAAGATGATGCAGTATATATACACAATGGAGGATTATTCAGCCATGTAAAATGACGAGATCTTGCCATTTGTAAATGCATGAATGGATCTAGAGCATATAATGCTAAGTGAAATAAGTCAAAGAAAGGTAAATACCATATGATTTCACTCATATGTGTAATTTAAGAGACAATAAGAAAAAACCAGACTATTAACTATGGAGAACAAACTCATGGTTACCAGAGGGGAGGTGGGTTGGAGGATGGATGAAAAAGGTGATGGGCATTAAGAGGACACCTTGATGGATTCAGATGGGGCACCTAGGTGGCTCAGTCTGTTGAGCATCAGACTCTTGATTTTGGCTCAGGTCATGATCTCATGGTTCCTAAGATGGAGCCTGCTTGGGATTCTTTCTCTCCCTCTCTCTCTGCCCCTCCCCTGCTCACTCTCTCTCTCTAAAAATAAATAAACTAAAAAAAAAAAAAAAAAAAGAGGACACTTATGAGCACTGAGTAATGTATACAATTGTTGAATCCCTATGTTGTACATCTGAAACTAATGTAACATTAAAAAAAAAAATTAACGTTTATTTATTTTTGAGAGACAGAGCGAGAGCAGGAGCCAGAAAGGGGCAAAGAAAGGGGCAGAGAGAGAGGGAGACACAGAATCCCAAGCAGGCTCCAGGCTCTGAGCTGTCAGCACAGAGCCTGATGCGGGGCTCGAATCCATGAATGGTGAGATCATGACTTGAGCCAAAGTTGGATGCTTAACTGACTGAGCCACCCAGGCACCCCTAAAACTAATGTAACATTGTATTTAACTGTACCGGAATTAAAATAAAATTTTAAAAAAGAGGCCATGTCTCTGTCCTGCTCTGTCCCTAGGATCAAAGCTTCACTTAAGCCGGAGGTCATGGTGGCAGCAATTTGTAGCAGTGATTATTGCCTCCTTTCTAGAGTTTACAGAGCACAACCACCACCTGGCCCTATTTCTAAGAGTTTCGTGGTTCCTGTACTTGTACTTGAGTGAACACTTTGGCCCAGTGCATGATTCAGAGCTCTTTTAGGTCCAACATTCTGCCAGAGCCAAACCTCTGGTTTCCCTTCCCTGCTTATGAACCCAGAATGCACAGTGTCTTCATTCCCGCTCTCAACTTCGTGTTGGTCTTGTCCACAGATATAGATCTTTTGTAGGGGGAAAGGCGAAGGCATGGTTCTGTCTTTTTCATGTTCTCTTTTTAGACTGTTATCTCTCACTGCTGTGTGTGTGAAGCAGGTAGAGAGAGGCCTACAGAGCAACACTGACTTGACTCTGTATCTCCTTACACAACGGTTCTTAACTTTGTCTGGGAGAGGACAGAGACCTCCCTGACAATGTGAAGGTTCAAATCCTTGTTCTAGAACATATTTTCACAAACACAGATTTCTACATGGGACTTCTGGATTCACAAACCCAGTAAAAGTCATTCAAAGGGTCAGATAAGGACCCATACTCAAAACCGTGTCATGAGTTCAAATACAGACAACTGAAACTACAAAATTGTTCTTACTACCATATGATATATACACATAAGTATGCAGTTTGCATTCATATACATTTAAGGAATGTATATTTTATGATAATAAAACCATACATGAAGTCATCATTGTTTGTCTTATGGTAGCTACTAGAAATGCAGTCACATTTATATAAACAAAAAAGTCTGCTTTTTATGGACTGGACTAAGAAACTCCTTATTGCAACTCAGGACAACTCTGAAGGGCCCCCCTCATTCCAGAGCTGCCTATGGGTAGGCAGAGGTCTTTGTGGCAAATGCATCATAGCCCACCTTCTCCCTCTGTCCAGTCCAGCTTCCGTCCCTTCCCATCCACAGGGGTTGATCCTGACAGAACCTGATAATAAGCTTCCAGCTTGCTAACCTTCGTCTTAGATTCTGCTTTGTGGGGGAACCTGACTTGTGACTCTGAGACATCAGCAAAACCAGCTGACAAAAAATTTAGTGCATTTAGGGGGACGCTAAGCATCAAGGAACATACACTTTATGAGGCACATCTGGATTGGAGTGTGGGCCCTACTGCCAGCTATATGCTAGAGGGAAATGGCTCCACTGTGGTGCCCTGGCAGACTGGCATATATTACATAGGCCCCACAGGGGAAGACCTGAACCACAGCCCCACCTGCATTTGGCAGGCTGCCTTGTGATCCTCATGGACAAGACTGCTAGGAGACTATCTCCTGCTCACCCTGCTTTCCCCTACGAGGTTGTCATGAGGCAGCTTCTCATCACCTCCTGGGTTCTGAAGAGCTATGAGGCTTCCTACCTTGCCGTCCTCTCAAAAGAATCCCAGGATATAAAACCTCTTGGCTGCCATCTAGAACTGTGTACTTCACAGTCAGGGTATAACTTGTGTTATAATCATCCACTCTGTTAACAGACTGAATTATGTTTGAGTCCTAAAGCCTAATACGTCAGAATGTAACCTTCTTGGGAGAAAGAGCCTTTACAGAGATAATCAAGTTTAAAATGAGGTCATTAGGGTGGGTCCTAATCCAATAAGACTGGTGTCCTAATCTAAAGGGGAATTTTGGGCACAGAGACAGATGCAGGAAAGTCGCCATGTGAGGATGAATCCAGAGATAGGGAGGATGCTTCCACAAGATAAGGAATGCCAAGGACTGCCAGCAAACCACAGAAGCTAGGGGGAGGCTGGAACAGATTCTTCTTCACGGCCCTCAGGAGGAACCAACCCTGCGGGCACCTGAATCTCAGACGTCTAGGCTCTAGGACTGTGACGAAGGAGAAGTTGCCTGGTTTGCAGCACCGTTATGGCAGCACTGCGAAACCAATAGAGCCCCTTATGTTTCAGTGTCACCCTTTTATGGTGTGTGGGAGGAGGACCACAGGGAGCTGGCAGTCTGCGGCAGAAACAAACTGTCCCAATCCCCAGGTGGCTCCCTGTAGCTTCACCCGCCAAATCAGCAGGCCTTGGCCTTTCCTGGTGTGTTCACAGGCCTGAGAAAACTTACATCACAGTTTCTCTGCCTATAACATGGAGACAGCACCTATTTAGCCATCTGTAGTGAAGAGGACACGAAGGAATGTTCATAAAGCATATGCTTAGTCATTTTCAAGCCAAAACATTGACTTGGACAGTTCAACAAACACACAATTTTGACAGTTGTCCACGACACCCGGTTATAAGCTTGCCAAAGTGATTGAGGTGTGAACAGGGGTCTGAACAGTGAGATCTGGGTTTATCAATACTAGTCCATCCTAACTGGCCCCTTGCTCCAGACTCACCTCCATATTTAAACTACAAATGTTCCTATGCACCTTCCCTCAAAGGCTCCCTTCTTATCACTCCATGATAAAATCAAAGCACTTTAGGCCTTCTGTACCTGTTCATAAATATTCTCAAGGAAGATAATCTTAACCTCCAGTTGGTAACACAAACGAGTACTTTTATTCCAGTTCTCTGTGTTTTGACATCAAAATCTTCCTCTTAAATGTTCTCTTCTTGTGTAAGGATACTAAGGCAGGAGAACAGATCATCGTTCTCCACTATGCATATTTTCTGTACTCGTTGCTCAATTATTACCTCCACCTCTGTCTTCTTTCCTTTAGGCAAAGCTGTTATGTTTTTGTTTTTGTTTTCCTTTTCTGGTCTACTAATTATTTTGATAGTCCCTTTAACAGGGTGCTTCTTCGACGAGTTCTCCACAGAGTTCTAAAACTGTCAAGGTGACTTTTAGTCAGCTTTTAACCAAGGCCAAGTTTTGGCAAAGGACTACTTTGCAGCTCTCTTAGGCACTGCTTCTCTTTCTAGTTCAAAACACATGGCCCTTGGTTTATTACTAAAACTATATTATTAATGATTACCATTCGTGGGATGCTGTGTGGCAAAGAATGTGCTCGCACATTCTTTTTTTTTAACGTGTATTTATTTATTTATTTATTTTGAGGGAAAGAGACCACAAGTGGGGAGAGGCAGAGAGAGAAAAGGAGAAAGAGGATCTCAAGCAGGCTCAGCACTGTCAGCACAGGCCCGGTGCGGGGCTCAAACTCATGAACTGTGAGATCATGACCTAAGCTGAAATCAAGAGTCGACACTCAACCAACTGACCCACCCAGGTGCCCCTGTGCCAGCACTTTCTATGCATCAGCTCATTACTGTGTAGCACAATCCCATGAGATGAACATGATTCCTCTTCCCACCGTGCCCATGAAGAAACTGTGGCTTGCAGACCTTAGCTCATTTGCCCAAGGTCAAACAGCCGGGAAGTGGCAGAGCCAAGATCAAATGCAGGGCCAGGTGGTGCTCTTAATACTCATGCTTTAAGGCCTCCCATTTGAAACCAAGGGCTTGCAGAAAATGGCTCAGTTTCTAGTACTGTTTCCAGAAGTAGTCTCTCCAGCCTAATTAATAATTATGTAAATAAGAACAAATCTAACATTTATCCCTATGGTGCCTTCCATGACATTTCCTTTTTGAACGATTCATTGAACTTTTAGATTAATTACCTTGATTTATAAGTATCTCTAGACTGTTTACAGTCTGTGTGATTGTGTTCTTATCGAAATTAACTTAAAAATCAGTCTTACCTATGAAAACAGTGTGCACTATCGATTACCTCGTTTTATATCCCAATGTTTCAGAGCTCCCTTACTTTTAATTCCATCTCTTCATTTTGCAATAAAAAAGCTGTTTATCAAATTGGGCTGGCAGGTTCGGTACTTCACAAATTCAGGTTGTTCTAACTCACGATTCCATGCTGCCTTGGTGTTTACAGATTCTCTCACTTTGTTCCAATGTTCTGTTTTTATCCTTACTTAATTTCGCTCAGTGCCGGGAGCATGGCGTGTTGGTCAGAGGTAAGCACGGCTCCTGCTCAGGCAGCTTCTGTTCTGTTACTTCGCCCAGAAACCACAGGAGAACCAGCACATTTGAAGCATTCTTTCAAACTTCCAGTTTCTCATATTTGTGCTTAATTTTTTGACAGAATTCCAGTTCTGGTTGAAGATTCACAGGAAACCAAGAATTCCCATAACGAAACAGTGTGGGACAATCATTTTGGCAGCCTGCTTAATGAATGAACTTTCCAAGTTTCTATGGCATGGTCCCCCCCTCAACTATTTATTGAACTCCTTAAGAGCAGAAACAAAATTTCAAATCTTTTTGAATCCTCTCAAATTTACTTCAAAGCTCTAGACCTCTTAGTTATTTAAAACAAATCATATGCATGTGAGAAACAAAGATGTGTTTGCTACTCCAGTTAATGAAGAGGGCGGAAGTGGAGACTGGTGGCCCTACATTCTCTGTGGGACCCTAGGGATCCACAGCAGGGTGTCAGGGCCCTGCCTGCAATAGTTTCTAACTTAAGATAACAAAAGAAAAAAGTAATCCTCAGAAATCTCTGTTCAAATAAAGTATCATGTGTGCTTCTAGTTAAAGAAGGAATCGCAGAGAGAGTGGGGGCCTGCGGTCCAGACCACCCCTCAGAGCACTGGCAGAGTGCCGCGCACACAATACTAACGTGAAAAATACAAGAGTCTCTTTTGGGGGGTGATGAAAACGTTCTCAAATCGATTGTGCAGAGGGTCGCACATCTCTGTGAATATACTAAAGACCACAGGATCACACAATTTCAGTGGGTGAACTGTGCACTTAGGTGGCTCAAATCTCAGTTTTAAAAGCAATACATGAATAAACCTCTTGGTCAAAAAAATAAGGGTTCTGGAAATGGAGAGCTGCAATTTTGTATTTAGTCTCTTTACTTCATCTTCCGAACTTAGCAAAGATTTCATCTCTTATACTCATCGTTTCAGGTTAGATCATTAAACCTTTCTGAAGCCAGCATTACTTCTGCATTCTGTGTTTTCCTCTCCGAGGTAAAACATTTGTAAAAGTTTTGCCCAATTGTTTACATCTCCCATTAACTGTCCGGTCTGGATCTTTACAGCCTTGTACAATCACAATAGTTGAAGTGAGGTCACATTTGCCTTCATGATCATACTTTTTCCCAGTTAATCATGTTCACTGGGAGACAAGTATTTATTTCCCTTATGCCTCAAGGAAGTGAATGGAGGCCCCAATTCATCCCATCTCATTCTCTTGCCTCTCCTGAAAAAATACAAAATAGGAAACTAGGTTTCTTAATCTCCAATCCCAAATTTAACCTCAAAATGGTACATGCTAAGAGCAGGAACTCTGTGAGGGGATCACAGTTTCTTTTTCATTTTTTGCCTCAGTCTATGCAATGTTGCTCCCATTCTGTTAGGGACTACACATGCCAGGAGGTAAAACCCAGGGCCAGCTAGAAAACATAACTTGAACTTGCCTGAGTTCATACAGGGCTGGCCTTCTGACTATTCCAGGGTTCAGAGGAAAATAGGCAAAACAAAATTTAACCTCAAGAACTTAAGACATCGAATTTCAATGGCTTGTTCAAAACTGGAGTAAAGATCAAACTTCAGACTCTCACAGACAAAAAAAGGTATTTTATAGAGCAGACTCTCTTGGATTTGACCTTCTGCCTTTCTTTCTCACTCCACATTCTTCCCCCCACACTACTGTCTGCTGGTCCTTTTAGGCCAGATCCTTTTAGGTGTCTTAGGCCATCAAACTCCCTTGATACTACATATTTTAATACTTCTTCCTGACTACCATAAAGCCAAAGAATTAACACCAGTAAGCAGATACTCATCCTGTGTCTAACATTTTGTTCTTCATCCCTTTTGGTAAAAGAAAGGTCTGGGGGAGGCGGGTTAGGCTAATTACTTCTAAGAAACAGTTACTGATTTGTTTTTCCTAGAATATAATCTAATACCAACTCTCAGCCATAGCGTAGCAATGGATAGGGGAATAAAAAGTTGTGGCCATCTAAATTTTTAGAAGAAAACATCATAGCTGCTTCAGGCAAGGAGAGGGGACACAGGAGATGAAACGCGAGGAAAACATGAGGTACAAGGTACTGGTGATATTCACCACGGTGGGGTGGTGGCTTCACAGGTATCCACTGTATTAGTATACTCCACAACTTAAACATATCATTTTTCAAGTATCAAATGTTAAAGAAATTAAAAGGTTAAAAGGGTATAAATGCTTAGTCATACCTGGAGAGATTGCATAATGGAGGGGAACACTGGCCACAGATTATGCATTCCCATGTTAAAAAGAAATCGTTTTTCCCATATTTAAAAATAAAATTCCAGCTGTTACTATTGGATTCTATTTCAACAAAGAAAACAATGAGTTCGGATTCTGCACATTAGGGACAGACGTGAGGCATTATTTTCTTCTGCACCAAATCCAAACCAGTCTAACAAAACCTACAACAAAAAGTTCACAGAGGGCAGATGTGACACCTTAGTTGAAAGTAAAGGCAATGTGAATGAGGGGTTCCAATCGAGAGACCTCCACTCAGGTGATAGCAGACGAATTTATGCATCACTGGAGACAGAGAACGAGAGAAATTCACCAGGCACCTACTATGTGACTGCTCAGACACTGTCCCTGCCACCGAGGAGCTCACAGACTAGAGGAGAAGAAAACCATAAGAAGCGGTGTGCACAAAATGTGGTTTGTGCACTGCAGCAGAGGGAAGACTCCCTTGTGGTGCAGAAGGAGACTCAGGCATCTTTGTAAATCCGGCTGAAAGCCTGAATGGGGACCCTTACATTACCTCCCCACTCCTCAGAGAAAAATGCATCTTCCATTCATTAAAGAAAAGTTAAGTTCATTAAAGTAACTAAACCATGGGGGCACCTGGGTGGCTCAGTCCTTTAAGCCTCTGACTTCAGCTCAGGTCATGATCTTACAGTTCATGAGTTTGAGCCCCATATTGGGCTCTGTGCTGGCAGCTCAGAGCTTGGAGCCTGCTTCAAATTCTTTCTCTCTCTCTGTCCCTCCCTTCCTGGTACTCTGTTTTTCTCTGTCTCACAAATAAACATACATTGTAATTAAAAATAGAAACTAAAAAATAAAAAAAGGGGCGCCTGGGTGGCTCAGTTGGTTGAGCGTGTGACTTTGGCTCAGGTCATGATCTCGCGGTCCATGAGTTCGAGCCCCACGTCAGGCTCTGTGCTGACAGCTCAGAGCCTGGAGCCTGCTTCAAAATCTGTGTCTCCCTCTCTCTGCCCTTCCCCCACTCACACTCTGCCCCTCTCTCTCTCTCTCTCAAAGACAAATAAACATTAAAAAATTTTTTAAATAAAATAAAATAAAATAAAATACTAAAACATGGAGTGTATATGAAGAAGTTTGGGGCCATTTGTCACATCAAAATCCAAACTTGACAGGGAGACAAAGGTGACAAATGACTACTTTCTGGAGCAGGTGCAGCCATAATAGGACACCCTCTGCAGAGAGGTGGTAGTTTCAGACTGTGCTCCTCTCTGACTGTGAATAAGCTGCCAAGCTCTCTGGGCCCAGATTTCCTCATCTGAAAAAGAAAGAACTTAGCACCTCATACACTGTTGTCTATTAAAACTGTCCCATGTGATGCCACAGGAGGCACCCTGAAGAACCTGGGCCATTGTCAAGTGCATCCGAGAAATGCTGGGTTTCACCACGTTCTGCAGGGAAACCTGCCCTTCCTCCTCGTCAGAGGGCTAGGTCTTCCTAAATTGTAAACTAAATGGACCATGTGCAACCCAAATTTTCGATGCCACTGATCATGCGAGCCACACCCCTGGCCAGAAAAGTGGCAGCGGCATTTGCCAAAAACATCTGTGTCCTGACTTCTAGGATGGCTCTGTGTCATCTCCACTCAAATCACAACTCCTCGAAGTGACCCTGGGTTTCTTGCCACTTTAAAAAAACTTTTAGAGCTGGAAAAATAAGCTTTTCAGACTTCTATCAAATAAACCTTACGCCATGTTGCTGAGGCTACAAGCAAGCAAAACTGTCACTCCTTTTTCTCCAAAAAAATCATATCTGCTGATTACCTGTATGGGACATGAGGTTTTTCATTTTCCTGTACCCACCCTCACAGTGGGTTAAGGCACAGAGTGCAGTACAGGTTGTGCAGATGGGGAAATGGAAGAGCAGAGGCTGTAGCACTGAAGGGTGCACACGGGTAACGAGGGAGTGGAGACTGGGTCCTGAGGGAGTGGAGAGAGGGTCCTGAGGGAGTGGAGAGGGGGAAGTCCTGAGGGAGTGGAGGGGGGGTCCTGAGGGAGTGGAGAGGGGGGAGTCCTGAGGGAGTGGAGGGGGGATCCTGAGGGAGGGGAGAGAGGGTCCTGAGGGAGTGGAGGGGGGGGTCCTGAAGGGAGTGGAGGGGGGGTCCTGAGGGAGTGGAGGGGGGGGGTTCTTGAGGCAGTGGAGATGGGGTCCTGAGTGTGTGGAGGGGGGGTCCTGAGAGAGTTGAGGGGGGATGTCTCAACATAGCTGCAGGTAGCTCCCAAGTCTCCTATTCATCCAGGAAATCACAGCACAGCCAGGGAAGGGCCCTCCTCCTGAAGGCCACCGGGCATATGGAGGACAGAGGTCATGCTGCCCCTTGCCTTCACCTCTTAGGACTCACCTTGTCCTTTTCGAGCTAGGGCACACCCCTCAGCCTCAGCAGACTCCTTGGTAAAATAGGAATGATATTCTTACCTTGCGGAATTATTATGAAGATTAAATGGGCTAATATATATTAAAAACCCTTATAAATAACAAAACACCATATAAGGTAAGGTATGATTAATTATCCCTTCTTTTGTGTTTTGTAAGCTTTCTTAAAAAAAAAAATCATCAGACTAATGACACAATAATGGCTGCCATTTAGTACCATATACCAGGCACCGTTACCTCGCTTCTCCTGCAAATTAAGTCTCTGTGGGACTTTATACCACTGCTGGTACAACCCAGCTACGCCACTTACTAGTTTTTGTAAGGTTGGGCAGTTCCTTTGTCTCTCAATTCCCCATGTGCAAGACGAGCACCCGGCCAGGGGCCCCTCAGGGTGCTGTGAGGATTAAAGGCATCAGTATACGTAAAGCGCATAGTAACTACCTAAGTGTTTAGTGCCTCATCTCTCCTTCATTTGTACGTGGCCCAACCATGTTTCAGATCCTGCTGTTTCTACCTCTTTGTGCTGTGGCACTTACTAATGTCTGTAATCCGGGAAGAGTTGACATATCTCTATGGGTTATGTGATTAAAAGTGTCTCAAAGGGCAGGGACCGTGTTTTCTCCCTCTTTATGTTAACGTGGTGCCTGGCACACAATGTTAGTAACTAACGCATGTGGGATTGAATTAAAAAGCCACAAGGCTCACTGCCATGATTACGGGTTTGCCAGCCTTGATCTGGCTGTGGTCCCAGGGTAGGTGGTTCCTGGTGTAGGGAAACAGGAAAAGGGGGAGAAGGGCGGTGCAAGAAACGGTGACAGAGGAAAAGGACAAATGCTCGGGAGGTGGAGCTGAGGCATCATTTCCCCTCAGGGAAGTGCATCAAAGATCAAGGGACAGATCCCTTTTAGTGGAGGGAAGAGAGGGTTAATAAACTGAAAACAGAAACACGGAGGGCCTTTTCAGACTTTTGTTCTGGAGAGCTAAAGGGTCAAACGTGGAGTGGAGTGGAGTGGAGAGGAGAAAAGAATGGGATGCTCAAGACTTTTGCATTTTATTAAGGCTCGGAGTGATGAGGGAGGAAGACCCTCTTAGGCTAACGGAGCAGCATACGTTCCTGGGTACCCAGCTCCTGCCTTCCAGCTCTGGACCCACCTCCCTGCTCTGCCCCAAGAGGATGGGCTGGGCTCTGCAAACCGCATCTCTGGAGGGAGGCTGCAGGAGGGAGGAGGGAGGCAGGAGGAGGGCGTGATCCCCCCTGCTGGCTTCGTGCTGTCAGGGCCCCAGTAGCACCGCTTGGGCACCACCGTGGCGCCACTTTGACCCTGGCAGCAGAGGCTTTTCTAATGCCTGCAGAGCCAGCTTCATGGGACCCTCCCCAGCTGTGGGTCCCAGTCCCTCCTCTGGACTCAGAGACAGTTGCTCTTCCTCCTCTTCAGAGGCCCTGGTCTCAGCTTTGAAGGATCAAGCTTGTACATCTTATTATTTCCAACTTCTTTTGTCCTCTCAGCCTTAGAGGGGGGAGCTGCTTCCTGCAATTGCTACATCTGTGAAACCTCAGTGTTGTCCTTCTGACTTTTTAGTTACCTCCCTCACAGGTCCATTTCTTTAGATTAAATTCTTTATAATAATAAAAAAAAGTAAATGAACTGGTGTGGTTTCTGTCAACTGCTTAAACCCTGACTGATAATACCAAGGAAGAAAGGGAGACAGAGATTTACCAAGAAACCTGTGGTCCCCAATATCACGTCAGATTCAAATAAACTTAGAAATAAGAGCCGGAATAACCAATTTGCAATGTAAGTCTAAACAAAGAAATGAAAACCAAAGAAGGTACTGAAAGTTGCTCACAGAACAACAAAGCTGCTTCCTCGAGCACCAATCCTCTGTTCATTTAGGGACACGTCAAAGGTACCAACCGTATCTCCTTCTTTTCTAAGAATCAACAAAGACACCCTCTCCAGGTACCACACCCCAGATTGAAGCACTCCATCCCTGCAAAGATAAAAGACACCAGACCTATGATCCTTCACGTTTCTTCTCCTTCCTTTGTCAAATACAACTCAGTGGTGTGAGAAGTGAACCTGGCAAGGTGGGGGTGGGGTGGGGGGCTGGGGAGAGGACATGGAACAAACACCCGGAGGGGTTAATGACTCCGGGCAGGTGGAACAAGGCTGGAGGGACATGCCACTGTGTGTCTGGCTTGTAGCAGTGACTCCTTTCCAGGGTCATCAGCCAGGAGTTTAGCCACAGCTTGTCCAGCCACCTAGTACCCTGAGGAGCCATCAGTAATGGTGTTTCATTCAAAGCCTTTACCGTGCTTTAGTGTTACCTTCACTTGACAGCTAATAGGGAGACAGTCTTTGTTCCTATGGAAAGTGTGAAGAACCTGAATTTGACACACCAGATAGGAGGTAATTTCCTCGTGGCAGAGTTTTTCAAGGTTCTGAATTTCTTTATCTGCTTATTTTTTTTGAGAGAAAAGCTGAAAAAGGTGAGGGTAAGGGAAGAATACTGGCTCCTCATTTCAGTTGGAGGGTCGTGTTGCCCCTGAAAGATGGTGATAACTATGTAGCTGGGCACAAGGCCCTGTGTTTGGGAGGATGTTAGCAGAGGCCGGGGAGGGCAGGAGGCGTGGCTCCTGCCTAGAGGTGCTATAAGTGGTGAGCCTTCCAAGAGAAACGGCAGAAGAATGAGCTGTAAAACCTTGAACTTCCCTTGAGCTGATACACTTGTTACTTGCTCTCTGTCAGGGGGGATTCTGTCCATGCTGTCTGCCCCCTCCTTACTTGTTCTGTGTGCTGCTAATGAACCAGAACCCTGTCAGTGCTCGGGAAGGCTTTGATTGGCTCACCCTTTCTCTGATTGTGACAAGGAGATAAGGCAGAAAGCAGAGATGGGAGGAGGGAAAAGGCTGGACAGAGGATCTGGGGGCTGAGGCAGAACAGGGAAGAGCCTGTGATCACTGAAGAGGCTGGGACACGAGCAGTGCTATGAGCTGGGGCGCGGCACTGGGCCAGTGTCACACAGGGTTCCTCAAGCTGTCTGTCCAGTACCTGCCTTGTCTCCTTTCTGGGCTCCTCCCACTGCAAAGCAGGGAGTGCTGACTGGGAGTGGACAGAAGTGAGGCAAGACACAAAGCAGGATATGTCAACATCAGGGACATTCTTTTTGGCTATTGATTGTGGGTGGTTGAAATATGGGATCCCTTCAGGTGACTGACAAACACCCTCTCGGTCCTAAAGCAGAGACACTAGATAAATCCAATAAAGAGAGTCTGTGTGGAGGCCGAGTCTATTTTAGGGCTGGCAGGTTGGTGAATTTTCCACTGCTAGATTTCACCACTGTTTTCAACCATTTTAAAAATATTACAAGTAAGAGTAGAGGTTGGATCTCTTAAAGATTTAAGACAATCAAAACAAAATGGCACATTTCAGAAAGGCTAGAAAAGGGACACAAGAACACAAATGTCTACAGAATACACTGTCTGCAAACACTTGGGCACTGATCAACCCACCTTTTGTCAGTCTTTCTTTTTTTTCTTCATTCATTCATTCAACAAATATTTCATGAATATTATGTGTAAGAAACATGAAAGGCACACAACAGACATTAAGATGGGGAACATATTCTTTTTTCCAGGAAATTTGCAAGATGATAGGTGTGGTCAGTATGGGTTACTATAAATATTTAACTTAAATCTCAGGGAAGTGAGTTTCAGGAATGAGGTACCAACACATAGGAATCCAATGAGCCATCACTGTCAGCTGGGATGTTCTTGAAGGGAGGGGCTATCTGAGCCTGAGGACTGGAAAGTGGTATGTGTGGGAGAGAGCAAGGGATCTTCAGGGTACAAGAAAAATGTCTTCAGCAAAGATATTTTACCAGCAACATCCAGGAGATAATATCTGAGGTTCTTTTGAGTTCCAAAGGCTGAAAAATAGATGAACTACATTTGGTATGTTGAACCTGAAACTCAATCAGGACACCCATGTGGACAAGGCTAGTGGGCAAGTGGCCTGCCTGTCAAGAGGAAGAGTGGAAGCTTCACGAGAGCAGAAGGCAAATCTCATGTTTTTGTGATCCTCCCCCCTAGTTTCTAACAGAGTAGTTGCTCAGAGAAGTTGATGTGACTTGTAGACATAACGTACGATTTCTTGTCATATTCAACCACTCTCTAATGCCAAGAAATTGACTGCTTAGTCTAGGGTCACTCAGTCCCTGGGCTTAACTCCTTCCTATTATGATAGGAAAAGACAGGATTCAGTAGGCAGAGAGGGAAAGATTAGGACCTGAGGTCCCTGGGTGGGGAAAAACACACATTTTGGAACAATGCTGACAGTGCCTGACTATAGCAAACCTCCTCTGGCCCAGGAATTTGACAAAAGACCTGACTAAATATAATTAGACCATAAAACCTATGACCCACAGGAACGGTATGGCCACAGACTACCCCTCATACAATGGAAACGAGCCAATCAGGAATGGACAACCCAGCACACAGAGCTATCAAGCCAATAAGGGTAGAACCTGAGAAGGAGCAAGCAGGAAGGGGGGGTGGACAACCAGAACCTTATAAAACAAGGGCCTTTGCCTATAGTCTTTGGGCATTCACTTTCAAATGTCCCCTCTCTGTAAAGACAGCTCTCCTATATTCTTACTTTCTGATCTTATATACTAATAAACTCTCCCTGCTGCTCATTTTGTGCCCACTTCTTCATTCTTTGAAGTGGTGAGACAACAAATCCTGAGTATTGAGGTAAAAAAAAAAAAGTCCTGCAACACTATTGCTGTTTGACCTTAGGTCTCTCTGTGACTTTTAGATATCTAAATTTCATTTAAGTATGGTATTTCCCCGAATTCCCAGGAAATTAATGTACAGTTTGGTTTGAAAAGATAAGACAGTGAAGTTTTCTTTATCCAAGTTTCAATGGCATTAACACCAGTTATGCCTCATCCATTCCCAAAGTTTCCATAAGCAGAAGTCTGGCCTTACTGTGAAATTATAATGTTCTATTTGTACTTGTTCTCTTAGATCTCTTTATTTTTTTAACATGTGGCTGATTTGGATAATTTAATGAGCCCAGAATACATTTTCGAAGCTGATCTTGATGACTGGTTACTAATTTCTCATGGCTAATCCAATTCCCCAGGAATTTCATTCTATGCCTACAACATGCAAGGCAGTTGTTAAGAAATTTAAAATGAATAAGACATACTCTTCAAAGGAGCTTAAAATTCAGTGCAAGAGAAAGCCCAGAAATGTTCATAACAGACATTCTAGGCTATGTGAAAAAGTGAAGCAAAATCTACCCACCCCCACCTCAAAAAACGGAAGTGCTGACCAGGTTGGTACAATTTACAAAGCTATACTTCCACAGACTACTATAATCTGATGGAACAGGTGCTACATATGTGGGGTTTAGCAGGAAAAGAGGAATGTGAGTGGTGTGTTAGTTCTCTCTCCAACCTAAATTCCTACCAGCATATTATATGCTGGGAATATCATCTCAGAGGTGGGGATGGAGATGAATGAATACTGGTACTCCAGCCTGTTTCTTATCAACCAATGCACATCCCTGTGCCAGGTGACAACCAAGGTACAATTCGTGGCAAGGAATGCCCAGGTCGACACTGGCCATGATCTCTTTACCCGTGGAGTACATGCTCTGGCCCAGGTGCCTGAGCGCTACTCTAACTAACAGAATCCACACTTCTGGGGGGCTGGCCTGGCATGGGTCTCTTCCAAGAGCTCCCCAGAGGGCTCCAATGCAGACAGAGTACTGGGAACCACTGCCATAGTCTCGTTCACTGCTTCTCTCACTCTGTAAAAGGATACTGGTCATACATGAGCCACTCTTCACTATTCCATCTGCCCACACTGAGACCCAAATCAATAGCTCTGTCAACCGTAAATATATGTATTATCCAACATTTGCTGAGCACTTACTACGTGCCAGCACTTGCTAGGTACTGAGCTGAGGACCTTGCATACATTTTGACATTTAATCTTCAAAAACAACCTTAGGAGGTAAGCACTACTGGCTTCCCAGTTTACAGATGGAGAAACTATAACTTAACAGAAGTTAAGTGACCTGCTCAAAGTCACATAGCTATTCAGAGTGGAGTCAGACTTGAATCTTATCTGCTTGGCATCAAAGTTTGCGCTTCTAATCACTAAGATATACCAGCTCATTTATATGTATGAGACATTCAGTTTTTAAAATGTGTTCTGCATCTACATACAAAAGACTATTTGATACATATTTCTCCATAAAATAGAGAAAAATAAAATATCTACTTGGAAGTGATTTACTGAAAGGATATATATTCAGCATCTATTTTCATAGAACATTTTGCTGATGATGTGCATCTAGCCTTGGTGTCTGGAATCTTAACAGGATACTACTCGTGTTCCCAGAGATGGCATGTTCCAGTGTGCTTCATCTGACACCTCAGGAGTCACTGCAGTGCGCTGCTGCAGTCCAGCCCATCTGCAGAGGTGACTGAGCAGGCTTGGAAAAATGTTGACGCTGCTGAGCAAAGCTACAGGATTTTCACTGTTTTCAAAATAAAAGATGATCCTTACACTGTTCTAGAGAAGACTCCTGCTAAAGCCAAACTAGTCTTCTGAGTTCATTCCTCTTATCAGCACGTATCGCACTCCTGCCTGATGAACAGTAATCCCACTATTAATACGAGTCAGTATTTATGGCGCTCTAACTGTGTGCCAGATACTGCCCTAGTGCTTTCCATGAGTCCTCACACCAACTCCTCATTATAGATGAGAGGACTGAGGCACAGAGAGGCTAAGAAGTCTGCCCAAGATTATAGTTACATAACTAGTATCTAACTCTGCTCTCTACAGAACTCTCGAACTATAGTTAGTGAGCAGAAGAGCCGGGAACCAGGCATGCTAGCTCCCATTCTTTGGTTCGCTACCACCCGCTTCCTATGTATCAGGCACCGTGACAGGCACAGAAGTTATGATACAGCACCTCTGCAGGTAGAGAAGCACACCAGTGGGAGATAGGATGGTGAGAGCCAGTTTCCCAGGTAAGTGTACAGGAGTAACACTTTGAAGACTAACCTCAAACTGCCAAGAGAAATTATCAAGTAAGTTTCAGTCTGATGAGAGTAAGAACTCCTAGAGAATGGTCAGGAGCTGATAATCCATGCCAAAGGTGTGAATATGGAGAAAGGCAGAGAGCAAGAAGAGGGAATGACCTTAGGACATGGCTCTGACCTGAGGGCCTTTCCAAGCTGCTGAAGGGCTCACCGTGTAGGCAGCTGGGTCTCCTGAGCCTGGCATCCACTGGGTAATCATGAATGAATGGTGATTACCGGACAGGGAGAATTCAGAGGAAAGCAGGTCCTATGATGAGGAGAGAATCAGTAGGCAGAACCAAGGAGACCCATCAGTTTAACTGAAAAAAAAAAAAAAAAAAGGTTCCTTTTTCTTAGTAAGGAGAAGAACAGATGTCAGGGCAAAGCTTAAGGTGGGAAAGATGTCAGGGGAGAAAGGAGGCAGCACCAGCAAGTTTGCTTTTGATGCAGAGGTTGCAAAACTGGGGAACTCAAGGACCAAATATATGTTGTTCGTATTTTTTTTTAACGTCTATTTATTTTTGAGAGACGGGGTACGAGTGGGCAAGGGCAGAGAAAGAGGGAGACAGAATCCGAAGCAGACTCCAGGCTCTGAGCTGTCAGCACAGAGCCTGACATGGGGCTTGAACCCACAAACCGTGACATCATGATCTGGGCCGAAGTTGGACGCTTAACTGACTGAGCCACCCAGGCACCCCTGTTTGTATTTTTAATCTCAATACTTTGTCTACATTACAAAATCAGGAAATCTCACATCATCTGGATTTCTCACTTATCTCTTAAAAATGAGAAGATGTGGCAATGCCAGGCTTGAACCTCCATATGACCACAGCAGCGACCCCCTTTAGAAGAGGTTTCATTGCCCTATTGTCCGCAACCACTTCTTTACACTGGGTCCCTTACCTTGCCTATGTCCCCACAGAGCCCCTGTGCACATGCGACTTGCTGACCTGCAGTTTGGATATCAAGAACAGGAGGTGAGAAGACTGCTCTGGGAAGAATTCAGGGCCACACTTCACGGGAAGGGGAGACTTAATCATGCAGAGACCTGGCAGTTGTCTTAATGGGAGAATAAAAGACCAGAGAGGATGACAACTGGCCAGAAAGTCATTTCAGCCGGCCCCCACCCCACCATCTCCAAAAGCAGAGTTTTTCATGTCTATAGATGTGTTAGTTCATGATTCACATGCAATACCTCATTTAATAGTGTGTATTAAAAACATGTTCTCATTTAACAACCTATGAGATAAATAATATTGCTCCTTTTTAAAAAATGAGAATATTGAGGCTTTGAGAGTTAAGTAATCAGCTCAAGGTCACATAACTGAGGTTTGAACATGGGCAGTCTGACTCCAAAGCTCAGGAACATAAAGGAGTCTGGGCATTAGAAGAATGCTAATAGATGTGTTTCTTAAAAGGGTTCCATGGTCAAATAAATTTGGGAAGTGGTAGCTTCGGGTTTCTTCCTGTAAGACTTCTCAGAACCTTTAAAACACTAACAGGCTTTGTGAACCTCCAAGTAAGGGAAGCCATGTCCCCAAGTTTACTTGTGAAAGCTTCTTTTGTGAGAAACACAATACGGAGTATGCTGTCGTGGACAGGATATGTTCTGGAGTCACATGAATGAAACCTGATAAAACTGGGTTGAACAGTACAGATTTTCTGAACCAGTCAAATGTTTTGCACAGCTTATATTTTTGGAAACAATATTTCATTTATAGAAGTCTTTAGCTTATAAACTCACCTTTTCCTTGCTAACCTGAGATCTCCTCCATTGAAATATATCTTGTTGTTTTGGTTCTATTAATCTGCATGTCTATTAAAACCCATTCTAACACATCTGTAACAGGAAGGTAATAAAAAATAATCTTACACATACAGGATATTTTGACACTTCATTGCATTCTCATTTTAAAGATGAAGAAAATAAAGCCCAAAGAGGTTAAATGAATTGACAATAGTCAAAAAGCTATCAAGTAAGTGCTTGTTAACCTATTCTTCCACTTTGTGATGGACATCACAAAGTACTGCCCGATGTCAGTGTACTCAAACATTAATTAGGTTTTTATGCCAAATGTATTTTGTTTTCTTATTTAACAGTCATTTTGACATTACTCATCTAGTTAAGTCATACAGTTCCCAGTTAGCCACACATTTTGATTAACTCCATTCCTCAACCATGATGGTTTACAGAGAATATATTATAATGAGGCTTCTAAATAATGCGGTTGAGGCATATTATGACTACTAGGACTTTAATATACAAAGAAGTCAAAACTAAAGACCAATAGCCTGTAAGAAAGCAATGTGGACGGTTATTTTTATTTTACAAAAAAGTAAATATTTATTTTCCCCACAAATCTAAAGATCTCTAGCACCAATGTTTTGCCATGAGAAAGAATATGGGAAGAAGGGTATTACAATAATAAAAAATAATGCATTTTTCTTCTCTCTGCTGCCTCTTGTCATTTAGTTTCCATGTAACCTAATTCTTATTCTGATCAGAGGAGAAGGAACTGGAAACCAGGATTTTATTAACACCATCGATATCTACCCACGCTCAGGCACATGCACAAACACACTCCTCTGGTTTCTAATTATGCATTTTACAGATGAGCTTCGCTGGCTGCTCTCCTTGCAGATGATGAATAAAGTAGCTTTTGTTTTTAGAGATTTATTTCAAAGACCTCTTCATTAAATGCTATTTGGGGGCAGATACATATCTATGGAAGGTTTGAAAAAAACATGCTGATAAAATAACCATCAAGGAAATGTGTCGCTGACAGAACCTAAGACAGTCTCTCTCCAAAGGACACACTTAAAATACTACACACACACACACACCCCAGGGAGGAAGAAGTTTACTATGAAAAGGACTTTAAAGACTCTTTTAAAATATCCAAAATTCCTATGCAGAGAGTAATAAGCACTTAAAGATATGGCTGGAAAATGGGTGGCTGCTTGTTGGCTGGTGTGTTTGGCTAGTGGAAGAGAGGGGAGGAGACAATGGTGTTGCAAAAACTGCCCCATTTTCTTTGAGAGTCTGTTGAATTCTGCTATTTCTGTCCCACAGCTTGGATGAATGGGTTGAGGAAAGTGTGAGGAAGGGGGGAAGTAGAACTCTGATAAGGGGGTGGCATAAACAGCCAGAGAGGAGGTCCTGACTCCGCCTCTAACTTCCCACCTAGGCAGGCAGAATTTCAGGCGGGTCCCAGCACCCTCACCTGAGCACTCAAGCCAGGTGGGGGGAAGGGAGGCCATGAAGGAGGGGAGGTCTATACCTGACAGCTGTTCTAAAACACAAATGGAGATGTTTCCTGCAAAAATCCAACTTTTCTGCTTTTGAATTTCACCACAAATTGGAAGAAAAAAGCATTTAACCTTGAGGCAGCAGTAATTTCCTCAAAATGCCCCACATTTAGGGACATAATAGAGAATCCATCCAACACAGGCTTCCCTGGTGAAATGGCTACTTGCCTGTGCTAGATCAGACCGAACTGAAGGGTTATCACATGTACTCATTAAGTGCATGAACCAGACTGCCCGCATTCAAACCTGGCTCCACTACTTACTGTCAGAGTATGTGGCTATTGCCCTATTTTATGACCTTTTGGGGTCTCAGTTTCCTCATCTGTAAAATGGGGATATTAACAGTATCTGTTTAAAATATGTAAACATGAGGGGCCTAGACTGGCACCTGGAAGTATGATATAAGGATCTGTTAAACAAATAACTAACTCTAATTGTAAATATAGGAGATAGTGAGCCAGCTGGTTTCTGTTACTGAACGATTTATTAACAATTTAAATGACATCCACATTTCACTGGAAGCGTTTAAGTTGTCATTCAAATGAAATCCCTTGGAAGTAGAACTATCTTCGTTCATTTTACAAGCAGGGAAACTGAGGCACCAAGGGGACATACTTAAACACATATGATTCTTCTGCACGTCCTGCCAAGTCCTTCTCGTGTGGCTATATCCATGGCAGGTGTTTAACACACACTGGTGGCCTGAACTGAATTTCCTGAGGTCTGAGACCTAACTGGAAATGTAACAGAGCTAGAAATATTCTTTAATTTCATGCCTTTTACAGATTTTAATTGTTGAGGAAGAACAGTGATAAATTTGCATACTGAACCATTTCATTTTTACAGTGACTTTTTTTTAAGCATGGGAAATTTTGTACTGGGTATGAGGAACATTCATTCATTGGTAAGATGTTTGTGTAAAGAGTGTCACTGGGCTAATGATGAATGAGTGAGGGCTGTAAAACACCAGACACTGCAGCAATTTATTTCCTAAACCCCATCAGGCTGTCTTTTAATCTGTATGTGAGCTTCACTGGATACTCTGCTTTGAAAAAATTCAAGCCACTCAAAAGAAACTGATATACTATATCACAGAATCTGCAAGGCTGAATGAACGCTATTATGTCAGCAATGACATCATAAACTTCATTATTCTATAACTCACACTTTTCACACAAAGGACCATCCAACTTTGCTGAAAGACAATGCAAAAATGTTTTTTATTGTGACTTTGGTAAAGGTCATTTTTTCCCAAGTGACTGAAATCTGATTAAAAGTTAGCCCAGCTCTGGAGTTCTCCATCATTATACACACACATACTTAGAGCTACCTGGCAGCAGAGGCTCTGACACAAATCATCATACTGAGCCGTGTGAAATTGCTAATGATTGAGGGTCTTGACTCTCCTAAAAGCAATTTCATAGGGTTCAATCTGATAGTTGTGTTACTTAGGACAGGTTTCAACATTCTGTAAATGTCAGTTTCCTCATCTATAAAGTGGGGATACTCTTAGTACTTTGAGGTGCTTTCATAAAGATTATATAAAATATACAAAAAGTACTTAGCATTGTCATGTGGGCACATTAATGCTTACCAAAGGTTATTCATCATTCGTATTAATAATATCAGCCTCTGGTTCTGGTTCTGATGTGGCCTTCCTGGGGTCAATCTGAACTGGAAGTACCTACTGGAATCATGTAAAGTGCCTCAGGAAGTAAGCACCCAGCAACTTCAGCAGAAACCACCCCATGCCCCCACGAGCACAAGCGGGACTTCTAACCGCGTCCTTCTTTCTTCTCTGTCCCTATTACGCATTAACGGCAGCGGCAATTTTCACAAAGCAGCTGTCAGCTGCAGGAAGGTGCCAGAGCTCAGAGCAAATAAGCACGCCCAACCTCTCGCACACACACCTGACTGGGCAACTGCCTGTGCGCCATGCTGAGAGATGGCGCCCTGTGGGACACCGTTCAGCAGCAAAACGCTGCCGCTTCGGCAGCAGCGCTAGCAGACCAGGCAGATGACTGACTTCTGTTTTTCTAATAAAAAGCAAAACAGAACCCATATAAAAGCTTTCTGAGATCCACTTTTCTGCTGACTACAGTCCACCCTCATTACTCCTTGTTTTTTATTTGTTTTAACTTCCTTTTGCATTCTTAGTCACGAGAGCATTCGCATGTGCATGAAATCGCTTCCTGTGCATTGGTTTTCTCTCCCCAGCTACACTGGGTGCTTTCTAAGGCAGAAGCCATCTCCATTGCTGGGCATATACCAGCCTCTCAATAAATCGCTGGTGAATAATTGATGTTGCAAATCCAGTGTGAAAATGGATCCTCCCCTCTGTCATCCTTCACACTTTTAGGCTGAGAAGCTTCAATACAAAACCCGTGTTCGTTTGTGGCTTCCTATAAACTCTGCCATGCTGCTGTGATTCCAAAGACTTGACTTAATAATTTTATGCACAGTGAGAGAGAACTTTCCAGAACCAGTGAACAGACAACTTTCCCAATGGTTCTGTTTATCCTTTATACTAAACAAATGTGGTTTTTGGCAACCTGTGTCCTCCATTAAGTGCACATATTGGCAGATGCTGAATATACCTATGAATCTTAACAGAGATAGAAACCAGTCCCCTTTCTGGAAGTGAAGAGGACTACCTAGAACCCCGAGGGTGAAGTCCTCTCCCGGAAAATAGTTTTCTCAATTTGCACATCATGCAAAATGGTCTACAGTCTACAGAAGCATACAGATAATTTACATCTTTATAGCACTATCCAATACCACTCCAGCACACAAAGGGATTTCGCATGCAAGGTCTCAACTACTCCTTTCATGTAAGGTGTGTGTGTGCGGGGGGGTGCTGATATTATGCCCATTTCACAGAAGCAACTGAGGATTAGAAAGCTTATGTATGTGGTGCAGGGCTCCACTGTGGACAATGCTACCGGACATTTGGGTATCTAAGCTTTTGATAGGTGAAGCTACTAGGACAGGGCTACTTAGTTTCTGTGTGGTTGTCTTCCTGGACCACAACAGAATAGAAACACCTTGCAGCCTCAGTTTTGTCAGAAGAAAAATGGGGGTAACACAATCCAGAAAATGAAAGTGTCTTAAACTGAAATTCCACCCTTTCTTCCCAAGGGGCCTATGTTCTGGCAAAGAAAATGAAGATGAAACCAAGGGCTCAAGGAAAAAAAAACAAAAAACAAAAACAAAAACCAAAGGTATATAGAGAAAGGATGAGTACTTGATCTCAAATGGGAGAGCAATATTTAAAAAAACCACTATTTTATTTCTAAGTAGATTTGCAGGTATATGTAAGTCTTACTTTCATCATCAGTGAGTGACAATGCTGTCATGGTGATTACTTACCTGTTTGCAGAAAAGAAATAACCACAGAGAAGTCATCAGTGACTCAACAAGACACACAGTGCTGTTCTCAGCCTATCGGGTGCACACACCCCCTCCACACAGGATGTAAAGAATGTCCGAATGGGCAAAATAAAAGCAATGGCTTCAGGGGGAAAAACAACTTGGGCCTTCTGCTGAATCCAGAGAAAAGGCATTAAAATCTCATTATTTTTCCTTTTTTTTTGGGTAAAGTCATTCTGGTAAAAAGTAAGAGCTCTCAAAAAAAAATTTTTTTTTCAGGGCACCTGGGTGGCTCAGTTGGTTAAGCATCTGACTTTGGCTCAGGTCATGATCTCGCAGTTCGTGGGTTTGAGCCCCGGGTCAGGCTCTGTGCTGACAGCATGGAGCCTGAAAACTGCTTCAGATTCTGTGTCTCCCTCTCTCTCTGCCCCTCCCCTGCTTGCACTCTGTCTCTGTCTCTCTCTCAAAAATAAATAAACCTTAAAAAAACTTTTATTTTCATACATTTGCTCTTCCCTTAAAGTAGATTCAAGTAACTCTTAACAGGGCCCAAACAAAAGGTTTTTGTACACAAGCACTTTATAAATTCATTTAAACACATGATGTAATGGGCGTCTGGGTGGCTCAGTCTGTTGAGCGGCTGACTTCAGCTCAGGGCATGATCTCATGGTTCGTGAGTTCTGAGCCCTGCACTGGGCTTGCTGCTGCTAGCACAGAGCTCGCTTCAGATCCTCTCTCTCTGCCCCTCCCCTGTTTCCTCTCTCTCTCTGTCTCAAAAATAAATAAACATTTAAAAAGATACATTATTTAATATGCTAACATGGACCTTTACAGTTCTAATAGTTAAGATTTACATAATACTACGTCAGGCATTGTGCTAAGGATTTTACATATATTTAAACTGATTGATCCTCAACAACAACATTACCCTATAGGTGGAAATTGATATTATTCCCATTTTATAGGTGAGAAACAAGCCCAGAAAAATCTTTGTATGTACATCTTTGTGTATACATGTATGTATATATGTACGTATGTATACACACCTACTAGTATGTAGGAGAAGTGGGACTTATCCAGGAGTCTGGCTCCAGAGGTCATGTCTTGCTATGTTTTATCTTTGTATCTCACTTCTAAATACCTTTTTTACATCGAAAAGGTAACGAAGTCACTTCTCCCCACACTGTGCACGCAGGTTTCTTTACAGCCATGTGCACATGGAGTGAAAGGCAGGTTTTTGTTTGAGCGCAGTCTCACCACCGTCCAGAGTAGCCTCCCCAGGGTGGTGGGCACCCTGCCCAGTGAGAACCAGCCACAGCCCGGGGTGCTGTTGATATGCTGGAGAGGAGGCATACTGGGGTCCTGGCTGAATACTTGCTCTTGGACACCAGCACCAAATGTGCTGAGGAAGAAGATGCCGGGCAGTCACCAGAGTTGTTAACCACTATTGATGCCTACAAATGCAATGGATGTTATCAGATTTCAGGAAACAGCAACTAAGATTAATTGCTGCAAGAGGATTCCATGAAAGATACAGTGCACATTATCTTTTCCTGCAAAGCTACTGCAAGATGTTAATTAGTGGATTCTGCTTTCTGGATTTACGCTTAACAAAGGCTCCATAGTTTTGCTTTCCTATAGACTGAGGAAGCAGTTTAATGGAAAAAGTGAATTGTAATTCAGTCTTTCACAAATGACTGTGAAGAAAAAAATATATAATAAAAACTCATCAAGTTCAAAGACATATTCCAGGGTCATCTCATATTCTCCCTGCTCTGACCATGGATTCAGTTTTTTTTTTCTACAAAGAACACTGCTTCCTTTTAGGGTAGAATGGTATTTAGAAAGTAAAATCTGAGTACCAGGCCTGCTCACTGCTACTGCTATATCACTGCTTCTAGGCCCTCACAGTAGGCAGAGCTAGAGAAAGGAAATGTGTGCATGTACACACACACACACACACATGCACACACACACACACACACACACACAATTTATATTAACTAGTTAAAAAACCATGAGTTGATACCAATACCTCTAATTTGAATTTAGCAACCAGGGTTCACTGTTGTCTTTCCTTTCCTCATATCTATTCTTCCTTTCTTCAACAATGAGAAACCTGACTCTCATTATCCTGAGTATTATTGACCTCTTTGCTCAAGCTAGAAAAGAAGAGAGTTTCAGAATTACTCACCCATAGTGTTATAGATTAAAAAAAGACCCCACTGAGTACAGTTGAACATTTTTTCAGCCTTTTTCTTTGGTAAAATATACATACAGTGAAATGTATAAGTTGTAAATGTACATCCTTAGAGCCAGCTATCAAGATATGGGACACTTCTAATCACTCCAGGTAATACAAAAGTTGTCTAAGAATCACAGGGACACACCAAAAGGACATAGAAAGCAGACTGAAGTGCCAAATCTGAGAAATGAGAGGTTCAAAAAAAAATTAAGCAAAGGATTGCAACTCACTGGATAAAATAAACAAGTCCTTTTTATATGCATAACTGAAGGAAGGAAGGAAGGAAGGAAATTCTGATGAGACACAAGAGATTCAGAGTATCACCCCATAAATAACTTTCTTACTACTTACAAAGGGAAAAACAGTACCTTTCTGGTTAGAGAAACATGGCAGGTATTACCTTAACCTAGCAATCAGAGATCACCACTAACATGAGGTCAAATGGACATCGTGCTTCTCCTGATACCACACACTGAGAAGGACCAAACATGTTGGTTGCGGTCTTCCTGTGAAAAACACACAACCTGAATCCAATCGTGAGGAAACTTTGGACAATTCAAACTGAAGCCTGTTCTACTACACAACTTATTTTACTTTTCAAAGAATATCAAGGTCAAGAAACATAAACAAAGGCTGAGAAATTATTCCTGATTTAAGGTGACCAAAGAGATTTGACAACTAAATGCAACTATTAATTGTATTGGACCCTGGACCAGGAAGAAAACAGCCGTAAAAAACATTATTGGGAAGGTTGACAAAATCTGAATATGGGTTGTGGGTTAGAGGTTGAATCAATGTGTAATTTCCTGACTTATATTAACTATACTGTGATCATGTATGAAAAAGTTCTTGTTCTTAGAAAATACAGGTTAATACATTTAGGAGGAAAGGGCATGTATGGGCTACTTGATCTCAAACCAGAGGGAGTATATATGTGTGTGTACATATACACACTTGTATACACATTAAACACTATTCAATCCTTATTATGTATCTCATAAAAGATACATATATATATTTGCTCATTATTCAGGTTCTGCTTCTGCCAATGTGCCTACTCTCTACCATGTATTTGCAATACCTGCAGCATTTTCATGGCCATTTGCAGATATGAGCAGAGCGGTGCCCATGTGCCCATTTCCAGCTGGGGCTGAACAAAAACTACACTGTTGTCCTGGTCCAGCTCTCATACTGTAAACAAGTGTCCCTTTGAAAGTTTACTTAGTGCCACATTTTTGCTATTTTTGTGGGTTTTTTTGTGGGTATTTTTGCTGTTTAAAATAGCCCCCGAGTGCAAGGCTAAAATGCACTAAGTACCTGAGTGCAAGAAAGCTGTGATGTGACTTATGGCAAAAATACATGCACTAGCTAAGCTTCATTGAGGCATGAGGACAGCGCTGGCTCGTGAGTTCAATGTTTATAAAACAACTATATATTAAATAAGGTATCTAAAGCAGAAATGCAGATTAAACCAAGGTCACCCACTGATAAATTGATGACAGTGTTGTGACCAGAGGCTGGTAGGAATCTAATCCTCTATTCTCCCAAGAACTGCAGTTTGCTATTTGGTGTTCAAGGTGAGTTTACAGAACATGCCTACCACAAATAATGAGAATCAACTGTACATACACATACAGTTGGTCTCTGTACAGGGTCTTAGAGTGTTTTTTATACTATTCTTGTAACTCTTCTTTAAATTTGAATTCATATGAAAATTAAAAGTCACCAAAAAATCACATCAGGTATAAAACTGCCAAAAATGTAATACATGCACATAGCAAGTAAGTCAAATGTTATAAAAGGGCATTTAATAAAAATGAAGTCTCCCTCCCAACCTAGACCTCGAGCCCCTTCCTCTCCCCAAATTCAATCACTGTTAAGCGTTTATGTATTCAGGCTGCCTGGGTGGCACAGTTGGTTTCAGCTCAGGTCAATTCTTGACTTCAGCTCAGGTCATGATCCCACAGTCCTGGGATAGAGCCATTCTCTGCCCCTCTCCCACTCTTGTGCTCCCTCTCTAAAAAAAACAAAAACAAAAACAAAAACAAAAACAAAAAAAAAACAAACCAAAAACAGACAGGACAAAATGAACAAACAAAAACTGAAAAAAAAAGTTTCTGTATTCCTCTAGGGCTTTTTTGGGAATATTCACATGGCATATATTTTTATTTTCAAAATCCACATGGGAACATGCTATAGCTACTGCTTTTCCTTTTTTTTTAAAAAAATTTAATGTTTATTAATTATTTTGAGAGAGAGAGAAAGAGAGAGACAGAGTGCGAATTGGGGAGGGGCAGAGAGAGAGGGAGACACAGAATCGGAAGCAGGCTCCAGGCTCTGAGCTGTCAGCACAGAGCCTGACGCGGGGCTTGAACTCATGGACTGTGATATCATGACCTGAGCTGAAGTCCGACCCTCAACCGACTGAGTCACGGAGGTGCCAGTGTTTCTCATTTTTATATAGAGCTACCTTATTCTTTTTTGTTGCAGCAAAGTATTTCTTTCACAAACAGTCCATAAGTCATGTAACCAGTCTCTTCTAGATGGAGGTGTAGGTTGTTCTCAGCCTTCTATTACAAATATCATTGCTCCACACATTACACCTATTTTTTGGAAGATATTGTCCTTATGATTTTAATAAGGTAGCTGATAAGCACGTGCAATCAGTAGATGCACTACTGACATACATATGCTGCCGTTGAGGCGCCACAGGGAAAAGCTTGTCCACCTTTACTATGTAACATTTCTTCTACTGTCTATTATTTTAGCTGGCAGCTACTTTTAGTCACAGATTACAGAAAGCACACTTTAACTGGAAATGTTCCGCTTCCCTGGTATTACTCATGGAACATTACTGGATGCTGCTGTTGGCCTGCAAATTGTGCTAGTGTCCAAGAGAAAACCTGCACTGGGTGCTGAAGATAAAAGGAGTATGACTTGACCCACTGCACTTAGGGGTCTTCTAAGCCCAGAGGCAAGGAGAAGGCAGGACAACTATTGCAAAAGTGGAAAATGCTATAATTAAGCCCAGTATGGGGAAGACACTTACATTTTGTTGAATGGTTACTGAATAAACAAAGTGCTTAGTGGAAAACTAAAATAAAGGAGAGGAGGGAAGGTATAGGGAAGGGAGAACAGAGTGGGTGTAATGTCGATCATGGCCTAAAGGGGGAGCAGTAGAGCATAAAGGGAAAGTTCAAGCTCTAGAGTCAGAAGGCCAGGGTGCCAAATGTAGAGTCTAGTTTTCTCAGCTCTAAGACTCTCTAAACTTCAAACACCTTCACTGCGATATGGGGATATCAAGATAACAGCATCTATGCCAGATGGCTGGGATTTAATAAAATTACACAAACTGAAAGACAGCCCAAGGTCAGCACTCAATAAAAGCTACCTATTGTTTCCAGCAAGAGAAATGGGGGAGGGCAGGGGCCTTTCAAAGAGAAGCAATAGAATAAAGTATGACTGTAATCTCAGTGAGGGCAGGGACTGTCTTGGTCATAAACCCAGTGGCTAAATGCAGAGCGTGGTCAAAACAGACTCAACAAGGAGTTGTGGAATCAATGAACTAAAGAATGACTGACTTCAGAAAACAGAAGTCCTATGTGACATCAGAAAGAGGGCAGGAGGGAGGCAGGGGCAGGAGATAGGATAGGAAGGGACAATTTGTGAACAGATTGGACATCATGTAAAGAGTTCAGATCCAATCTCTAAGCGATGGGGAACCAGTGAAAGTGTTAAAACAAGACAGTAACATCATGATACATGGATGATGGTTGGGAAGGGGAAGAACCCAGAGCCATGGGAAACAACCCAGGAATGTTGGCTAGAGGTTCTCATAGGGTTAGGCACATGAGAATCACTGGGAGCATGTTAAAAAGCAGATTTCTAGATTCTGTTCTGAAAGATTCTGACTAGGTAGATCTAGGAGCTATAGAGGACTATTAAAAAACAAAACCAAAAACAAAACAGAAGTAGAGAAGAGGGAAGATGAGGGATTCCATGTAAGATGGCCTTACTTTTTCCAGTGATAAAATGAGGTTATTTGTTAAAGGCAAGGGGTGAAAGAGGCTGTGACACAGATCCAGGACTCCCAGTAAGAGACTGGACATTTGCAGAGGGGTTAATCAGTTCTGCTCTGCTAATGTTTTGTAAGGCACATTCCACATGGGAACAATGTTCAAGCAGGAAACAGGTGAATCTGGGGCTTAACATAGAATAAGGGTCTGCCTATACGGATTGGCAGAAATGGGGGGTGGGTATCGGTGAGAGAACAGTGGAGGCAGCTGACTGACCTCAGGCTCCATCTGGGCATGGAGGGGCAAGAAGTGAGGCCTGGAGGATGCAGGCAGAATGGCAGACTGGGCAAGAGCTGCAGGGTAGAGAGAAGGCCAAAGAGGGGGGCTGCTGGTAGAAATTCAGGGGGCAGAAGGACAGAGGATCGAGGCAAGAGAGGAGGTGCACAGAAAAGCCCAGCAGCTGGATGACCCGGGTGTGGCTGTGAAGTAAATCTGAGGCGGAAGTGCTTTTTATGTGATTCATAGAAGGCCAAGTGACTGTGGCATGCAAGCATTGCTCCTAGGATGGCAGAGAGAAAAACTCGGGTGGGGGTTGGAACCACCAGTTGATAAGGAGGGCAGTCAGATGATGGCAAGGGGAGTGGGAAGGGTGTTATTACCCGAGGGCTCCAGATGCAGCCACCTCTGAAAGTGCTGAGCAGGGAATTCGAATCAGGGTCTCAAGGTGCCCTCTTGTTAACTTCTGAGGCTTTGAGAGCAGGATTCCCTACATGCTTTCCTATATGATTCAACAGTCTTTCCCATATACTATCTATTATTATTTAATAGTTATGTAAGCACCTAAACCATTTTGAAATAAAGGTATTGTACCCACATGTCACAAAGCAGGCATGAATTAAATCAGACCAAAATGAAATCGACATGTTTATATTAATGCAGGCCTACCACAGGTAGTTTTACGCACTCTTATAGGCTCTCCTCTGATTACAATAAAACTAATTAGTCAATAAATAATGTTGGAGGCTCTACCTCATTTGTTCAGTGTCCAAGTTCAATTTACATACTAATGGCTGCACACTTGCCTTTAATAGATACAGTATGTGAAAGTAAGTATAATAAATGAATAACCGTTTAAGTGTAAAGTTAGCACATCTTCATGAGAAATCTGAAAAATCAAACAGACAGTGAATCTATTTATTTCTTCTATATTATGAACTAAAGCTAATCACTGGATGAGATGATAAATGAGAATTATTTCAGAGTGGCATAGCAATGAAGGTGCCTCTTCCATAAAGAAATGTGCAGAGCGGCGCCTGGGTGGCTTGGTCGGTTAAGCGTCCGACTTCGGCTCAGGTCATGATCTCACAGTCTGTGAGTTCGAGCCCCGTGTCGGGCTCTGTGCTGACCGCTCAGAGCCTGGAGCCTGTTTCAGATTCTGTGTCTCCCTCTCTTTCTGCCCCTCCCATGTTCATGCTCTGTCTTTCTCTGTCTCAAAAATAAATAAACGTTAAAAAAAAAAAATAAAAAAAAAAAAGAAATGTGCAGAAACTGGTGCAAAGAACAGTTTATCCATGAGGCTTGATCTCTGTGGATTGGAACTGGAAAGGCCCAGCTGCCAGGGACGGTGCAGATGTGCTCCCCGATTCCAGGAGCCTGTCAACAGCCTTTCTTATCCTAGTTCTAGAATCTATTAAACAAGCAGGTTCTCCCCTTCAGCAACCACGTTGAGGCTCCATACCGAGACCACTTTCTCTGACGCCAAATTAGCCAAAATTAACAAAGTGTATTCTCCATTCTATCTTTTCTCCTTTAAAAGGTTAAGTGGCACA
The DNA here is from genome assembly GCF_027475565.1 of Acinonyx jubatus. Taxonomy (NCBI): domain Eukaryota; kingdom Metazoa; phylum Chordata; class Mammalia; order Carnivora; family Felidae; genus Acinonyx; species Acinonyx jubatus. Next base: position 126,973,796 of record NC_069385.1, on the reverse strand, counting down.
GGACAATTTTCTGTGTGGCACGTGTGCAGCTAACAAGGTAATAATTGGGAAATTGGGTGAGAAGGAAAAAAAAACCCTAAAACTAGAAATCCTCAGTATCTGGGAAGAGGGCAACTGAATTACCTTTAAAAGATGCAAAAGTTATGGTAACACATCACTAAAGAAGCAAACTAAAGTCCACAAAAGGGAAAAGGGAGATGCTAGGGTTTTAATCATTCCACCGAAATTCAGAGGGCATACCATAATATTCCAGATTGCTGAAGCTTTAAACGAACAATGCAAGCCAACTTTAGATCTCCTCTCTTCTCACTTCCTCACATTTCCAACAAAATAAACACATTACAGAGATCTCCCAAGTAATTCAAATGTAGATGGAATTTATTAGAAAATTTGATTCTAATTTCCTTTTCCTTTTCAATCTTCGGTCAAGAAAAAAATATTTTCTGCTTACCATACAGAAATATTACAGAAGTCTCCAAAAGCTGAAAACCGCCATAATTTTTTTTCTTTGTGTGTATGTAATAATTTTATGCTGACCTTCCATGATATGAGCATTCCTGTCACTGCCCTAAGCAAAGGTTCATGAGCCTGAAGCAGGAGAACTGTCCATATGCCCCAGCAGGCCCTCCTCTGTCCCTGCCCTGCCTCTGTTAATGCAGTCCTCTGGCCTGAAGGAAGAAGCTTCTTCACCTGTGGATTTGCTGGCCTTCGCATTCTGTCCTGAGCCAATTCCCCAGTGCCAACCCCGGTGCTTGCTTACCAAATTCATCTCACTTGGTAATGATGTGCACACCCATTGTGACCTGAGTATTATTAAAAATAGTTTTTTTTTTTAAGTCAAGATAATAAGAAAATGTAGAGGCCACTTTTGGGAACCAACTTGAACAATGGAAACCTGAGTAAGGTAGAAAGGCCACAGTGACTGACTTCAGCCCCCTGGCTGAATATAAACAGTCCCGTTAGGTGACCCACCTCAAAATATCCATAAGCCCTAGGTGACTAGTGGGTTACTTACACTGGCCACAGGTACCAAAAAAAGAAAATTCCATTTCCCACACCTGCTCACTTTCCCCCTTTAACTACAGCTCCCAGCCACTACCCAGTGGCAGACAGTCTCTGCTTTTTGTCCTGCCCACCACTTCCTTGTGGTGTATTCAATAAACTTCCATCTGTTTTGTTGTGCTTAGGGTGAATTCTTTCACCATCCACACTGCTGGCTTCCGCTGGATCGGGGCACCCTACATTTGGTGGCCCCCATCCGATCAGGAGAGATCCCGCAGAAAATATTACAAAGGACTTTATGCCAATACATTTGAAGTTAGATGAAACAAATTTCTAGAAAAAAATACAATGTATCAAAACTGGCACAAAATAAAACAAAATCTGAATAGCATAAGAACTGTTAAGAAATTTAATCTGCGGTTAAAAACTTCCCACAAAGAAAACTCCAGGCCCGGATAACTTCACTGATAAATTGGATCAGACACGTAAGAAAGAAATAATGTCAATCTTCAAAATATTCTCTCAGAGAACAGAAAACAAACAAACAAACAAACAAACAAACACAAAACACTTCCAAATTAGTTTTATGAGGATAGCATAATCTTAATATCAAAACCTGGTAAGAACGAAAACTGAAATCTATTTCATCCCTCAACACAAATTTAGAATCCTTAACAAATACTTGAAAATCAAATCCAGAAATCTGTTAAAAAGACCACATATTCCAACCATATTCATTTCAGGACTAGAAGGCTTTAACATGCAAAAACACAATCACTATATGTCACTATATTAACAGAAGAAAGCTAAAATATTATGAGATTGCTTCTCAATATATGGGTGAAATATAAATTTACATAATTCTCAACATTTGAAATATATATACATCCCATTTATTGATAAATTTGTAGTCATTTATGATAAAAACTCTTAGCAAACTCGAAATGGGAGGAAACCTCTTTTATTTGATAAAAGGGTTTACAAAAAAACTAAGCAGACCACTTTAAATAAATATACATTTCAAAACTTTTGAGATCATACATTGGATTTGGTTTTAGTTTTACATTACCATAGTTCATTTAGCTCAATCTCCCCAGTTCAGTCTACTCCAGTGAGAAACAAAGAATCACTCCTGCTAAAATGAGTGTTTCAAAGTCCGTCAGCTAGTAAACTGCTTTTTGCATTTAGATTTACAAATCCCCTGGAATTCACTTTTTGATAATTAGGAACCTGGGGTCAAGTTCCATTTTTTCCATATGGACACTCAATTTTCCCTGTTCCACTTTGCACAAAAGGCTTCTCTGGTCTGTCTGTCCCACAGGGCACGTGTGTTTCTGGGCTCATCACTGCATTCTGGGGGCCTCTGTGTCCACCCTGCTTGAGTGCCACCCTCTCAATTACTGCAGCTTTTAAAACAACTTGACATCAATGTCCATCAACTGATGAATGGATAAAGAAATTGTGGTTTATATACACAATGGAATACTAAGTGGCAATGAGAAAGAATGAAATATGGCCTTCTGTAGCAACGTGGATGGAACTGGAGAGCGTTATGCTAAGTGAAATAAGTCATACAGAGAAAGACAGATACCATATGTTTTCATTCTTATGTGGATCCTGAGAAACTTAACAGAAGACCAAGGGGGAGGGGAAGGAAAAAACAAAAAAGGTTAGAGAGGAAGGGAGCCAAAACATAACAGACTGTTAAAAACTTACAACAAAGTGAGGGTTGATGCGGGTGGGAGGGAACGAAGGGTGGGTGATGGGTATTGAGGAGGGCACCTGTTGGGATGAGCACTGGGTGTTGTTTGGAAACCAATTTGACAATAAATTTCATATTTAAAAAAATAAAAATAAAAAAATAAAAGAACTTGACATCAGATTAAGCAAAAGCTTCCACTTTGGTTATCTGGCTATTCCTGGTCCTCTGTATTTCTATACACCTTTTAGAATCCACTCATCAAATTTCTCATAAAATCTCTCTGAATTTCTACTTTTTAACTATTTTGGTCACTTAGTATGCATTTTGAAACAACCCTACAAACTGTTTTTGAATATACACATGTAACGTGAGAATGGTAAATATCAAACTGAAGTCAGGGGTCACCTCTGGGGAGGAGAGCAGGAAGGAGAATGTCATCGGGGAGGGCTAGGTGTTATCAACTGCATTTCTGATGCTTTCATTCTCTAAAAGAATCTGTGGTAAAACCTTAGCGCTTTTGAGGGAGGAAGGCTGCAGCTTAGCTGGGAAGAGGGCACACAGTCATGTTATTAGCAAATCAAATCAAGAAATAGATGTTTGGAATATTTTGTCTTTTTAAAAATAAATAAAAATAAATATAATACACTTACTTGGTTCTCAAAAAGCAGTTAACCTGGAGTTCAAAATCTGCCAAATGGGCTCTACAGGGGTCATGTATTTATCATTCAGTATCTTTCATAGTGAATCACGGCCTATAATTGTAATTTATAACTCTCACAGGGAGGCCCTTTAGAAAATAAATTCTTCCCTCATACTGAAAGAAAACATTTGATTCATTCCTCAGCCAAGTGAGAGAAAGAATAATTAAGCTATCTACTATATAAATTACTGCTTACTTTAACCATTCTTCATTTCCAAGATCACAAGATTACACATAACAAAATGCCAACATAAAGGCACAAAGTTTGAAAAGCTGTGCAGTAATGTGATCACAAAGTAATTCTCAATTCTCTATTTAAACACAGGCTGACTGTAAGTCCTAACATTTCAGATGAACCCAAATGTTCCTCTAACCCTTTGAGTAAAGGAGCAGAGCCCACCTCTAACTGCATTAGTGAAGTGACCTGTTTTTCCTATTGTGCAGGATGAAATAAATTAAAGACACAGAACAACCTCACTTACCTTCCTTGACTAAGAATTCAATAAAGTAAACTACTTGGATTTAATTTGGTTCCCAGAACATTAATATATATCTTGGGTTTTCCATTTGAATTGGCTCTAATCAACACTTGTTATGTTTCTGATAACTCTCAGGATCTCATTCCTAGGTTGAGTGGCTTTGAGGTTAGTATTTCAGCCCTTTTCCCCTTAGGCCAAGAGAGTTAACATAGTTGGATATGCCATGGTGACCCTGATTTTCTATGCTCAATCTGAAATACAGCCACACATGCCCATGAGCCCCATCCAGTTGTTCTATGAAAAGTAGGCACAGCACGTTCTAGGCAAAAGGAACATTTCACATTTGACTTGGGATCAAACTCTCAGGGATGATTTCAAGCATTAGCCAGCTTAAGGTAGGCTATAGGCTGGAATAGCTTTTCTAGCTGCCTTATCATCCCATTTCATAAGTGACTGTTTATTCATAGAAATGCCTGTGGTAATAAGAGACAGCATTGCCTACGGGGCCTAATTGTACACATCTGATATCACAGTTAGTGAAGTAATGCAGAAAAATAAGCCTTATTGACATGAGCTCAGTATAAATATCAGAAAACAACAAGTTGCCATCACAGACCACTCCAACTGCCTTGAAAATGAGGTGACAAGACTCTGCTAAGGACTTCTGGAAGACTTTTTCTCACACTTAAAAGGAAACAAAAGGGTTCTGTTTTCTGCTTCTGGACCTTGTTGTATGAGGGGAGGCTCCATGCTCCTGCCACCATCCTTCAAGTCTAAGGGGGAAAAAGCATTCAAGGTTCTAGAGCCCTGGCATCACTGAGGGATGCCTGTTGTTCTTATTTTAACTACCCTGAGTTGGGTTTTTCTTGGTTGAAGCCAGAAGCATCCCTATTTCAATCTTGTAACAATCACTCCCTATATTCAGACCCGAGACAAAAAAACCCATTGACCGACTCATCCTTGTTTAATTGACATGTTCTTTCTTTCTATGACAATTCCTTCAAAACTGTATTTGTTTCTGGTCTCTATTCTGATGATTTCCTCTTAAAACTATACATTTTTCTCCCAGCTTTATGAAGGTATAATTGACAAACCAAAATTATATATAATTAAGGTACACGTGATGGTTTGAAACATACATATGATTTATATATATATATATATATACAAATATAATGAATTTTTAAATTTATATATTTATGTTTATATATATAATGAAATATTTAGTAAAACTGTAACTTTTAACTTTATGATCCATCAACGATTAGTATTCAGTTTAGATGATTCTGTTTAGTACTAATGTACCCTTCAGTTTCCAGAGACAGAAATACCAAAACCTCCTCTAGTCAGTTAATTCCCAAAATATATTGCACATAATTTGTCAGATTTTATGGATGTTGGCAAGATTTAAAGTCTAATGTGCTGTCTATAAATAGGAAGTTCTTGTACATTTCCAAGGTTAATAGCCAAGAAAATGTAATATGGATCTTGAATGTGTGTACATATAAAGGTCACATAACACACATCCTTCTAATCTACGCTATGAGAAAGCTGTGGAAGAAGACACTGATGGGCTCATTCTTTTTTTTTTTTTTTTAAGTGCCTCAAACAAACAAACAAAAAAAACTGTGGTAGCAATTTTTGAAATATGTAAGTGCATCACAAGACCCCTGCCTTAACAATAGCAAGAAAACAGTCAAAAATCCACAGGCCTCTGATGATAGAGGCTCCAATACAAACATGGGGCCACAGTCCAGAGGATTCCATAGACTACAGGTCAATGAAACATCCTCACATCCCACGAGTAGGGTTATATAACACTAACGTTGCCAAAGCAAGCTAAAGATGGGAACTATGGGCAGGAAGGGTCAGGAATCACGAGGACTACAGCCGCTGCACTGAGAATAGTGTGTTTTGTAGTAGTTACGGTAGTGGTGGTGATAATATTGGTGGTGGTAAAAATATGAATAATAGTTAACCTGGATGAAACACTTACTATGTGATAGGCTCTGATATAAATGCTTTACATATAAGCACTATATTTCCAAAACAAACTTGTCCATTCTCTTGCTCACTGCATCTCTCCTCATTTTGCAGTCAACGATGATTACAGAGCACATATAAAAGGTTCTACAGATGGTCAGGTCCCCCACTTCTTCATCTACCTCTATTATAGGCATAGCTCCCAGATATTATAGGTTCAGTTCAGGGTGCCCATAATAAATCAAGTATCACAATAAAGCAAGTCAAATGAACTTTTTGGTTTCCCAGTACATACAAAAGTTATGTTTATGCCATACTGTAGCCTATTAAATGTGCAATAGCATTAGGTCTTAAAAAACAATGTATATGCCTAATTAAAAAATATTTTATTGCTAACCATCATCTGAGCTTTCCATGAATTGTAACCTTTTTGCTGGTAGAGGGTCTTGCCTTCATGTTGATGGCTGCTGATTGAACAGAGTGGTGGTTGCTGAAGGTGGGGTGGCTGTGGCAATTTCTTAAAATAAGACATCAATGAAGTTGGCCACATTGATTGACTCTTCCTTTCACAAACAGTTTCTCTGTAGCTTGTGATGCTATTTAATAGCATTTTACCCACAGAACTTCTTTCTGTGGAGTCCATCTTATTAAACCCTGTTTTATCAACTGTTTTATCAACTATTTTATCAACTAAGTTTATGTAATATTCTGAATCCTTTGTTGTCATTTCAACAGTCCCCACAGCAGCTTGACCAGGAGTAGATGCCATCTCAAGAAACTATTTTCTTTGTTCATCATAAGAAGGAACTCCTCACCTGTTCAAGTTTGAAAACAAGATTGCAACAATTCAGGCACATCTTCAGGCTCCACTTCTAATTCCAGTTCTCTGGCTCTTTCCACCCCATCTACAGTTACGTCTTCCACTGAAGTACTAAACCCCTCCAAAGTCATCTATGGGGGTGGGAATCAGCTTCTCCCAATGTTCTGTTCATGTTGATGCTTTGACCTTTTCCCATGAATCATGCATGCTCTTAATGGCATCTGGGATGGTGAATCCTTTCCAGAACACTTTCAATACAGTTTGCTCAGATCCATCAGAGGAATCACTGTTGCAGCTACAGCCTTACTAAATGTATTTTTAATTTATTTTTGAGAGACAGAGAGCAAGTTGGAGAGGAGCAGAGAGAGAGGGGGACAGAGGATCTGAAGCAGGTTCTGTGCTGACAGCCAAGAGCCTAATGGCAGGGCTTGAACTCACGAACTGTGAGATCATGACCTGAGCTGAAGTTGGATGCTTAACCAACTGAGGCACCCAAGTGCCCCACAAAATGTATTTCTTAAATAACAAGACTTGAAAGTCAAAATTAACCCTTGACCCATGAGTTGCAGAATGGATGCTGTGTTAGGAGGCATGAAGACAACATTAATCTCATCATATATCTCCATCACAGCTGTTGGGTGACCAGGTACATTGTCAATGAACAGGAATATTTTGAAAAAGATCTTTCTGAACAGTAGGTCTCAAGAGAGGTCTTAAAATATTCAGTAAACCATGTCGTAAACAGATGTGCTATCATCCAGGCTCTGGGTTTTTGGAACAGTAAATGAGCATCGGCTTCAACTTCAAGTCACCAGCTGCATTAGCCTGTAACAAGAAAGTCAGCTTGTATTTTGAAGCTTTGAAGGCAGGCACTGACTTCTCCTCTCTAGCTATTCAAGTCCTAGATGGCATCTTTCTCCAACAGAAGGCTGTTTGGTCTACACTGAAAATCTGTTGTGTAGTGCATCCACCTTCATTAATGATCTTAGCTAGATTCTCTGGATAGCTTGCTACAGCCTCTATGTTAGCACTTGCTGCTTTACACTTTGTACTTTGATGTTATGGAGATGGCTTCTTTCCTTAAACCTCTGCTAGCTTCAAATCTTTCTTCTGCAGCTTCCTCACCTGGCTCAGCCTTCCCAGAATTGAAGAGAGTCTAGATGCCCTGGATTCAGCTTTGGCTTCAGGGACTGTTGTGGCTGGTTACCTTTCATCTGGATTACTAAAACTTTCTCCATATCAGCAATCAGGTGGCTTTTGTTTCTTATTCATGTGTTCACTGGAGTAGCACTTTTAATTTCTTTCAAGAACTTTTCTTTGCATTCACAACTTGGCTAACTGTTTGGGGCTAGAGGCCTAGCTTTTGGCCTGTCTCAGCATTCGACATGCCTTCCCCACTGAGCTTCATCATTTGTAGCTTGATTTAAAGTGAGAGACATGTAACTCTTCTTTTTACTTGAATACACAGAGACCACTATAGGGTGATTAACTGGTCTGATTTCAATATTGTTGTATCTCAGGAAATAGGGAGGCCCAAGGAAAGGGAGATGGGAACCAGCTGGTTGGTGGAGCAGTCAGAACACACACTATTTTTTATTAAGTTCACTGTCTTATCCAGGCGTGGTTGGTGGTGCCCCAAAACATTTACATCAGTAACATCAAAGATCATTGATCACAGATCACCTAAGGAATATAATGATAATGAAAAAGTTTGAAGTACTGCAAGAATTACCCATATGTGACACAGAGACACAAAGTGAGCAAATGTTACTGGAAAAATGGAGTCAAAAGACTTGTTCGACACAGGGTTGCCACAAACCTTTATTTTGTAAAATACGCCACACCCGTGATTTGCAATAAAATGCAGCACAAGAAGTGAGATATGCCTGCAGTTTCTTCTGGGATAAATATCCCTTTTTTAGAAAAAGAACAATAGTTATGTGTTTTCTGTATACATGTAAGATGGGAAAAATGCACATGGAAATAGTGAAAAACTGTGAGATCCATTAATATCACCACAGCACAACAAAGCCGATGGGATTCTCACAGCTGGATTTATTTGGGGACAGAATGAAGAAAGTCTGCATCCTCCTGCATTAAGTCTCTATAGACAACATTTATGATAATGACAGCAGAACTAGATCTAGGAGCTAGTCCAAGCCATGGAGATTAGCACGTAATCACAGGCTCAAGTCCTAATACAATTCTGGAGAGACATGGAGGGATTTCAAAAATTAAACTAGGAAAAAAGGATTAAAAAAAAAAGGAAGAAGAAAATTTTAGCCTCCACATGCATTGGTCAGTGTCAGCAAAATTCTACATGTTCCATTATAGTACTTCTATACTATTTTATTATTATCTTTGATAATTCTGTCTCTTCTTCCAGACTATAAACAACTTGATGTCAGTAACTGTCAATTTCATCTTACTGATTCCAGAATAGTGTTTTGGTCTAGGGACAACAGAGTTCACTAGTTCAGTATCAGGAGCTCGCTGGAGTCCACTGCAGACAAAATCCTAGCTCAGTCACTTACTACTAGAGTCCTTATGGTTGAGCTACTTGGTGGTTCCAAGCCTTAGTTTCATCACCTATAAAACCAGTTTACAGTACCCACCCCATTAGATGTGTTAATGAAAGTTATAATATCAGCAAAATATTTAGTCCAGTGGCCTGTACACAGCACTCAACAAATGGCAAGTATTATAAGCTATTTAACGAATTAATGTACATGTGGGCCACTGAACTATGATTGCTGGAAGACATCAATAAGGGAAAATGGCCAACCCTAGCCTTTAGAAACTACCAGTCTTCATATAACCCAGCATCCCCTGCTGATGCTTGGTACTACAGGGAGAGCAAGGACAAACTGTGACACACTTTCCCTCAGGTGTCTATCCATGATTGACCTCACAGATGACCTTCACAGTCAAGGTCCTGCTGATGCCTGCACCACATTTTGTGTACATCCAGCCTCATCCTTCACATCTTGGATTGTATGTTTTCTAATTTAAGTACTGACAGCTTCTCTTCATAAATTACTTAAAGTACACAAACACATCTCTGACTAGAGCATGGTTTAAATACACATTTAAACCATGTGAGATTATTTATACAGTTTCCTCTCATTGACAAATACAATGAATGAATGAATGAATGAATGAGAGAGAGGAGATAGAAAGGAAGAAAGGAGGGAGGAAAGACAGAAGGGAAGAGAAAAAAGAAAGGAAGGGAAGGGGAGGGAAGGGAAGGTAGGAAGGAAGGAAGAGAAGAAAAAAGAAGGCAAAGAAGAAGGCAGGAAGACCTCTGGCAGGTCATAAAAACAAAAGTGTTACAGTACTGCACCTGAAATTTATGGTAACAAAATCAAAGGCAAGAAGAAGAGTTTCAAGTTTTGTGCAAAGGAATCATAATTTGTTGTAATAGTTATACTAAACAGAAATTTAGAATGCATCAGAGGAGGAAGTGAGTTTAATCACCTGGTCAGACTATCTCACTTTATTATCTCATTTTACTGATGAGGCAGCTGAGGCTCTGACAAGTAAGATGACTTTGCCCATCATTACGCAGCTGCAGAATGTGGTCCATGGATCAACAGCATCGGCATCGTCTGGTAATTTGTTAGAAATGCAGACTCTCAGGCTCCACGTTAGCCATACTAAATCAGAATCTGCGCTTTAATAAGTTCCTTGGGTGATTCATCTGAACATTGAAGTTTGAGAAGCATTAACACAAGCAGCTTGTTACTAGTAAGTTAATAACCTGGATGATTTATTCAATGCTTTATTTTTCTATAAACTATACACCAATCTTTGGATCTGTTAGAAAAATTTAAATCCTTTAGCTGTGAAGAATCAACCTATGGATTTTACACTCAGGATAGAACTTTGGGAAACAGCTCTTCGAAGCCCTGAATAAACATGTGCTAACACATAACACACAGTGACCACTTGGCTACTGTTTCCTCATCTGTCAAGTGGAAAGAACAACAGTACCTAAACTCAGAAGGTTATTAAGAGGACTAAACGAAGGCATGTTAAGTCTTTAGAATAACGGACATAGAGTAAGGCCTCAATGACTGTTAAGCTTGGAGTGTGACTGTTGTTAGCTCTTACATAGGGTACATAGGGTGTAGTGCGATAGGCTTGCACACCGCAGCCCATGATTCTCACCTGTTCTGGCTGCAATGACACATGTATGAAGCACTATTCAGGATTACGAATAAGTATAGCCTGTGCCCACAAAAGAGAGCCGATAAAACTCCTTAATGGGGTGAAAACATAACAACCAACATTGCTGAAACTTGGCTTGCTGACTTTTCCACTCAGTGCACTGAAGTGGCAAATTTCACCTAGAGGCATTGGCAAGTGTACACACAACCAGTGCCCAGATGCCAGAGTCAGCCCAGCAAGGGGAGCTGGAGTGTGGGACAGAGATCTCTTGTGCAGGATGAGACGACACTTGTATGATAAAACCACCAGCTTGTTCATCCACGTTATTTCAAGCACCGATCCAGGTTGGGGAAAGAGAGCCATAACAGACAAAGCAGGTAACTCAAACCACGTAAAATAGAAACCAAAAATCAAAGTCACATTATAACCTGCGTTTCTTACTTACTAGACACACACAATGGTGTGAAGGTATTCAGGAAAGAGTGGCATAGAGGGGGTCTTGGGGTGATACAAATCAGACCATTGTTAGTCCCTAGAAGAGAGCCATCACGGTGAGATGGATAGATGGATTTATAAGACTATGCAGAGGAAGATGCCAGAGAAGCTGAGAGCCTAAAACATAATCTTGGATGGCCTCAGGGGAGATGAAAGAAAAGGAATTTCTGTCGCCTTCCAGCCCTCCACAATACAATTCCCAAATGGCTCCCAGGTTTCCCAGCCAGAGAAGCCACGTACTCAATAGCTGCCAGCAAACCTTCTCCCCGCCACATTCCTCCCCTCCCCTCGGAGAAGAGTCTTGCACAGTATTATGATCATGTTAAATATTCTTCTGAAGACAGGCCAAAAATATTAAGTGACAAAATGAGTCTCATTCCTTGCATATATATGAACGTGACTGTTCCACACCAATAAGTAAAAACTGCTAACACTCAGGTACTTGTCTGCATCACACTTATCTAAACACAAAATCTGCTCTATTATACCTTCCATGATGAAAATGGGATACATAAAGGAATACATGGTAAGTTGAATAATGGCTCCTCAAAGATGCCCACGTCCCAATCCCTGGAACCCGGGAATATGTTACCTTACATTCAAAAAGAACTTTACAGGGGCTCCTGGGTGGCTCAGTCAATTAAACATCTGACTCTCAAGCATAAGAGACTCTTAAAAACTGAGAACAAACTGAGGGTTGATGGGGGGGTGGGAGGGAGGGGAGGGTGGGTGATGGGTATTGAGGAGGGCACCTTTTGGGATGAGCACTGGGTGTTGTATGGAAACCAATTTGACAATAAATTTCATATATTGAAAAAATAAATAAACAAATAAACATCTGACTCTTGATGTCGGTTCAGGTCATGATCTCACAGTTTGGGGGTTCGAGCCCCACATCGGGTTCTGCGCTGACAGGGCAGAACGTGTTTGGGATTCTCTTTCTCCCCCTGTCTGTCCTTCCCCTATGCGTGCTCTGTCTCTCTCTCTCTCTCAAAATAAATAAACAAACATGAAAAAAAAAAAAGAACTTTACAGATGTGATTAAGAAAGGATCTTGGGGTGTGGAGATTATCTCAAATGATCTTGGTAGACTCCATGTAATCACAAGGGTCCTTTTCTTTTCTTGTGAGAGGAAGACAAAATTTCAGAGGTGATGTGACCAGAGAGGGAAGGAGAGAGGAAAAGGCAATGTGGGAAGAAACCATGATCCAAGAATAAGAACAGCCCTATAAACTTTCACAGGCAAGGAAACAGATTCCCTCCCACCTTGAGCCACCAGAAGGAACCAGCCCCACTGACACCTTTGTTTCAGCCCAATCTCAGACTGGTTCTGCATTTCTGACCTCTGGAACTAAGAAAGGACACTGTTTTAAGCTGCTAGATTTGTGGTAATTCGTTGTGACAGCAATAGGGAGCTAACACAGAATATAATCAATAAATACTAATTATAAGTGAATAATTAGGAAACAGCTCTCTGTGATCTATAATTTACAAAGTATTTTATATTTTTCAGTGATCAAATCCTAGCTGCTCATCAGAAATTCTTAAGTTTATTACACAAAGACAGCCATTTAGGTTATATAATAGTGCAAGTATGCATACATTGACTTTAAAATCTGAAAGCAAGGGGCGCCTGGGTGGCGCAGTCGCTTAAGCGTCCGACTTCAGCCAGGTCACGATCTCGCGGTCCGGGAGTTCCAGCCCCGCGTCGGGCTCTGGGCTGATGGCTCAGAGCCTGGAGCCTGTTTCCGATTCTGTGTCTCCCTCTCTCTCTGCCCCTCCCCCGTTCATGCTCTGTCTCGCTCTGTCCCAAAAATAAATAAATGTTGAAAAAAAAAAATCTGAAAGCAAAAGAAATTACAAAAAATGTATTCATGTAATACAAGAAACCCAGAGTCTATTCCTGGATATCTTGGTATCTCCTAACAGATGACAGTTAAAGTGCACTTAAGATTGGACCTAAACCACTCACTTATGGTAGCATCTGTGTTAGTCACCTGTGTGCGTCCCTCCAGTGTTGGGCACACTGCTCTGTACAGTGTTGGCTGGTGTTCCATCAATATTTGCCAATTAAATAAATGACTGAAAAAATGAAAATATGAATGAGAAAAACTTACACCCTTAGCCAGGTTTTACTTTTGATCATTCAGATGGAGCTTTATTCCAAATTAACCTAGAAGGACTTGGTGCTAGAATAAAAAAAAAAAAAAAAAAAAAAAAAACAGCTTCCTTAAAAAAAAAATAGGATTTTTTAAAAAGGCCATTAAAGATGGAGTTAAAATGTAAATAAATTATAGGAGATTTTCCAGTTCTGGTTAGGAGGCAAAAGGTCACAGAAAACCATCGGCCCCACTATAGCGATGAGAAAACAATAACTTTAGAGATCTTATTTGTCATACAAGATATTGAGGAGATCTGGACACAAGTCTAATTGAACAGACTGCCTTCTACTGTCCTACTGTCTGGGGGACAGACATTGATGGATACTTCCCCTACTGGTGCATGAGTGGGCAGAACTAGCCTGCTTTTGGTAAAGAAACCTTGCTGGAATAAGGAATAATGAGCCAAACTCTTCTCAGCCAAGCATTGGTGGGTGTGGTAGACTGGAAAGTGGGGGAATGGCTAGCTAGCCCTCACTGCCAGTCAATCCTCCTTCATAATACTTTTGCTTGGCAGCTACTGGTGGGTAGAAGCTGGCAACTGGTGGAAAGTAGAGAGATCACATCTCATGTGCATAGATCCCAAAGTCTGCTGCAGGGCCAGATCTCACCACCAAGGGGATGGCAGATGTGAAATGCGGTTCAACTCCTGATTAGAACGAAGAGACCTGGCCTACACACCTTAGCTGCCTGACAGGGGAAAGGACAAGGCTTGCTGAGGACATACACTACCTATTTCGGTTTCTTTGTTCTTTTATATACAATATAAAAGTGAGACACATGAAAAAGCAGGAAAAGTGTGACCCATAACTAAGAAGAAAAAAAGAATAAAAGGAGAACAACAGGTAACAAAATGGTTGGAATTAACAAGACAAAAATAACTACTACATGACAATGCTAAAGAATTTAAGGTAAAATGTACAAAATGGGTGAGAAGACGAAGAATCCTCCAGAGTAACAAAAACTCTAAAAAAGAAGCAAATAGAAATTGTAGAACTGGTAAGTACAGTATGAATTCATTGGAGGGGCTTAATGGTTAAGTGGACAAGATAGAAAAGGCTGGTAAATCCAAAGATAAGGGAATAAAAACTATCCAAAATAAAGCACAGAGTGTAAAAAAAATAAAATAAAAAACACACCCTGAGAATCAGAGTACTAAGGCATAACTTCAAACAGTCTGACACATATGTAGTTGCAGCCTGAACAGAACAGAAAGAATAGAGTATAATTGTTGGAAAAGATATTAGATGAGGGTTTCAAAGATGGTTGAAAAGACATTAAATCCAACACAGTGAAACTCTAAGCTCTAAAACAGAAAATCATATACAGGGCAAACCACTGAAAACCAGAGTAAAAAGATAAGACAATGAAATGACCTGTTTCAAGAGCTGAAAGGAAAACACATGCAAACACACACACGCGCGCACGCATGCACATGTGCATACAAACTGGCAACCTAGACACCTATAATCAAAGAAAATATTCCTAAAAAGTAAAAATGAAATAAAGGCATTTCCAAACAACCAAACTGAGCACATTCATGCTGCATTACAGGAAAATATTTAAGGAAGTTCTCCAGACCGAAGGGAAATGATCACAGAGAAAAACCAAGATCGGCAGAAAGGAATGATCAGTGGGGTACGTATCAAGGGAGATAAAAAACAACATCGTTTTAAATTTCTTTAAAAAGACAATTGGCTATTTGAAGCAAATAGAGCGACTACTGTAGGATTATAATACATGGAGAAATAAAATAACAATAATAATATAAAAATCAGGGGAGTAAAAAAATGACACTGTTGAAGGATATTTAATGTCTCATGAAGTTGTGTAATAGCTACTGATGGTAAAGGCTGATGCATTAATTATGTATATCGTAATCTAGAACAGCCACTTAAAAATAATACAAAATGGTGAAACTAAATAGTAACAGGAGTAATAAAATGGAATGTAAAAACAAACAAACCAAAAAAACAGAAACTCTCAGTTTCCAAATAAAGAAATGAAGAAAAGAAGGGGGAAATGAGGGAAGAAATAAAAAATGACAGGATTAAGCCCAAGAATATCCCATGTAATTATAGTAAATGTAAGATGTATTCAACACTCCAATGAAATAAAAAGGCCCAGTCCTACACAACGTTCAAGAGACACTTTTAAGAACATAGAGTGAAAATAAAAGGATGAAAAAGACACACATGACAAACACTAATCACAAGAAAGCCAGTGTGTCTATACTAGTATCAGAAAAACTAAACTTTAAGATGGCTATTTCATAATGATAAAATGGTCATTAACAAAGCCCAAAGTTGGTTCTTTGCTCAGACTAAAAGCTTCGTAAATCTTTTTTTTCTTCCGTATACAGCTTCCGATGGTTTATGAATTCCTGTGTTTATGGACCTCTATTTAAAACTTCTTTTCAAATGCACATTATTTTTTTTTTTTAACGTTTATTCATTTTTGAGAGACAGAGAGAGACAGAGCATGAGCGGGGAAGGGGCAGAGAGGGAGACACAAAATCCGAAGCAGGCTCCAGGCTCTGAGCTGTCAGCACAGAGCCCGACGCGGGGCTTGAACTCACGAACTGTGAGATCATGACCTGAGCCAAAGTCAGACGCGCAACCGACTGGGCCACCCAGGCGTCCCACAAATTCACATTATTTTTAAATTCAACAAGTTTCTTTTCAAGTGCATGACCCCTTCAATTCTTGAAAATCATTACTATAATTAATATTTGATTCTTACAAGTCATGTTACCTGAAATTTCACCTTCTGGTTGATATCCGACACGCGGAACTGCTTCAGGAAACGCTCATCCTCACTCCAGAAGAGGCGGATATCAGGGATGTCATAGAGGATCATGGCCAGTCTTTCCAATCCCAGGCCAAAAGCCCAACCGATCTGATCTTGAGCACCAGCTACAATTAGGAAAGCAAAGCACAACTGATTTAAAAAATACGAAGACTACAGGGTGCCTGGGTGGTTCAGTCGGTTGAGTGTCCAACTCTTGGTTTCGGCTCAGGTCATTGTCCTGTGGTTGTGGGGTCAAGTCCTGCATCAAGCTTCATGCTGAGCATGGAGCCTACGTAAGATCTCTCCCTCTGCCCCGTTCCCCTGCTCACGAACTCTCTATCTCTAAAACAAACAAACAAAACATTTTTTTTAAATATATAAAGACTTCACAGGTGCATCCTACTTTCCTACTTGTGGGTAAATAACCAGTAACACTGCTTGTGAGCCTACTAGCAGGCAAGGCACTGGGGAGAGACATCCATAAGCCCATCCATAAGTTTTACATTTCTTGTGCTCCCCACATTCCTCACTTCCCTCCCTGAGGCACTCTGGAGTCACACTGCCTCTAATGTTGCCTTTCATTTTTTATTATATTCCAAGCACTTTAAGCCCTGCTTCCTGCCTCTGAAAAACAATTTTCCTGTAATCTTTATTTGCCCTGATTCAAATTTAGCCTACTATGTGTAGAGAGAGAGAAAAAAGATGGTCTCTGTCCCTATGTGGCTTACTAAATGGGTGGCTATGTTGGAAGTGTGCCATAATGGACTGTTAATATTCAGAAAAATCCCTCGTTTTGTTAAAACAACTTTTACCCTTACTAAGAGCTACCTCAATAATGGATGGAGATCAAGCAAGCCAAGGTGGAACGTTTATTTAGTACCACTCACTCCAAAGGTAAAGTGTGTTGTTCACAGTACAGCAATGCTATGAACTCAAAGGGTTTATTTCATTTACCTGAAGCAGACTAAGACCAAAGACATAGACCTGCTGTATGAAGAAGGCAAGAGAGCAAGTCATACTACTTGAAAAGCTTACGGAAAGGGCTCATGAAAGGAACACAATTTCAACTGGACACTAAGGGTGTCTGGATCCTGGGCAGGCTGCAATGGCCTCAAGATTTTACTCCCGTCATACATGCCCTGTGTAAATCTCTCCCTTTGAGTGCAGTGGCCCTGGGAACAGAATGGGATTTCAGCCCTGTGATTAGTCACTTTATATGGAAGTTCATCTGAGCAAACCAGAGAGACTCTCCTGCTGGCCCAGGAAAAGTGAGCTGACACGCAGCGAGAGGGCCACGTGGCTAGGACCTGAGGGAGGCCTCTAAAAGTTGGGGGAAGCCCTGGCGGTCAGCAATAAGTGGGACCCTAATTCCTACAATCATAAGGAAATGAATTCTTCCAACAGGGTGAATGGGCTGAGAGGAGAACCAGAACTCCCGAAGAGCACATAGCCGTGCTGACCCCTTGATTTCTACCTGTGAAGACACTGAGCAGAGGCCCCAGCCAACCTGTGCCTGGACTTCTGATGCAAGGAAACAGACATAATAAATTTGTGTGGTTTAATCTACTAAGTATGACATTAATTTGTTACCAGGCAAAAAATAAAAACAAACAAACAAACAATAACAACAAAAAACCCCACAAAACTAACACACATCCAAAATGTGGAGAAAGGTAAAAGGAAATTCCAGACTGAAGGAACGTCTTCAAATAGCAGAGGGGTAGCAGTGTAGCATAGAAGCGTTAGGAGTGCATTATGGAAACACAGAAAGTTTGAGGCAGATAGGACATTGCAGAAAGGATCCATTTCTGGCTAGGTGCTCCCACCACCATCATTTATAAATAAAACAACAAGGATAAATGTGTAAAAGAAGCCAGGCAGAAGTATGAGCCTCTTCAAATGGTTTGTTTAAAAGCTGAATGAATTAAAATAATCAAAATGAGATCACAAAAGAAAAAGAAACTAAGAGAGAAAATGGATCAGTAGCGAAAGGGAAGATGAATGAGAAAGAAAAGCCAGTGGTTCGCTGAGTACACCTGTTCCTGAACAAAAATGAACACTCAGGTGAGGTAGAGGGAAGTGGGGTATTCAACCTCACAGACAGTGGGATCATGAACATTATGCACAACCCCTGACCCAGTGGTCACATGCCTAAGAGAGCAACTGAAGAGTGAGGCAAATTAGTTTAGAATAATTCATCCTGATTCATGAGACTTGAAAAATAGGTTGGTGACTAATTAAAGACATGAAATTTAATATAACCATGATAGACTTTTAAAATCTACTTAAAGAAGAATTTTTATTTCCTTAAGTTTTTATTTATTTATTTTGAGAGACAGAGAGAGAGAGAGAGAGAGAGAGAGAGAGAGAGAGAGAGCGCGTGCATGAGCAGAGGAGGGAGGGAGAGAGAGTCCCAAGGAGGCATCACACTGTCAGTGCAGAGTCTGATGCAGGGCTTGAACTCATGAACTGTGAGATCATGATCTGAGCCTAAATCAGGAGTCAGATGTTCAACCAACTGAGCCACTCAGGCGCCCCAAGAATTTTTATTTTTTTAAATGGAAAGAAAAAACGGCAGTCCTGCTGGTGTGGTTCCAGCACATTCTGCATCGTGTGGTTCCACTGTCCTCATTCACTGGGGGGTTACACTAGGTATTCTTACAATTTGGAAACAACATATACATGTAAAGATCCTTAAGAATTTTCATACTCGTTATTACTATGATTCTACTCAGGAATTGATCCTAAAGAAATAATTCAACAAAAGAAAAATATAAATGAAAGAAGATATTCAGCAGTATTACTTTATAAGAGCAAAAACATTGGAAAAACCTAAGTGGCCCAAATTAGGGAATGGCTTACAAAATATACTACATTTTGATGAAATCATTAAAAATTGTAATTATAAAATACAGATTTATTAAGTGACAGACTATAAGAAATTATGAAAAATATTTATAATAACATGAATATGTACTGTGATACCACTATTTAATATAGGTCCAAGTGAGGGTTGTAATGTGAAAAAACAAAAAACAAAACATGATGTTCAAGAATTATAATGGGTAATAGTTTTAAAACTTGAAAACATTTTCCTATAACTGTTAGTTGTTTCAAGTAAAAAAAAATAATAAAGATAGGTAGCAAGGTTAATGCTGCTTTGTGACTGAGGCTTTTTCTTTAATCTTTTCAATTTTATTATCATTCTTTTAGATATAACCAACCACCTAGAGCCTAATATCTGTAACTGAGTAAGCAGTAACAGATATTTCCTACTATACAGTAACTACTACTTATTTAGGGTATTTGACTTTATTTAATATCTAGTAATTTTTTTTAGTATGTTATGCTCCTTTCATGTTACCCTCAGTTAGTTCCCCCATCCCCTGAAACTTTTTCTAAAGCAAAAACACGAATAGAGCCCCTAAAAGTAGGTAAGAAAATGAGCAACAATCTAATTTTTAAAGTTGAAAAAACTTAATTTATATTTGAGAGAGAGAGTATGAGCAGGGGAAGGGCAGAGAGAGAGAAGGGAGATACAGAATCCAAAGCAGGCTCCAACCTGTCAGCACAGAGCCTGACGCAGGGCTTGAACTCATGGACCACAAGATTATGACCTGAGCCAAAGTTCAAGTGACTGAGCCACCCAGGCGCCCCCTCTAATTTTTTAAATGGACCAAGAATATGAAGACATTCACAGAAAGGAAAGAAAAATTACCCTTAAGCAAATGAAAGCTTACTTAAGAAAAATAAAAGATGAAAATGCACAAAGTTATCATATTTTATACCAGATTGGCAAAAATAAATACATCTGATTCCATACTTGAGAGCAAAGCCAAGGGAAAACAAGCACTCTCTATATTGCTGGTAGGTTCACAATTGAGTCTTTAAGCTATTGACCTAAGGAGCATAGTATACCAGTAGCTATCAGAATTACAGATGCATGTACCACCTTGTTACTTTAACTACTAGAAAGTATCTTCCTTACAGGATATTAGGACTGTATAAGACCACTTGCTGGAATATTGTTTATAAAATCAAAAGACTGTAAACAACCCAAATATTCATCACTAGAGAAATGATTAAATAAACTATGCCATGTCTGTACAATGAAATATTATTATAAAAAGGCTCCAACCAATTTCAAAAACTCAAAGCAGCAGCTGTTTTTATTTTTTTATTATTTTATTATTATTATTATTATTTTTAATATTATACTTATTGTCAAATTGGTTTCCAAACAACACCCAGTGCTCATCCCAACAGGTGCCCTCCTCAATGCCCATCACCCACCCTCCTCTCCCTCCCACCCCCCTCAACCCTCGGTTTATTCTCAGTTTTTAAGAGTCTCATATGGTTTGCCTCTCTCCCTAACTTTTTTTTCCTTCCCCTCCCCCATGGTCTTCTGTTAAGTTTCTCAGGATCCACGTAAGAGTGAAAACATATGGTATCTGTCTTTCTCTGTCTGACCTCAGCCCCAGCAATTTCTTACTTGACACATCTCCAAAGGCAAGGGACTTAAAAGCAAAAATGAACTATTGGGACCTCATCAAGATAAAAACCTTCTGCACTGCAAAGGAAACAATCAACAAAACTAAAAGGCAACCAACAGAATGGGAAAAGATATTTGCAAATGACATATCGGACAAAGGGCTAGTATCCAAAATCTATAAAGAGCTCACCAAACTCCACACCCGAAAAACAAATAATCCAGTGAAGAAATGGGCAGAAAACATGAAGAGACACTCCTCTAAAGAAGACATCCAGATGGCCAACAGGCACACAAAAAGATGCTCAATGTCACTCCTCATCAGGGAAATACAAATCAAAACCACACTCAGATACCACCTCACGTCAGTCAGAGTGGCTAAAAGGAACAAATCAGGAGACTATAGATGCTGGCGAGGATGTGGAGAAACGGGAACCCTCTTGCACTGTTGGTGGGAATGCAAACTGGAGCAGCCATTCTGGAAAACAGTGTGGAGGTTCCTCAAAAAAATTAAAAATAGATCTACCCTATGACCCGGCAATACCACTGGTAGGAATTTACCTGAGGGATACAGGAGTGCTGTTGCATAGGGGCACTTGTACCCCAATGTTTATAGCAGCACTTTCAACATAGCCGAATTATGGAAAGAGCCTAAATGTCCATCAACTGATGAATGGATAAAGAAGTTGTGGTTTATATACAGAATGGAATACTACTTGGCAATGAGAAAGAATGAAATCTGGCCATTTGTAGCAACGTGGATGGAACTGGAGAGTGTTATGCTAAGTGTTTTTATTTATTTATTTTTAATTCGGGGGTAGGTAGGAAAGAACTGTGCAAATGGAGGACAAAGGTAGGAAGTCTTTATAGTACATGCCTTTTTACATAAAGACTGATACAGATTTTTGTTACTAGATAAAATACAGGAATTTGTTTTCTGTTTATTTTTAAGAGGTTATAAGAAGCACAAAGTATTCCTCTTTGGTTGCACTGGGACCAAACTTTCAGGAAAATCATGAGTAGTAAAAATGGATCTCTATGTCCTCTTTTTAGAGCCAGAATTGGTCTCTTTCATTCTGTAAGAGGCAATACATTTCCAAGGCTGGAAAATAAGTGTTATCATCTGTAGGGATTTCAAAAACAACAACAAATTTCTTCTACCCTTCCTCTTCAATCTCAGTGGGTTGTAATGGCTTCAACCAATTGAGTATGGGGGAAGTGATACTATGTGACTTCCAAGGTCACATCAAAATAGCCACACAACTAACACTTGGTTTTCTTGGAATGCTCACTCTCCACACACCCTCTCTCACAATTCTTTCTCTAGAACATTCTCTCTTGGAACCTAGCTGCCATGCTCTGAGAAGGAAGTAACACAGAAAGATCATGTGTAGGTGCTCTAGTGGACAGTCCCAGGTGAATCTAGCTTTCAAGCCATCCTGGTGTTGACAGCAGGTATGTCAGTAAAGAAGACTCAAGAGGGTGCCAGCCCTAGCCCTCTAAATCACCTCAGCTGTTTAATCTTCCCAAGGCTCCAGCCATTGCGGATGAGAGACAAACTATCTCCACTTTGTGCTCCAAATTTGTGACCACAGAATAATAAAATGGCGGCCTTCTTAGGCTATTAAGTTTGGAGTGGTTTATTATTCAACAAGAGATAACCAGACATTGCCCTTGTTAAATCATCTGGGTTATGCTTTCTATTGCAAACATTTCCCATATGGGTAATCTAAGGTTAACTGAACTGCTGATGTAAGTTCATATGTCTGAGATATAAGAATGATGTGAATAGCAACTAGATAGGGTTTCACATAGATCAGGAATTAAGCTTAAAATAAGATGAATCCACTATACTATAGCACATCATATACACCAGAATATTAATTATGTCCTAATATCACATCTTATCCAAAGCCCATGCCACCCCACATCATTCATTGCATTGCCCATCCAACGTATAAACAAAACAGTCCTAAGCCAAAGCTATCCAAAACCCCTCTCCAAACCAACTACTGCTTTTCATCTTATTTTTCCACCTCATGATGAATGGGGTCATCATCCATCTAGTTACTCAAGGCAGAAACCTGGGAGTAAACTAACTTAAAACACTACCTCATTTCAGATATAGACCTTTAAATTATATCTCAAAATTTCTCTCAAAACCATCCCTTTATTCTAGTCCAACTGTAGCTATAGATTTGTCCCTTCAACAAACATCTCCCACCTGGACTATTCCAAGAAACTCCCAAGTAGTCACCGTCTGTCTCCCTATTTGGTCCATCTGTGATAGTGCTGCCAAGTCTCTTTCTAAAACATAAATCTGGACATTGTCACAGTAGATATGTGTAAGGATAGGACAATGAATGACTCATCTCCAAGACAGCCATATGTGTTCTTATTTTTATTTTTCAGTGTCTTTCTAAACCATAAAAAAAAAAACTCTTAAAATTGTCCCACAGATTCCCATTCACTCTAGCTGAACTTGAATATTCATGGAATTTCAAGATTAGATATGCAAGGTCCAGCTGGAAAAATGCTTCATAATAAGTTAAATACTAACATCTCTGTTTATCACTTGGTATCAAGGCAATCATAATGACAAATGGGAAAACAAATGTTTAGCTATAAGATACATACAGATTAAGAAGCACTGGTCTAGGGGTGCTGGGTGGCTCAGTCAGTTAAGCATCAGACTTCAGCTCAGGCTATGATCTCATGGTTTGTGAGGTTGAGCCCTGCTTTGGGTGAGCTCGAGCCCCACTTCTCTCTCTCTCCCTTTCTGCCCCTCCTGGGATTCTCTCCTCTTCTTCTCTCTCTGCCCCTTGCTCACTTGCATCCCCTCTCTCTCTCAAAACAAACAAACAAACAAACAAACAAAGCCCTGATCTTTAATGAAGAACCTTCTAAAAAATTTCCAACATATCACAGGTTGTTAATTTTGTCAAATATAAAATTATGCACACCATACAACAGAATTCACATTCTTTTCAAGGAAGATGGGTCATTCATCAACATAAATGATTTTCTGAGACACAAAACAAATTTCAAATACTTAAAAGGCGTTAAATTTAAGAAATGTCCTATGTCCAAAGAGAAAATAAATCAGAAGTCAAGAGTATACAAATATCTAAAGACATTCCCAAATACTGGGAAATTATACAACATACTTTTAAATAACCCAAGTCAAAGAAAAAAAAATCACAAGAAAAATTAGAAAATGCATTCAAATGAATACAAATTAAGATGCAACACAAAATAATGTATGGAATGAATCTAAAGCTGTAATTCAAAAGAAGCCTATAGCATTAAATGCTTATGTGAGAGGGGAAAGGTGTCAAATCAATGAACTACTACCTTACAAATGTAGAAAAAGAAAATAAAATTAAGAACAAACTAAGCCAAACAAAGGAAAAACTAAATATAGCAGTGCAAGTGATAACATAAAAAAAAAAAGGAAAGAAAAACAATAGAGAAAATTGTTGAACACCAAAAACTGGTTTAAAATAAATTTTTTTAAATTGAAGGACAGTTGACACACAATGTTAGGTTAGTTTCAGATGTACAACATAGCGATTCGACAACTCCATACTTTGTGGTATGCTCACCACTCTGTATGTTGTGGTAGCTACCATATGTCACCATACAATGCTATTATAATACCATTGACTATATTCCCTATGCTGTACATTTAACCCTGTGACTTATTCCAGAACTGGACGGCTGTATCTCCCACTTCCTTTTGCCTGTTTTGCCCATCCTTCCACCACCCTCCTCTCTGGCAACCGTTAGCTTGTTCTCTGTATTTATGGATATGTTTCAACCTTTTGTTTGTTTGTTTGATTTTTTAGTTTTCATATGTAAGTGAAATCATATGGTATTCTCTAGAATCAAAAAAGAAACAGTAAGTTTTGATGAGGATGTGAAAAAAAGGAAGCTTTGTGCACTGTTGGTGGGAATGTAAACTGGTGAAGCCACTGTGGAAAACAGTATAGTAAGGAGGGTCCTCAAAAAATTAAAGATATATAGCATCTGTATGTTTATTGCAGCATTATTTACAGTAGCCAAGATAAGGAAACAACCGAAGTATCCATCAACAGATGAATGGACAAAGAACAGGTGGTATACATACACAATGGAACATTACTCAGTCATTGTATAAAAGAAAAAGCTTTCTCTGTTTGACTGATTTCACTTAGCATAATACCTTCTGGGCCCATCCATGTTGTCACAAATGGCAAGGTCTTATTCTTTTTTATGACTGAGTAATGTTCCTTTGTATATGTATGTGTACCAAAAGCTGAGCGTTTTTTTTTTTTTTGAAATATCAATAAAATGGATAAATTGCTAGCCAGACAAATTAGGAAAAAACATGAAAAAGAGAAAGTACAAATTACCAATGTCAGGAATTAAAGATAGGACCTCACTAAAGACAGATCCTAGTGGTAATAAAAGGATAATGAAAGAATATTATAAAATAACTTTATGCAGGTGAATTCAACAACTATTCAACAATCCATACAAAATGGACAAATTATTCCCCCAAACTACCAAAGCCCATTAAGAAGAACAGATAACCTATATCAATTAAAATACTGAATATATAATTGAGAACCTTCCCACGGGCACCTGGGTGGCTCAGTCGGTTAAGTGTCTGACTTTGGCTCAAGCCATGATCTTGCAGTTCGTGAGTTCAAGCCCCGCATCGGGCTTGCTGCTGTCAGTGCAGAGACCACTTTGGATCTGCTGTCCCCCTCTCTCTGTGTCCCTCCTCAGCTCGTGCTCTCTCTCTCAAAAATAAATAAAACATTAAAAAAAGAAAAGAAAAGAAAAACCTTCTTGCAAAGAAAACTCTGGGGCCAGATGTCTTCACTAAGTGAATTCTATCACAATGTTAAGAAAGAAATAATACTAAATCTATAAAACACTACCAGGAAATAGAGAATAAGGAAATTTTATGAGACCAGGATTGCCCTTATACCAAACCAGACAAAGACATTACAAAAAAAAGACAACTTTAAACCAATATGCATCATGAGAAAACAAACAAACCACTTTTTACAAAATATTAACAAATTAAATCCAGCAATGCATACAAGGGACACTATGTCAGGACTGGATTTATCCCAGGAATGTAAGGTTAGCTCAACATACGAACATCAATCAATGTAATTCATCATATAAGCAGATTAAAAAATAAAACCCAACACACAATTAGAAAAAGCAATCGTAGATGCAAAAGTAGATGCAGAAAAAGCAGCTGAAAAAAATTCAACATCCATTCATTATAAAAATTCTCAGGAAATGAAGAACACAGGGCATTTCTTTAATCTGATGAATGACACAATACAAGAACCACAGCTAATATAATTCACAGTGATGAAAGACCAGTCGCTTTGCCCTCAGGGTCAGCTTGAAGATAGACAGGTATGCCCACTCTCTCTATTTGTTTCTACTAACCTGAGTTCTAAGCTAGTGGGGAAATGGCGGGGGGTGGGGGAAGGGTAGGGGGAGCAAAAACAGATGAACAGATTGTCTTTATTTGGAGATGGCATGATTGTCTACATAAAAACACCTAAGGAAAATATTTCAAAGGTTACTGCTACGTGAATTCAGGAAGATGATGATATACAAAAATCTGCAGTGTGATGGTCTTAGGGGCATCTGTTCCACCTGGCTGTCAGTGGGGACAAGTGCAGAACCTCTCCTAAACACAGGAGACTGGCTCTACTGAGAAGACCCAACGCACAGGCCAGTGAGGGAGCCATGACATCAAGCACCCGAAATCCCAAGCACCTTGGTCGAGGGCTAGAGTGTCATTAGTAACAGGGAGCAGCTGGCCTCCAGCTTCCTTCTGCTGCACTTTGAGTCTCGTAATCATTCTTATTGAAAAGATTACTTGTGACCATCACTGTGGAGGGCTGCAAGAAAGGATGTGGCATCTCTTTGCAGAGCTGTACCAAATTGTACCTTTGAAACACTTAGTTTTGGTCCCACCTAGAACAGCTTCTGTTGAATTGTCCCCTGAATTGGGCTAGCTGGCCATGCCATTAGTAAGGCACCAGGCATACCTGTCCAGGATGCTGATCTCTGTACCACATAGTCTGCCCTAGGAGACATCATTAAATGAACTGACCTCAGATCTAAGAAGATGGAAATGGCAAACACTTCTTTCCCCTGAACAACTGGGTTGTTTTTCATTTTAAGGATACCATGAGTTACATAATTGACCGTAATTCTCTCCTTACTTTGGCCCCACAGATGCTTAGAGCCAACCTTGCAGGTCACCTCCACAACTGTGCAAGTGTTCAGGGTACATTTCTCTGTGTGACTCTTGGCCCAGTTTTATCTTCTTAGTCTTATTTCCTCTTTGTCCTGATTATCTCAACTATTTATTTTCTCCTCTTGTACATACTTTTATATGGTACTTCAAATTCTTTATGGAAGGAAGTGAGCCATAAATAACTAGATACTTAAAGATACTGTCAGCCAAGGCAGGTCTAATTTTCAGGTCTTTGGCACTCCCCAGCTATAATTTGTTGCCAGGTGCTCAAGGGCTGACAGGGTTTTAAGGCAGTATATTTTTTTCCCTATTCTAACACTAGAGAGTTCCAGTAAACTAGAGTCCCCAAAGCAGAAAGCTGACTGTAGGGAAACATCCTCACTTAAACAGAATATTCAGGATGGGAAGGAATTAGGTGTTCTGATTAACACGACTTTGTGCTGAATGGAGCAACCCACACAGGAAAAGATTTTGTTTTTGTTGTCGGTGCTGAAAATCATTCTAAGAAGGTCAGCCTATATATAGAAGCAAAATAACATGAGACAGGAGCCCAGAGATGGGGAAGTTAAAAGGAGGGAAAGGAAAAGAAGAGGAGGAGTAGAACGGCAACTGAGAAGAGGGCAGTAAGAAGTCATCAGCGTGAACATGGAGAAACCAAGTGGACCTTAGAGCCTAAAAGCACCTAATCCCATACACTGTCCCTTCTACAGCAGATGGCCCTCCAGGCTCTGCCTCAACAGCCGCAGAAAGAGAAGCACTAGTAAGAGAGGAACCAGAGCAGTGCACAAGCCTCCACACACAGCCTCTGGTCTGGCCCCTCCAAAGCAAAGCCCCTGCGAGCATGAAGCATGTCAGAGAAGACAGCGGCTACGCTAGCCATGCATCAGGATGGGAAACAAAGAGCACTGAGGGAAGATTAAAACTGGCTGCTATTGCTCAACACCATGCCTCTGAAGGCGTAGGACATCTGTGCTATCTGTGGAAGGCATTGGGGGTGGGGTGGGTGGAGATACCGCTCAAACCTCCATCCCCAAAGTCCTTAGAAAAATCACTGTGCCACACAGAAAAGGTTGTATCACCAACCTGAGAAAAGTCTGAGAATGGGCAGTTGTTGACTGTGACACAGATCTGTACACAAACACACAGTATTTAAGCTGCACCAAGACAAGTGAAGCCCATGTACCTTCATCGCTAGTATGGAGCCACATAAAGAAGGTTACATAATATAATTAGACTTTTGTCAGACAATGTCAGAAGATAAGGAATTTGGGAGAATTTGGTGGGGGGGGGGGCGGGCAAGAAGTAGAGAGAACTTTTAGGGCAATGAAAATACTTTATATGACACTATAATGATGGATACACGTCATTATACATTTTTCCAAACCCACGAATGTACAACCCCAAGAGTGAACCCTAAAGTAAACAATGAATTTGGGGTGATAATAATGTGTAATTGTAGGTTCATCAGCTGTAAAAAATGTAGCACTCTGGTGACACATGTTGATAATTGGGGAGGCTGTGCATGTGAGGGGGCAGAGGGTATATGGTAAATCTCTGTACCTTACTCTCAAGTTTGCTGTGAACCTAAAACAGCTCAAAAAATTAATTTTTTAAAAAAATTTAAAATTAAAAAGAGGGGAGAGTGGAAAGACAACTCATTGAATTAGAGAAAGGACTTGCAAATTATATATCTGTTAAGGGTCTATTATCTAGGATATCTAAGGAACTCCTACAACTCAACAACAGATACAAAACCCAGTTGAAAAATGCGCAAAAGAGGGGCACCTGGATGGCTCAGTCGGTTAAGTGTCTGACTCTTGATTTCAGCTCATTAAGTCCCACAGTTTGTGGGAAAGAATCCCACGTTGTGCTCTGAACTAACAGCACAGAGCCTACTTAGGACTCTCTCCCTCTCTTTCTGCCCCTCCCCTGCTTGTGCACTCTCTCTCTCAAAAATAAATAAAAGTTAAAAAGAAAAAAAGAAAAAAATGGGCAAAAGATTTACAGAGATATTTCTCCAGAGAAGTTATACAAATAGCTCACAGGCACATGAAAAGATGTTCCACATCATTAGTCATTCGGGAAATATAAACCAAAACCACAGTGAGATACCACTTCATATCTACTAGGCTGGCTACAATACAAACAAACAAAAAACTCATAAAACAAGCATCAACAGGGATGTAAATGAACTGGATCCCTTGTCCATTGCTGCTGGAATGTACCATGACGCAGCTGCTGTGGACAACAGTTTGGTCATTCTTCAAAATGTTGAACATAGAATTACTGTATGACCTAGCCATTCTTCTCTCTCTCTCCCTCCCTTTCTCTTTCAGTCTACCTGCCTGCCTACCTACCTACCTACCTACCTATCGCTAGCTATATGCAGGTATGCATGCACATGCATACACACAATATAGTTATAGACATATATGGATATATAGATGAATATATGTATATCCAAAAATTGAAAAAAGGACTCAAGATAACTGTACACTAATGTTCACACCAGCATTATTCACAAATGACAAAAGGAAAAAAACAAAACAAAACAACAACAACAACAAAGCTCAGTATCTGAGCATGAATAAACAAAATGCGGTACATATATAAAATGGGATATTATTCAGCCCTAAAAGGAAATGAAGTTCTTATACATGCTATAGGATGAGTGAACATTGAAAAGATACACTAAATGAAACAAGCCAGACAAAAGGACACATA
Source organism: Acinonyx jubatus (assembly GCF_027475565.1). NCBI lineage: Eukaryota > Metazoa > Chordata > Mammalia > Carnivora > Felidae > Acinonyx > Acinonyx jubatus. Next base: position 126,944,003 of record NC_069385.1, on the reverse strand, counting down.
CTATCTGATTTCACCTATGCGAAATATCTAGAATAAGTAAATTCATGGAGACAGCAAGATTAGAGGTTACTAAGGGGCTAGAAAGAGGGGGGAATGGGGAGTTACTGTTTAATGAATACAAAGCTTCTGCTTGAGGTGATGAAAATGTTTTGGAAATCGATAGTGCCAATGGTTGAACAACACTGTGAATCTAATTAATGTCAGTGAATTGTATACCTAAAAATGGCTAAAAATAGTTAAAAAGGCAAATTTTATATTGTACATTTTACCACATAAATGTAAGATTTCAAAGGGGCTAAACATTTACAAACTTTGAAAAAAATCTCTGTGTGTTCTTCACTTTCTTTTTTTTTTCTCATTACCACATCCATCTCCAAAAACACTGAGATTTACCAACTGAGCCATTATGCGGCCAATTATTTCAGTAGATCTGGGCTGCCTCTCCCATTAAATGAAAGAACAGCAGTAATACAGCATCTCAAGTTCCTTTCAGCTCTTAAAAGTCTAGGATGCGGCTCAGTTTAGAGGTAGTTAACTAAGCTCTAAAGAAGCTTTCTTTTTGTTGTTGTTGTTCATCTATTTATTTTGAGGAGAGAGAAGGAGAGGGAGAGGAAGGGGCAGCAAGAGAGAGGGAGAGAGAGAATCCCAAGAAGACTCTGCACTCATAGCAACATGGGGCTCAATTTCATGAACCATGAGGTCATGACCTGAGCCTAAATCAAGAATCAGACGCTTAAGTGCCCCTAAAGAAGCTTTCATCGAAATAAATACAAAGTACTGTAAAAATAATTTGTTTAATATTTAACAGCATAACAAAGGTAACTGCCAACTGCTCCCTCCTCTGGCCATCTGGTCACCTTCGACCCCTCAGACATGCAGGTACACTTGACTTTGCACCCTTTGCTTGGACAACTGTGTCCACTGGGAATGGTCTTTTCCTCCACCTGATCCAGGTCTCTGTTCAAATGTCACCTTCTCAAGGTGGCCTTCCTGACCATCCACTTTAAAACTATATACTTCTCCACCAATCCACACTTCCAAACCCCTTATTCTGCCCTGTTTTTATCAGAGAATATCATCTTCTAAGATACTACAACCTTTCCTATTTTTTCTATTTATTGTTTACTGTCAGACTGCTGCTAGCCCGTAATCTGCGAGGGCAGGATCTTTGCTGGCTTTCATCACTAGTACATCTCAAGTGGCTAGAACAGTGTGGGGCATGTAGCAAGTGCTTGGGTATTTGCAATGTGAGTGAATGGCATGGAAGGAGAAGTGCTGAGAATTTTCTACTCTTTAAGTTACTTGTTTCATATAAATGGGTAGTACTATGAAGAATTTCAGACTTAAAATGAAGTCTTCAGTATGAGCAGTGACTTTCTCTAATGTATCTGTGAGAGATTTTATCCATCATATTGTGAGGTGATATTTTAACAGGGGTGATATCAGAAATGCCGTTTCTGAAAAAGCTCAGAAAGCAGAGAGTTGGAACACAAAAACAGAAGA